>NC_087344.1:213693554-214333722 GCF_030014295.1 Loxodonta africana | reverse complement strand
CTAGTCTGCTTTCGTCTACCCTAGTCTACCCTATCAAAAACCACCCTACCTAACCTTTTCGAATCTATTCAGTTGGATTGGATTCAAAGCATGTCAATGTGATTGGACGCGATGATGCTTGAATCGGCTCATTCGGCACCATCAGCTCGATTCAGCTCGATTTGGCTTGAATCGCTTCGATTCAGCTTGTTTCAACTCAATTCGACTTGGTTCAGCCTTATTCGGCTCGATTCGGCTCTTTTCTACTCTATTTTTCTCTATGCAACTCCATTCGACTCGATTCTACTCTATTCTGTTCTACCCTACCCTACCCTAATCTATTCTAATGGATTCGATTGGACGCTATTCGACGCGATTCATCACGTTTTGTTTCCATTGGGCTCGATTCGGCTAGAATTGGCTCTATTCAGCTCTATTCTGCACTATTTCACTCTATTCGACTCTACTCTTCTCTACTTTACTCTTCTCTGCTCTACCGTACTGTGCTATATTCTGTTCCTTCTCTACTTTACTCTTCTCTGCTCTACCGTACTGTGCTATATTCTCTTCCGTACTGTTCTATTCTATTCTGTTCTACCCTCCCAGCCGCTCCCCTCCCCTTCTCTAATCTTTGATTCTGTTCGAGTCATCGCATTTTCACGCCATTCGACCCGATTAGGCTTGAATCAGATCAATTCGCTTCGAATCGGTTCGATTGGGCTCCATTTGGCTCCATTCAGCTCCAATGGCATCGATTCTGCTGGATTCTGCTCGATTAGGCCTTCTTTGGCCCTATTCGGCCCAACTATGCTCTATTCGACTCTTTTCTACTCTATTCGTCTCTAGTCGGCTCCGTTCTAATCCATGCCACACCATTCTGCACTCTTCTCCTCTATTCTCGTCTACCCTTCCCTACCCTAATCTATTCGAATGGATTCGATTTGACCCGATTCAAAGCGATTCAACGCGATTCATCTTGTTTTGTCTCCATTCGCCTCAATTCGGCTATGTGCTGCACTATCTGACTCTTTTCTACTCTATTCTATTCTGCTGGATTCTTTCTCTTCTGTTCTGTTCTCTCCTATTCTGTTGGACTCTGTTCTATCCTACCCTGCCCAACCCGACTGCACCCCAGCCAAACCCACCCTACTTGAATCTATTTGATTCAATTCGATTCACTTCGACGCGATTTGACAGGATTCGACGGGATTCGACAAGGTCCAAAGGCATTTGACGGGATTCAAAGAGATTAGACGAGATTCCATACGATTCGACGTGATTCAGCAGAATTCTAGGAGATTGGACGCAATTCGAAGTTATTGGACGTGATGGGACGTGATTCGTCGTGATTCGACGACATTCGATGCAATCCGATGCGATACGAAGCGATTCGACCCGGTCCGACACAAAACGATGTGATTTGATGCGATTCGACGTGATTCGATGTGATTCGACGCTATTCAGTGACAGTCGGCGTGATTCTGCTTGATTCAGCTCGATTAGGTGCGAATCGGCTCTATATGGCTCCTTTACGTCTCTATTCGGCTCCATTCAGCTCTGTTTTCTCTATTCGTCTCTATTTGGCCTATTCGGCTCTATTCGAGTCTATTCGACCCTACTCTTTTCTACTCTATTCTATTCCTTCTATTCTGTTCTAATCCCTTCTAGTCTACTCTACTCTATTCTATTCCACCCTCCCCTCCCCTTCTCTAATCTAGACGTTTGGATTGGATTGGATGCATTGAACGGGATTCGAGGTGATTAAGCTTGAATCAGCTCGATTCGATTCGATTTGGCTCTATTCGGCTCGTTTGGCTTGAATTGCTTCGATTCTGCTCAATTCGGCCTCTTTCGGCCTATTCTGCTCTATTCGACTCTTCTCTACTCTTTTCGTCTCTATTGGACTCCATTCTACTCCATTCTATTTATTCCACACCATTCTACCCTATTCTGCTCTACTCTATCCTACACCACTCTAATTTACTCGAATCGATTAGACGTGATTCCTCTCATTTCGACTCCATTCGGCTCTGTTCAGCTGTATTCGAGTCTGCCCTATTATACACTAGCCTACTCTATCGTACTCTAGTCTACTCTTCTCTATTTTCTTTCTTCTTCCTATTCTGTTCTGTTCTATTCTACTCTATTCTACCCTACCCTATGCTACCCAACTCTAATCTATTCTAATCCATTTGATTGGATTGGATTCAACCCATTTGGACACGATTCGGCTCAGTTTGGCTCTATTTAGCTCTGTTCGAATCTATTCTACTCTACTCTGTTTCCCTCTACGCTACTCTAGCCTACTGTTTTCTGTATTCGTTCTGTACTGTTCTGTTCTCTTCTATTCTCTTCTGTTTTATTCTATGCTACTCTACTCTATTCCACCCTGCCATACCCGAACCTCCCCTACTCTAATCTGTTCAATTCGATTCCATGAATTTGGACACAATTCAGGTCGAATTGGTTCGATTCATGTCCATTCGGCTCCATTTGGCTCGAAGAGTGTCGATTCAGCTGGATTCGGCTCGATTCGGCTCCATTAGGCTCGATTTGCTGGATTTGGCTCAATTCAGCTCGATTCGGCCCTCTTCGGCCCTCTTCAGCACTATTCGGCTCTTTTCTACTCTTTTCGACTCCATTCGATTGCGTTGCACAGCATTCTACTCCACTCAACACTAGTTTACTCTACCCTACCCTAATTGACTGGAATTGGTTCGAGGGGATTCAACGCGATTTGCCTTGTTTCTTCTCCATTTGGCTCGATTCGACTCTATTCGACTCTGTTCTACTCTACACTATTCTGCTCTGCTCTAACCTTTTGGACTCGATTCTCTTGTATTCTTTTTATTCTCTTTTACTGTGTTCAATTCTATTCTACTCTATTTTAACCAACCCTACTCTAATCTATTCCACTGGATTCGATTCCACGCATTTCGATGCGATTCGGCTCCAATCGGCTCCGTGGCACTCCATTCATCCCTCTTGGGCTCCAATCGGTTCGACTCAGTTCTAATCGGCTCCATTTCGCCCTGGTCAGCTCTATTCAGCTTGAATAGGCTCTATTCAACTCTATATGGCTCTATGAGTCTACTCAACTCTATTATCTCTTTTCAACTCCCTTCTACACCATTCTACTCCATCCGACTGTATTCTTCCTCTATTCTATTGTCTTGTACTCTACCCTTCTCTAGTCTATTCTAATCGATTCGATTTGATTGGACTTGAATGGATGGGATTCAATGCAATTCAACGGGATTCGACGCGATCCAGCATGATTCCGCAGGATTCGGCGCGATTCGTCTTGATTTCTATCGCTTCGGCTCTTTTTGGCTCTATATGGCTGTATTTGGCTCTATTTGGCAATATTCAGCTCTATTCTTCTCTACTCTTCTCTCCTCTACAGTACTTGACCCTATTCTATTCTTTCAGTTCTGTTCTGTTCTATCCTGTTCTGTGCTACTGCGTTCTATTCTAGCCTACCGTACCCTAACTTACCCTACTCTAATCTCTTCTATTCTAGTCAACACTCTTGAACGGGGTTCAACCTGACTTGGCTCATGTCGGCTCGATTCAGCTCCTTTCTGCGCCATCAACTCGATTCGGTTCTGATCGGCTCTTTTCCACTCTATTTTGTCTTTTCGGCACGATTCGATTCTATTTGACTCTAGTCTACTCTATTCTTTCTGTTCTGTTCTATTCTACTCTATTCTATTCTATTCTACCCTACCCTACCCTAACCTTACCTGCCCTACACTAATCTATTTGATTTGATTCGACACATTTCAATCCGGTTCAACATGATTCGTCTCGATTTACCTAGAATTTGGTCGATTCAGCTGCATTCAGCTCTGTTCGGTTCTATGCAACTCTATTAGACTCTATTCTATTCTACTCGTCTCTACTTAATTGTATTCTATTGTTTCTGTTGTGTTCTACTCTAACCCCTCCTACCCTACTCTACTCTACTCTAATCGCTTCGATTCGATTCTATGCATCTGAACGCAATTCCATGTCATTAGGCTTGAATCGCCTTGATTTAGCTCTATTTGCCTTGAATTGGGTCAATTCGGCTCGATTCGGCTCGATTCAGCATAATTAGGCTCGTTCCAACCTTATTCGGCCCTGTTCGGCTCTAGGCAACACTTTTCTAATTCATTCGTCTCTATTTGGCTCCATTCAACACCATTTCACACCATTCTACTCTGTTCGACTCCATTCTACACTATTCTACTCTATTCCATCCTGTTCTACTCTGCGCTACTCTAATCTATTGTAATTGATTCGATTCATCGCGATTTGTCTCTTTTCCTCTCCATTCGCCTCGATTCAGCTCGAATTGAATCTGTTCATCTATATTCTGCACTATTCAACTCTGACTATTTTACTCTACTCAACTCTACTCCATTCTACTCTTTGCATTCTCTTCTCTTCTCCTCTTTTCAGCAGGATTTGACTCTATTTGACTCTAGTCTACTCTTCTCTATTCTTTCTGTTCTATTCTAATCTATTCTTTTCTACCCTACCCTACCCTCATCTTACCTGCCCTACACTAAACTATTGGATTGGATTCGACACTTTTCAACGCGATTCGACAGGATTCTTCTCGATTCACCTCGAATTTGGTGGATTCGGCTGCATTCAGCTCTGTTTGGCTCTATTCAACTCTATTGGACTCTATTCTACTGTACTCGTCTCTACTTCATTCTATTCGATTCTTTCTCTTGTGTTCTGTTCCAGTCTATCCCCTCCTACTCTACCCTCCTCTACGCTAATCTATTCGGTTCGACTCAATGCCTTTCAAGGCGATTCCATGGGATTAGGCTTGAATTGGCTTGATTTAGCTCGAATCGGGTCAATTTGGCTCGATTCTGCTCGATTCAGCATCATTAGGCTCGAACCAAACTTATCCGGCCCTCTTCAGCTCTATTCAACTCTTTTCTACTTTATTCGTCTCTATTTGGCTCCATTCGACTCCATTCCACACCATTCTACTCTGTTCGACTCCCATTCTACACTATTCTATTCTCTTCTCCCCCACCCTACTCTAATCTCTTCGATTCATTGAGATTTGTCTCATTTCCTCTCCATTCGACTCGATTCAGCTCGAATTGGATCTATTCATCTCTATTCCGCACTACTCGACTCTGACTATTCTACTCTACTCCACTCTACTCCATTCTACTCTTTGTATTCTCTTCTCTTCTACTCTATGCTTCTCTAGTCTATTCCTCTGTGCCCTACCCTATTGAATCCCAGCCTAACCTACACTACTCTAAGCTGTTCTATTGAATTCGATCGCATTCAATTCGACCCGATTGGACACAATTGGACGGGATTCGGTGAGATATCATGAGATTCGATGGGTTTTGGTGGGATTGGATGGACTTCGACGAGATTCGATGCAATAGGATGCGATTAGGTGCGATTTGGCTCGATCTAGCTTGGCTCATTTTCTTTGTCTCTATTTGGCTCATTCCAGCTCCATTCGGCTCCATTCAGCTCGAATCTGGTCGATTTGACTTGATTGGGCTCGATTGGGCTCGACTCAGCCCTATATGTCCCTATTCGGTGCTATTCCGCTCTATTCAACTCTTTTCTAGTCTATTCATCTCGGTTTGACTGCATTTGACTCCATTCCACACCATTCTACGCTCTTCTATTCTACAGAACCCTATCCCGCCCTAGTCTTTCCTCATCTAGTCTCTTCTTTTCGATTCTGTTGTATTGGATTCTCGTTTTCTCTTTTCTCTATTCCATCCTATGCTACTCTACCATACCCTACACGAAACTAAGCTATCCTGACTTGTCCTCTTCTATTCTATTGGATTCTGTTTTCTCTGTTCTACCATATGCTACCCTACCTTATGACACGCTACTGTACCATACCCTACTCCATAGGGGTACTCAATAAGGGTACTAGTTTGGAAAAGGGACTACCTAAGGCAAGGGGACTAGTTCAGGCTCCTAGTTAGGGCCACTGTACTAGTTAAGAGTACTAGTGAATGGACGGGTACTAGTTAAGGCTACTAGGAAGGCAAGGTACAAGTGAAGGCTACTACTTCAGGCAAGCGTATTAGTTCAGGCTACTAGTTGATGCAAGGGTACAAGTTCATACTACTAATTAAGGCCAGGGTACTAGTTAAGGCAACTGGTCAAGGCAAGGGTAGTAGTTATGGGTAGCCATAAGGCCAGGGTGCTAGTTAAGACTACTAGTTAATGCCAGGGTACTAGTTGAGGCAAGGGTCCTAGTGACGGCCAGGGTACTAGTTAAGGCTGGGCTACTAGTCCATGCAAGGCTACTACTTCAGGGTACTGGTTAAGGTTTGGCTACTAGTTAAGAGGACTAGTAAGGCAAGGGTAGACGTTAAGACTGTTCCTTCAGGCAAGGCGACTAGTTAAGGGTACTAGTGACCACAAGGCTTCTAGTTCAGAATACTAGTTAGGGCCACTGTACTAGTTCAGAGTACTAGTTAAGGCTTCTAGTAAGGCAAGGAACGAGTTAAGGCCACTACTTCAGGCAAGAGTATTAGTGTTGTCTACTAGTCGATGCAAGGGTACATGTTAATACTACTGGCTAAGTCCAGGTTGCTAGGTAAGGCAACTGGTTAAGGCAAGGGTAGTAGTTATGGGTACTGATAAGGCCAGGGTACTAGTGTAGACTACTAGTTAATGCAAGGGTACTAGTTAAGGGTACTTGTTGAGGCAAGGGTAGGCATTAAGACTATTCCTTAAGGCAAGGCTCCTAGTTAAGGGTACAACTTAGGACAAGGTTACCAGTTCAGGATACTAGTTAGGGGCACTGTACTAGTTAAGAGTACTAGTAAAGGCACGGGTGCTAGTTAAGGCTGCTAGTTAAGGCAAGGTACAAATTAAGGCCACTGCTTAAGGCAAGAGTACTAGTTAAGGCTACTAGTTGATGCAAGATTACAAGTGAATACTACGAGTTAAGGCCAGGGTACTACTTAAGGCAAGTGGTTACGGCAAGGGTAGTCGTTCTGGGTACTGATACGGCCGGGTACTAGTTCAGACTACTAGTTAATGAGAGGGTACTAGTTAAGGGTACTAGTTATGGCTACCAGTGAAGGCCAGGGTCTTAGTTAAGGCTACTGGAGAAGGCCAGGGTACTAGTGAAGGCAAGGCTACTAGCTAAGGGTACTAGTTTAGAGAAGGCTACTAGTTCAGGATACGAGTTAGGGGCACTGTACTAGTTAAGAGTACTAGCTAAGGCACGAGTACTACTTCAGGCCACTACTTAAGGCAAGAGTACTAGTCAAGGCTACTCTTTGATGCAAGTTTACAAGTTGATACTTCTAGTTAAGGCCAGGGTACTAGTTAAGGCAACCGGTTAAGGCAAGGCTACTAGTTAGGGGTAGTAGTTAAGGCTTGGCTACTAGTTAAGGGTACTAGTAAGGCAAGGGCAGACATTAAGACGATGACTTAAAGCAAGGCTACTACTTCAGGGTACTAATTCAGACAAGGCTACTAGTTCAGGCTACTCGTTATGGCCGCTGTACTAGTTAAGAGTACTAGTTAAGGCAAGGTACTAGTTAAGGATACTAGTTAAGGCAAGGTACAAGTGAAGGCTACTACTTAAGGCAAGACGACTAGTTTAGGCTTCCAGTGGATTCAAGGGTACAAGTGAATACTACTAGTTCAGACCAGGGTACCAGTTAAGGCAGCTGGTTAAGGCCAGGGTAGGACTTATGGGGACTGAGAAGGCCAGGTACTAGTTAAGACTACTAGTTAATGCGAGGGTACTAGTTAAGGGTACTAGTTGAGTGAAGGGTACTAGTGAAGACCAGGGTACTAGTTCAGGCTACTGGTGAAGGCCAGGGGATTAGTTAAGGCAGGGCTACTAGTTCAGGGTACTGGTAAGGCAAGGGTAGACATTAAGACTATTACTTAAGGCAAGGCTACTAGTTAAGGGTACTAGTTCAGACAAGGCTACTAGTTCAGGATACTAGTTAAGGCAAGGGGAGTAGTTCAGATTCAGAATTGAGGGTACTTGTCAAGGCAAGGGTACTCTTCAAGGCTAGTTGTCTACCCTACTGATCTATACCACTAGTCTGACTAGTCCAGCTGTCTTGTCTAGGCTACTACTCTAGACTTCTCTTGTCTACTCTACTCTAGTCTGCTTTCGTCTACCCTAGTCTACCCTATCAAAAACCACCCTACCTAACCTTTTCGAATCTATTCAGTTGGATTGGATTCAAAGCATGTCAATGTGATTGGACGCGATGATGCTTGAATCGGCTCATTCGGCACCATCAGCTCGATTCAGCTCGATTTGGCTTGAATCGCTTCGATTCAGCTTGTTTCAACTCAATTCGACTTGGTTCAGCCTTATTCGGCTCGATTCGGCTCTTTTCTACTCTATTTTTCTCTATGCAACTCCATTCGACTCGATTCTACTCTATTCTGTTCTACCCTACCCTACCCTAATCTATTCTAATGGATTCGATTGGACGCTATTCGACGCGATTCATCACGTTTTGTTTCCATTGGGCTCGATTCGGCTAGAATTGGCTCTATTCAGCTCTATTCTGCACTATTTCACTCTATTCGACTCTACTCTTCTCTACTTTACTCTTCTCTGCTCTACCGTACTGTGCTATATTCTGTTCCTTCTCTACTTTACTCTTCTCTGCTCTACCGTACTGTGCTATATTCTCTTCCGTACTGTTCTATTCTATTCTGTTCTACCCTCCCAGCCGCTCCCCTCCCCTTCTCTAATCTTTGATTCTGTTCGAGTCATCGCATTTTCACGCCATTCGACCCGATTAGGCTTGAATCAGATCAATTCGCTTCGAATCGGTTCGATTGGGCTCCATTTGGCTCCATTCAGCTCCAATGGCATCGATTCTGCTGGATTCTGCTCGATTAGGCCTTCTTTGGCCCTATTCGGCCCAACTATGCTCTATTCGACTCTTTTCTACTCTATTCGTCTCTAGTCGGCTCCGTTCTAATCCATGCCACACCATTCTGCACTCTTCTCCTCTATTCTCGTCTACCCTTCCCTACCCTAATCTATTCGAATGGATTCGATTTGACCCGATTCAAAGCGATTCAACGCGATTCATCTTGTTTTGTCTCCATTCGCCTCAATTCGGCTATGTGCTGCACTATCTGACTCTTTTCTACTCTATTCTATTCTGCTGGATTCTTTCTCTTCTGTTCTGTTCTCTCCTATTCTGTTGGACTCTGTTCTATCCTACCCTGCCCAACCCGACTGCACCCCAGCCAAACCCACCCTACTTGAATCTATTTGATTCAATTCGATTCACTTCGACGCGATTTGACAGGATTCGACGGGATTCGACAAGGTCCAAAGGCATTTGACGGGATTCAAAGAGATTAGACGAGATTCCATACGATTCGACGTGATTCAGCAGAATTCTAGGAGATTGGACGCAATTCGAAGTTATTGGACGTGATGGGACGTGATTCGTCGTGATTCGACGACATTCGATGCAATCCGATGCGATACGAAGCGATTCGACCCGGTCCGACACAAAACGATGTGATTTGATGCGATTCGACGTGATTCGATGTGATTCGACGCTATTCAGTGACAGTCGGCGTGATTCTGCTTGATTCAGCTCGATTAGGTGCGAATCGGCTCTATATGGCTCCTTTACGTCTCTATTCGGCTCCATTCAGCTCTGTTTTCTCTATTCGTCTCTATTTGGCCTATTCGGCTCTATTCGAGTCTATTCGACCCTACTCTTTTCTACTCTATTCTATTCCTTCTATTCTGTTCTAATCCCTTCTAGTCTACTCTACTCTATTCTATTCCACCCTCCCCTCCCCTTCTCTAATCTAGACGTTTGGATTGGATTGGATGCATTGAACGGGATTCGAGGTGATTAAGCTTGAATCAGCTCGATTCGATTCGATTTGGCTCTATTCGGCTCGTTTGGCTTGAATTGCTTCGATTCTGCTCAATTCGGCCTCTTTCGGCCCTATTCTGCTCTATTCGACTCTTCTCTACTCTTTTCGTCTCTATTGGACTCCATTCTACTCCATTCTATTTATTCCACACCATTCTACCCTATTCTGCTCTACTCTATCCTACACCACTCTAATTTACTCGAATCGATTAGACGTGATTCCTCTCATTTCGACTCCATTCGGCTCTGTTCAGCTGTATTCGAGTCTGCCCTATTATACACTAGCCTACTCTATCGTACTCTAGTCTACTCTTCTCTATTTTCTTTCTTCTTCCTATTCTGTTCTGTTCTATTCTACTCTATTCTACCCTACCCTATGCTACCCAACTCTAATCTATTCTAATCCATTTGATTGGATTGGATTCAACCCATTTGGACACGATTCGGCTCAGTTTGGCTCTATTTAGCTCTGTTCGAATCTATTCTACTCTACTCTGTTTCCCTCTACGCTACTCTAGCCTACTGTTTTCTGTATTCGTTCTGTACTGTTCTGTTCTCTTCTATTCTCTTCTGTTTTATTCTATGCTACTCTACTCTATTCCACCCTGCCATACCCGAACCTCCCCTACTCTAATCTGTTCAATTCGATTCCATGAATTTGGACACAATTCAGGTCGAATTGGTTCGATTCATGTCCATTCGGCTCCATTTGGCTCGAAGAGTGTCGATTCAGCTGGATTCGGCTCGATTCGGCTCCATTAGGCTCGATTTGCTGGATTTGGCTCAATTCAGCTCGATTCGGCCCTCTTCGGCCCTCTTCAGCACTATTCGGCTCTTTTCTACTCTTTTCGACTCCATTCGATTGCGTTGCACAGCATTCTACTCCACTCAACACTAGTTTACTCTACCCTACCCTAATTGACTGGAATTGGTTCGAGGGGATTCAACGCGATTTGCCTTGTTTCTTCTCCATTTGGCTCGATTCGACTCTATTCGACTCTGTTCTACTCTACACTATTCTGCTCTGCTCTAACCTTTTGGACTCGATTCTCTTGTATTCTTTTTATTCTCTTTTACTGTGTTCAATTCTATTCTACTCTATTTTAACCAACCCTACTCTAATCTATTCCACTGGATTCGATTCCACGCATTTCGATGCGATTCGGCTCCAATCGGCTCCGTGGCACTCCATTCATCCCTCTTGGGCTCCAATCGGTTCGACTCAGTTCTAATCGGCTCCATTTCGCCCTGGTCAGCTCTATTCAGCTTGAATAGGCTCTATTCAACTCTATATGGCTCTATGAGTCTACTCAACTCTATTATCTCTTTTCAACTCCCTTCTACACCATTCTACTCCATCCGACTGTATTCTTCCTCTATTCTATTGTCTTGTACTCTACCCTTCTCTAGTCTATTCTAATCGATTCGATTTGATTGGACTTGAATGGATGGGATTCAATGCAATTCAACGGGATTCGACGCGATCCAGCATGATTCCGCAGGATTCGGCGCGATTCGTCTTGATTTCTATCGCTTCGGCTCTTTTTGGCTCTATATGGCTGTATTTGGCTCTATTTGGCAATATTCAGCTCTATTCTTCTCTACTCTTCTCTCCTCTACAGTACTTGACCCTATTCTATTCTTTCAGTTCTGTTCTGTTCTATCCTGTTCTGTGCTACTGCGTTCTATTCTAGCCTACCGTACCCTAACTTACCCTACTCTAATCTCTTCTATTCTAGTCAACACTCTTGAACGGGGTTCAACCTGACTTGGCTCATGTCGGCTCGATTCAGCTCCTTTCTGCGCCATCAACTCGATTCGGTTCTGATCGGCTCTTTTCCACTCTATTTTGTCTTTTCGGCACGATTCGATTCTATTTGACTCTAGTCTACTCTATTCTTTCTGTTCTGTTCTATTCTACTCTATTCTATTCTATTCTACCCTACCCTACCCTAACCTTACCTGCCCTACACTAATCTATTTGATTTGATTCGACACATTTCAATCCGGTTCAACATGATTCGTCTCGATTTACCTAGAATTTGGTCGATTCAGCTGCATTCAGCTCTGTTCGGTTCTATGCAACTCTATTAGACTCTATTCTATTCTACTCGTCTCTACTTAATTGTATTCTATTGTTTCTGTTGTGTTCTACTCTAACCCCTCCTACCCTACTCTACTCTACTCTAATCGCTTCGATTCGATTCTATGCATCTGAACGCAATTCCATGTCATTAGGCTTGAATCGCCTTGATTTAGCTCTATTTGCCTTGAATTGGGTCAATTCGGCTCGATTCGGCTCGATTCAGCATAATTAGGCTCGTTCCAACCTTATTCGGCCCTGTTCGGCTCTAGGCAACACTTTTCTAATTCATTCGTCTCTATTTGGCTCCATTCAACACCATTTCACACCATTCTACTCTGTTCGACTCCATTCTACACTATTCTACTCTATTCCATCCTGTTCTACTCTGCGCTACTCTAATCTATTGTAATTGATTCGATTCATCGCGATTTGTCTCTTTTCCTCTCCATTCGCCTCGATTCAGCTCGAATTGAATCTGTTCATCTATATTCTGCACTATTCAACTCTGACTATTTTACTCTACTCAACTCTACTCCATTCTACTCTTTGCATTCTCTTCTCTTCTCCTCTTTTCAGCAGGATTTGACTCTATTTGACTCTAGTCTACTCTTCTCTATTCTTTCTGTTCTATTCTAATCTATTCTTTTCTACCCTACCCTACCCTCATCTTACCTGCCCTACACTAAACTATTGGATTGGATTCGACACTTTTCAACGCGATTCGACAGGATTCTTCTCGATTCACCTCGAATTTGGTGGATTCGGCTGCATTCAGCTCTGTTTGGCTCTATTCAACTCTATTGGACTCTATTCTACTGTACTCGTCTCTACTTCATTCTATTCGATTCTTTCTCTTGTGTTCTGTTCCAGTCTATCCCCTCCTACTCTACCCTCCTCTACGCTAATCTATTCGGTTCGACTCAATGCCTTTCAAGGCGATTCCATGGGATTAGGCTTGAATTGGCTTGATTTAGCTCGAATCGGGTCAATTTGGCTCGATTCTGCTCGATTCAGCATCATTAGGCTCGAACCAAACTTATCCGGCCCTCTTCAGCTCTATTCAACTCTTTTCTACTTTATTCGTCTCTATTTGGCTCCATTCGACTCCATTCCACACCATTCTACTCTGTTCGACTCCCATTCTACACTATTCTATTCTCTTCTCCCCCACCCTACTCTAATCTCTTCGATTCATTGAGATTTGTCTCATTTCCTCTCCATTCGACTCGATTCAGCTCGAATTGGATCTATTCATCTCTATTCCGCACTACTCGACTCTGACTATTCTACTCTACTCCACTCTACTCCATTCTACTCTTTGTATTCTCTTCTCTTCTACTCTATGCTTCTCTAGTCTATTCCTCTGTGCCCTACCCTATTGAATCCCAGCCTAACCTACACTACTCTAAGCTGTTCTATTGAATTCGATCGCATTCAATTCGACCCGATTGGACACAATTGGACGGGATTCGGTGAGATATCATGAGATTCGATGGGTTTTGGTGGGATTGGATGGACTTCGACGAGATTCGATGCAATAGGATGCGATTAGGTGCGATTTGGCTCGATCTAGCTTGGCTCATTTTCTTTGTCTCTATTTGGCTCATTCCAGCTCCATTCGGCTCCATTCAGCTCGAATCTGGTCGATTTGACTTGATTGGGCTCGATTGGGCTCGACTCAGCCCTATATGTCCCTATTCGGTGCTATTCCGCTCTATTCAACTCTTTTCTAGTCTATTCATCTCGGTTTGACTGCATTTGACTCCATTCCACACCATTCTACGCTCTTCTATTCTACAGAACCCTATCCCGCCCTAGTCTTTCCTCATCTAGTCTCTTCTTTTCGATTCTGTTGTATTGGATTCTCGTTTTCTCTTTTCTCTATTCCATCCTATGCTACTCTACCATACCCTACACGAAACTAAGCTATCCTGACTTGTCCTCTTCTATTCTATTGGATTCTGTTTTCTCTGTTCTACCATATGCTACCCTACCTTATGACACGCTACTGTACCATACCCTACTCCATAGGGGTACTCAATAAGGGTACTAGTTTGGAAAAGGGACTACCTAAGGCAAGGGGACTAGTTCAGGCTCCTAGTTAGGGCCACTGTACTAGTTAAGAGTACTAGTGAATGGACGGGTACTAGTTAAGGCTACTAGGAAGGCAAGGTACAAGTGAAGGCTACTACTTCAGGCAAGCGTATTAGTTCAGGCTACTAGTTGATGCAAGGGTACAAGTTCATACTACTAATTAAGGCCAGGGTACTAGTTAAGGCAACTGGTCAAGGCAAGGGTAGTAGTTATGGGTAGCCATAAGGCCAGGGTGCTAGTTAAGACTACTAGTTAATGCCAGGGTACTAGTTGAGGCAAGGGTCCTAGTGACGGCCAGGGTACTAGTTAAGGCTGGGCTACTAGTCCATGCAAGGCTACTACTTCAGGGTACTGGTTAAGGTTTGGCTACTAGTTAAGAGGACTAGTAAGGCAAGGGTAGACGTTAAGACTGTTCCTTCAGGCAAGGCGACTAGTTAAGGGTACTAGTGACCACAAGGCTTCTAGTTCAGAATACTAGTTAGGGCCACTGTACTAGTTCAGAGTACTAGTTAAGGCTTCTAGTAAGGCAAGGAACGAGTTAAGGCCACTACTTCAGGCAAGAGTATTAGTGTTGTCTACTAGTCGATGCAAGGGTACATGTTAATACTACTGGCTAAGTCCAGGTTGCTAGGTAAGGCAACTGGTTAAGGCAAGGGTAGTAGTTATGGGTACTGATAAGGCCAGGGTACTAGTGTAGACTACTAGTTAATGCAAGGGTACTAGTTAAGGGTACTTGTTGAGGCAAGGGTAGGCATTAAGACTATTCCTTAAGGCAAGGCTCCTAGTTAAGGGTACAACTTAGGACAAGGTTACCAGTTCAGGATACTAGTTAGGGGCACTGTACTAGTTAAGAGTACTAGTAAAGGCACGGGTGCTAGTTAAGGCTGCTAGTTAAGGCAAGGTACAAATTAAGGCCACTGCTTAAGGCAAGAGTACTAGTTAAGGCTACTAGTTGATGCAAGATTACAAGTGAATACTACGAGTTAAGGCCAGGGTACTACTTAAGGCAAGTGGTTACGGCAAGGGTAGTCGTTCTGGGTACTGATACGGCCGGGTACTAGTTCAGACTACTAGTTAATGAGAGGGTACTAGTTAAGGGTACTAGTTATGGCTACCAGTGAAGGCCAGGGTCTTAGTTAAGGCTACTGGAGAAGGCCAGGGTACTAGTGAAGGCAAGGCTACTAGCTAAGGGTACTAGTTTAGAGAAGGCTACTAGTTCAGGATACGAGTTAGGGGCACTGTACTAGTTAAGAGTACTAGCTAAGGCACGAGTACTACTTCAGGCCACTACTTAAGGCAAGAGTACTAGTCAAGGCTACTCTTTGATGCAAGTTTACAAGTTGATACTTCTAGTTAAGGCCAGGGTACTAGTTAAGGCAACCGGTTAAGGCAAGGCTACTAGTTAGGGGTAGTAGTTAAGGCTTGGCTACTAGTTAAGGGTACTAGTAAGGCAAGGGCAGACATTAAGACGATGACTTAAAGCAAGGCTACTACTTCAGGGTACTAATTCAGACAAGGCTACTAGTTCAGGCTACTCGTTATGGCCGCTGTACTAGTTAAGAGTACTAGTTAAGGCAAGGTACTAGTTAAGGATACTAGTTAAGGCAAGGTACAAGTGAAGGCTACTACTTAAGGCAAGACGACTAGTTTAGGCTTCCAGTGGATTCAAGGGTACAAGTGAATACTACTAGTTCAGACCAGGGTACCAGTTAAGGCAGCTGGTTAAGGCCAGGGTAGGACTTATGGGGACTGAGAAGGCCAGGTACTAGTTAAGACTACTAGTTAATGCGAGGGTACTAGTTAAGGGTACTAGTTGAGTGAAGGGTACTAGTGAAGACCAGGGTACTAGTTCAGGCTACTGGTGAAGGCCAGGGGATTAGTTAAGGCAGGGCTACTAGTTCAGGGTACTGGTAAGGCAAGGGTAGACATTAAGACTATTACTTAAGGCAAGGCTACTAGTTAAGGGTACTAGTTCAGACAAGGCTACTAGTTCAGGATACTAGTTAAGGCAAGGGGAGTAGTTCAGATTCAGAATTGAGGGTACTTGTCAAGGCAAGGGTACTCTTCAAGGCTAGTTGTCTACCCTACTGATCTATACCACTAGTCTGACTAGTCCAGCTGTCTTGTCTAGGCTACTACTCTAGACTTCTCTTGTCTACTCTACTCTAGTCTGCTTTCGTCTACCCTAGTCTACCCTATCAAAAACCACCCTACCTAACCTTTTCGAATCTATTCAGTTGGATTGGATTCAAAGCATGTCAATGTGATTGGACGCGATGATGCTTGAATCGGCTCATTCGGCACCATCAGCTCGATTCAGCTCGATTTGGCTTGAATCGCTTCGATTCAGCTTGTTTCAACTCAATTCGACTTGGTTCAGCCTTATTCGGCTCGATTCGGCTCTTTTCTACTCTATTTTTCTCTATGCAACTCCATTCGACTCGATTCTACTCTATTCTGTTCTACCCTACCCTACCCTAATCTATTCTAATGGATTCGATTGGACGCTATTCGACGCGATTCATCACGTTTTGTTTCCATTGGGCTCGATTCGGCTAGAATTGGCTCTATTCAGCTCTATTCTGCACTATTTCACTCTATTCGACTCTACTCTTCTCTACTTTACTCTTCTCTGCTCTACCGTACTGTGCTATATTCTGTTCCTTCTCTACTTTACTCTTCTCTGCTCTACCGTACTGTGCTATATTCTCTTCCGTACTGTTCTATTCTATTCTGTTCTACCCTCCCAGCCGCTCCCCTCCCCTTCTCTAATCTTTGATTCTGTTCGAGTCATCGCATTTTCACGCCATTCGACCCGATTAGGCTTGAATCAGATCAATTCGCTTCGAATCGGTTCGATTGGGCTCCATTTGGCTCCATTCAGCTCCAATGGCATCGATTCTGCTGGATTCTGCTCGATTAGGCCTTCTTTGGCCCTATTCGGCCCAACTATGCTCTATTCGACTCTTTTCTACTCTATTCGTCTCTAGTCGGCTCCGTTCTAATCCATGCCACACCATTCTGCACTCTTCTCCTCTATTCTCGTCTACCCTTCCCTACCCTAATCTATTCGAATGGATTCGATTTGACCCGATTCAAAGCGATTCAACGCGATTCATCTTGTTTTGTCTCCATTCGCCTCAATTCGGCTATGTGCTGCACTATCTGACTCTTTTCTACTCTATTCTATTCTGCTGGATTCTTTCTCTTCTGTTCTGTTCTCTCCTATTCTGTTGGACTCTGTTCTATCCTACCCTGCCCAACCCGACTGCACCCCAGCCAAACCCACCCTACTTGAATCTATTTGATTCAATTCGATTCACTTCGACGCGATTTGACAGGATTCGACGGGATTCGACAAGGTCCAAAGGCATTTGACGGGATTCAAAGAGATTAGACGAGATTCCATACGATTCGACGTGATTCAGCAGAATTCTAGGAGATTGGACGCAATTCGAAGTTATTGGACGTGATGGGACGTGATTCGTCGTGATTCGACGACATTCGATGCAATCCGATGCGATACGAAGCGATTCGACCCGGTCCGACACAAAACGATGTGATTTGATGCGATTCGACGTGATTCGATGTGATTCGACGCTATTCAGTGACAGTCGGCGTGATTCTGCTTGATTCAGCTCGATTAGGTGCGAATCGGCTCTATATGGCTCCTTTACGTCTCTATTCGGCTCCATTCAGCTCTGTTTTCTCTATTCGTCTCTATTTGGCCTATTCGGCTCTATTCGAGTCTATTCGACCCTACTCTTTTCTACTCTATTCTATTCCTTCTATTCTGTTCTAATCCCTTCTAGTCTACTCTACTCTATTCTATTCCACCCTCCCCTCCCCTTCTCTAATCTAGACGTTTGGATTGGATTGGATGCATTGAACGGGATTCGAGGTGATTAAGCTTGAATCAGCTCGATTCGATTCGATTTGGCTCTATTCGGCTCGTTTGGCTTGAATTGCTTCGATTCTGCTCAATTCGGCCTCTTTCGGCCCTATTCTGCTCTATTCGACTCTTCTCTACTCTTTTCGTCTCTATTGGACTCCATTCTACTCCATTCTATTTATTCCACACCATTCTACCCTATTCTGCTCTACTCTATCCTACACCACTCTAATTTACTCGAATCGATTAGACGTGATTCCTCTCATTTCGACTCCATTCGGCTCTGTTCAGCTGTATTCGAGTCTGCCCTATTATACACTAGCCTACTCTATCGTACTCTAGTCTACTCTTCTCTATTTTCTTTCTTCTTCCTATTCTGTTCTGTTCTATTCTACTCTATTCTACCCTACCCTATGCTACCCAACTCTAATCTATTCTAATCCATTTGATTGGATTGGATTCAACCCATTTGGACACGATTCGGCTCAGTTTGGCTCTATTTAGCTCTGTTCGAATCTATTCTACTCTACTCTGTTTCCCTCTACGCTACTCTAGCCTACTGTTTTCTGTATTCGTTCTGTACTGTTCTGTTCTCTTCTATTCTCTTCTGTTTTATTCTATGCTACTCTACTCTATTCCACCCTGCCATACCCGAACCTCCCCTACTCTAATCTGTTCAATTCGATTCCATGAATTTGGACACAATTCAGGTCGAATTGGTTCGATTCATGTCCATTCGGCTCCATTTGGCTCGAAGAGTGTCGATTCAGCTGGATTCGGCTCGATTCGGCTCCATTAGGCTCGATTTGCTGGATTTGGCTCAATTCAGCTCGATTCGGCCCTCTTCGGCCCTCTTCAGCACTATTCGGCTCTTTTCTACTCTTTTCGACTCCATTCGATTGCGTTGCACAGCATTCTACTCCACTCAACACTAGTTTACTCTACCCTACCCTAATTGACTGGAATTGGTTCGAGGGGATTCAACGCGATTTGCCTTGTTTCTTCTCCATTTGGCTCGATTCGACTCTATTCGACTCTGTTCTACTCTACACTATTCTGCTCTGCTCTAACCTTTTGGACTCGATTCTCTTGTATTCTTTTTATTCTCTTTTACTGTGTTCAATTCTATTCTACTCTATTTTAACCAACCCTACTCTAATCTATTCCACTGGATTCGATTCCACGCATTTCGATGCGATTCGGCTCCAATCGGCTCCGTGGCACTCCATTCATCCCTCTTGGGCTCCAATCGGTTCGACTCAGTTCTAATCGGCTCCATTTCGCCCTGGTCAGCTCTATTCAGCTTGAATAGGCTCTATTCAACTCTATATGGCTCTATGAGTCTACTCAACTCTATTATCTCTTTTCAACTCCCTTCTACACCATTCTACTCCATCCGACTGTATTCTTCCTCTATTCTATTGTCTTGTACTCTACCCTTCTCTAGTCTATTCTAATCGATTCGATTTGATTGGACTTGAATGGATGGGATTCAATGCAATTCAACGGGATTCGACGCGATCCAGCATGATTCCGCAGGATTCGGCGCGATTCGTCTTGATTTCTATCGCTTCGGCTCTTTTTGGCTCTATATGGCTGTATTTGGCTCTATTTGGCAATATTCAGCTCTATTCTTCTCTACTCTTCTCTCCTCTACAGTACTTGACCCTATTCTATTCTTTCAGTTCTGTTCTGTTCTATCCTGTTCTGTGCTACTGCGTTCTATTCTAGCCTACCGTACCCTAACTTACCCTACTCTAATCTCTTCTATTCTAGTCAACACTCTTGAACGGGGTTCAACCTGACTTGGGTCATGTCGGCTCGATTCAGCTCCTTTCTGCGCCATCAACTCGATTCGGTTCTGATCGGCTCTTTTCCACTCTATTTTGTCTTTTCGGCACGATTCGATTCTATTTGACTCTAGTCTACTCTATTCTTTCTGTTCTGTTCTATTCTACTCTATTCTATTCTATTCTACCCTACCCTACCCTAACCTTACCTGCCCTACACTAATCTATTTGATTTGATTCGACACATTTCAATCCGGTTCAACATGATTCGTCTCGATTTACCTAGAATTTGGTCGATTCAGCTGCATTCAGCTCTGTTCGGTTCTATGCAACTCTATTAGACTCTATTCTATTCTACTCGTCTCTACTTAATTGTATTCTATTGTTTCTGTTGTGTTCTACTCTAACCCCTCCTACCCTACTCTACTCTACTCTAATCGCTTCGATTCGATTCTATGCGTCTGAACGCAATTCCATGTCATTAGGCTTGAATCGCCTTGATTTAGCTCTATTTGCCTTGAATTGGGTCAATTCGGCTCGATTCGGCTCGATTCAGCATAATTAGGCTCGTTCCAACCTTATTCGGCCCTGTTCGGCTCTAGGCAACACTTTTCTAATTCATTCGTCTCTATTTGGCTCCATTCAACACCATTTCACACCATTCTACTCTGTTCGACTCCATTCTACACTATTCTACTCTATTCCATCCTGTTCTACTCTGCGCTACTCTAATCTATTGTAATTGATTCGATTCATCGCGATTTGTCTCTTTTCCTCTCCATTCGCCTCGATTCAGCTCGAATTGAATCTGTTCATCTATATTCTGCACTATTCAACTCTGACTATTTTACTCTACTCAACTCTACTCCATTCTACTCTTTGCATTCTCTTCTCTTCTCCTCTTTTCAGCAGGATTTGACTCTATTTGACTCTAGTCTACTCTTCTCTATTCTTTCTGTTCTATTCTAATCTATTCTTTTCTACCCTACCCTACCCTCATCTTACCTGCCCTACACTAAACTATTGGATTGGATTCGACACTTTTCAACGCGATTCGACAGGATTCTTCTCGATTCACCTCGAATTTGGTGGATTCGGCTGCATTCAGCTCTGTTTGGCTCTATTCAACTCTATTGGACTCTATTCTACTGTACTCGTCTCTACTTCATTCTATTCGATTCTTTCTCTTGTGTTCTGTTCCAGTCTATCCCCTCCTACTCTACCCTCCTCTACGCTAATCTATTCGGTTCGACTCAATGCCTTTCAAGGCGATTCCATGGGATTAGGCTTGAATTGGCTTGATTTAGCTCGAATCGGGTCAATTTGGCTCGATTCTGCTCGATTCAGCATCATTAGGCTCGAACCAAACTTATCCGGCCCTCTTCAGCTCTATTCAACTCTTTTCTACTTTATTCGTCTCTATTTGGCTCCATTCGACTCCATTCCACACCATTCTACTCTGTTCGACTCCCATTCTACACTATTCTATTCTCTTCTCCCCCACCCTACTCTAATCTCTTCGATTCATTGAGATTTGTCTCATTTCCTCTCCATTCGACTCGATTCAGCTCGAATTGGATCTATTCATCTCTATTCCGCACTACTCGACTCTGACTATTCTACTCTACTCCACTCTACTCCATTCTACTCTTTGTATTCTCTTCTCTTCTACTCTATGCTTCTCTAGTCTATTCCTCTGTGCCCTACCCTATTGAATCCCAGCCTAACCTACACTACTCTAAGCTGTTCTATTGAATTCGATCGCATTCAATTCGACCCGATTGGACACAATTGGACGGGATTCGGTGAGATATCATGAGATTCGATGGGTTTTGGTGGGATTGGATGGACTTCGACGAGATTCGATGCAATAGGATGCGATTAGGTGCGATTTGGCTCGATCTAGCTTGGCTCATTTTCTTTGTCTCTATTTGGCTCATTCCAGCTCCATTCGGCTCCATTCAGCTCGAATCTGGTCGATTTGACTTGATTGGGCTCGATTGGGCTCGACTCAGCCCTATATGTCCCTATTCGGTGCTATTCCGCTCTATTCAACTCTTTTCTAGTCTATTCATCTCGGTTTGACTGCATTTGACTCCATTCCACACCATTCTACGCTCTTCTATTCTACAGAACCCTATCCCGCCCTAGTCTTTCCTCATCTAGTCTCTTCTTTTCGATTCTGTTGTATTGGATTCTCGTTTTCTCTTTTCTCTATTCCATCCTATGCTACTCTACCATACCCTACACGAAACTAAGCTATCCTGACTTGTCCTCTTCTATTCTATTGGATTCTGTTTTCTCTGTTCTACCATATGCTACCCTACCTTATGACACGCTACTGTACCATACCCTACTCCATAGGGGTACTCAATAAGGGTACTAGTTTGGAAAAGGGACTACCTAAGGCAAGGGGACTAGTTCAGGCTCCTAGTTAGGGCCACTGTACTAGTTAAGAGTACTAGTGAATGGACGGGTACTAGTTAAGGCTACTAGGAAGGCAAGGTACAAGTGAAGGCTACTACTTCAGGCAAGCGTATTAGTTCAGGCTACTAGTTGATGCAAGGGTACAAGTTCATACTACTAATTAAGGCCAGGGTACTAGTTAAGGCAACTGGTCAAGGCAAGGGTAGTAGTTATGGGTAGCCATAAGGCCAGGGTGCTAGTTAAGACTACTAGTTAATGCCAGGGTACTAGTTGAGGCAAGGGTCCTAGTGACGGCCAGGGTACTAGTTAAGGCTGGGCTACTAGTCCATGCAAGGCTACTACTTCAGGGTACTGGTTAAGGTTTGGCTACTAGTTAAGAGGACTAGTAAGGCAAGGGTAGACATTAAGACTGTTCCTTCAGGCAAGGAGACTAGTTAAGGGTACTAGTGACCACAAGGCTTCTAGTTCAGAATACTAGTTAGGGCCACTGTACTAGTTCAGAGTACTAGTTAAGGCTTCTAGTAAGGCAAGGAACGAGTTAAGGCCACTACTTCAGGCAAGAGTATTAGTGTTGTCTACTAGTCGATGCAAGGGTACATGTTAATACTACTGGCTAAGTCCAGGTTGCTAGGTAAGGCAACTGGTTAAGGCAAGGGTAGTAGTTATGGGTACTGATAAGGCCAGGGTACTAGTGTAGACTACTAGTTAATGCAAGGGTACTAGTTAAGGGTACTTGTTGAGGCAAGGGTAGGCATTAAGACTATTCCTTAAGGCAAGGCTCCTAGTTAAGGGTACAACTTAGGACAAGGTTACCAGTTCAGGATACTAGTTAGGGGCACTGTACTAGTTAAGAGTACTAGTAAAGGCACGGGTGCTAGTTAAGGCTGCTAGTTAAGGCAAGGTACAAATTAAGGCCACTGCTTAAGGCAAGAGTACTAGTTAAGGCTACTAGTTGATGCAAGATTACAAGTGAATACTACGAGTTAAGGCCAGGGTACTACTTAAGGCAAGTGGTTACGGCAAGGGTAGTCGTTCTGGGTACTGATACGGCCGGGTACTAGTTCAGACTACTAGTTAATGAGAGGGTACTAGTTAAGGGTACTAGTTATGGCTACCAGTGAAGGCCAGGGTCTTAGTTAAGGCTACTGGAGAAGGCCAGGGTACTAGTGAAGGCAAGGCTACTAGCTAAGGGTACTAGTTTAGAGAAGGCTACTAGTTCAGGATACGAGTTAGGGGCACTGTACTAGTTAAGAGTACTAGCTAAGGCACGAGTACTACTTCAGGCCACTACTTAAGGCAAGAGTACTAGTCAAGGCTACTCTTTGATGCAAGTTTACAAGTTGATACTTCTAGTTAAGGCCAGGGTACTAGTTAAGGCAACCGGTTAAGGCAAGGCTACTAGTTAGGGGTAGTAGTTAAGGCTTGGCTACTAGTTAAGGGTACTAGTAAGGCAAGGGCAGACATTAAGACGATGACTTAAAGCAAGGCTACTACTTCAGGGTACTAATTCAGACAAGTCTACTAGTTCAGGCTACTCGTTATGGCCGCTGTACTAGTTAAGAGTACTAGTTAAGGCAAGGTACTAGTTAAGGATACTAGTTAAGGCAAGGTACAAGTGAAGGCTACTACTTAAGGCAAGACGACTAGTTTAGGCTTCCAGTGGATTCAAGGGTACAAGTGAATACTACTGGTTCAGACCAGGGTACCAGTTAAGGCAGCTGGTTAAGGCCAGGGTAGGACTTATGGGGACTGAGAAGGCCAGGTACTAGTTAAGACTACTAGTTAATGCGAGGGTACTAGTTAAGGGTACTAGTTGAGTGAAGGGTACTAGTGAAGACCAGGGTACTAGTTCAGGCTACTGGTGAAGGCCAGGGGATTAGTTAAGGCAGGGCTACTAGTTCAGGGTACTGGTAAGGCAAGGGTAGACATTAAGACTATTACTTAAGGCAAGGCTACTAGTTAAGGGTACTAGTTCAGACAAGGCTACTAGTTCAGGATACTAGTTAAGGCAAGGGGAGTAGTTCAGATTCAGAATTGAGGGTACTTGTCAAGGCAAGGGTACTCTTCAAGGCTAGTTGTCTACCCTACTGATCTATACCACTAGTCTGACTAGTCCAGCTGTCTTGTCTAGGCTACTACTCTAGACTTCTCTTGTCTACTCTACTCTAGTCTGCTTTCGTCTACCCTAGTCTACCCTATCAAAAACCACCCTACCTAACCTTTTCGAATCTATTCAGTTGGATTGGATTCAAAGCATGTCAATGTGATTGGACGCGATGATGCTTGAATCGGCTCATTCGGCACCATCAGCTCGATTCAGCTCGATTTGGCTTGAATCGCTTCGATTCAGCTTGTTTCAACTCAATTCGACTTGGTTCAGCCTTATTCGGCTCGATTCGGCTCTTTCCTACTCTATTTTTCTCTATGCAACTCCATTCGACTCGATTCTACTCTATTCTGTTCTACCCTACCCTACCCTAATCTATTCTAATGGATTCGATTGGACGCTATTCGACGCGATTCATCACGTTTTGTTTCCATTGGGCTCGATTCGGCTAGAATTGGCTCTATTCAGCTCTATTCTGCACTATTTCACTCTATTCGACTCTACTCTTCTCTACTTTACTCTTCTCTGCTCTACCGTACTGTGCTATATTCTGTTCCTTCTCTACTTTACTCTTCTCTGCTCTACCGTACTGTGCTATATTCTCTTCCGTACTGTTCTATTCTATTCTGTTCTACCCTCCCAGCCGCTCCCCTCCCCTTCTCTAATCTTTGATTCTGTTCGAGTCATCGCATTTTCACGCCATTCGACCCGATTAGGCTTGAATCAGATCAATTCGCTTCGAATCGGTTCGATTGGGCTCCATTTGGCTCCATTCAGCTCCAATGGCATCGATTCTGCTGGATTCTGCTCGATTAGGCCTTCTTTGGCCCTATTCGGCCCAACTATGCTCTATTCGACGCTTTTCTACTCTATTCGTCTCTAGTCGGCTCCGTTCTAATCCATGCCACACCATTCTGCACTCTTCTCCTCTATTCTCGTCTACCCTTCCCTACCCTAATCTATTCGAATGGATTCGATTTGACCCGATTCAAAGCGATTCAACGCGATTCATCTTGTTTTGTCTCCATTCGCCTCAATTCGGCTATGTGCTGCACTATCTGACTCTTTTCTACTCTATTCTATTCTGCTGGATTCTTTCTCTTCTGTTCTGTTCTCTCCTATTCTGTTGGACTCTGTTCTATCCTACCCTGCCCAACCCGACTGCACCCCAGCCAAACCCACCCTACTTGAATCTATTTGATTCAATTCGATTCACTTCGACGCGATTTGACAGGATTCGACGGGATTCGACAAGGTCCAAAGGCATTTGACGGGATTCAAAGAGATTAGACGAGATTCCATACGATTCGACGTGATTCAGCAGAATTCTAGGAGATTGGACGCAATTCGAAGTTATTGGACGTGATGGGACGTGATTCGTCGTGATTCGACGACATTCGATGCAATCCGATGCGATACGAAGCGATTCGACCCGGTCCGACACAAAACGATGTGATTTGATGCGATTCGACGTGATTCGATGTGATTCGACGCTATTCAGTGACAGTCGGCGTGATTCTGCTTGATTCAGCTCAATTAGGTGCGAATCGGCTCTATATGGCTCCTTTACGTCTCTATTCGGCTCCATTCAGCTCTGTTTTCTCTATTCGTCTCTATTTGGCCTATTCGGCTCTATTCGAGTCTATTCGACCCTACTCTTTTCTACTCTATTCTATTCCTTCTATTCTGTTCTAATCCCTTCTAGTCTACTCTACTCTATTCTATTCCACCCTCCCCTCCCCTTCTCTAATCTAGACGTTTGGATTGGATTGGATGCATTGAACGGGATTCGAGGTGATTAAGCTTGAATCAGCTCGATTCGATTCGATTTGGCTCTATTCGGCTCGTTTGGCTTGAATTGCTTCGATTCTGCTCAATTCGGCCTCTTTCGGCCCTATTCTGCTCTATTCGACTCTTCTCTACTCTTTTCGTCTCTATTGGACTCCATTCTACTCCATTCTATTTATTCCACACCATTCTACACTATTCTGCTCTACTCTATCCTACACCACTCTAATTTACTCGAATCGATTAGACGTGATTCCTCTCATTTCGACTCCATTCGGCTCTGTTCAGCTGTATTCGAGTCTGCCCTATTATACTCTAGCCTCCTCTATCGTACTGTAGTCTACTCTTCTCTATTTTCTTTCTTCTTCCTATTCTGTTCTGTTCTATTCTACTCTATTCTACCCTACCCTATGCTACCCAACTCTAATCTATTCTAATCCATTTCATTGGATTGGATTCAACCCATTTGGACACGATTCGGCTCAGTTTGGCTCTATTTAGCTCTGTTCGAATCTATTCTACTCTACTCTGTTTCCCTCTACGCTACTCTAGCCTACTGTTTTCTGTATTCGTTCTGTACTGTTCTGTTCTCTTCTATTCTCTTCTGTTTTATTCTATGCTACTCTACTCTATTCCACCCTGCCATACCCGAACCTCCCCTACTCTAATCTGTTCAATTCGATTCCATGAATTTGGACACGATTCAGGTCGAATTGGTGCGATTCATGTCCATTCGGCTCCATTTGGCTCGAAGAGTGTCGATTCAGCTGGATTCGGCTCGATTCGGCTCCATTAGGCTCGATTTGCTGGATTTGGCTCAATTCAGCTCGATTCGGCCCTCTTCGGCCCTCTTCAGCACTATTCGGCTCTTTTCTACTCTTTTCGACTCCATTCGATTGCGTTGCACAGCATTCTACTCCACTCAACACTAGTTTACTCTACCCTACCCTAATTGACTGGAATTGGTTCGAGGGGATTCAACGCGATTTGCCTTGTTTCTTCTCCATTTGGCTCGATTCGACTCTATTCGACTCTGTTCTACTCTACACTATTCTGCTCTGCTCTAACCTTTTGGACTCGATTCTCTTGTATTCTTTTTATTCTCTTTTACTGTGTTCAATTCTATTCTACTCTATTTTAACCAACCCTACTCTAATCTATTCCACCGGATTCGATTCCACGCATTTCGATGCGATTCGGCTCCAATCGGCTCCGTGGCACTCCATTCATCCCTCTTGGGCTCCAATCGGTTCGACTCAGTTCTAATCGGCTCCATTTCGCCCTGGTCAGCTCTATTCAGCTTGAATAGGCTCTATTCAACTCTATATGGCTCTATGAGTCTACTCAACTCTATTATCTCTTTTCAACTCCCTTCTACACCATTCTACTCCATCCGACTGTATTCTTCCTCTATTCTATTGTCTTGTACTCTACCCTTCTCTAGTCTATTCTAATCGATTCGATTTGATTGGACTTGAATGGATGGGATTCAATGCAATTCAACGGGATTCGACGCGATCCAGCATGATTCCGCAGGATTCGGCGCGATTCGTCTTGATTTCTATCGCTTCGGCTCTTTTTGGCTCTATATGGCTGTATTTGGCTCTATTTGGCAATATTCAGCTCTATTCTTCTCTACTCTTCTCTCCTCTACAGTACTTGACCCTATTCTATTCTTTCAGTTCTGTTCTGTTCTATCCTGTTCTGTGCTACTGCGTTCTATTCTAGCCTACCGTACCCTAACTTACCCTACTCTAATCTCTTCTATTCTAGTCAACACTCTTGAACGGGGTTCAACCTGACTTGGCTCATGTCGGCTCGATTCAGCTCCTTTCTGCGCCATCAACTCGATTCGGTTCTGATCGGCTCTTTTCCGCTCTATTTTGTCTTTTCGGCACGATTCGATTCTATTTGACTCTAGTCTACTCTATTCTTTCTGTTCTGTTCTATTCTACTCTATTCTATTCTATTCTACCCTACCCTACCCTAACCTTACCTGCCCTACACTAATCTATTTGATTTGATTCGACACATTTCAATCCGGTTCAACATGATTCGTCTCGATTTACCTAGAATTTGGTCGATTCAGCTGCATTCAGCTCTGTTCGGTTCTATGCAACTCTATTAGACTCTATTCTATTCTACTCGTCTCTACTTAATTGTATTCTATTGTTTCTGTTGTGTTCTACTCTAACCCCTCCTACCCTACTCTACTCTACTCTAATCGCTTCGATTCGATTCTATGCGTCTGAACGCAATTCCATGTCATTAGGCTTGAATCGCCTTGATTTAGCTCTATTTGCCTTGAATTGGGTCAATTCGGCTCGATTCGGCTCGATTCAGCATAATTAGGCTCGTTCCAACCTTATTCGGCCCTGTTCGGCTCTAGGCAACACTTTTCTAATTCATTCGTCTCTATTTGGCTCCATTCAACACCATTTCACACCATTCTACTCTGTTCGACTCCATTCTACACTATTCTACTCTATTCCATCCTGTTCTACTCTGCGCTACTCTAATCTATTGTAATTGATTCGATTCATCGCGATTTGTCTCTTTTCCTCTCCATTCGCCTCGATTCAGCTCGAATTGAATCTGTTCATCTATATTCTGCACTATTCAACTCTGACTATTTTACTCTACTCAACTCTACTCCATTCTACTCTTTGCATTCTCTTCTCTTCTCCTCTTTTCAGCAGGATTTGACTCTATTTGACTCTAGTCTACTCTTCTCTATTCTTTCTGTTCTATTCTAATCTATTCTTTTCTACCCTACCCTACCCTCATCTTACCTGCCCTACACTAAACTATTGGATTGGATTCGACACTTTTCAACGCGATTCGACAGGATTCTTCTCGATTCACCTCGAATTTGGTGGATTCGGCTGCATTCAGCTCTGTTTGGCTCTATTCAACTCTATTGGACTCTATTCTACTGTACTCGTCTCTACTTCATTCTATTCGATTCTTTCTCTTGTGTTCTGTTCCAGTCTATCCCCTCCTACTCTACCCTCCTCTACGCTAATCTATTCGGTTCGACTCAATGCCTTTCAAGGCGATTCCATGGGATTAGGCTTGAATTGGCTTGATTTAGCTCGAATCGGGTCAATTTGGCTCGATTCTGCTCGATTCAGCATCATTAGGCTCGAACCAAACTTATCCGGCCCTCTTCAGCTCTATTCAACTCTTTTCTACTTTATTCGTCTCTATTTGGCTCCATTCGACTCCATTCCACACCATTCTACTCTGTTCGACTCCCATTCTACACTATTCTATTCTCTTCTCCCCCACCCTACTCTAATCTCTTCGATTCATTGAGATTTGTCTCATTTCCTCTCCATTCGACTCGATTCAGCTCGAATTGGATCTATTCATCTCTATTCCGCACTACTCGACTCTGACTATTCTACTCTACTCCACTCTACTCCATTCTACTCTTTGTATTCTCTTCTCTTCTACTCTATGCTTCTCTAGTCTATTCCTCTGTGCCCTACCCTATTGAATCCCAGCCTAACCTACACTACTCTAAGCTGTTCTATTGAATTCGATCGCATTCAATTCGACCCGATTGGACACAATTGGACGGGATTCGGTGAGATTTCATGAGATTCGATGGGTTTTGGTGGGATTGGATGGACTTCGACGAGATTCGATGCAATAGGATGCGATTAGGTGCGATTTGGCTCGATCTAGCTTGGCTCATTTTCTTTGTCTCTATTTGGCTCATTCCAGCTCCATTCGGCTCCATTCAGCTCGAATCTGGTCGATTTGACTTGATTGGGCTCGATTGGGCTCGACTCAGCCCTATATGTCCCTATTCGGTGCTATTCCGCTCTATTCAACTCTTTTCTAGTCTATTCATCTCGGTTTGACTGCATTTGACTCCATTCCACACCATTCTACGCTCTTCTATTCTACAGAACCCTATCCCGCCCTAGTCTTTCCTCATCTAGTCTCTTCTTTTCGATTCTGTTGTATTGGATTCTCGTTTTCTCTTTTCTCTATTCCATCCTATGCTACTCTACCATACCCTACACGAAACTAAGCTATCCTGACTTGTCCTCTTCTATTCTATTGGATTCTGTTTTCTCTGTTCTACCATATGCTACCCTACCTTATGACACGCTACTGTACCATACCCTACTCCATAGGGGTACTCAATAAGGGTACTAGTTTGGAAAAGGGACTACCTAAGGCAAGGGGACTAGTTCAGGCTCCTAGTTAGGGCCACTGTACTAGTTAAGAGTACTAGTGAATGGACGGGTACTAGTTAAGGCTACTAGGAAGGCAAGGTACAAGTGAAGGCTACTACTTCAGGAAAGTGTATTAGTTCAGGCTACTAGTTGATGCAAGGGTACAAGTTCATACTACTAATTAAGGCCAGGGTACTAGTTAAGGCAACTGGTCAAGGCAAGGGTAGTAGTTATGGGTAGCCATAAGGCCAGGGTGCTAGTTAAGACTACTAGTTAATGCCAGGGTACTAGTTGAGGCAAGGGTCCTAGTGACGGCCAGGGTACTAGTTAAGGCTGGGCTACTAGTCCATGCAAGGCTACTACTTCAGGGTACTGGTTAAGGTTTGGCTACTAGTTAAGAGGACTAGTAAGGCAAGGGTAGACGTTAAGACTGTTCCTTCAGGCAAGGCGACTAGTTAAGGGTACTAGTGACCACAAGGCTTCTAGTTCAGAATACTAGTTAGGGCCACTGTACTAGTTCAGAGTACTAGTTAAGGCTTCTAGTAAGGCAAGGAACGAGTTAAGGCCACTACTTCAGGCAAGAGTATTAGTGTTGTCTACTAGTCGATGCAAGGGTACATGTTAATACTACTGGCTAAGTCCAGGTTGCTAGGTAAGGCAACTGGTTAAGGCAAGGGTAGTAGTTATGGGTACTGATAAGGCCAGGGTACTAGTGTAGACTACTAGTTAATGCAAGGGTACTAGTTAAGGGTACTTGTTGAGGCAAGGGTAGGCATTAAGACTATTCCTTAAGGCAAGGCTCCTAGTTAAGGGTACAACTTAGGACAAGGTTACCAGTTCGGGATACTAGTTAGGGGCACTGTACTAGTTAAGAGTACTAGTAAAGGCACGGGTGCTAGTTAAGGCTGCTAGTTAAGGCAAGGTACAAATTAAGGCCACTGCTTAAGGCAAGAGTACTAGTTAAGGCTACTAGTTGATGCAAGATTACAAGTGAATACTACGAGTTAAGGCCAGGGTACTACTTAAGGCAAGTGGTTACGGCAAGGGTAGTCGTTCTGGGTACTGATACGGCCGGGTACTAGTTCAGACTACTAGTTAATGAGAGGGTACTAGTTAAGGGTACTAGTTATGGCTACCAGTGAAGGCCAGGGTCTTAGTTAAGGCTACTGGAGAAGGCCAGGGTACTAGTGAAGGCAAGGCTACTAGCTAAGGGTACTAGTTTAGAGAAGGCTACTAGTTCAGGATACGAGTTAGGGGCACTGTACTAGTTAAGAGTACTAGCTAAGGCACGAGTACTACTTCAGGCCACTACTTAAGGCAAGAGTACTAGTCAAGGCTACTCTTTGATGCAAGTTTACAAGTTGATACTTCTAGTTAAGGCCAGGGTACTAGTTAAGGCAACCGGTTAAGGCAAGGCTACTAGTTAGGGGTAGTAGTTAAGGCTTGGCTACTAGTTAAGGGTACTAGTAAGGCAAGGGCAGACATTAAGACGATGACTTAAAGCAAGGCTACTACTTCAGGGTACTAATTCAGACAAGGCTACTAGTTCAGGCTACTCGTTATGGCCGCTGTACTAGTTAAGAGTACTAGTTAAGGCAAGGTACTAGTTAAGGATACTAGTTAAGGCAAGGTACAAGTGAAGGCTACTACTTAAGGCAAGACGACTAGTTTAGGCTTCCAGTGGATTCAAGGGTACAAGTGAATACTACTGGTTCAGACCAGGGTACCAGTTAAGGCAGCTGGTTAAGGCCAGGGTAGGACTTATGGGGACTGAGAAGGCCAGGTACTAGTTAAGACTACTAGTTAATGCGAGGGTACTAGTTAAGGGTACTAGTTGAGTGAAGGGTACTAGTGAAGACCAGGGTACTAGTTCAGGCTACTGGTGAAGGCCAGGGGGTTAGTTAAGGCAGGGCTACTAGTTCAGGGTACTGGTAAGGCAAGGGTAGACATTAAGACTATTACTTAAGGCAAGGCTACTAGTTAAGGGTACTAGTTCAGACAAGGCTACTAGTTCAGGATACTAGTTAAGGCAAGGGGAGTAGTTCAGATTCAGAATTGAGGGTACTTGTCAAGGCAAGGGTACTCTTCAAGGCTAGTTGTCTACCCTACTGATCTATACCACTAGTCTGACTAGTCCAGCTGTCTTGTCTAGGCTACTACTCTAGACTTCTCTTGTCTACTCTACTCTAGTCTGCTTTCGTCTACCCTAGTCTACCCTATCAAAAACCACCCTACCTAACCTTTTCGAATCTATTCAGTTGGATTGGATTCAAAGCATGTCAATGTGATTGGACGCGATGATGCTTGAATCGGCTCATTCGGCACCATCAGCTCGATTCAGCTCGATTTGGCTTGAATCGCTTCGATTCAGCTTGTTTCAACTCAATTCGACTTGGTTCAGCCTTATTCGGCTCGATTCGGCTCTTTCCTACTCTATTTTTCTCTATGCAACTCCATTCGACTCGATTCTACTCTATTCTGTTCTACCCTACCCTACCCTAATCTATTCTAATGGATTCGATTGGACGCTATTCGACGCGATTCATCACGTTTTGTTTCCATTGGGCTCGATTCGGCTAGAATTGGCTCTATTCAGCTCTATTCTGCACTATTTCACTCTATTCGACTCTACTCTTCTCTACTTTACTCTTCTCTGCTCTACCGTACTGTGCTATATTCTGTTCCTTCTCTACTTTACTCTTCTCTGCTCTACCGTACTGTGCTATATTCTCTTCCGTACTGTTCTATTCTATTCTGTTCTACCCTCCCAGCCGCTCCCCTCCCCTTCTCTAATCTTTGATTCTGTTCGAGTCATCGCATTTTCACGCCATTCGACCCGATTAGGCTTGAATCAGATCAATTCGCTTCGAATCGGTTCGATTGGGCTCCATTTGGCTCCATTCAGCTCCAATGGCATCGATTCTGCTGGATTCTGCTCGATTAGGCCTTCTTTGGCCCTATTCGGCCCAACTATGCTCTATTCGACGCTTTTCTACTCTATTCGTCTCTAGTCGGCTCCGTTCTAATCCATGCCACACCATTCTGCACTCTTCTCCTCTATTCTCGTCTACCCTTCCCTACCCTAATCTATTCGAATGGATTCGATTTGACCCGATTCAAAGCGATTCAACGCGATTCATCTTGTTTTGTCTCCATTCGCCTCAATTCGGCTATGTGCTGCACTATCTGACTCTTTTCTACTCTATTCTATTCTGCTGGATTCTTTCTCTTCTGTTCTGTTCTCTCCTATTCTGTTGGACTCTGTTCTATCCTACCCTGCCCAACCCGACTGCACCCCAGCCAAACCCACCCTACTTGAATCTATTTGATTCAATTCGATTCACTTCGACGCGATTTGACAGGATTCGACGGGATTCGACAAGGTCCAAAGGCATTTGACGGGATTCAAAGAGATTAGACGAGATTCCATACGATTCGACGTGATTCAGCAGAATTCTAGGAGATTGGACGCAATTCGAAGTTATTGGACGTGATGGGACGTGATTCGTCGTGATTCGACGACATTCGATGCAATCCGATGCGATACGAAGCGATTCGACCCGGTCCGACACAAAACGATGTGATTTGATGCGATTCGACGTGATTCGATGTGATTCGACGCTATTCAGTGACAGTCGGCGTGATTCTGCTTGATTCAGCTCGATTAGGTGCGAATCGGCTCTATATGGCTCCTTTACGTCTCTATTCGGCTCCATTCAGCTCTGTTTTCTCTATTCGTCTCTATTTGGCCTATTCGGCTCTATTCGAGTCTATTCGACCCTACTCTTTTCTACTCTATTCTATTCCTTCTATTCTGTTCTAATCCCTTCTAGTCTACTCTACTCTATTCTATTCCACCCTCCCCTCCCCTTCTCTAATCTAGACGTTTGGATTGGATTGGATGCATTGAACGGGATTCGAGGTGATTAAGCTTGAATCAGCTCGATTCGATTCGATTTGGCTCTATTCGGCTCGTTTGGCTTGAATTGCTTCGATTCTGCTCAATTCGGCCTCTTTCGGCCCTATTCTGCTCTATTCGACTCTTCTCTACTCTTTTCGTCTCTATTGGACTCCATTCTACTCCATTCTATTTATTCCACACCATTCTACACTATTCTGCTCTACTCTATCCTACACCACTCTAATTTACTCGAATCGATTAGACGTGATTCCTCTCATTTCGACTCCATTCGGCTCTGTTCAGCTGTATTCGAGTCTGCCCTATTATACACTAGCCTCCTCTATCGTACTCTAGTCTACTCTTCTCTATTTTCTTTCTTCTTCCTATTCTGTTCTGTTCTATTCTACTCTATTCTACCCTACCCTATGCTACCCAACTCTAATCTATTCTAATCCATTTCATTGGATTGGATTCAACCCATTTGGACACGATTCGGCTCAGTTTGGCTCTATTTAGCTCTGTTCGAATCTATTCTACTCTACTCTGTTTCCCTCTACGCTACTCTAGCCTACTGTTTTCTGTATTCGTTCTGTACTGTTCTGTTCTCTTCTATTCTCTTCTGTTTTATTCTATGCTACTCTACTCTATTCCACCCTGCCATACCCGAACCTCCCCTACTCTAATCTGTTCAATTCGATTCCATGAATTTGGACACGATTCAGGTCGAATTGGTTCGATTCATGTCCATTCGGCTCCATTTGGCTCGAAGAGTGTCGATTCAGCTGGATTCGGCTCGATTCGGCTCCATTAGGCTCGATTTGCTGGATTTGGCTCAATTCAGCTCGATTCGGCCCTCTTCGGCCCTCTTCAGCACTATTCGGCTCTTTTCTACTCTTTTCGACTCCATTCGATTGCGTTGCACAGCATTCTACTCCACTCAACACTAGTTTACTCTACCCTACCCTAATTGACTGGAATTGGTTCGAGGGGATTCAACGCGATTTGCCTTGTTTCTTCTCCATTTGGCTCGATTCGACTCTATTCGACTCTGTTCTACTCTACACTATTCTGCTCTGCTCTAACCTTTTGGACTCGATTCTCTTGTATTCTTTTTATTCTCTTTTACTGTGTTCAATTCTATTCTACTCTATTTTAACCAACCCTACTCTAATCTATTCCACCGGATTCGATTCCACGCATTTCGATGCGATTCGGCTCCAATCGGCTCCGTTGCACTCCATTCATCCCTCTTGGGCTCCAATCGGTTCGACTCAGTTCTAATCGGCTCCATTTCGCCCTGGTCAGCTCTATTCAGCTTGAATAGGCTCTATTCAACTCTATATGGCTCTATGAGTCTACTCAACTCTATTATCTCTTTTCAACTCCCTTCTACACCATTCTACTCCATCCGACTGTATTCTTCCTCTATTCTATTGTCTTGTACTCTACCCTTCTCTAGTCTATTCTAATCGATTCGATTTGATTGGACTTGAATGGATGGGATTCAATGCAATTCAACGGGATTCGACGCGATCCAGCATGATTCCGCAGGATTCGGCGCGATTCGTCTTGATTTCTATCGCTTCGGCTCTTTTTGGCTCTATATGGCTGTATTTGGCTCTATTTGGCAATATTCAGCTCTATTCTTCTCTACTCTTCTCTCCTCTACAGTACTTGACCCTATTCTATTCTTTCAGTTCTGTTCTGTTCTATCCTGTTCTGTGCTACTGCGTTCTATTCTAGCCTACCGTACCCTAACTTACCCTACTCTAATCTCTTCTATTCTAGTCAACACTCTTGAACGGGGTTCAACCTGACTTGGGTCATGTCGGCTCGATTCAGCTCCTTTCTGCGCCATCAACTCGATTCGGTTCTGATCGGCTCTTTTCCGCTCTATTTTGTCTTTTCGGCACGATTCGATTCTATTTGACTCTAGTCTACTCTATTCTTTCTGTTCTGTTCTATTCTACTCTATTCTATTCTACCCTACCCTACCCTAACCTTACCTGCCCTACACTAATCTATTTGATTTGATTCGACACATTTCAATCCGGTTCAACATGATTCGTCTCGATTTACCTAGAATTTGGTCGATTCAGCTGCATTCAGCTCTGTTCGGCTCTATGCAACTCTATTAGACTCTATTCTATTCTACTCGTCTCTACTTAACTGTATTCTATTGTTTCTGTTGTGTTCTACTCTAACCCCTCCTACCCTACTCTACTCTACTCTAATCGCTTCGATTCGATTCTATGCATCTGAACGCAATTCCATGTCATTAGGCTTGAATCGCCTTGATTTAGCTCTATTTGCCTTGAATTGGGTCAATTCGGCTCGATTCTGCTCGATTCAGCATAATTAGGCTCGTTCCAACCTTATTCGGCCCTGTTCGGCTCTAGGCAACACTTTTCTAATTCATTCGTCTCTATTTGGCTCCATTCAACACCATTTCACACCATTCTACTCTGTTCGACTCCATTCTACTCTATTCTATCCTGTTCTACTCTGCGCTACTCTAATCTATTGTAATTGATTCGATTCATCGCGATTTGTCTCTTTTCCTCTCCATTCGCCTCGATTCAGCTCGAATTGAATCTGTTCATCTATATTCTGCACTATTCAACTCTGACTATTTTACTCTACTCAACTCTACTCCATTCTACTCTTTGCATTCTCTTCTCTTCTCCTCTTTTCGGCAGGATTTGACTCTATTTGACTCTAGTCTACTCTTCTCTATTCTTTCTGTTCTATTCTAATCTATTCTTTTCTACCCTACCCTACCCTCATCTTACCTGCCCTACACTAAACTATTGGATTGGATTCGACACTTTTCAACGCAATTCGACAGGATTCTTCTCGATTCACCTCGAATTTGGTGGATTCGGCTGCATTCAGCTCTGTTTGGCTCTATTCAACTCTATTGGACTCTATTCTACCGTACTCGTCTCTACTTCATTCTATTCGATTCTTTCTCTTGTGTTCTGTTCTAGTCTAACCCCTCCTACTCTACCCTCCTCTACACTAATCTATTCGGTTCGACTCAATGCCTTTCAAGGCGATTCCATGGGATTAGGCTTGAATTGGCTTGATTTAGCTCGAATCGGGTCAATTTGGCTCGATTCTGCTCGATTCAGCATCATTAGGCTCGAACCAAACTTATCCGGCCCTCTTCAGCTCTATTCAACTCTTTTCTACTTTATTCGTCTCTATTTGGCTCCATTCGACTCCATTCCACACCATTCTAATCTGTTCGACTCCCATTCTACACTATTCTATTCTCTTCTCCCCCACCCTACTCTAATCTCTTCGATTCATTGAGATTTGTCTCATTTCCTCTCCATTCGACTCGATTCAGCTCGAATTGGATCTATTCATCTCTATCCCGCACTACTCGACTCTGACTATTCTACTCTACTCCACTCTACTCCATTCTACTCTTTGTATTCTCTTCTCTTCTACTCTATGCTTCTCTAGTCTATTCCTCTGTGCCCTACCCTATTGAATCCCAGCCTAACCTACACTACTCTAAGCTGTTCTATTGAATTCGATTGCATTCAATTCGACCCGATTGGACACAATTGGACGGGATTCGGTGAGATTTCATGAGATTCGATGGGTTTTGGTGGGATTGGATGGACTTCGACGAGATTCGATGCAATAGGATGCGATTAGGTGTGATTTGGCTCGATCTAGCTTGGCTCATTTTCTTTGTCTCTATTTGGCTCATTCCAGCTCCATTCGGCTCCATTCAGCTCGAATCTGGTCGATTTGACTTGATTGGGCTCGATTGGGCTCGACTCAGCCCTATATGTCCCTATTCGGTGCTATTCCGCTCTATTCAACTCTTTTCTAGTCTATTCATCTCGGTTTGACTGCATTTGACTCCATTCCACACCATTCTACGCTCTTCTATTCTACAGAACCCTATCCCGCCCTAGTCTTTCCTCATCTAGTCTCTTCTTTTCGATTCTGTTGTATTGGATTCTCGTTTTCTCTTTTCTCTATTCCATCCTATGCTACTCTACCATACCCTACACGAAACTAAGCTATCCTGACTTGTCCTCTTCTATTCTATTGGATTCTGTTTTCTCTGTTCTACCATATGCTACCCTACCTTATGACACGCTACTGTACCATACCCTACTCCATAGGGGTACTCAATAAGGGTACTAGTTTGGAAAAGGGACTACCTAAGGCAAGGGGACTAGTTCAGGCTCCTAGTTAGGGCCACTGTACTAGTTAAGAGTACTAGTGAATGGACGGGTACTAGTTAAGGCTACTAGGAAGGCAAGGTACAAGTGAAGGCTACTACTTCAGGCAAGCGTATTAGTTCAGGCTACTAGTTGATGCAAGGGTACAAGTTCATACTACTAATTAAGGCCAGGGTACTAGTTAAGGCAACTGGTCAAGGCAAGGGTAGTAGTTATGGGTAGCCATAAGGCCAGGGTGCTAGTTAAGACTACTAGTTAATGCCAGGGTACTAGTTGAGGCAAGGGTCCTAGTGACGGCCAGGGTACTAGTTAAGGCTGGGCTACTAGTCCATGCAAGGCTACTACTTCAGGGTACTGGTTAAGGTTTGGCTACTAGTTAAGAGGACTAGTAAGGCAAGGGTAGACGTTAAGACTGTTCCTTCAGGCAAGGAGACTAGTTAAGGGTACTAGTGACCACAAGGCTTCTAGTTCAGAATACTAGTTAGGGCCACTGTACTAGTTCAGAGTACTAGTTAAGGCTTCTAGTAAGGCAAGGAACGAGTTAAGGCCACTACTTCAGGCAAGAGTACTAGTGTTGTCTACTAGTCGATGCAAGGGTACATGTTAATACTACTGGCTAAGTCCAGGTTGCTAGGTAAGGCAACTGGTTAAGGCAAGGGTAGTAGTTATGGGTACTGATGAGGCCAGGCTACTAGTGAAGACTACTAGTTAATGCAAGGGTACTAGTTAAGGGTACTTGTTGAGGCAAGGGTAGGCATTAAGACTATTCCTTAAGGCAAGGCTCCTAGTTAAGGGTACTACTTAGGACAAGGCTACCAGTTCAGGATACTAGTTAGGGGCACTGTACTAGTTAAGAGTACTAGTAAAGGCACGGGTGCTAGTTAAGGCTGCTAGTTAAGGCAAGGTACAAATTAAGGCCACTGCTTAAGGCAAGAGTACTAGTTAAGGCTACTAGTTGATGCAAGATTACAAGTGAATACTACGAGTTAAGGCCAGGGTACTACTTAAGGCAAGTGGTTACGGCAAGGGTAATAGTTCTGGGTACTGATACGGCCAGGGTACAAGTTCAGACTACTAGTTAATGAGAGGGTACTAGTTAAGGGTACTAGTTATGGCTACCAGTGAAGGCCAGGGTCTTAGTTAAGGCTACTGGAGAAGGCCAGGGTACTAGTGAAGGCAAGGCTACTAGCTAAGGGTACTAGTTTAGAGAAGGCTACTAGTTCAGGATACGAGTTAGGGGCACTGTACTAGTTAAGAGTACTAGCTAAGGCACGAGTACTACTTCAGGCCACTACTTAAGGCAAGAGTACTAGTCAAGGCTACTCTTTGATGCAAGTTTACAAGTTGATACTTCTAGTTAAGGCCAGGGTACTAGTTAAGGCAACTGGTTAAGGCAAGGCTACTAGTTAAGGCAAGGCTACTAGTTAGGGGTAGTAGTTAAGGCTTGGCTACTAGTTAAGTGTACTAGTAAGGCAAGGGCAGACGTTAAGACGATGACTTAAAGCAAGGCTTCTAGTTCAGGGTACTAATTCAGACAAGGCTACTAGTTCAGGCTACTCGTTATGGCCGCTGTACTAGTTAAGAGTACTAGTTAAGGCAAGGTACTAGTTAAGGATACTAGTTAAGGCAAGGTACAAGTGAAGGCTACTACTTAAGGCAAGACGACTAGTTTAGGCTTCCAGTGGATTCAAGGGTACAAGTGAATACTACTGGTTCAGACCAGGGTACCAGTTAAGGCAGCTGGTTAAGGCCAGGGTAGGACTTATGGGGACTGAGAAGGCCAGGTACTAGTTAAGACTACTAGTTAATGCGAGGGTACTAGTTAAGGGTACTAGTTGAGTGAAGGGTACTAGTGAAGACCAGGGTACTAGTTCAGGCTACTGGTGAAGGCCAGGGGATTAGTTAAGGCAGGGCTACTAGTTCAGGGTACTGGTAAGGCAAGGGTAGACATTAAGACTATTACTTAAGGCAAGGCTACTAGTTAAGGGTACTAGTTCAGACAAGGCTACTAGTTCAGGATACTAGTTAAGGCAAGGGGAGTAGTTCAGATTCAGAATTGAGGGTACTTGTCAAGGCAAGGGTACTCTTCAAGGCTAGTTGTCTACCCTACTGATCTATACCACTAGTCTGACTAGTCCAGCTGTCTTGTCTAGGCTACTACTCTAGACTTCTCTTGTCTACTCTACTCTAGTCTGCTTTCGTCTACCCTAGTCTACCCTATCAAAAACCACCCTACCTAACCTTTTCGAATCTATTCAGTTGGATTGGATTCAAAGCATGTCAATGTGATTGGACGCGATGATGCTTGAATCGGCTCATTCGGCACCATCAGCTCGATTCAGCTCGATTTGGCTTGAATCGCTTCGATTCAGCTTGTTTCAACTCAATTCGACTTGGTTCAGCCTTATTCGGCTCGATTCGGCTCTTTCCTACTCTATTTTTCTCTATGCAACTCCATTCGACTCGATTCTACTCTATTCTGTTCTACCCTACCCTACCCTAATCTATTCTAATGGATTCGATTGGACGCTATTCGACGCGATTCATCACGTTTTGTTTCCATTGGGCTCGATTCGGCTAGAATTGGCTCTATTCAGCTCTATTCTGCACTATTTCACTCTATTCGACTCTACTCTTCTCTCCTTTACTCTTCTCTGCTCTACCGTACTGTGCTATATTCTGTTCCTTCTCTACTTTACTCTTCTCTGCTCTACCGTACTGTGCTATATTCTCTTCCGTACTGTTCTATTCTATTCTGTTCTACCCTCCCAGCCGCTCCCCTCCCCTTCTCTAATCTTTGATTCTGTTCGAGTCATCGCATTTTCACGCCATTCGACCCGATTAGGCTTGAATCAGATCAATTCGCTTCGAATCGGTTCGATTGGGCTCCATTTGGCTCCATTCAGCTCCAATGGCATCGATTCTGCTGGATTCTGCTCGATTAGGCCTTCTTTGGCCCTATTCGGCCCAACTATGCTCTATTCGACTCTTTTCTACTCTATTCGTCTCTAGTCGGCTCCGTTCTAATCCATGCCACACCATTCTGCACTCTTCTCCTCTATTCTCGTCTACCCTTCCCTACCCTAATCTATTCGAATGGATTCGATTTGACCCGATTCAAAGCGATTCAACGCGATTCATCCTGTTTTGTCTCCATTCGCCTCAATTCGGCTATGTTCTGCACTATCTGACTCTTTTCTACTCTATTCTATTCTGCTGGATTCTTTCTCTTCTGTTCTGTTCTCTCCTATTCTGTTGGACTCTGTTCTATCCTACCCTGCCCAACCCGACTGCACCCCAGCCAAACCCACCCTACTTGAATCTATTTGATTCAATTCGATTCACTTCGACGCGATTTGACAGGATTCGACGGGATTCGACAAGGTCCAAAGGCATTTGACGGGATTCAAAGAGATTAGACGAGATTCCATAGGATTCGACGTGATTCAGCAGAATTCTAGGAGATTGGACGCAATTCGAAGTTATTGGACGTGATGGGACGTGATTCGTCGTGATTCGACGACATTCGATGCAATCCGATGCGATACGAAGCGATTCGACCCGGTCCGACACAAAACGATGTGATTTGATGCGATTCGACGTGATTCGATGTGATTCGACGCTATTCAGTGACAGTCGGCGTGATTCTGCTTGATTCAGCTCGATTAGGTGCGAATCGGCTCTATATGGCTCCTTTACGTCTCTATTCGGCTCCATTCAGCTCTGTTTTCTCTATTCGTCTCTATTTGGCCTATTCGGCTCTATTCGAGTCTATTCGACCCTACTCTTTTCTACTCTATTCTATTCCTTCTATTCTGTTCTAATCCCTTCTAGTCTACTCTACTCTATTCTATTCCACCCTCCCCTCCCCTTCTCTAATCTAGACGTTTGGATTGGATTGGATGCATTGAACGGGATTCGAGGTGATTAAGCTTGAATCAGCTCGATTCGATTCGATTTGGCTCTATTCGGCTCGTTTGGCTTGAATTGCTTCGATTCTGCTCAATTCGGCCTCTTTCGGCCCTATTCTGCTCTATTCGACTCTACTCTTTTCGTCTCTATTGGACTCCATTCTACTCCATTCTATTTATTCCACACCATTCTACACTATTCTGCTCTACTCTATCCTACACCACTCTAATTTACTCGAATCGATTAGACGTGATTCCTCTCATTTCGACTCCATTCGGCTCTGTTCAGCTGTATTCGAGTCTGCCCTATTATACTCTAGCCTCCTCTATCGTACTGTAGTCTACTCTTCTCTATTTTCTTTCTTCTTCCTATTCTGTTCTGTTCTATTCTACTCTATTCTACCCTACCCTATGCTACCCAACTCTAATCTATTCTAATCCATTTCATTGGATTGGATTCAACCCATTTGGACACGATTCGGCTCAGTTTGGCTCTATTTAGCTCTGTTCGAATCTATTCTACTCTACTCTGTTTCCCTCTACGCTACTCTAGCCTACTGTTTTCTGTATTCGTTCTGTACTGTTCTGTTCTCTTCTATTCTCTTCTGTTTTATTCTATGCTACTCTACTCTATTCCACCCTGCCATACCCGAACCTCCCCTACTCTAATCTGTTCAATTCGATTCCATGAATTTGGACACAATTCAGGTCGAATTGGTTCGATTCATGTCCATTCGGCTCCATTTGGCTCGAAGAGTGTCGATTCAGCTGGATTCGGCTCGATTCGGCTCCATTAGGCTCGATTTGCTGGATTTGGCTCAATTCAGCTCGATTCGGCCCTCTTCGGCCCTCTTCAGCACTATTCGGCTCTTTTCTACTCTTTTCGACTCCATTCGATTGCGTTGCACAGCATTCTACTCCACTCAACACTAGTTTACTCTACCCTACCCTAATTGACTGGAATTGGTTCGAGGGGATTCAACGCGATTTGCCTTGTTTCTTCTCCATTTGGCTCGATTCGACTCTATTCGACTCTGTTCTACTCTACACTATTCTGCTCTGCTCTAACCTTTTGGACTCGATTCTCTTGTATTCTTTTTATTCTCTTTTACTGTGTTCAATTCTATTCTACTCTATTTTAACCAACTCTACTCTAATCTATTCCACCGGATTCGATTCCACGCATTTCGATGCGATTCGGCTCCAATCGGCTCCGTTGCACTCCATTCATCCCTCTTGGGCTCCAATCGGTTCGACTCAGTTCTAATCGGCTCCATTTCGCCCTGGTCAGCTCTATTCAGCTTGAATAGGCTCTATTCAACTCTATATGGCTCTATGAGTCTACTCAACTCTATTATCTCTTTTCAACTCCCTTCTACACCATTCTACTCCATCCGACTGTATTCTTCCTCTATTCTATTGTCTTGTACTCTACCCTTCTCTAGTCTATTCTAATCGATTCGATTTGATTGGACTTGAATGGATGGGATTCAATGCAATTCAACGGGATTCGACGCGATCCAGCATGATTCCGCAGGATTCGGCGCGATTCGTCTTGATTTCTATCGCTTCGGCTCTTTTTGGCTCTATATGGCTGTATTTGGCTCTATTTGGCAATATTCAGCTCTATTCTTCTCTACTCTTCTCTCCTCTACAGTACTTGACCCTATTCTATTCTTTCAGTTCTGTTCTGTTCTATCCTGTTCTGTGCTACTGCGTTCTATTCTAGCCTACCGTACCCTAACTTACCCTACTCTAATCTCTTCTATTCTAGTCAACACTCTTGAACGGGGTTCAACCTGACTTGGGTCATGTCGGCTCGATTCAGCTCCTTTCTGCGCCATCAACTCGATTCGGTTCTGATCGGCTCTTTTCCGCTCTATTTTGTCTTTTCGGCACGATTCGATTCTATTTGACTCTAGTCTACTCTATTCTTTCTGTTCTGTTCTATTCTACTCTATTCTATTCTACCCTACCCTACCCTAACCTTACCTGCCCTACACTAATCTATTTGATTTGATTCGACACATTTCAATCCGGTTCAACATGATTCGTCTCGATTTACCTAGAATTTGGTCGATTCATCTGCATTCAGCTCTGTTCGGCTCTATGCAACTCTATTAGACTCTATTCTATTCTACTCGTCTCTACTTAACTGTATTCTATTGTTTCTGTTGTGTTCTACTCTAACCCCTCCTACCCTACTCTACTCTACTCTAATCGCTTCGATTCGATTCTATGCATCTGAACGCAATTCCATGTCATTAGGCTTGAATCGCCTTGATTTAGCTCTATTTGCCTTGAATTGGGTCAATTCGGCTCGATTCTGCTCGATTCAGCATAATTAGGCTCGTTCCAACCTTATTCGGCCCTGTTCGGCTCTAGGCAACACTTTTCTAATTCATTCGTCTCTATTTGGCTCCATTCAACACCATTTCACACCATTCTACTCTGTTCGACTCCATTCTACTCTATTCTATCCTGTTCTACTCTGCGCTACTCTAATCTATTGTAATTGATTCGATTCATCGCGATTTGTCTCTTTTCCTCTCCATTCGCCTCGATTCAGCTCGAATTGAATCTGTTCATCTATATTCTGCACTATTCAACTCTGACTATTTTACTCTACTCAACTCTACTCCATTCTACTCTTTGCATTCTCTTCTCTTCTCCTCTTTTCAGCAGGATTTGACTCTATTTGACTCTAGTCTACTCTTCTCTATTCTTTCTGTTCTATTCTAATCTATTCTTTTCTACCCTACCCTACCCTCATCTTACCTGCCCTACACTAAACTATTGGATTGGATTCGACACTTTTCAACGCGATTCGACAGGATTCTTCTCGATTCACCTCGAATTTGGTGGATTCGGCTGCATTCAGCTCTGTTTGGCTCTATTCAACTCTATTGGACTCTATTCTACTGTACTCGTCTCTACTTCATTCTATTCGATTCTTTCTCTGGTGTTCTGTTCCAGTCTATCCCCTCCTACTCTACCCTCCTCTACGCTAATCTATTCGATTCGACTCAATGCCTTTCAAGGCGATTCCATGGGATTAGGCTTGAATTGGCTTGATTTAGCTCGAATCGGGTCAATTTGGCTCGATTCTGCTCGATTCAGCATCATTAGGCTCGATCCAAACTTATCCGGCCCTCTTCAGCTCTATTCAACTCTTTTCTACTTTATTCGTCTCTATTTGGCTCCATTCGACTCCATTCCACACCATTCTACTCTGTTCGACTCCCATTCTACACTATTCTATTCTCTTCTCCCCCACCCTACTCTAATCTCTTCGATTCATTGAGATTTGTCTCATTTCCTCTCCATTCGACTCGATTCAGCTCGAATTGGATCTATTCATCTCTATCCCGCACTACTCGACTCTGACTATTCTACTCTACTCCACTCTACTCCATTCTACTCTTTGTATTCTCTTCTCTTCTACTCTATGCTTCTCTAGTCTATTCCTCTGTGCCCTACCCTATTGAATCCCAGCCTAACCTACACTACTCTAAGCTGTTCTATTGAATTCGATTGCATTCAATTCGACCCGATTGGACACAATTGGACGGGATTCGGTGAGATTTCATGAGATTCGATGGGTTTTGGTGGGATTGGATGGACTTCGACGAGATTCGATGCAATAGGATGCGATTAGGTGCGATTTGGCTCGATCTAGCTTGGCTCATTTTCTTTGTCTCTATTTGGCTCATTCCAGCTCCATTCGGCTCCATTCAGCTCGAATCTGGTCGATTTGACTTGATTGGGCTCGATTGGGCTCGACTCAGCCCTATATGTCCCTATTCGGTGCTATTCCGCTCTATTCAACTCTTTTCTAGTCTATTCATCTCGGTTTGACTGCATTTGACTCCATTCCACACCATTCTACGCTCTTCTATTCTACAGAACCCTATCCCGCCCTAGTCTTTCCTCATCTAGTCTCTTCTTTTCGATTCTGTTGTATTGGATTCTCGTTTTCTCTTTTCTCTATTCCATCCTATGCTACTCTACCATACCCTACACGAAACTAAGCTATCCTGACTTGTCCTCTTCTATTCTATTGGATTCTGTTTTCTCTGTTCTACCATATGCTACCCTACCTTATGACACGCTACTGTACCATACCCTACTCCATAGGGGTACTCAATAAGGGTACTAGTTTGGAAAAGGGACTACCTAAGGCAAGGGGACTAGTTCAGGCTCCTAGTTAGGGCCACTGTACTAGTTAAGAGTACTAGTGAATGGACGGGTACTAGTTAAGGCTACTAGGAAGGCAAGGTACAAGTGAAGGCTACTACTTCAGGCAAGCGTATTAGTTCAGGCTACTAGTTGATGCAAGGGTACAAGTTCATACTACTAATTAAGGCCAGGGTACTAGTTAAGGCAACTGGTCAAGGCAAGGGTAGTAGTTATGGGTAGCCATAAGGCCAGGGTGCTAGTTAAGACTACTAGTTAATGCCAGGGTACTAGTTGAGGCAAGGGTCCTAGTGACGGCCAGGGTACTAGTTAAGGCTGGGCTACTAGTCCATGCAAGGCTACTACTTCAGGGTACTGGTTAAGGTTTGGCTACTAGTTAAGAGGACTAGTAAGGCAAGGGTAGACGTTAAGACTGTTCCTTCAGGCAAGGAGACTAGTTAAGGGTACTAGTGACCACAAGGCTTCTAGTTCAGAATACTAGTTAGGGCCACTGTACTAGTTCAGAGTACTAGTTAAGGCTTCTAGTAAGGCAAGGAACGAGTTAAGGCCACTACTTCAGGCAAGAGTACTAGTGTTGTCTACTAGTCGATGCAAGGGTACATGTTAATACTACTGGCTAAGTCCAGGTTGCTAGGTAAGGCAACTGGTTAAGGCAAGGGTAGTAGTTATGGGTACTGATGAGGCCAGGCTACTAGTGAAGACTACTAGTTAATGCAAGGGTACTAGTTAAGGGTACTTGTTGAGGCAAGGGTAGGCATTAAGACTATTCCTTAAGGCAAGGCTCCTAGTTAAGGGTACTACTTAGGACAAGGCTACCAGTTCAGGATACTAGTTAGGGGCACTGTACTAGTTAAGAGTACTAGTAAAGGCACGGGTGCTAGTTAAGGCTGCTAGTTAAGGCAAGGTACAAATTAAGGCCACTGCTTAAGGCAAGAGTACTAGTTAAGGCTACTAGTTGATGCAAGATTACAAGTGAATACTACGAGTTAAGGCCAGGGTACTACTTAAGGCAAGTGGTTACGGCAAGGGTAGTCGTTCTGGGTACTGATACGGCCGGGTACTAGTTCAGACTACTAGTTAATGAGAGGGTACTAGTTAAGGGTACTAGTTATGGCTACCAGTGAAGGCCAGGGTCTTAGTTAAGGCTACTGGAGAAGGCCAGGGTACTAGTGAAGGCAAGGCTACTAGCTAAGGGTACTAGTTTAGAGAAGGCTACTAGTTCAGGATACGAGTTAGGGGCACTGTACTAGTTAAGAGTACTAGCTAAGGCACGAGTACTACTTCAGGCCACTACTTAAGGCAAGAGTACTAGTCAAGGCTACTCTTTGATGCAAGTTTACAAGTTGATACTTCTAGTTAAGGCCAGGGTACTAGTTAAGGCAACCGGTTAAGGCAAGGCTACTAGTTAGGGGTAGTAGTTAAGGCTTGGCTACTAGTTAAGGGTACTAGTAAGGCAAGGGCAGACATTAAGACGATGACTTAAAGCAAGGCTACTACTTCCGGGTACTAATTCAGACAAGGCTACTAGTTCAGGCTACTCGTTATGGCCACTGTACTAGTTAAGAGTACTAGTTAAGGCAAGGTACTAGTTAAGGATACTAGTTAAGGCAAGGTACAAGTGAAGGCTACTACTTAAGGCAAGACGACTAGTTTAGGCTTCCAGTGGATTCAAGGGTACAAGTGAATACTACTGGTTCAGACCAGGGTACCAGTTAAGGCAGCTGGTTAAGGCCAGGGTAGGACTTATGGGGACTGAGAAGGCCAGGTACTAGTTAAGACTACTAGTTAATGCGAGGGTACTAGTTAAGGGTACTAGTTGAGTGAAGGGTACTAGTGAAGACCAGGGTACTAGTTCAGGCTACTGGTGAAGGCCAGGGGATTAGTTAAGGCAGGGCTACTAGTTCAGGGTACTGGTAAGGCAAGGGTAGACATTAAGACTATTACTTAAGGCAAGGCTACTAGTTAAGGGTACTAGTTCAGACAAGGCTACTAGTTCAGGATACTAGTTAAGGCAAGGGGAGTAGTTCAGATTCAGAATTGAGGGTACTTGTCAAGGCAAGGGTACTCTTCAAGGCTAGTTGTCTACCCTACTGATCTATACCACTAGTCTGACTAGTCCAGCTGTCTTGTCTAGGCTACTACTCTAGACTTCTCTTGTCTACTCTACTCTAGTCTGCTTTCGTCTACCCTAGTCTACCCTATCAAAAACCACCCTACCTAACCTTTTCGAATCTATTCAGTTGGATTGGATTCAAAGCATGTCAATGTGATTGGACGCGATGATGCTTGAATCGGCTCATTCGGCACCATCAGCTCGATTCAGCTCGATTTGGCTTGAATCGCTTCGATTCAGCTTGTTTCAACTCAATTCGACTTGGTTCAGCCTTATTCGGCTCGATTCGGCTCTTTCCTACTCTATTTTTCTCTATGCAACTCCATTCGACTCGATTCTACTCTATTCTGTTCTACCCTACCCTACCCTAATCTATTCTAATGGATTCGATTGGACGCTATTCGACGCGATTCATCACGTTTTGTTTCCATTGGGCTCGATTCGGCTAGAATTGGCTCTATTCAGCTCTATTCTGCACTATTTCACTCTATTCGACTCTACTCTTCTCTCCTTTACTCTTCTCTGCTCTACCGTACTGTGCTATATTCTGTTCCTTCTCTACTTTACTCTTCTCTGCTCTACCGTACTGTGCTATATTCTCTTCCGTACTGTTCTATTCTATTCTGTTCTACCCTCCCAGCCGCTCCCCTCCCCTTCTCTAATCTTTGATTCTGTTCGAGTCATCGCATTTTCACGCCATTCGACCCGATTAGGCTTGAATCAGATCAATTCGCTTCGAATCGGTTCGATTGGGCTCCATTTGGCTCCATTCAGCTCCAATGGCATCGATTCTGCTGGATTCTGCTCGATTAGGCCTTCTTTGGCCCTATTCGGCCCAACTATGCTCTATTCGACTCTTTTCTACTCTATTCGTCTCTAGTCGGCTCCGTTCTAATCCATGCCACACCATTCTGCACTCTTCTCCTCTATTCTCGTCTACCCTTCCCTACCCTAATCTATTCGAATGGATTCGATTTGACCCGATTCAAAGCGATTCAACGCGATTCATCTTGTTTTGTCTCCATTCGCCTCAATTCGGCTATGTGCTGCACTATCTGACTCTTTTCTACTCTATTCTATTCTGCTGGATTCTTTCTCTTCTGTTCTGTTCTCTCCTATTCTGTTGGACTCTGTTCTATCCTACCCTGCCCAACCCGACTGCACCCCAGCCAAACCCACCCTACTTGAATCTATTTGATTCAATTCGATTCACTTCGACGCGATTTGACAGGATTCGACGGGATTCGACAAGGTCCAAAGGCATTTGACGGGATTCAAAGAGATTAGACGAGATTCCATACGATTCGACGTGATTCAGCAGAATTCTAGGAGATTGGACGCAATTCGAAGTTATTGGACGTGATGGGACGTGATTCGTCGTGATTCGACGACATTCGATGCAATCCGATGCGATACGAAGCGATTCGACCCGGTCCGACACAAAACGATGTGATTTGATGCGATTCGACGTGATTCGATGTGATTCGACGCTATTCAGTGACAGTCGGCGTGATTCTGCTTGATTCAGCTCGATTAGGTGCGAATCGGCTCTATATGGCTCCTTTACGTCTCTATTCGGCTCCATTCAGCTCTGTTTTCTCTATTCGTCTCTATTTGGCCTATTCGGCTCTATTCGAGTCTATTCGACCCTACTCTTTTCTACTCTATTCTATTCCTTCTATTCTGTTCTAATCCCTTCTAGTCTACTCTACTCTATTCTATTCCACCCTCCCCTCCCCTTCTCTAATCTAGACGTTTGGATTGGATTGGATGCATTGAACGGGATTCGAGGTGATTAAGCTTGAATCAGCTCGATTCGATTCGATTTGGCTCTATTCGGCTCGTTTGGCTTGAATTGCTTCGATTCTGCTCAATTCGGCCTCTTTCGGCCCTATTCTGCTCTATTCGACTCTTCTCTACTCTTTTCGTCTCTATTGGACTCCATTCTACTCCATTCTATTTATTCCACACCATTCTACCCTATTCTGCTCTACTCTATCCTACACCACTCTAATTTACTCGAATCGATTAGACGTGATTCCTCTCATTTCGACTCCATTCGGCTCTGTTCAGCTGTATTCGAGTCTGCCCTATTATACACTAGCCTACTCTATCGTACTCTAGTCTACTCTTCTCTATTTTCTTTCTTCTTCCTATTCTGTTCTGTTCTATTCTACTCTATTCTACCCTACCCTATGCTACCCAACTCTAATCTATTCTAATCCATTTGATTGGATTGGATTCAACCCATTTGGACACGATTCGGCTCAGTTTGGCTCTATTTAGCTCTGTTCGAATCTATTCTACTCTACTCTGTTTCCCTCTACGCTACTCTAGCCTACTGTTTTCTGTATTCGTTCTGTACTGTTCTGTTCTCTTCTATTCTCTTCTGTTTTATTCTATGCTACTCTACTCTATTCCACCCTGCCATACCCGAACCTCCCCTACTCTAATCTGTTCAATTCGATTCCATGAATTTGGACACGATTCAGGTCGAATTGGTTCGATTCATGTCCATTCGGCTCCATTTGGCTCGAAGAGTGTCGATTCAGCTGGATTCGGCTCGATTCGGCTCCATTAGGCTCGATTTGCTGGATTTGGCTCAATTCAGCTCGATTCGGCCCTCTTCGGCCCTCTTCAGCACTATTCGGCTCTTTTCTACTCTTTTCGACTCCATTCGATTGCGTTGCACAGCATTCTACTCCACTCAACACTAGTTTACTCTACCCTACCCTAATTGACTGGAATTGGTTCGAGGGGATTCAACGCGATTTGCCTTGTTTCTTCTCCATTTGGCTCGATTCGACTCTATTCGACTCTGTTCTACTCTACACTATTCTGCTCTGCTCTAACCTTTTGGACTCGATTCTCTTGTATTCTTTTTATTCTCTTTTACTGTGTTCAATTCTATTCTACTCTATTTTAACCAACCCTACTCTAATCTATTCCACTGGATTCGATTCCACGCATTTCGATGCGATTCGGCTCCAATCGGCTCCGTGGCACTCCATTCATCCCTCTTGGGCTCCAATCGGTTCGACTCAGTTCTAATCGGCTCCATTTCGCCCTGGTCAGCTCTATTCAGCTTGAATAGGCTCTATTCAACTCTATATGGCTCTATGAGTCTACTCAACTCTATTATCTCTTTTCAACTCCCTTCTACACCATTCTACTCCATCCGACTGTATTCTTCCTCTATTCTATTGTCTTGTACTCTACCCTTCTCTAGTCTATTCTAATCGATTCGATTTGATTGGACTTGAATGGATGGGATTCAATGCAATTCAACGGGATTCGACGCGATCCAGCATGATTCCGCAGGATTCGGCGCGATTCGTCTTGATTTCTATCGCTTCGGCTCTTTTTGGCTCTATATGGCTGTATTTGGCTCTATTTGGCAATATTCAGCTCTATTCTTCTCTACTCTTCTCTCCTCTACAGTACTTGACCCTATTCTATTCTTTCAGTTCTGTTCTGTTCTATCCTGTTCTGTGCTACTGCGTTCTATTCTAGCCTACCGTACCCTAACTTACCCTACTCTAATCTCTTCTATTCTAGTCAACACTCTTGAACGGGGTTCAACCTGACTTGGGTCATGTCGGCTCGATTCAGCTCCTTTCTGCGCCATCAACTCGATTCGGTTCTGATCGGCTCTTTTCCACTCTATTTTGTCTTTTCGGCACGATTCGATTCTATTTGACTCTAGTCTACTCTATTCTTTCTGTTCTGTTCTATTCTACTCTATTCTATTCTATTCTACCCTACCCTACCCTAACCTTACCTGCCCTACACTAATCTATTTGATTTGATTCGACACATTTCAATCCGGTTCAACATGATTCGTCTGGATTTACCTAGACTTTGGTCGATTCATCTGCATTCAGCTCTGTTCGGCTCTATGCAACTCTATTAGACTCTATTCTATTCTACTCGTCTCTACTTAACTGTATTCTATTGTTTCTGTTGTGTTCTACTCTAACCCCTCCTACCCTACTCTACTCTACTCTAATCGCTTCGATTCGATTCTATGCATCTGAACGCAATTCCATGTCATTAGGCTTGAATCGCCTTGATTTAGCTCTATTTGCCTTGAATTGGGTCAATTCGGCTCGATTCGGCTCGATTCAGCATAATTAGGCTCGTTCCAACCTTATTCGGCCCTGTTCGGCTCTAGGCAACACTTTTCTAATTCATTCGTCTCTATTTGGCTCCATTCAACACCATTTCACACCATTCTACTCTGTTCGACTCCATTCTACACTATTCTACTCTATTCCATCCTGTTCTACTCTGCGCTACTCTAATCTATTGTAATTGATTCGATTCATCGCGATTTGTCTCTTTTCCTCTCCGTTCGCCTCGATTCAGCTCGAATTGAATCTGTTCATCTATATTCTGCACTATTCAACTCTGACTATTTTACTCTACTCAACTCTACTCCATTCTACTCTTTGCATTCTCTTCTCTTCTCCTCTTTTCAGCAGGATTTGACTCTATTTGACTCTAGTCTACTCTTCTCTATTCTTTCTGTTCTATTCTAATCTATTCTTTTCTACCCTACCCTACCCTCATCTTACCTGCCCTACACTAAACTATTGGATTGGATTCGACACTTTTCAACGCGATTCGACAGGATTCTTCTCGATTCACCTCGAATTTGGTGGATTCGGCTGCATTCAGCTCTGTTTGGCTCTATTCAACTCTATTGGACTCTATTCTACTGTACTCGTCTCTACTTCATTCTATTCGATTCTTTCTCTGGTGTTCTGTTCCAGTCTATCCCCTCCTACTCTACCCTCCTCTACGCTAATCTATTCGGTTCGACTCAATGCCTTTCAAGGCGATTCCATGGGATTAGGCTTGAATTGGCTTGATTTAGCTCGAATCGGGTCAATTTGGCTCGATTCTGCTCGATTCAGCATCATTAGGCTCGAACCAAACTTATCCGGCCCTCTTCAGCTCTATTCAACTCTTTTCTACTTTATTCGTCTCTATTTGGCTCCATTCGACTCCATTCCACACCATTCTACTCTGTTCGACTCCCATTCTACACTATTCTATTCTCTTCTCCCCCACCCTACTCTAATCTCTTCGATTCATTGAGATTTGTCTCATTTCCTCTCCATTCGACTCGATTCAGCTCGAATTGGATCTATTCATCTCTATTCCGCACTACTCGACTCTGACTATTCTACTCTACTCCACTCTACTCCATTCTACTCTTTGTATTCTCTTCTCTTCTACTCTATGCTTCTCTAGTCTATTCCTCTGTGCCCTACCCTATTGAATCCCAGCCTAACCTACACTACTCTAAGCTGTTCTATTGAATTCGATCGCATTCAATTCGACCCGATTGGACACAATTGGACGGGATTCGGTGAGATTTCATGAGATTCGATGGGTTTTGGTGGGATTGGATGGACTTCGACGAGATTCGATGCAATAGGATGCGATTAGGTGCGATTTGGCTCGATCTAGCTTGGCTCATTTTCTTTGTCTCTATTTGGCTCATTCCAGCTCCATTCGGCTCCATTCAGCTCGAATCTGGTCGATTTGACTTGATTGGGCTCGATTGGGCTCGACTCAGCCCTATATGTCCCTATTCGGTGCTATTCCGCTCTATTCAACTCTTTTCTAGTCTATTCATCTCGGTTTGACTGCATTTGACTCCATTCCACACCATTCTACGCTCTTCTATTCTACAGAACCCTATCCCGCCCTAGTCTTTCCTCATCTAGTCTCTTCTTTTCGATTCTGTTGTATTGGATTCTCGTTTTCTCTTTTCTCTATTCCATCCTATGCTACTCTACCATACCCTACACGAAACTAAGCTATCCTGACTTGTCCTCTTCTATTCTATTGGATTCTGTTTTCTCTGTTCTACCATATGCTACCCTACCTTATGACACGCTACTGTACCATACCCTACTCCATAGGGGTACTCAATAAGGGTACTAGTTTGGAAAACGGACTACCTAAGGCAAGGGGACTAGTTCAGGCTCCTAGTTAGGGCCACTGTACTAGTTAAGAGTACTAGTGAATGGACGGGTACTAGTTAAGGCTACTAGGAAGGCAAGGTACAAGTGAAGGCTACTACTTCAGGCAAGCGTATTAGTTCAGGCTACTAGTTGATGCAAGGGTACAAGTTCATACTACTAATTAAGGCCAGGGTACTAGTTAAGGCAACTGGTCAAGGCAAGGGTAGTAGTTATGGGTAGCCATAAGGCCAGGGTGCTAGTTAAGACTACTAGTTAATGCCAGGGTACTAGTTGAGGCAAGGGTCCTAGTGACGGCCAGGGTACTAGTTAAGGCTGGGCTACTAGTCCATGCAAGGCTACTACTTCAGGGTACTGGTTAAGGTTTGGCTACTAGTTAAGAGGACTAGTAAGGCAAGGGTAGACGTTAAGACTGTTCCTTCAGGCAAGGCGACTAGTTAAGGGTACTAGTGACCACAAGGCTTCTAGTTCAGAATACTAGTTAGGGCCACTGTACTAGTTCAGAGTACTAGTTAAGGCTACTAGTAAGGCAAGGAACGAGTTAAGGCCACTACTTCAGGCAAGAGTATTAGTGTTGTCTACTAGTCGATGCAAGGGTACATGTTAATACTACTGGCTAAGTCCAGGTTGCTAGGTAAGGCAACTGGTTAAGGCAAGGGTAGTAGTTATGGGTACTGATAAGGCCAGGGTACTAGTGTAGACTACTAGTTAATGCAAGGGTACTAGTTAAGGGTACTTGTTGAGGCAAGGGTAGGCATTAAGACTATTCCTTAAGGCAAGGCTCCTAGTTAAGGGTACAACTTAGGACAAGGTTACCAGTTCAGGATACTAGTTAGGGGCACTGTACTAGTTAAGAGTACTAGTAAAGGCACGGGTGCTAGTTAAGGCTGCTAGTTAAGGCAAGGTACAAATTAAGGCCACTGCTTAAGGCAAGAGTACTAGTTAAGGCTACTAGTTGATGCAAGATTACAAGTGAATACTACGAGTTAAGGCCAGGGTACTACTTAAGGCAAGTGGTTACGGCAAGGGTAGTCGTTCTGGGTACTGATACGGCCGGGTACTAGTTCAGACTACTAGTTAATGAGAGGGTACTAGTTAAGGGTACTAGTTATGGCTACCAGTGAAGGCCAGGGTCTTAGTTAAGGCTACTGGAGAAGGCCAGGGTACTAGTGAAGGCAAGGCTACTAGCTAAGGGTACTAGTTTAGAGAAGGCTACTAGTTCAGGATACGAGTTAGGGGCACTGTACTAGTTAAGAGTACTAGCTAAGGCACGAGTACTACTTCAGGCCACTACTTAAGGCAAGAGTACTAGTCAAGGCTACTCTTTGATGCAAGTTTACAAGTTGATACTTCTAGTTAAGGCCAGGGTACTAGTTAAGGCAACCGGTTAAGGCAAGGCTACTAGTTAGGGGTAGTAGTTAAGGCTTGGCTACTAGTTAAGGGTACTAGTAAGGCAAGGGCAGACATTAAGACGATGACTTAAAGCAAGGCTACTACTTCAGGGTACTAATTCAGACAAGTCTACTAGTTCAGGCTACTCGTTATGGCCGCTGTACTAGTTAAGAGTACTAGTTAAGGCAAGGTACTAGTTAAGGATACTAGTTAAGGCAAGGTACAAGTGAAGGCTACTACTTAAGGCAAGACGACTAGTTTAGGCTTCCAGTGGATTCAAGGGTACAAGTGAATACTACTGGTTCAGACCAGGGTACCAGTTAAGGCAGCTGGTTAAGGCCAGGGTAGGACTTATGGGGACTGAGAAGGCCAGGTACTAGTTAAGACTACTAGTTAATGCGAGGGTACTAGTTAAGGGTACTAGTTGAGTGAAGGGTACTAGTGAAGACCAGGGTACTAGTTCAGGCTACTGGTGAAGGCCAGGGGATTAGTTAAGGCAGGGCTACTAGTTCAGGGTACTGGTAAGGCAAGGGTAGACATTAAGACTATTACTTAAGGCAAGGCTACTAGTTAAGGGTACTAGTTCAGACAAGGCTACTAGTTCAGGATACTAGTTAAGGCAAGGGGAGTAGTTCAGATTCAGAATTGAGGGTACTTGTCAAGGCAAGGGTACTCTTCAAGGCTAGTTGTCTACCCTACTGATCTATACCACTAGTCTGACTAGTCCAGCTGTCTTGTCTAGGCTACTACTCTAGACTTCTCTTGTCTACTCTACTCTAGTCTGCTTTCGTCTACCCTAGTCTACCCTATCAAAAACCACCCTACCTAACCTTTTCGAATCTATTCAGTTGGATTGGATTCAAAGCATGTCAATGTGATTGGACGCGATGATGCTTGAATCGGCTCATTCGGCACCATCAGCTCGATTCAGCTCGATTTGGCTTGAATCGCTTCGATTCAGCTTGTTTCAACTCAATTCGACTTGGTTCAGCCTTATTCGGCTCGATTCGGCTCTTTCCTACTCTATTTTTCTCTATGCAACTCCATTCGACTCGATTCTACTCTATTCTGTTCTACCCTACCCTACCCTAATCTATTCTAATGGATTCGATTGGACGCTATTCGACGCGATTCATCACGTTTTGTTTCCATTGGGCTCGATTCGGCTAGAATTGGCTCTATTCAGCTCTATTCTGCACTATTTCACTCTATTCGACTCTACTCTTCTCTACTTTACTCTTCTCTGCTCTACCGTACTGTGCTATATTCTGTTCCTTCTCTACTTTACTCTTCTCTGCTCTACCGTACTGTGCTATATTCTCTTCCGTACTGTTCTATTCTATTCTGTTCTACCCTCCCAGCCGCTCCCCTCCCCTTCTCTAATCTTTGATTCTGTTCGAGTCATCGCATTTTCACGCCATTCGACCCGATTAGGCTTGAATCAGATCAATTCGCTTCGAATCGGTTCGATTGGGCTCCATTTGGCTCCATTCAGCTCCAATGGCATCGATTCTGCTGGATTCTGCTCGATTAGGCCTTCTTTGGCCCTATTCGGCCCAACTATGCTCTATTCGACGCTTTTCTACTCTATTCGTCTCTAGTCGGCTCCGTTCTAATCCATGCCACACCATTCTGCACTCTTCTCCTCTATTCTCGTCTACCCTTCCCTACCCTAATCTATTCGAATGGATTCGATTTGACCCGATTCAAAGCGATTCAACGCGATTCATCTTGTTTTGTCTCCATTCGCCTCAATTCGGCTATGTGCTGCACTATCTGACTCTTTTCTACTCTATTCTATTCTGCTGGATTCTTTCTCTTCTGTTCTGTTCTCTCCTATTCTGTTGGACTCTGTTCTATCCTACCCTGCCCAACCCGACTGCACCCCAGCCAAACCCACCCTACTTGAATCTATTTGATTCAATTCGATTCACTTCGACGCGATTTGACAGGATTCGACGGGATTCGACAAGGTCCAAAGGCATTTGACGGGATTCAAAGAGATTAGACGAGATTCCATACGATTCGACGTGATTCAGCAGAATTCTAGGAGATTGGACGCAATTCGAAGTTATTGGACGTGATGGGACGTGATTCGTCGTGATTCGACGACATTCGATGCAATCCGATGCGATACGAAGCGATTCGACCCGGTCCGACACAAAACGATGTGATTTGATGCGATTCGACGTGATTCGATGTGATTCGACGCTATTCAGTGACAGTCGGCGTGATTCTGCTTGATTCAGCTCGATTAGGTGCGAATCGGCTCTATATGGCTCCTTTACGTCTCTATTCGGCTCCATTCAGCTCTGTTTTCTCTATTCGTCTCTATTTGGCCTATTCGGCTCTATTCGAGTCTATTCGACCCTACTCTTTTCTACTCTATTCTATTCCTTCTATTCTGTTCTAATCCCTTCTAGTCTACTCTACTCTATTCTATTCCACCCTCCCCTCCCCTTCTCTAATCTAGACGTTTGGATTGGATTGGATGCATTGAACGGGATTCGAGGTGATTAAGCTTGAATCAGCTCGATTCGATTCGATTTGGCTCTATTCGGCTCGTTTGGCTTGAATTGCTTCGATTCTGCTCAATTCGGCCTCTTTCGGCCCTATTCTGCTCTATTCGACTCTTCTCTACTCTTTTCGTCTCTATTGGACTCCATTCTACTCCATTCTATTTATTCCACACCATTCTACACTATTCTGCTCTACTCTATCCTACACCACTCTAATTTACTCGAATCGATTAGACGTGATTCCTCTCATTTCGACTCCATTCGGCTCTGTTCAGCTGTATTCGAGTCTGCCCTATTATACTCTAGCCTCCTCTATCGTACTGTAGTCTACTCTTCTCTATTTTCTTTCTTCTTCCTATTCTGTTCTGTTCTATTCTACTCTATTCTACCCTACCCTATGCTACCCAACTCTAATCTATTCTAATCCATTTCATTGGATTGGATTCAACCCATTTGGACACGATTCGGCTCAGTTTGGCTCTATTTAGCTCTGTTCGAATCTATTCTACTCTACTCTGTTTCCCTCTACGCTACTCTAGCCTACTGTTTTCTGTATTCGTTCTGTACTGTTCTGTTCTCTTCTATTCTCTTCTGTTTTATTCTATGCTACTCTACTCTATTCCACCCTGCCATACCCGAACCTCCCCTACTCTAATCTGTTCAATTCGATTCCATGAATTTGGACACGATTCAGGTCGAATTGGTGCGATTCATGTCCATTCGGCTCCATTTGGCTCGAAGAGTGTCGATTCAGCTGGATTCGGCTCGATTCGGCTCCATTAGGCTCGATTTGCTGGATTTGGCTCAATTCAGCTCGATTCGGCCCTCTTCGGCCCTCTTCAGCACTATTCGGCTCTTTTCTACTCTTTTCGACTCCATTCGATTGCGTTGCACAGCATTCTACTCCACTCAACACTAGTTTACTCTACCCTACCCTAATTGACTGGAATTGGTTCGAGGGGATTCAACGCGATTTGCCTTGTTTCTTCTCCATTTGGCTCGATTCGACTCTATTCGACTCTGTTCTACTCTACACTATTCTGCTCTGCTCTAACCTTTTGGACTCGATTCTCTTGTATTCTTTTTATTCTCTTTTACTGTGTTCAATTCTATTCTACTCTATTTTAACCAACCCTACTCTAATCTATTCCACCGGATTCGATTCCACGCATTTCGATGCGATTCGGCTCCAATCGGCTCCGTGGCACTCCATTCATCCCTCTTGGGCTCCAATCGGTTCGACTCAGTTCTAATCGGCTCCATTTCGCCCTGGTCAGCTCTATTCAGCTTGAATAGGCTCTATTCAACTCTATATGGCTCTATGAGTCTACTCAACTCTATTATCTCTTTTCAACTCCCTTCTACACCATTCTACTCCATCCGACTGTATTCTTCCTCTATTCTATTGTCTTGTACTCTACCCTTCTCTAGTCTATTCTAATCGATTCGATTTGATTGGACTTGAATGGATGGGATTCAATGCAATTCAACGGGATTCGACGCGATCCAGCATGATTCCGCAGGATTCGGCGCGATTCGTCTTGATTTCTATCGCTTCGGCTCTTTTTGGCTCTATATGGCTGTATTTGGCTCTATTTGGCAATATTCAGCTCTATTCTTCTCTACTCTTCTCTCCTCTACAGTACTTGACCCTATTCTATTCTTTCAGTTCTGTTCTGTTCTATCCTGTTCTGTGCTACTGCGTTCTATTCTAGCCTACCGTACCCTAACTTACCCTACTCTAATCTCTTCTATTCTAGTCAACACTCTTGAACGGGGTTCAACCTGACTTGGCTCATGTCGGCTCGATTCAGCTCCTTTCTGCGCCATCAACTCGATTCGGTTCTGATCGGCTCTTTTCCGCTCTATTTTGTCTTTTCGGCACGATTCGATTCTATTTGACTCTAGTCTACTCTATTCTTTCTGTTCTGTTCTATTCTACTCTATTCTATTCTATTCTACCCTACCCTACCCTAACCTTACCTGCCCTACACTAATCTATTTGATTTGATTCGACACATTTCAATCCGGTTCAACATGATTCGTCTCGATTTACCTAGAATTTGGTCGATTCAGCTGCATTCAGCTCTGTTCGGTTCTATGCAACTCTATTAGACTCTATTCTATTCTACTCGTCTCTACTTAATTGTATTCTATTGTTTCTGTTGTGTTCTACTCTAACCCCTCCTACCCTACTCTACTCTACTCTAATCGCTTCGATTCGATTCTATGCGTCTGAACGCAATTCCATGTCATTAGGCTTGAATCGCCTTGATTTAGCTCTATTTGCCTTGAATTGGGTCAATTCGGCTCGATTCGGCTCGATTCAGCATAATTAGGCTCGTTCCAACCTTATTCGGCCCTGTTCGGCTCTAGGCAACACTTTTCTAATTCATTCGTCTCTATTTGGCTCCATTCAACACCATTTCACACCATTCTACTCTGTTCGACTCCATTCTACACTATTCTACTCTATTCCATCCTGTTCTACTCTGCGCTACTCTAATCTATTGTAATTGATTCGATTCATCGCGATTTGTCTCTTTTCCTCTCCATTCGCCTCGATTCAGCTCGAATTGAATCTGTTCATCTATATTCTGCACTATTCAACTCTGACTATTTTACTCTACTCAACTCTACTCCATTCTACTCTTTGCATTCTCTTCTCTTCTCCTCTTTTCAGCAGGATTTGACTCTATTTGACTCTAGTCTACTCTTCTCTATTCTTTCTGTTCTATTCTAATCTATTCTTTTCTACCCTACCCTACCCTCATCTTACCTGCCCTACACTAAACTATTGGATTGGATTCGACACTTTTCAACGCGATTCGACAGGATTCTTCTCGATTCACCTCGAATTTGGTGGATTCGGCTGCATTCAGCTCTGTTTGGCTCTATTCAACTCTATTGGACTCTATTCTACTGTACTCGTCTCTACTTCATTCTATTCGATTCTTTCTCTTGTGTTCTGTTCCAGTCTATCCCCTCCTACTCTACCCTCCTCTACGCTAATCTATTCGGTTCGACTCAATGCCTTTCAAGGCGATTCCATGGGATTAGGCTTGAATTGGCTTGATTTAGCTCGAATCGGGTCAATTTGGCTCGATTCTGCTCGATTCAGCATCATTAGGCTCGAACCAAACTTATCCGGCCCTCTTCAGCTCTATTCAACTCTTTTCTACTTTATTCGTCTCTATTTGGCTCCATTCGACTCCATTCCACACCATTCTACTCTGTTCGACTCCCATTCTACACTATTCTATTCTCTTCTCCCCCACCCTACTCTAATCTCTTCGATTCATTGAGATTTGTCTCATTTCCTCTCCATTCGACTCGATTCAGCTCGAATTGGATCTATTCATCTCTATTCCGCACTACTCGACTCTGACTATTCTACTCTACTCCACTCTACTCCATTCTACTCTTTGTATTCTCTTCTCTTCTACTCTATGCTTCTCTAGTCTATTCCTCTGTGCCCTACCCTATTGAATCCCAGCCTAACCTACACTACTCTAAGCTGTTCTATTGAATTCGATCGCATTCAATTCGACCCGATTGGACACAATTGGACGGGATTCGGTGAGATATCATGAGATTCGATGGGTTTTGGTGGGATTGGATGGACTTCGACGAGATTCGATGCAATAGGATGCGATTAGGTGCGATTTGGCTCGATCTAGCTTGGCTCATTTTCTTTGTCTCTATTTGGCTCATTCCAGCTCCATTCGGCTCCATTCAGCTCGAATCTGGTCGATTTGACTTGATTGGGCTCGATTGGGCTCGACTCAGCCCTATATGTCCCTATTCGGTGCTATTCCGCTCTATTCAACTCTTTTCTAGTCTATTCATCTCGGTTTGACTGCATTTGACTCCATTCCACACCATTCTACGCTCTTCTATTCTACAGAACCCTATCCCGCCCTAGTCTTTCCTCATCTAGTCTCTTCTTTTCGATTCTGTTGTATTGGATTCTCGTTTTCTCTTTTCTCTATTCCATCCTATGCTACTCTACCATACCCTACACGAAACTAAGCTATCCTGACTTGTCCTCTTCTATTCTATTGGATTCTGTTTTCTCTGTTCTACCATATGCTACCCTACCTTATGACACGCTACTGTACCATACCCTACTCCATAGGGGTACTCAATAAGGGTACTAGTTTGGAAAAGGGACTACCTAAGGCAAGGGGACTAGTTCAGGCTCCTAGTTAGGGCCACTGTACTAGTTAAGAGTACTAGTGAATGGACGGGTACTAGTTAAGGCTACTAGGAAGGCAAGGTACAAGTGAAGGCTACTACTTCAGGCAAGCGTATTAGTTCAGGCTACTAGTTGATGCAAGGGTACAAGTTCATACTACTAATTAAGGCCAGGGTACTAGTTAAGGCAACTGGTCAAGGCAAGGGTAGTAGTTATGGGTAGCCATAAGGCCAGGGTGCTAGTTAAGACTACTAGTTAATGCCAGGGTACTAGTTGAGGCAAGGGTCCTAGTGACGGCCAGGGTACTAGTTAAGGCTGGGCTACTAGTCCATGCAAGGCTACTACTTCAGGGTACTGGTTAAGGTTTGGCTACTAGTTAAGAGGACTAGTAAGGCAAGGGTAGACGTTAAGACTGTTCCTTCAGGCAAGGCGACTAGTTAAGGGTACTAGTGACCACAAGGCTTCTAGTTCAGAATACTAGTTAGGGCCACTGTACTAGTTCAGAGTACTAGTTAAGGCTTCTAGTAAGGCAAGGAACGAGTTAAGGCCACTACTTCAGGCAAGAGTATTAGTGTTGTCTACTAGTCGATGCAAGGGTACATGTTAATACTACTGGCTAAGTCCAGGTTGCTAGGTAAGGCAACTGGTTAAGGCAAGGGTAGTAGTTATGGGTACTGATAAGGCCAGGGTACTAGTGTAGACTACTAGTTAATGCAAGGGTACTAGTTAAGGGTACTTGTTGAGGCAAGGGTAGGCATTAAGACTATTCCTTAAGGCAAGGCTCCTAGTTAAGGGTACAACTTAGGACAAGGTTACCAGTTCAGGATACTAGTTAGGGGCACTGTACTAGTTAAGAGTACTAGTAAAGGCACGGGTGCTAGTTAAGGCTGCTAGTTAAGGCAAGGTACAAATTAAGGCCACTGCTTAAGGCAAGAGTACTAGTTAAGGCTACTAGTTGATGCAAGATTACAAGTGAATACTACGAGTTAAGGCCAGGGTACTACTTAAGGCAAGTGGTTACGGCAAGGGTAGTCGTTCTGGGTACTGATACGGCCGGGTACTAGTTCAGACTACTAGTTAATGAGAGGGTACTAGTTAAGGGTACTAGTTATGGCTACCAGTGAAGGCCAGGGTCTTAGTTAAGGCTACTGGAGAAGGCCAGGGTACTAGTGAAGGCAAGGCTACTAGCTAAGGGTACTAGTTTAGAGAAGGCTACTAGTTCAGGATACGAGTTAGGGGCACTGTACTAGTTAAGAGTACTAGCTAAGGCACGAGTACTACTTCAGGCCACTACTTAAGGCAAGAGTACTAGTCAAGGCTACTCTTTGATGCAAGTTTACAAGTTGATACTTCTAGTTAAGGCCAGGGTACTAGTTAAGGCAACCGGTTAAGGCAAGGCTACTAGTTAGGGGTAGTAGTTAAGGCTTGGCTACTAGTTAAGGGTACTAGTAAGGCAAGGGCAGACATTAAGACGATGACTTAAAGCAAGGCTACTACTTCAGGGTACTAATTCAGACAAGGCTACTAGTTCAGGCTACTCGTTATGGCCGCTGTACTAGTTAAGAGTACTAGTTAAGGCAAGGTACTAGTTAAGGATACTAGTTAAGGCAAGGTACAAGTGAAGGCTACTACTTAAGGCAAGACGACTAGTTTAGGCTTCCAGTGGATTCAAGGGTACAAGTGAATACTACTAGTTCAGACCAGGGTACCAGTTAAGGCAGCTGGTTAAGGCCAGGGTAGGACTTATGGGGACTGAGAAGGCCAGGTACTAGTTAAGACTACTAGTTAATGCGAGGGTACTAGTTAAGGGTACTAGTTGAGTGAAGGGTACTAGTGAAGACCAGGGTACTAGTTCAGGCTACTGGTGAAGGCCAGGGGATTAGTTAAGGCAGGGCTACTAGTTCAGGGTACTGGTAAGGCAAGGGTAGACATTAAGACTATTACTTAAGGCAAGGCTACTAGTTAAGGGTACTAGTTCAGACAAGGCTACTAGTTCAGGATACTAGTTAAGGCAAGGGGAGTAGTTCAGATTCAGAATTGAGGGTACTTGTCAAGGCAAGGGTACTCTTCAAGGCTAGTTGTCTACCCTACTGATCTATACCACTAGTCTGACTAGTCCAGCTGTCTTGTCTAGGCTACTACTCTAGACTTCTCTTGTCTACTCTACTCTAGTCTGCTTTCGTCTACCCTAGTCTACCCTATCAAAAACCACCCTACCTAACCTTTTCGAATCTATTCAGTTGGATTGGATTCAAAGCATGTCAATGTGATTGGACGCGATGATGCTTGAATCGGCTCATTCGGCACCATCAGCTCGATTCAGCTCGATTTGGCTTGAATCGCTTCGATTCAGCTTGTTTCAACTCAATTCGACTTGGTTCAGCCTTATTCGGCTCGATTCGGCTCTTTTCTACTCTATTTTTCTCTATGCAACTCCATTCGACTCGATTCTACTCTATTCTGTTCTACCCTACCCTACCCTAATCTATTCTAATGGATTCGATTGGACGCTATTCGACGCGATTCATCACGTTTTGTTTCCATTGGGCTCGATTCGGCTAGAATTGGCTCTATTCAGCTCTATTCTGCACTATTTCACTCTATTCGACTCTACTCTTCTCTACTTTACTCTTCTCTGCTCTACCGTACTGTGCTATATTCTGTTCCTTCTCTACTTTACTCTTCTCTGCTCTACCGTACTGTGCTATATTCTCTTCCGTACTGTTCTATTCTATTCTGTTCTACCCTCCCAGCCGCTCCCCTCCCCTTCTCTAATCTTTGATTCTGTTCGAGTCATCGCATTTTCACGCCATTCGACCCGATTAGGCTTGAATCAGATCAATTCGCTTCGAATCGGTTCGATTGGGCTCCATTTGGCTCCATTCAGCTCCAATGGCATCGATTCTGCTGGATTCTGCTCGATTAGGCCTTCTTTGGCCCTATTCGGCCCAACTATGCTCTATTCGACTCTTTTCTACTCTATTCGTCTCTAGTCGGCTCCGTTCTAATCCATGCCACACCATTCTGCACTCTTCTCCTCTATTCTCGTCTACCCTTCCCTACCCTAATCTATTCGAATGGATTCGATTTGACCCGATTCAAAGCGATTCAACGCGATTCATCTTGTTTTGTCTCCATTCGCCTCAATTCGGCTATGTGCTGCACTATCTGACTCTTTTCTACTCTATTCTATTCTGCTGGATTCTTTCTCTTCTGTTCTGTTCTCTCCTATTCTGTTGGACTCTGTTCTATCCTACCCTGCCCAACCCGACTGCACCCCAGCCAAACCCACCCTACTTGAATCTATTTGATTCAATTCGATTCACTTCGACGCGATTTGACAGGATTCGACGGGATTCGACAAGGTCCAAAGGCATTTGACGGGATTCAAAGAGATTAGACGAGATTCCATACGATTCGACGTGATTCAGCAGAATTCTAGGAGATTGGACGCAATTCGAAGTTATTGGACGTGATGGGACGTGATTCGTCGTGATTCGACGACATTCGATGCAATCCGATGCGATACGAAGCGATTCGACCCGGTCCGACACAAAACGATGTGATTTGATGCGATTCGACGTGATTCGATGTGATTCGACGCTATTCAGTGACAGTCGGCGTGATTCTGCTTGATTCAGCTCGATTAGGTGCGAATCGGCTCTATATGGCTCCTTTACGTCTCTATTCGGCTCCATTCAGCTCTGTTTTCTCTATTCGTCTCTATTTGGCCTATTCGGCTCTATTCGAGTCTATTCGACCCTACTCTTTTCTACTCTATTCTATTCCTTCTATTCTGTTCTAATCCCTTCTAGTCTACTCTACTCTATTCTATTCCACCCTCCCCTCCCCTTCTCTAATCTAGACGTTTGGATTGGATTGGATGCATTGAACGGGATTCGAGGTGATTAAGCTTGAATCAGCTCGATTCGATTCGATTTGGCTCTATTCGGCTCGTTTGGCTTGAATTGCTTCGATTCTGCTCAATTCGGCCTCTTTCGGCCCTATTCTGCTCTATTCGACTCTTCTCTACTCTTTTCGTCTCTATTGGACTCCATTCTACTCCATTCTATTTATTCCACACCATTCTACCCTATTCTGCTCTACTCTATCCTACACCACTCTAATTTACTCGAATCGATTAGACGTGATTCCTCTCATTTCGACTCCATTCGGCTCTGTTCAGCTGTATTCGAGTCTGCCCTATTATACACTAGCCTACTCTATCGTACTCTAGTCTACTCTTCTCTATTTTCTTTCTTCTTCCTATTCTGTTCTGTTCTATTCTACTCTATTCTACCCTACCCTATGCTACCCAACTCTAATCTATTCTAATCCATTTGATTGGATTGGATTCAACCCATTTGGACACGATTCGGCTCAGTTTGGCTCTATTTAGCTCTGTTCGAATCTATTCTACTCTACTCTGTTTCCCTCTACGCTACTCTAGCCTACTGTTTTCTGTATTCGTTCTGTACTGTTCTGTTCTCTTCTATTCTCTTCTGTTTTATTCTATGCTACTCTACTCTATTCCACCCTGCCATACCCGAACCTCCCCTACTCTAATCTGTTCAATTCGATTCCATGAATTTGGACACAATTCAGGTCGAATTGGTTCGATTCATGTCCATTCGGCTCCATTTGGCTCGAAGAGTGTCGATTCAGCTGGATTCGGCTCGATTCGGCTCCATTAGGCTCGATTTGCTGGATTTGGCTCAATTCAGCTCGATTCGGCCCTCTTCGGCCCTCTTCAGCACTATTCGGCTCTTTTCTACTCTTTTCGACTCCATTCGATTGCGTTGCACAGCATTCTACTCCACTCAACACTAGTTTACTCTACCCTACCCTAATTGACTGGAATTGGTTCGAGGGGATTCAACGCGATTTGCCTTGTTTCTTCTCCATTTGGCTCGATTCGACTCTATTCGACTCTGTTCTACTCTACACTATTCTGCTCTGCTCTAACCTTTTGGACTCGATTCTCTTGTATTCTTTTTATTCTCTTTTACTGTGTTCAATTCTATTCTACTCTATTTTAACCAACCCTACTCTAATCTATTCCACTGGATTCGATTCCACGCATTTCGATGCGATTCGGCTCCAATCGGCTCCGTGGCACTCCATTCATCCCTCTTGGGCTCCAATCGGTTCGACTCAGTTCTAATCGGCTCCATTTCGCCCTGGTCAGCTCTATTCAGCTTGAATAGGCTCTATTCAACTCTATATGGCTCTATGAGTCTACTCAACTCTATTATCTCTTTTCAACTCCCTTCTACACCATTCTACTCCATCCGACTGTATTCTTCCTCTATTCTATTGTCTTGTACTCTACCCTTCTCTAGTCTATTCTAATCGATTCGATTTGATTGGACTTGAATGGATGGGATTCAATGCAATTCAACGGGATTCGACGCGATCCAGCATGATTCCGCAGGATTCGGCGCGATTCGTCTTGATTTCTATCGCTTCGGCTCTTTTTGGCTCTATATGGCTGTATTTGGCTCTATTTGGCAATATTCAGCTCTATTCTTCTCTACTCTTCTCTCCTCTACAGTACTTGACCCTATTCTATTCTTTCAGTTCTGTTCTGTTCTATCCTGTTCTGTGCTACTGCGTTCTATTCTAGCCTACCGTACCCTAACTTACCCTACTCTAATCTCTTCTATTCTAGTCAACACTCTTGAACGGGGTTCAACCTGACTTGGCTCATGTCGGCTCGATTCAGCTCCTTTCTGCGCCATCAACTCGATTCGGTTCTGATCGGCTCTTTTCCACTCTATTTTGTCTTTTCGGCACGATTCGATTCTATTTGACTCTAGTCTACTCTATTCTTTCTGTTCTGTTCTATTCTACTCTATTCTATTCTATTCTACCCTACCCTACCCTAACCTTACCTGCCCTACACTAATCTATTTGATTTGATTCGACACATTTCAATCCGGTTCAACATGATTCGTCTCGATTTACCTAGAATTTGGTCGATTCAGCTGCATTCAGCTCTGTTCGGTTCTATGCAACTCTATTAGACTCTATTCTATTCTACTCGTCTCTACTTAATTGTATTCTATTGTTTCTGTTGTGTTCTACTCTAACCCCTCCTACCCTACTCTACTCTACTCTAATCGCTTCGATTCGATTCTATGCATCTGAACGCAATTCCATGTCATTAGGCTTGAATCGCCTTGATTTAGCTCTATTTGCCTTGAATTGGGTCAATTCGGCTCGATTCGGCTCGATTCAGCATAATTAGGCTCGTTCCAACCTTATTCGGCCCTGTTCGGCTCTAGGCAACACTTTTCTAATTCATTCGTCTCTATTTGGCTCCATTCAACACCATTTCACACCATTCTACTCTGTTCGACTCCATTCTACACTATTCTACTCTATTCCATCCTGTTCTACTCTGCGCTACTCTAATCTATTGTAATTGATTCGATTCATCGCGATTTGTCTCTTTTCCTCTCCATTCGCCTCGATTCAGCTCGAATTGAATCTGTTCATCTATATTCTGCACTATTCAACTCTGACTATTTTACTCTACTCAACTCTACTCCATTCTACTCTTTGCATTCTCTTCTCTTCTCCTCTTTTCAGCAGGATTTGACTCTATTTGACTCTAGTCTACTCTTCTCTATTCTTTCTGTTCTATTCTAATCTATTCTTTTCTACCCTACCCTACCCTCATCTTACCTGCCCTACACTAAACTATTGGATTGGATTCGACACTTTTCAACGCGATTCGACAGGATTCTTCTCGATTCACCTCGAATTTGGTGGATTCGGCTGCATTCAGCTCTGTTTGGCTCTATTCAACTCTATTGGACTCTATTCTACTGTACTCGTCTCTACTTCATTCTATTCGATTCTTTCTCTTGTGTTCTGTTCCAGTCTATCCCCTCCTACTCTACCCTCCTCTACGCTAATCTATTCGGTTCGACTCAATGCCTTTCAAGGCGATTCCATGGGATTAGGCTTGAATTGGCTTGATTTAGCTCGAATCGGGTCAATTTGGCTCGATTCTGCTCGATTCAGCATCATTAGGCTCGAACCAAACTTATCCGGCCCTCTTCAGCTCTATTCAACTCTTTTCTACTTTATTCGTCTCTATTTGGCTCCATTCGACTCCATTCCACACCATTCTACTCTGTTCGACTCCCATTCTACACTATTCTATTCTCTTCTCCCCCACCCTACTCTAATCTCTTCGATTCATTGAGATTTGTCTCATTTCCTCTCCATTCGACTCGATTCAGCTCGAATTGGATCTATTCATCTCTATTCCGCACTACTCGACTCTGACTATTCTACTCTACTCCACTCTACTCCATTCTACTCTTTGTATTCTCTTCTCTTCTACTCTATGCTTCTCTAGTCTATTCCTCTGTGCCCTACCCTATTGAATCCCAGCCTAACCTACACTACTCTAAGCTGTTCTATTGAATTCGATCGCATTCAATTCGACCCGATTGGACACAATTGGACGGGATTCGGTGAGATATCATGAGATTCGATGGGTTTTGGTGGGATTGGATGGACTTCGACGAGATTCGATGCAATAGGATGCGATTAGGTGCGATTTGGCTCGATCTAGCTTGGCTCATTTTCTTTGTCTCTATTTGGCTCATTCCAGCTCCATTCGGCTCCATTCAGCTCGAATCTGGTCGATTTGACTTGATTGGGCTCGATTGGGCTCGACTCAGCCCTATATGTCCCTATTCGGTGCTATTCCGCTCTATTCAACTCTTTTCTAGTCTATTCATCTCGGTTTGACTGCATTTGACTCCATTCCACACCATTCTACGCTCTTCTATTCTACAGAACCCTATCCCGCCCTAGTCTTTCCTCATCTAGTCTCTTCTTTTCGATTCTGTTGTATTGGATTCTCGTTTTCTCTTTTCTCTATTCCATCCTATGCTACTCTACCATACCCTACACGAAACTAAGCTATCCTGACTTGTCCTCTTCTATTCTATTGGATTCTGTTTTCTCTGTTCTACCATATGCTACCCTACCTTATGACACGCTACTGTACCATACCCTACTCCATAGGGGTACTCAATAAGGGTACTAGTTTGGAAAAGGGACTACCTAAGGCAAGGGGACTAGTTCAGGCTCCTAGTTAGGGCCACTGTACTAGTTAAGAGTACTAGTGAATGGACGGGTACTAGTTAAGGCTACTAGGAAGGCAAGGTACAAGTGAAGGCTACTACTTCAGGCAAGCGTATTAGTTCAGGCTACTAGTTGATGCAAGGGTACAAGTTCATACTACTAATTAAGGCCAGGGTACTAGTTAAGGCAACTGGTCAAGGCAAGGGTAGTAGTTATGGGTAGCCATAAGGCCAGGGTGCTAGTTAAGACTACTAGTTAATGCCAGGGTACTAGTTGAGGCAAGGGTCCTAGTGACGGCCAGGGTACTAGTTAAGGCTGGGCTACTAGTCCATGCAAGGCTACTACTTCAGGGTACTGGTTAAGGTTTGGCTACTAGTTAAGAGGACTAGTAAGGCAAGGGTAGACGTTAAGACTGTTCCTTCAGGCAAGGCGACTAGTTAAGGGTACTAGTGACCACAAGGCTTCTAGTTCAGAATACTAGTTAGGGCCACTGTACTAGTTCAGAGTACTAGTTAAGGCTTCTAGTAAGGCAAGGAACGAGTTAAGGCCACTACTTCAGGCAAGAGTATTAGTGTTGTCTACTAGTCGATGCAAGGGTACATGTTAATACTACTGGCTAAGTCCAGGTTGCTAGGTAAGGCAACTGGTTAAGGCAAGGGTAGTAGTTATGGGTACTGATAAGGCCAGGGTACTAGTGTAGACTACTAGTTAATGCAAGGGTACTAGTTAAGGGTACTTGTTGAGGCAAGGGTAGGCATTAAGACTATTCCTTAAGGCAAGGCTCCTAGTTAAGGGTACAACTTAGGACAAGGTTACCAGTTCAGGATACTAGTTAGGGGCACTGTACTAGTTAAGAGTACTAGTAAAGGCACGGGTGCTAGTTAAGGCTGCTAGTTAAGGCAAGGTACAAATTAAGGCCACTGCTTAAGGCAAGAGTACTAGTTAAGGCTACTAGTTGATGCAAGATTACAAGTGAATACTACGAGTTAAGGCCAGGGTACTACTTAAGGCAAGTGGTTACGGCAAGGGTAGTCGTTCTGGGTACTGATACGGCCGGGTACTAGTTCAGACTACTAGTTAATGAGAGGGTACTAGTTAAGGGTACTAGTTATGGCTACCAGTGAAGGCCAGGGTCTTAGTTAAGGCTACTGGAGAAGGCCAGGGTACTAGTGAAGGCAAGGCTACTAGCTAAGGGTACTAGTTTAGAGAAGGCTACTAGTTCAGGATACGAGTTAGGGGCACTGTACTAGTTAAGAGTACTAGCTAAGGCACGAGTACTACTTCAGGCCACTACTTAAGGCAAGAGTACTAGTCAAGGCTACTCTTTGATGCAAGTTTACAAGTTGATACTTCTAGTTAAGGCCAGGGTACTAGTTAAGGCAACCGGTTAAGGCAAGGCTACTAGTTAGGGGTAGTAGTTAAGGCTTGGCTACTAGTTAAGGGTACTAGTAAGGCAAGGGCAGACATTAAGACGATGACTTAAAGCAAGGCTACTACTTCAGGGTACTAATTCAGACAAGGCTACTAGTTCAGGCTACTCGTTATGGCCGCTGTACTAGTTAAGAGTACTAGTTAAGGCAAGGTACTAGTTAAGGATACTAGTTAAGGCAAGGTACAAGTGAAGGCTACTACTTAAGGCAAGACGACTAGTTTAGGCTTCCAGTGGATTCAAGGGTACAAGTGAATACTACTAGTTCAGACCAGGGTACCAGTTAAGGCAGCTGGTTAAGGCCAGGGTAGGACTTATGGGGACTGAGAAGGCCAGGTACTAGTTAAGACTACTAGTTAATGCGAGGGTACTAGTTAAGGGTACTAGTTGAGTGAAGGGTACTAGTGAAGACCAGGGTACTAGTTCAGGCTACTGGTGAAGGCCAGGGGATTAGTTAAGGCAGGGCTACTAGTTCAGGGTACTGGTAAGGCAAGGGTAGACATTAAGACTATTACTTAAGGCAAGGCTACTAGTTAAGGGTACTAGTTCAGACAAGGCTACTAGTTCAGGATACTAGTTAAGGCAAGGGGAGTAGTTCAGATTCAGAATTGAGGGTACTTGTCAAGGCAAGGGTACTCTTCAAGGCTAGTTGTCTACCCTACTGATCTATACCACTAGTCTGACTAGTCCAGCTGTCTTGTCTAGGCTACTACTCTAGACTTCTCTTGTCTACTCTACTCTAGTCTGCTTTCGTCTACCCTAGTCTACCCTATCAAAAACCACCCTACCTAACCTTTTCGAATCTATTCAGTTGGATTGGATTCAAAGCATGTCAATGTGATTGGACGCGATGATGCTTGAATCGGCTCATTCGGCACCATCAGCTCGATTCAGCTCGATTTGGCTTGAATCGCTTCGATTCAGCTTGTTTCAACTCAATTCGACTTGGTTCAGCCTTATTCGGCTCGATTCGGCTCTTTTCTACTCTATTTTTCTCTATGCAACTCCATTCGACTCGATTCTACTCTATTCTGTTCTACCCTACCCTACCCTAATCTATTCTAATGGATTCGATTGGACGCTATTCGACGCGATTCATCACGTTTTGTTTCCATTGGGCTCGATTCGGCTAGAATTGGCTCTATTCAGCTCTATTCTGCACTATTTCACTCTATTCGACTCTACTCTTCTCTACTTTACTCTTCTCTGCTCTACCGTACTGTGCTATATTCTGTTCCTTCTCTACTTTACTCTTCTCTGCTCTACCGTACTGTGCTATATTCTCTTCCGTACTGTTCTATTCTATTCTGTTCTACCCTCCCAGCCGCTCCCCTCCCCTTCTCTAATCTTTGATTCTGTTCGAGTCATCGCATTTTCACGCCATTCGACCCGATTAGGCTTGAATCAGATCAATTCGCTTCGAATCGGTTCGATTGGGCTCCATTTGGCTCCATTCAGCTCCAATGGCATCGATTCTGCTGGATTCTGCTCGATTAGGCCTTCTTTGGCCCTATTCGGCCCAACTATGCTCTATTCGACTCTTTTCTACTCTATTCGTCTCTAGTCGGCTCCGTTCTAATCCATGCCACACCATTCTGCACTCTTCTCCTCTATTCTCGTCTACCCTTCCCTACCCTAATCTATTCGAATGGATTCGATTTGACCCGATTCAAAGCGATTCAACGCGATTCATCTTGTTTTGTCTCCATTCGCCTCAATTCGGCTATGTGCTGCACTATCTGACTCTTTTCTACTCTATTCTATTCTGCTGGATTCTTTCTCTTCTGTTCTGTTCTCTCCTATTCTGTTGGACTCTGTTCTATCCTACCCTGCCCAACCCGACTGCACCCCAGCCAAACCCACCCTACTTGAATCTATTTGATTCAATTCGATTCACTTCGACGCGATTTGACAGGATTCGACGGGATTCGACAAGGTCCAAAGGCATTTGACGGGATTCAAAGAGATTAGACGAGATTCCATACGATTCGACGTGATTCAGCAGAATTCTAGGAGATTGGACGCAATTCGAAGTTATTGGACGTGATGGGACGTGATTCGTCGTGATTCGACGACATTCGATGCAATCCGATGCGATACGAAGCGATTCGACCCGGTCCGACACAAAACGATGTGATTTGATGCGATTCGACGTGATTCGATGTGATTCGACGCTATTCAGTGACAGTCGGCGTGATTCTGCTTGATTCAGCTCGATTAGGTGCGAATCGGCTCTATATGGCTCCTTTACGTCTCTATTCGGCTCCATTCAGCTCTGTTTTCTCTATTCGTCTCTATTTGGCCTATTCGGCTCTATTCGAGTCTATTCGACCCTACTCTTTTCTACTCTATTCTATTCCTTCTATTCTGTTCTAATCCCTTCTAGTCTACTCTACTCTATTCTATTCCACCCTCCCCTCCCCTTCTCTAATCTAGACGTTTGGATTGGATTGGATGCATTGAACGGGATTCGAGGTGATTAAGCTTGAATCAGCTCGATTCGATTCGATTTGGCTCTATTCGGCTCGTTTGGCTTGAATTGCTTCGATTCTGCTCAATTCGGCCTCTTTCGGCCCTATTCTGCTCTATTCGACTCTTCTCTACTCTTTTCGTCTCTATTGGACTCCATTCTACTCCATTCTATTTATTCCACACCATTCTACCCTATTCTGCTCTACTCTATCCTACACCACTCTAATTTACTCGAATCGATTAGACGTGATTCCTCTCATTTCGACTCCATTCGGCTCTGTTCAGCTGTATTCGAGTCTGCCCTATTATACACTAGCCTACTCTATCGTACTCTAGTCTACTCTTCTCTATTTTCTTTCTTCTTCCTATTCTGTTCTGTTCTATTCTACTCTATTCTACCCTACCCTATGCTACCCAACTCTAATCTATTCTAATCCATTTGATTGGATTGGATTCAACCCATTTGGACACGATTCGGCTCAGTTTGGCTCTATTTAGCTCTGTTCGAATCTATTCTACTCTACTCTGTTTCCCTCTACGCTACTCTAGCCTACTGTTTTCTGTATTCGTTCTGTACTGTTCTGTTCTCTTCTATTCTCTTCTGTTTTATTCTATGCTACTCTACTCTATTCCACCCTGCCATACCCGAACCTCCCCTACTCTAATCTGTTCAATTCGATTCCATGAATTTGGACACAATTCAGGTCGAATTGGTTCGATTCATGTCCATTCGGCTCCATTTGGCTCGAAGAGTGTCGATTCAGCTGGATTCGGCTCGATTCGGCTCCATTAGGCTCGATTTGCTGGATTTGGCTCAATTCAGCTCGATTCGGCCCTCTTCGGCCCTCTTCAGCACTATTCGGCTCTTTTCTACTCTTTTCGACTCCATTCGATTGCGTTGCACAGCATTCTACTCCACTCAACACTAGTTTACTCTACCCTACCCTAATTGACTGGAATTGGTTCGAGGGGATTCAACGCGATTTGCCTTGTTTCTTCTCCATTTGGCTCGATTCGACTCTATTCGACTCTGTTCTACTCTACACTATTCTGCTCTGCTCTAACCTTTTGGACTCGATTCTCTTGTATTCTTTTTATTCTCTTTTACTGTGTTCAATTCTATTCTACTCTATTTTAACCAACCCTACTCTAATCTATTCCACTGGATTCGATTCCACGCATTTCGATGCGATTCGGCTCCAATCGGCTCCGTGGCACTCCATTCATCCCTCTTGGGCTCCAATCGGTTCGACTCAGTTCTAATCGGCTCCATTTCGCCCTGGTCAGCTCTATTCAGCTTGAATAGGCTCTATTCAACTCTATATGGCTCTATGAGTCTACTCAACTCTATTATCTCTTTTCAACTCCCTTCTACACCATTCTACTCCATCCGACTGTATTCTTCCTCTATTCTATTGTCTTGTACTCTACCCTTCTCTAGTCTATTCTAATCGATTCGATTTGATTGGACTTGAATGGATGGGATTCAATGCAATTCAACGGGATTCGACGCGATCCAGCATGATTCCGCAGGATTCGGCGCGATTCGTCTTGATTTCTATCGCTTCGGCTCTTTTTGGCTCTATATGGCTGTATTTGGCTCTATTTGGCAATATTCAGCTCTATTCTTCTCTACTCTTCTCTCCTCTACAGTACTTGACCCTATTCTATTCTTTCAGTTCTGTTCTGTTCTATCCTGTTCTGTGCTACTGCGTTCTATTCTAGCCTACCGTACCCTAACTTACCCTACTCTAATCTCTTCTATTCTAGTCAACACTCTTGAACGGGGTTCAACCTGACTTGGGTCATGTCGGCTCGATTCAGCTCCTTTCTGCGCCATCAACTCGATTCGGTTCTGATCGGCTCTTTTCCACTCTATTTTGTCTTTTCGGCACGATTCGATTCTATTTGACTCTAGTCTACTCTATTCTTTCTGTTCTGTTCTATTCTACTCTATTCTATTCTATTCTACCCTACCCTACCCTAACCTTACCTGCCCTACACTAATCTATTTGATTTGATTCGACACATTTCAATCCGGTTCAACATGATTCGTCTCGATTTACCTAGAATTTGGTCGATTCAGCTGCATTCAGCTCTGTTCGGTTCTATGCAACTCTATTAGACTCTATTCTATTCTACTCGTCTCTACTTAATTGTATTCTATTGTTTCTGTTGTGTTCTACTCTAACCCCTCCTACCCTACTCTACTCTACTCTAATCGCTTCGATTCGATTCTATGCGTCTGAACGCAATTCCATGTCATTAGGCTTGAATCGCCTTGATTTAGCTCTATTTGCCTTGAATTGGGTCAATTCGGCTCGATTCGGCTCGATTCAGCATAATTAGGCTCGTTCCAACCTTATTCGGCCCTGTTCGGCTCTAGGCAACACTTTTCTAATTCATTCGTCTCTATTTGGCTCCATTCAACACCATTTCACACCATTCTACTCTGTTCGACTCCATTCTACACTATTCTACTCTATTCCATCCTGTTCTACTCTGCGCTACTCTAATCTATTGTAATTGATTCGATTCATCGCGATTTGTCTCTTTTCCTCTCCATTCGCCTCGATTCAGCTCGAATTGAATCTGTTCATCTATATTCTGCACTATTCAACTCTGACTATTTTACTCTACTCAACTCTACTCCATTCTACTCTTTGCATTCTCTTCTCTTCTCCTCTTTTCAGCAGGATTTGACTCTATTTGACTCTAGTCTACTCTTCTCTATTCTTTCTGTTCTATTCTAATCTATTCTTTTCTACCCTACCCTACCCTCATCTTACCTGCCCTACACTAAACTATTGGATTGGATTCGACACTTTTCAACGCGATTCGACAGGATTCTTCTCGATTCACCTCGAATTTGGTGGATTCGGCTGCATTCAGCTCTGTTTGGCTCTATTCAACTCTATTGGACTCTATTCTACTGTACTCGTCTCTACTTCATTCTATTCGATTCTTTCTCTTGTGTTCTGTTCCAGTCTATCCCCTCCTACTCTACCCTCCTCTACGCTAATCTATTCGGTTCGACTCAATGCCTTTCAAGGCGATTCCATGGGATTAGGCTTGAATTGGCTTGATTTAGCTCGAATCGGGTCAATTTGGCTCGATTCTGCTCGATTCAGCATCATTAGGCTCGAACCAAACTTATCCGGCCCTCTTCAGCTCTATTCAACTCTTTTCTACTTTATTCGTCTCTATTTGGCTCCATTCGACTCCATTCCACACCATTCTACTCTGTTCGACTCCCATTCTACACTATTCTATTCTCTTCTCCCCCACCCTACTCTAATCTCTTCGATTCATTGAGATTTGTCTCATTTCCTCTCCATTCGACTCGATTCAGCTCGAATTGGATCTATTCATCTCTATTCCGCACTACTCGACTCTGACTATTCTACTCTACTCCACTCTACTCCATTCTACTCTTTGTATTCTCTTCTCTTCTACTCTATGCTTCTCTAGTCTATTCCTCTGTGCCCTACCCTATTGAATCCCAGCCTAACCTACACTACTCTAAGCTGTTCTATTGAATTCGATCGCATTCAATTCGACCCGATTGGACACAATTGGACGGGATTCGGTGAGATATCATGAGATTCGATGGGTTTTGGTGGGATTGGATGGACTTCGACGAGATTCGATGCAATAGGATGCGATTAGGTGCGATTTGGCTCGATCTAGCTTGGCTCATTTTCTTTGTCTCTATTTGGCTCATTCCAGCTCCATTCGGCTCCATTCAGCTCGAATCTGGTCGATTTGACTTGATTGGGCTCGATTGGGCTCGACTCAGCCCTATATGTCCCTATTCGGTGCTATTCCGCTCTATTCAACTCTTTTCTAGTCTATTCATCTCGGTTTGACTGCATTTGACTCCATTCCACACCATTCTACGCTCTTCTATTCTACAGAACCCTATCCCGCCCTAGTCTTTCCTCATCTAGTCTCTTCTTTTCGATTCTGTTGTATTGGATTCTCGTTTTCTCTTTTCTCTATTCCATCCTATGCTACTCTACCATACCCTACACGAAACTAAGCTATCCTGACTTGTCCTCTTCTATTCTATTGGATTCTGTTTTCTCTGTTCTACCATATGCTACCCTACCTTATGACACGCTACTGTACCATACCCTACTCCATAGGGGTACTCAATAAGGGTACTAGTTTGGAAAAGGGACTACCTAAGGCAAGGGGACTAGTTCAGGCTCCTAGTTAGGGCCACTGTACTAGTTAAGAGTACTAGTGAATGGACGGGTACTAGTTAAGGCTACTAGGAAGGCAAGGTACAAGTGAAGGCTACTACTTCAGGCAAGCGTATTAGTTCAGGCTACTAGTTGATGCAAGGGTACAAGTTCATACTACTAATTAAGGCCAGGGTACTAGTTAAGGCAACTGGTCAAGGCAAGGGTAGTAGTTATGGGTAGCCATAAGGCCAGGGTGCTAGTTAAGACTACTAGTTAATGCCAGGGTACTAGTTGAGGCAAGGGTCCTAGTGACGGCCAGGGTACTAGTTAAGGCTGGGCTACTAGTCCATGCAAGGCTACTACTTCAGGGTACTGGTTAAGGTTTGGCTACTAGTTAAGAGGACTAGTAAGGCAAGGGTAGACATTAAGACTGTTCCTTCAGGCAAGGAGACTAGTTAAGGGTACTAGTGACCACAAGGCTTCTAGTTCAGAATACTAGTTAGGGCCACTGTACTAGTTCAGAGTACTAGTTAAGGCTTCTAGTAAGGCAAGGAACGAGTTAAGGCCACTACTTCAGGCAAGAGTATTAGTGTTGTCTACTAGTCGATGCAAGGGTACATGTTAATACTACTGGCTAAGTCCAGGTTGCTAGGTAAGGCAACTGGTTAAGGCAAGGGTAGTAGTTATGGGTACTGATAAGGCCAGGGTACTAGTGTAGACTACTAGTTAATGCAAGGGTACTAGTTAAGGGTACTTGTTGAGGCAAGGGTAGGCATTAAGACTATTCCTTAAGGCAAGGCTCCTAGTTAAGGGTACAACTTAGGACAAGGTTACCAGTTCAGGATACTAGTTAGGGGCACTGTACTAGTTAAGAGTACTAGTAAAGGCACGGGTGCTAGTTAAGGCTGCTAGTTAAGGCAAGGTACAAATTAAGGCCACTGCTTAAGGCAAGAGTACTAGTTAAGGCTACTAGTTGATGCAAGATTACAAGTGAATACTACGAGTTAAGGCCAGGGTACTACTTAAGGCAAGTGGTTACGGCAAGGGTAGTCGTTCTGGGTACTGATACGGCCGGGTACTAGTTCAGACTACTAGTTAATGAGAGGGTACTAGTTAAGGGTACTAGTTATGGCTACCAGTGAAGGCCAGGGTCTTAGTTAAGGCTACTGGAGAAGGCCAGGGTACTAGTGAAGGCAAGGCTACTAGCTAAGGGTACTAGTTTAGAGAAGGCTACTAGTTCAGGATACGAGTTAGGGGCACTGTACTAGTTAAGAGTACTAGCTAAGGCACGAGTACTACTTCAGGCCACTACTTAAGGCAAGAGTACTAGTCAAGGCTACTCTTTGATGCAAGTTTACAAGTTGATACTTCTAGTTAAGGCCAGGGTACTAGTTAAGGCAACCGGTTAAGGCAAGGCTACTAGTTAGGGGTAGTAGTTAAGGCTTGGCTACTAGTTAAGGGTACTAGTAAGGCAAGGGCAGACATTAAGACGATGACTTAAAGCAAGGCTACTACTTCAGGGTACTAATTCAGACAAGTCTACTAGTTCAGGCTACTCGTTATGGCCGCTGTACTAGTTAAGAGTACTAGTTAAGGCAAGGTACTAGTTAAGGATACTAGTTAAGGCAAGGTACAAGTGAAGGCTACTACTTAAGGCAAGACGACTAGTTTAGGCTTCCAGTGGATTCAAGGGTACAAGTGAATACTACTGGTTCAGACCAGGGTACCAGTTAAGGCAGCTGGTTAAGGCCAGGGTAGGACTTATGGGGACTGAGAAGGCCAGGTACTAGTTAAGACTACTAGTTAATGCGAGGGTACTAGTTAAGGGTACTAGTTGAGTGAAGGGTACTAGTGAAGACCAGGGTACTAGTTCAGGCTACTGGTGAAGGCCAGGGGATTAGTTAAGGCAGGGCTACTAGTTCAGGGTACTGGTAAGGCAAGGGTAGACATTAAGACTATTACTTAAGGCAAGGCTACTAGTTAAGGGTACTAGTTCAGACAAGGCTACTAGTTCAGGATACTAGTTAAGGCAAGGGGAGTAGTTCAGATTCAGAATTGAGGGTACTTGTCAAGGCAAGGGTACTCTTCAAGGCTAGTTGTCTACCCTACTGATCTATACCACTAGTCTGACTAGTCCAGCTGTCTTGTCTAGGCTACTACTCTAGACTTCTCTTGTCTACTCTACTCTAGTCTGCTTTCGTCTACCCTAGTCTACCCTATCAAAAACCACCCTACCTAACCTTTTCGAATCTATTCAGTTGGATTGGATTCAAAGCATGTCAATGTGATTGGACGCGATGATGCTTGAATCGGCTCATTCGGCACCATCAGCTCGATTCAGCTCGATTTGGCTTGAATCGCTTCGATTCAGCTTGTTTCAACTCAATTCGACTTGGTTCAGCCTTATTCGGCTCGATTCGGCTCTTTCCTACTCTATTTTTCTCTATGCAACTCCATTCGACTCGATTCTACTCTATTCTGTTCTACCCTACCCTACCCTAATCTATTCTAATGGATTCGATTGGACGCTATTCGACGCGATTCATCACGTTTTGTTTCCATTGGGCTCGATTCGGCTAGAATTGGCTCTATTCAGCTCTATTCTGCACTATTTCACTCTATTCGACTCTACTCTTCTCTACTTTACTCTTCTCTGCTCTACCGTACTGTGCTATATTCTGTTCCTTCTCTACTTTACTCTTCTCTGCTCTACCGTACTGTGCTATATTCTCTTCCGTACTGTTCTATTCTATTCTGTTCTACCCTCCCAGCCGCTCCCCTCCCCTTCTCTAATCTTTGATTCTGTTCGAGTCATCGCATTTTCACGCCATTCGACCCGATTAGGCTTGAATCAGATCAATTCGCTTCGAATCGGTTCGATTGGGCTCCATTTGGCTCCATTCAGCTCCAATGGCATCGATTCTGCTGGATTCTGCTCGATTAGGCCTTCTTTGGCCCTATTCGGCCCAACTATGCTCTATTCGACGCTTTTCTACTCTATTCGTCTCTAGTCGGCTCCGTTCTAATCCATGCCACACCATTCTGCACTCTTCTCCTCTATTCTCGTCTACCCTTCCCTACCCTAATCTATTCGAATGGATTCGATTTGACCCGATTCAAAGCGATTCAACGCGATTCATCTTGTTTTGTCTCCATTCGCCTCAATTCGGCTATGTGCTGCACTATCTGACTCTTTTCTACTCTATTCTATTCTGCTGGATTCTTTCTCTTCTGTTCTGTTCTCTCCTATTCTGTTGGACTCTGTTCTATCCTACCCTGCCCAACCCGACTGCACCCCAGCCAAACCCACCCTACTTGAATCTATTTGATTCAATTCGATTCACTTCGACGCGATTTGACAGGATTCGACGGGATTCGACAAGGTCCAAAGGCATTTGACGGGATTCAAAGAGATTAGACGAGATTCCATACGATTCGACGTGATTCAGCAGAATTCTAGGAGATTGGACGCAATTCGAAGTTATTGGACGTGATGGGACGTGATTCGTCGTGATTCGACGACATTCGATGCAATCCGATGCGATACGAAGCGATTCGACCCGGTCCGACACAAAACGATGTGATTTGATGCGATTCGACGTGATTCGATGTGATTCGACGCTATTCAGTGACAGTCGGCGTGATTCTGCTTGATTCAGCTCGATTAGGTGCGAATCGGCTCTATATGGCTCCTTTACGTCTCTATTCGGCTCCATTCAGCTCTGTTTTCTCTATTCGTCTCTATTTGGCCTATTCGGCTCTATTCGAGTCTATTCGACCCTACTCTTTTCTACTCTATTCTATTCCTTCTATTCTGTTCTAATCCCTTCTAGTCTACTCTACTCTATTCTATTCCACCCTCCCCTCCCCTTCTCTAATCTAGACGTTTGGATTGGATTGGATGCATTGAACGGGATTCGAGGTGATTAAGCTTGAATCAGCTCGATTCGATTCGATTTGGCTCTATTCGGCTCGTTTGGCTTGAATTGCTTCGATTCTGCTCAATTCGGCCTCTTTCGGCCCTATTCTGCTCTATTCGACTCTTCTCTACTCTTTTCGTCTCTATTGGACTCCATTCTACTCCATTCTATTTATTCCACACCATTCTACACTATTCTGCTCTACTCTATCCTACACCACTCTAATTTACTCGAATCGATTAGACGTGATTCCTCTCATTTCGACTCCATTCGGCTCTGTTCAGCTGTATTCGAGTCTGCCCTATTATACTCTAGCCTCCTCTATCGTACTGTAGTCTACTCTTCTCTATTTTCTTTCTTCTTCCTATTCTGTTCTGTTCTATTCTACTCTATTCTACCCTACCCTATGCTACCCAACTCTAATCTATTCTAATCCATTTCATTGGATTGGATTCAACCCATTTGGACACGATTCGGCTCAGTTTGGCTCTATTTAGCTCTGTTCGAATCTATTCTACTCTACTCTGTTTCCCTCTACGCTACTCTAGCCTACTGTTTTCTGTATTCGTTCTGTACTGTTCTGTTCTCTTCTATTCTCTTCTGTTTTATTCTATGCTACTCTACTCTATTCCACCCTGCCATACCCGAACCTCCCCTACTCTAATCTGTTCAATTCGATTCCATGAATTTGGACACGATTCAGGTCGAATTGGTGCGATTCATGTCCATTCGGCTCCATTTGGCTCGAAGAGTGTCGATTCAGCTGGATTCGGCTCGATTCGGCTCCATTAGGCTCGATTTGCTGGATTTGGCTCAATTCAGCTCGATTCGGCCCTCTTCGGCCCTCTTCAGCACTATTCGGCTCTTTTCTACTCTTTTCGACTCCATTCGATTGCGTTGCACAGCATTCTACTCCACTCAACACTAGTTTACTCTACCCTACCCTAATTGACTGGAATTGGTTCGAGGGGATTCAACGCGATTTGCCTTGTTTCTTCTCCATTTGGCTCGATTCGACTCTATTCGACTCTGTTCTACTCTACACTATTCTGCTCTGCTCTAACCTTTTGGACTCGATTCTCTTGTATTCTTTTTATTCTCTTTTACTGTGTTCAATTCTATTCTACTCTATTTTAACCAACCCTACTCTAATCTATTCCACCGGATTCGATTCCACGCATTTCGATGCGATTCGGCTCCAATCGGCTCCGTGGCACTCCATTCATCCCTCTTGGGCTCCAATCGGTTCGACTCAGTTCTAATCGGCTCCATTTCGCCCTGGTCAGCTCTATTCAGCTTGAATAGGCTCTATTCAACTCTATATGGCTCTATGAGTCTACTCAACTCTATTATCTCTTTTCAACTCCCTTCTACACCATTCTACTCCATCCGACTGTATTCTTCCTCTATTCTATTGTCTTGTACTCTACCCTTCTCTAGTCTATTCTAATCGATTCGATTTGATTGGACTTGAATGGATGGGATTCAATGCAATTCAACGGGATTCGACGCGATCCAGCATGATTCCGCAGGATTCGGCGCGATTCGTCTTGATTTCTATCGCTTCGGCTCTTTTTGGCTCTATATGGCTGTATTTGGCTCTATTTGGCAATATTCAGCTCTATTCTTCTCTACTCTTCTCTCCTCTACAGTACTTGACCCTATTCTATTCTTTCAGTTCTGTTCTGTTCTATCCTGTTCTGTGCTACTGCGTTCTATTCTAGCCTACCGTACCCTAACTTACCCTACTCTAATCTCTTCTATTCTAGTCAACACTCTTGAACGGGGTTCAACCTGACTTGGCTCATGTCGGCTCGATTCAGCTCCTTTCTGCGCCATCAACTCGATTCGGTTCTGATCGGCTCTTTTCCGCTCTATTTTGTCTTTTCGGCACGATTCGATTCTATTTGACTCTAGTCTACTCTATTCTTTCTGTTCTGTTCTATTCTACTCTATTCTATTCTATTCTACCCTACCCTACCCTAACCTTACCTGCCCTACACTAATCTATTTGATTTGATTCGACACATTTCAATCCGGTTCAACATGATTCGTCTCGATTTACCTAGAATTTGGTCGATTCAGCTGCATTCAGCTCTGTTCGGTTCTATGCAACTCTATTAGACTCTATTCTATTCTACTCGTCTCTACTTAATTGTATTCTATTGTTTCTGTTGTGTTCTACTCTAACCCCTCCTACCCTACTCTACTCTACTCTAATCGCTTCGATTCGATTCTATGCGTCTGAACGCAATTCCATGTCATTAGGCTTGAATCGCCTTGATTTAGCTCTATTTGCCTTGAATTGGGTCAATTCGGCTCGATTCGGCTCGATTCAGCATAATTAGGCTCGTTCCAACCTTATTCGGCCCTGTTCGGCTCTAGGCAACACTTTTCTAATTCATTCGTCTCTATTTGGCTCCATTCAACACCATTTCACACCATTCTACTCTGTTCGACTCCATTCTACACTATTCTACTCTATTCCATCCTGTTCTACTCTGCGCTACTCTAATCTATTGTAATTGATTCGATTCATCGCGATTTGTCTCTTTTCCTCTCCATTCGCCTCGATTCAGCTCGAATTGAATCTGTTCATCTATATTCTGCACTATTCAACTCTGACTATTTTACTCTACTCAACTCTACTCCATTCTACTCTTTGCATTCTCTTCTCTTCTCCTCTTTTCAGCAGGATTTGACTCTATTTGACTCTAGTCTACTCTTCTCTATTCTTTCTGTTCTATTCTAATCTATTCTTTTCTACCCTACCCTACCCTCATCTTACCTGCCCTACACTAAACTATTGGATTGGATTCGACACTTTTCAACGCGATTCGACAGGATTCTTCTCGATTCACCTCGAATTTGGTGGATTCGGCTGCATTCAGCTCTGTTTGGCTCTATTCAACTCTATTGGACTCTATTCTACTGTACTCGTCTCTACTTCATTCTATTCGATTCTTTCTCTTGTGTTCTGTTCCAGTCTATCCCCTCCTACTCTACCCTCCTCTACGCTAATCTATTCGGTTCGACTCAATGCCTTTCAAGGCGATTCCATGGGATTAGGCTTGAATTGGCTTGATTTAGCTCGAATCGGGTCAATTTGGCTCGATTCTGCTCGATTCAGCATCATTAGGCTCGAACCAAACTTATCCGGCCCTCTTCAGCTCTATTCAACTCTTTTCTACTTTATTCGTCTCTATTTGGCTCCATTCGACTCCATTCCACACCATTCTACTCTGTTCGACTCCCATTCTACACTATTCTATTCTCTTCTCCCCCACCCTACTCTAATCTCTTCGATTCATTGAGATTTGTCTCATTTCCTCTCCATTCGACTCGATTCAGCTCGAATTGGATCTATTCATCTCTATTCCGCACTACTCGACTCTGACTATTCTACTCTACTCCACTCTACTCCATTCTACTCTTTGTATTCTCTTCTCTTCTACTCTATGCTTCTCTAGTCTATTCCTCTGTGCCCTACCCTATTGAATCCCAGCCTAACCTACACTACTCTAAGCTGTTCTATTGAATTCGATCGCATTCAATTCGACCCGATTGGACACAATTGGACGGGATTCGGTGAGATTTCATGAGATTCGATGGGTTTTGGTGGGATTGGATGGACTTCGACGAGATTCGATGCAATAGGATGCGATTAGGTGCGATTTGGCTCGATCTAGCTTGGCTCATTTTCTTTGTCTCTATTTGGCTCATTCCAGCTCCATTCGGCTCCATTCAGCTCGAATCTGGTCGATTTGACTTGATTGGGCTCGATTGGGCTCGACTCAGCCCTATATGTCCCTATTCGGTGCTATTCCGCTCTATTCAACTCTTTTCTAGTCTATTCATCTCGGTTTGACTGCATTTGACTCCATTCCACACCATTCTACGCTCTTCTATTCTACAGAACCCTATCCCGCCCTAGTCTTTCCTCATCTAGTCTCTTCTTTTCGATTCTGTTGTATTGGATTCTCGTTTTCTCTTTTCTCTATTCCATCCTATGCTACTCTACCATACCCTACACGAAACTAAGCTATCCTGACTTGTCCTCTTCTATTCTATTGGATTCTGTTTTCTCTGTTCTACCATATGCTACCCTACCTTATGACACGCTACTGTACCATACCCTACTCCATAGGGGTACTCAATAAGGGTACTAGTTTGGAAAAGGGACTACCTAAGGCAAGGGGACTAGTTCAGGCTCCTAGTTAGGGCCACTGTACTAGTTAAGAGTACTAGTGAATGGACGGGTACTAGTTAAGGCTACTAGGAAGGCAAGGTACAAGTGAAGGCTACTACTTCAGGAAAGTGTATTAGTTCAGGCTACTAGTTGATGCAAGGGTACAAGTTCATACTACTAATTAAGGCCAGGGTACTAGTTAAGGCAACTGGTCAAGGCAAGGGTAGTAGTTATGGGTAGCCATAAGGCCAGGGTGCTAGTTAAGACTACTAGTTAATGCCAGGGTACTAGTTGAGGCTGGGCTACTAGTCCATGCAAGGCTACTACTTCAGGGTACTGGTTAAGGTTTGGCTACTAGTTAAGAGGACTAGTAAGGCAAGGGTAGACGTTAAGACTGTTCCTTCAGGCAAGGCGACTAGTTAAGGGTACTAGTGACCACAAGGCTTCTAGCTCAGAATACTAGTTAGGGCCACTGTACTAGTTCAGAGTACTAGTTAAGGCTACTAGTAAGGCAAGGAACGAGTTAAGGCCACTACTTCAGGCAAGAGTACTAGTGTTGTCTACTAGTCGATGCAAGGGTACATGTTAATACTACTGGCTAAGTCCAGGTTGCTAGGTAAGGCAACTGGTTAAGGCAAGGGTAGTAGTTATGGATACTGATAAGGCCAGGGTACTAGTGTAGACTACTAGTTAATGCAAGGGTACTAGTTAAGGGTACTTGTTGAGGCAAGGGTAGGCATTAAGACTATTCCTTAAGGCAAGGCTCCTAGTTAAGGGTACAACTTAGGACAAGGTTACCAGTTCGGGATACTAGTTAGGGGCACTGTACTAGTTAAGAGTACTAGTAAAGGCACGGGTGCTAGTTAAGGCTGCTAGTTAAGGCAAGGTACAAATTAAGGCCACTGCTTAAGGCAAGAGTACTAGTTAAGGCTACTAGTTGATGCAAGATTACAAGTGAATACTACGAGTTAAGGCCAGGGTACTACTTAAGGCAAGTGGTTACGGCAAGGGTAGTCGTTCTGGGTACTGATACGGCCGGGTACTAGTTCAGACTACTAGTTAATGAGAGGGTACTAGTTAAGGGTACTAGTTATGGCTACCAGTGAAGGCCAGGGTCTTAGTTAAGGCTACTGGAGAAGGCCAGGGTACTAGTGAAGGCAAGGCTACTAGCTAAGGGTACTAGTTTAGAGAAGGCTACTAGTTCAGGATACGAGTTAGGGGCACTGTACTAGTTAAGAGTACTAGCTAAGGCACGAGTACTACTTCAGGCCACTACTTAAGGCAAGAGTACTAGTCAAGGCTACTCTTTGATGCAAGTTTACAAGTTGATACTTCTAGTTAAGGCCAGGGTACTAGTTAAGGCAACCGGTTAAGGCAAGGCTACTAGTTAGGGGTAGTAGTTAAGGCTTGGCTACTAGTTAAGGGTACTAGTAAGGCAAGGGCAGACATTAAGACGATGACTTAAAGCAAGGCTACTACTTCAGGGTACTAATTCAGACAAGGCTACTAGTTCAGGCTACTCGTTATGGCCGCTGTACTAGTTAAGAGTACTAGTTAAGGCAAGGTACTAGTTAAGGATACTAGTTAAGGCAAGGTACAAGTGAAGGCTACTACTTAAGGCAAGACGACTAGTTTAGGCTTCCAGTGGATTCAAGGGTACAAGTGAATACTACTGGTTCAGACCAGGGTACCAGTTAAGGCAGCTGGTTAAGGCCAGGGTAGGACTTATGGGGACTGAGAAGGCCAGGTACTAGTTAAGACTACTAGTTAATGCGAGGGTACTAGTTAAGGGTACTAGTTGAGTGAAGGGTACTAGTGAAGACCAGGGTACTAGTTCAGGCTACTGGTGAAGGCCAGGGGGTTAGTTAAGGCAGGGCTACTAGTTCAGGGTACTGGTAAGGCAAGGGTAGACATTAAGACTATTACTTAAGGCAAGGCTACTAGTTAAGGGTACTAGTTCAGACAAGGCTACTAGTTCAGGATACTAGTTAAGGCAAGGGGAGTAGTTCAGATTCAGAATTGAGGGTACTTGTCAAGGCAAGGGTACTCTTCAAGGCTAGTTGTCTACCCTACTGATCTATACCACTAGTCTGACTAGTCCAGCTGTCTTGTCTAGGCTACTACTCTAGACTTCTCTTGTCTACTCTACTCTAGTCTGCTTTCGTCTACCCTAGTCTACCCTATCAAAAACCACCCTACCTAACCTTTTCGAATCTATTCAGTTGGATTGGATTCAAAGCATGTCAATGTGATTGGACGCGATGATGCTTGAATCGGCTCATTCGGCACCATCAGCTCGATTCAGCTCGATTTGGCTTGAATCGCTTCGATTCAGCTTGTTTCAACTCAATTCGACTTGGTTCAGCCTTATTCGGCTCGATTCGGCTCTTTCCTACTCTATTTTTCTCTATGCAACTCCATTCGACTCGATTCTACTCTATTCTGTTCTACCCTACCCTACCCTAATCTATTCTAATGGATTCGATTGGACGCTATTCGACGCGATTCATCACGTTTTGTTTCCATTGGGCTCGATTCGGCTAGAATTGGCTCTATTCAGCTCTATTCTGCACTATTTCACTCTATTCGACTCTACTCTTCTCTACTTTACTCTTCTCTGCTCTACCGTACTGTGCTATATTCTGTTCCTTCTCTACTTTACTCTTCTCTGCTCTACCGTACTGTGCTATATTCTCTTCCGTACTGTTCTATTCTATTCTGTTCTACCCTCCCAGCCGCTCCCCTCCCCTTCTCTAATCTTTGATTCTGTTCGAGTCATCGCATTTTCACGCCATTCGACCCGATTAGGCTTGAATCAGATCAATTCGCTTCGAATCGGTTCGATTGGGCTCCATTTGGCTCCATTCAGCTCCAATGGCATCGATTCTGCTGGATTCTGCTCGATTAGGCCTTCTTTGGCCCTATTCGGCCCAACTATGCTCTATTCGACGCTTTTCTACTCTATTCGTCTCTAGTCGGCTCCGTTCTAATCCATGCCACACCATTCTGCACTCTTCTCCTCTATTCTCGTCTACCCTTCCCTACCCTAATCTATTCGAATGGATTCGATTTGACCCGATTCAAAGCGATTCAACGCGATTCATCTTGTTTTGTCTCCATTCGCCTCAATTCGGCTATGTGCTGCACTATCTGACTCTTTTCTACTCTATTCTATTCTGCTGGATTCTTTCTCTTCTGTTCTGTTCTCTCCTATTCTGTTGGACTCTGTTCTATCCTACCCTGCCCAACCCGACTGCACCCCAGCCAAACCCACCCTACTTGAATCTATTTGATTCAATTCGATTCACTTCGACGCGATTTGACAGGATTCGACGGGATTCGACAAGGTCCAAAGGCATTTGACGGGATTCAAAGAGATTAGACGAGATTCCATACGATTCGACGTGATTCAGCAGAATTCTAGGAGATTGGACGCAATTCGAAGTTATTGGACGTGATGGGACGTGATTCGTCGTGATTCGACGACATTCGATGCAATCCGATGCGATACGAAGCGATTCGACCCGGTCCGACACAAAACGATGTGATTTGATGCGATTCGACGTGATTCGATGTGATTCGACGCTATTCAGTGACAGTCGGCGTGATTCTGCTTGATTCAGCTCGATTAGGTGCGAATCGGCTCTATATGGCTCCTTTACGTCTCTATTCGGCTCCATTCAGCTCTGTTTTCTCTATTCGTCTCTATTTGGCCTATTCGGCTCTATTCGAGTCTATTCGACCCTACTCTTTTCTACTCTATTCTATTCCTTCTATTCTGTTCTAATCCCTTCTAGTCTACTCTACTCTATTCTATTCCACCCTCCCCTCCCCTTCTCTAATCTAGACGTTTGGATTGGATTGGATGCATTGAACGGGATTCGAGGTGATTAAGCTTGAATCAGCTCGATTCGATTCGATTTGGCTCTATTCGGCTCGTTTGGCTTGAATTGCTTCGATTCTGCTCAATTCGGCCTCTTTCGGCCCTATTCTGCTCTATTCGACTCTTCTCTACTCTTTTCGTCTCTATTGGACTCCATTCTACTCCATTCTATTTATTCCACACCATTCTACACTATTCTGCTCTACTCTATCCTACACCACTCTAATTTACTCGAATCGATTAGACGTGATTCCTCTCATTTCGACTCCATTCGGCTCTGTTCAGCTGTATTCGAGTCTGCCCTATTATACACTAGCCTCCTCTATCGTACTCTAGTCTACTCTTCTCTATTTTCTTTCTTCTTCCTATTCTGTTCTGTTCTATTCTACTCTATTCTACCCTACCCTATGCTACCCAACTCTAATCTATTCTAATCCATTTCATTGGATTGGATTCAACCCATTTGGACACGATTCGGCTCAGTTTGGCTCTATTTAGCTCTGTTCGAATCTATTCTACTCTACTCTGTTTCCCTCTACGCTACTCTAGCCTACTGTTTTCTGTATTCGTTCTGTACTGTTCTGTTCTCTTCTATTCTCTTCTGTTTTATTCTATGCTACTCTACTCTATTCCACCCTGCCATACCCGAACCTCCCCTACTCTAATCTGTTCAATTCGATTCCATGAATTTGGACACGATTCAGGTCGAATTGGTTCGATTCATGTCCATTCGGCTCCATTTGGCTCGAAGAGTGTCGATTCAGCTGGATTCGGCTCGATTCGGCTCCATTAGGCTCGATTTGCTGGATTTGGCTCAATTCAGCTCGATTCGGCCCTCTTCGGCCCTCTTCAGCACTATTCGGCTCTTTTCTACTCTTTTCGACTCCATTCGATTGCGTTGCACAGCATTCTACTCCACTCAACACTAGTTTACTCTACCCTACCCTAATTGACTGGAATTGGTTCGAGGGGATTCAACGCGATTTGCCTTGTTTCTTCTCCATTTGGCTCGATTCGACTCTATTCGACTCTGTTCTACTCTACACTATTCTGCTCTGCTCTAACCTTTTGGACTCGATTCTCTTGTATTCTTTTTATTCTCTTTTACTGTGTTCAATTCTATTCTACTCTATTTTAACCAACCCTACTCTAATCTATTCCACCGGATTCGATTCCACGCATTTCGATGCGATTCGGCTCCAATCGGCTCCGTTGCACTCCATTCATCCCTCTTGGGCTCCAATCGGTTCGACTCAGTTCTAATCGGCTCCATTTCGCCCTGGTCAGCTCTATTCAGCTTGAATAGGCTCTATTCAACTCTATATGGCTCTATGAGTCTACTCAACTCTATTATCTCTTTTCAACTCCCTTCTACACCATTCTACTCCATCCGACTGTATTCTTCCTCTATTCTATTGTCTTGTACTCTACCCTTCTCTAGTCTATTCTAATCGATTCGATTTGATTGGACTTGAATGGATGGGATTCAATGCAATTCAACGGGATTCGACGCGATCCAGCATGATTCCGCAGGATTCGGCGCGATTCGTCTTGATTTCTATCGCTTCGGCTCTTTTTGGCTCTATATGGCTGTATTTGGCTCTATTTGGCAATATTCAGCTCTATTCTTCTCTACTCTTCTCTCCTCTACAGTACTTGACCCTATTCTATTCTTTCAGTTCTGTTCTGTTCTATCCTGTTCTGTGCTACTGCGTTCTATTCTAGCCTACCGTACCCTAACTTACCCTACTCTAATCTCTTCTATTCTAGTCAACACTCTTGAACGGGGTTCAACCTGACTTGGGTCATGTCGGCTCGATTCAGCTCCTTTCTGCGCCATCAACTCGATTCGGTTCTGATCGGCTCTTTTCCGCTCTATTTTGTCTTTTCGGCACGATTCGATTCTATTTGACTCTAGTCTACTCTATTCTTTCTGTTCTGTTCTATTCTACTCTATTCTATTCTACCCTACCCTACCCTAACCTTACCTGCCCTACACTAATCTATTTGATTTGATTCGACACATTTCAATCCGGTTCAACATGATTCGTCTCGATTTACCTAGAATTTGGTCGATTCAGCTGCATTCAGCTCTGTTCGGCTCTATGCAACTCTATTAGACTCTATTCTATTCTACTCGTCTCTACTTAACTGTATTCTATTGTTTCTGTTGTGTTCTACTCTAACCCCTCCTACCCTACTCTACTCTACTCTAATCGCTTCGATTCGATTCTATGCATCTGAACGCAATTCCATGTCATTAGGCTTGAATCGCCTTGATTTAGCTCTATTTGCCTTGAATTGGGTCAATTCGGCTCGATTCTGCTCGATTCAGCATAATTAGGCTCGTTCCAACCTTATTCGGCCCTGTTCGGCTCTAGGCAACACTTTTCTAATTCATTCGTCTCTATTTGGCTCCATTCAACACCATTTCACACCATTCTACTCTGTTCGACTCCATTCTACTCTATTCTATCCTGTTCTACTCTGCGCTACTCTAATCTATTGTAATTGATTCGATTCATCGCGATTTGTCTCTTTTCCTCTCCATTCGCCTCGATTCAGCTCGAATTGAATCTGTTCATCTATATTCTGCACTATTCAACTCTGACTATTTTACTCTACTCAACTCTACTCCATTCTACTCTTTGCATTCTCTTCTCTTCTCCTCTTTTCGGCAGGATTTGACTCTATTTGACTCTAGTCTACTCTTCTCTATTCTTTCTGTTCTATTCTAATCTATTCTTTTCTACCCTACCCTACCCTCATCTTACCTGCCCTACACTAAACTATTGGATTGGATTCGACACTTTTCAACGCAATTCGACAGGATTCTTCTCGATTCACCTCGAATTTGGTGGATTCGGCTGCATTCAGCTCTGTTTGGCTCTATTCAACTCTATTGGACTCTATTCTACCGTACTCGTCTCTACTTCATTCTATTCGATTCTTTCTCTTGTGTTCTGTTCTAGTCTAACCCCTCCTACTCTACCCTCCTCTACACTAATCTATTCGGTTCGACTCAATGCCTTTCAAGGCGATTCCATGGGATTAGGCTTGAATTGGCTTGATTTAGCTCGAATCGGGTCAATTTGGCTCGATTCTGCTCGATTCAGCATCATTAGGCTCGAACCAAACTTATCCGGCCCTCTTCAGCTCTATTCAACTCTTTTCTACTTTATTCGTCTCTATTTGGCTCCATTCGACTCCATTCCACACCATTCTAATCTGTTCGACTCCCATTCTACACTATTCTATTCTCTTCTCCCCCACCCTACTCTAATCTCTTCGATTCATTGAGATTTGTCTCATTTCCTCTCCATTCGACTCGATTCAGCTCGAATTGGATCTATTCATCTCTATCCCGCACTACTCGACTCTGACTATTCTACTCTACTCCACTCTACTCCATTCTACTCTTTGTATTCTCTTCTCTTCTACTCTATGCTTCTCTAGTCTATTCCTCTGTGCCCTACCCTATTGAATCCCAGCCTAACCTACACTACTCTAAGCTGTTCTATTGAATTCGATTGCATTCAATTCGACCCGATTGGACACAATTGGACGGGATTCGGTGAGATTTCATGAGATTCGATGGGTTTTGGTGGGATTGGATGGACTTCGACGAGATTCGATGCAATAGGATGCGATTAGGTGTGATTTGGCTCGATCTAGCTTGGCTCATTTTCTTTGTCTCTATTTGGCTCATTCCAGCTCCATTCGGCTCCATTCAGCTCGAATCTGGTCGATTTGACTTGATTGGGCTCGATTGGGCTCGACTCAGCCCTATATGTCCCTATTCGGTGCTATTCCGCTCTATTCAACTCTTTTCTAGTCTATTCATCTCGGTTTGACTGCATTTGACTCCATTCCACACCATTCTACGCTCTTCTATTCTACAGAACCCTATCCCGCCCTAGTCTTTCCTCATCTAGTCTCTTCTTTTCGATTCTGTTGTATTGGATTCTCGTTTTCTCTTTTCTCTATTCCATCCTATGCTACTCTACCATACCCTACACGAAACTAAGCTATCCTGACTTGTCCTCTTCTATTCTATTGGATTCTGTTTTCTCTGTTCTACCATATGCTACCCTACCTTATGACACGCTACTGTACCATACCCTACTCCATAGGGGTACTCAATAAGGGTACTAGTTTGGAAAAGGGACTACCTAAGGCAAGGGGACTAGTTCAGGCTCCTAGTTAGGGCCACTGTACTAGTTAAGAGTACTAGTGAATGGACGGGTACTAGTTAAGGCTACTAGGAAGGCAAGGTACAAGTGAAGGCTACTACTTCAGGCAAGCGTATTAGTTCAGGCTACTAGTTGATGCAAGGGTACAAGTTCATACTACTAATTAAGGCCAGGGTACTAGTTAAGGCAACTGGTCAAGGCAAGGGTAGTAGTTATGGGTAGCCATAAGGCCAGGGTGCTAGTTAAGACTACTAGTTAATGCCAGGGTACTAGTTGAGGCAAGGGTCCTAGTGACGGCCAGGGTACTAGTTAAGGCTGGGCTACTAGTCCATGCAAGGCTACTACTTCAGGGTACTGGTTAAGGTTTGGCTACTAGTTAAGAGGACTAGTAAGGCAAGGGTAGACGTTAAGACTGTTCCTTCAGGCAAGGAGACTAGTTAAGGGTACTAGTGACCACAAGGCTTCTAGTTCAGAATACTAGTTAGGGCCACTGTACTAGTTCAGAGTACTAGTTAAGGCTTCTAGTAAGGCAAGGAACGAGTTAAGGCCACTACTTCAGGCAAGAGTACTAGTGTTGTCTACTAGTCGATGCAAGGGTACATGTTAATACTACTGGCTAAGTCCAGGTTGCTAGGTAAGGCAACTGGTTAAGGCAAGGGTAGTAGTTATGGGTACTGATGAGGCCAGGCTACTAGTGAAGACTACTAGTTAATGCAAGGGTACTAGTTAAGGGTACTTGTTGAGGCAAGGGTAGGCATTAAGACTATTCCTTAAGGCAAGGCTCCTAGTTAAGGGTACTACTTAGGACAAGGCTACCAGTTCAGGATACTAGTTAGGGGCACTGTACTAGTTAAGAGTACTAGTAAAGGCACGGGTGCTAGTTAAGGCTGCTAGTTAAGGCAAGGTACAAATTAAGGCCACTGCTTAAGGCAAGAGTACTAGTTAAGGCTACTAGTTGATGCAAGATTACAAGTGAATACTACGAGTTAAGGCCAGGGTACTACTTAAGGCAAGTGGTTACGGCAAGGGTAATAGTTCTGGGTACTGATACGGCCAGGGTACAAGTTCAGACTACTAGTTAATGAGAGGGTACTAGTTAAGGGTACTAGTTATGGCTACCAGTGAAGGCCAGGGTCTTAGTTAAGGCTACTGGAGAAGGCCAGGGTACTAGTGAAGGCAAGGCTACTAGCTAAGGGTACTAGTTTAGAGAAGGCTACTAGTTCAGGATACGAGTTAGGGGCACTGTACTAGTTAAGAGTACTAGCTAAGGCACGAGTACTACTTCAGGCCACTACTTAAGGCAAGAGTACTAGTCAAGGCTACTCTTTGATGCAAGTTTACAAGTTGATACTTCTAGTTAAGGCCAGGGTACTAGTTAAGGCAACTGGTTAAGGCAAGGCTACTAGTTAAGGCAAGGCTACTAGTTAGGGGTAGTAGTTAAGGCTTGGCTACTAGTTAAGTGTACTAGTAAGGCAAGGGCAGACGTTAAGACGATGACTTAAAGCAAGGCTTCTAGTTCAGGGTACTAATTCAGACAAGGCTACTAGTTCAGGCTACTCGTTATGGCCGCTGTACTAGTTAAGAGTACTAGTTAAGGCAAGGTACTAGTTAAGGATACTAGTTAAGGCAAGGTACAAGTGAAGGCTACTACTTAAGGCAAGACGACTAGTTTAGGCTTCCAGTGGATTCAAGGGTACAAGTGAATACTACTGGTTCAGACCAGGGTACCAGTTAAGGCAGCTGGTTAAGGCCAGGGTAGGACTTATGGGGACTGAGAAGGCCAGGTACTAGTTAAGACTACTAGTTAATGCGAGGGTACTAGTTAAGGGTACTAGTTGAGTGAAGGGTACTAGTGAAGACCAGGGTACTAGTTCAGGCTACTGGTGAAGGCCAGGGGATTAGTTAAGGCAGGGCTACTAGTTCAGGGTACTGGTAAGGCAAGGGTAGACATTAAGACTATTACTTAAGGCAAGGCTACTAGTTAAGGGTACTAGTTCAGACAAGGCTACTAGTTCAGGATACTAGTTAAGGCAAGGGGAGTAGTTCAGATTCAGAATTGAGGGTACTTGTCAAGGCAAGGGTACTCTTCAAGGCTAGTTGTCTACCCTACTGATCTATACCACTAGTCTGACTAGTCCAGCTGTCTTGTCTAGGCTACTACTCTAGACTTCTCTTGTCTACTCTACTCTAGTCTGCTTTCGTCTACCCTAGTCTACCCTATCAAAAACCACCCTACCTAACCTTTTCGAATCTATTCAGTTGGATTGGATTCAAAGCATGTCAATGTGATTGGACGCGATGATGCTTGAATCGGCTCATTCGGCACCATCAGCTCGATTCAGCTCGATTTGGCTTGAATCGCTTCGATTCAGCTTGTTTCAACTCAATTCGACTTGGTTCAGCCTTATTCGGCTCGATTCGGCTCTTTCCTACTCTATTTTTCTCTATGCAACTCCATTCGACTCGATTCTACTCTATTCTGTTCTACCCTACCCTACCCTAATCTATTCTAATGGATTCGATTGGACGCTATTCGACGCGATTCATCACGTTTTGTTTCCATTGGGCTCGATTCGGCTAGAATTGGCTCTATTCAGCTCTATTCTGCACTATTTCACTCTATTCGACTCTACTCTTCTCTCCTTTACTCTTCTCTGCTCTACCGTACTGTGCTATATTCTGTTCCTTCTCTACTTTACTCTTCTCTGCTCTACCGTACTGTGCTATATTCTCTTCCGTACTGTTCTATTCTATTCTGTTCTACCCTCCCAGCCGCTCCCCTCCCCTTCTCTAATCTTTGATTCTGTTCGAGTCATCGCATTTTCACGCCATTCGACCCGATTAGGCTTGAATCAGATCAATTCGCTTCGAATCGGTTCGATTGGGCTCCATTTGGCTCCATTCAGCTCCAATGGCATCGATTCTGCTGGATTCTGCTCGATTAGGCCTTCTTTGGCCCTATTCGGCCCAACTATGCTCTATTCGACTCTTTTCTACTCTATTCGTCTCTAGTCGGCTCCGTTCTAATCCATGCCACACCATTCTGCACTCTTCTCCTCTATTCTCGTCTACCCTTCCCTACCCTAATCTATTCGAATGGATTCGATTTGACCCGATTCAAAGCGATTCAACGCGATTCATCCTGTTTTGTCTCCATTCGCCTCAATTCGGCTATGTTCTGCACTATCTGACTCTTTTCTACTCTATTCTATTCTGCTGGATTCTTTCTCTTCTGTTCTGTTCTCTCCTATTCTGTTGGACTCTGTTCTATCCTACCCTGCCCAACCCGACTGCACCCCAGCCAAACCCACCCTACTTGAATCTATTTGATTCAATTCGATTCACTTCGACGCGATTTGACAGGATTCGACGGGATTCGACAAGGTCCAAAGGCATTTGACGGGATTCAAAGAGATTAGACGAGATTCCATAGGATTCGACGTGATTCAGCAGAATTCTAGGAGATTGGACGCAATTCGAAGTTATTGGACGTGATGGGACGTGATTCGTCGTGATTCGACGACATTCGATGCAATCCGATGCGATACGAAGCGATTCGACCCGGTCCGACACAAAACGATGTGATTTGATGCGATTCGACGTGATTCGATGTGATTCGACGCTATTCAGTGACAGTCGGCGTGATTCTGCTTGATTCAGCTCGATTAGGTGCGAATCGGCTCTATATGGCTCCTTTACGTCTCTATTCGGCTCCATTCAGCTCTGTTTTCTCTATTCGTCTCTATTTGGCCTATTCGGCTCTATTCGAGTCTATTCGACCCTACTCTTTTCTACTCTATTCTATTCCTTCTATTCTGTTCTAATCCCTTCTAGTCTACTCTACTCTATTCTATTCCACCCTCCCCTCCCCTTCTCTAATCTAGACGTTTGGATTGGATTGGATGCATTGAACGGGATTCGAGGTGATTAAGCTTGAATCAGCTCGATTCGATTCGATTTGGCTCTATTCGGCTCGTTTGGCTTGAATTGCTTCGATTCTGCTCAATTCGGCCTCTTTCGGCCCTATTCTGCTCTATTCGACTCTACTCTTTTCGTCTCTATTGGACTCCATTCTACTCCATTCTATTTATTCCACACCATTCTACACTATTCTGCTCTACTCTATCCTACACCACTCTAATTTACTCGAATCGATTAGACGTGATTCCTCTCATTTCGACTCCATTCGGCTCTGTTCAGCTGTATTCGAGTCTGCCCTATTATACTCTAGCCTCCTCTATCGTACTGTAGTCTACTCTTCTCTATTTTCTTTCTTCTTCCTATTCTGTTCTGTTCTATTCTACTCTATTCTACCCTACCCTATGCTACCCAACTCTAATCTATTCTAATCCATTTCATTGGATTGGATTCAACCCATTTGGACACGATTCGGCTCAGTTTGGCTCTATTTAGCTCTGTTCGAATCTATTCTACTCTACTCTGTTTCCCTCTACGCTACTCTAGCCTACTGTTTTCTGTATTCGTTCTGTACTGTTCTGTTCTCTTCTATTCTCTTCTGTTTTATTCTATGCTACTCTACTCTATTCCACCCTGCCATACCCGAACCTCCCCTACTCTAATCTGTTCAATTCGATTCCATGAATTTGGACACGATTCAGGTCGAATTGGTTCGATTCATGTCCATTCGGCTCCATTTGGCTCGAAGAGTGTCGATTCAGCTGGATTCGGCTCGATTCGGCTCCATTAGGCTCGATTTGCTGGATTTGGCTCAATTCAGCTCGATTCGGCCCTCTTCGGCCCTCTTCAGCACTATTCGGCTCTTTTCTACTCTTTTCGACTCCATTCGATTGCGTTGCACAGCATTCTACTCCACTCAACACTAGTTTACTCTACCCTACCCTAATTGACTGGAATTGGTTCGAGGGGATTCAACGCGATTTGCCTTGTTTCTTCTCCATTTGGCTCGATTCGACTCTATTCGACTCTGTTCTACTCTACACTATTCTGCTCTGCTCTAACCTTTTGGACTCGATTCTCTTGTATTCTTTTTATTCTCTTTTACTGTGTTCAATTCTATTCTACTCTATTTTAACCAACTCTACTCTAATCTATTCCACCGGATTCGATTCCACGCATTTCGATGCGATTCGGCTCCAATCGGCTCCGTTGCACTCCATTCATCCCTCTTGGGCTCCAATCGGTTCGACTCAGTTCTAATCGGCTCCATTTCGCCCTGGTCAGCTCTATTCAGCTTGAATAGGCTCTATTCAACTCTATATGGCTCTATGAGTCTACTCAACTCTATTATCTCTTTTCAACTCCCTTCTACACCATTCTACTCCATCCGACTGTATTCTTCCTCTATTCTATTGTCTTGTACTCTACCCTTCTCTAGTCTATTCTAATCGATTCGATTTGATTGGACTTGAATGGATGGGATTCAATGCAATTCAACGGGATTCGACGCGATCCAGCATGATTCCGCAGGATTCGGCGCGATTCGTCTTGATTTCTATCGCTTCGGCTCTTTTTGGCTCTATATGGCTGTATTTGGCTCTATTTGGCAATATTCAGCTCTATTCTTCTCTACTCTTCTCTCCTCTACAGTACTTGACCCTATTCTATTCTTTCAGTTCTGTTCTGTTCTATCCTGTTCTGTGCTACTGCGTTCTATTCTAGCCTACCGTACCCTAACTTACCCTACTCTAATCTCTTCTATTCTAGTCAACACTCTTGAACGGGGTTCAACCTGACTTGGGTCATGTCGGCTCGATTCAGCTCCTTTCTGCGCCATCAACTCGATTCGGTTCTGATCGGCTCTTTTCCGCTCTATTTTGTCTTTTCGGCACGATTCGATTCTATTTGACTCTAGTCTACTCTATTCTTTCTGTTCTGTTCTATTCTACTCTATTCTATTCTACCCTACCCTACCCTAACCTTACCTGCCCTACACTAATCTATTTGATTTGATTCGACACATTTCAATCCGGTTCAACATGATTCGTCTCGATTTACCTAGAATTTGGTCGATTCATCTGCATTCAGCTCTGTTCGGCTCTATGCAACTCTATTAGACTCTATTCTATTCTACTCGTCTCTACTTAACTGTATTCTATTGTTTCTGTTGTGTTCTACTCTAACCCCTCCTACCCTACTCTACTCTACTCTAATCGCTTCGATTCGATTCTATGCATCTGAACGCAATTCCATGTCATTAGGCTTGAATCGCCTTGATTTAGCTCTATTTGCCTTGAATTGGGTCAATTCGGCTCGATTCTGCTCGATTCAGCATAATTAGGCTCGTTCCAACCTTATTCGGCCCTGTTCGGCTCTAGGCAACACTTTTCTAATTCATTCGTCTCTATTTGGCTCCATTCAACACCATTTCACACCATTCTACTCTGTTCGACTCCATTCTACTCTATTCTATCCTGTTCTACTCTGCGCTACTCTAATCTATTGTAATTGATTCGATTCATCGCGATTTGTCTCTTTTCCTCTCCATTCGCCTCGATTCAGCTCGAATTGAATCTGTTCATCTATATTCTGCACTATTCAACTCTGACTATTTTACTCTACTCAACTCTACTCCATTCTACTCTTTGCATTCTCTTCTCTTCTCCTCTTTTCAGCAGGATTTGACTCTATTTGACTCTAGTCTACTCTTCTCTATTCTTTCTGTTCTATTCTAATCTATTCTTTTCTACCCTACCCTACCCTCATCTTACCTGCCCTACACTAAACTATTGGATTGGATTCGACACTTTTCAACGCGATTCGACAGGATTCTTCTCGATTCACCTCGAATTTGGTGGATTCGGCTGCATTCAGCTCTGTTTGGCTCTATTCAACTCTATTGGACTCTATTCTACTGTACTCGTCTCTACTTCATTCTATTCGATTCTTTCTCTGGTGTTCTGTTCCAGTCTATCCCCTCCTACTCTACCCTCCTCTACGCTAATCTATTCGATTCGACTCAATGCCTTTCAAGGCGATTCCATGGGATTAGGCTTGAATTGGCTTGATTTAGCTCGAATCGGGTCAATTTGGCTCGATTCTGCTCGATTCAGCATCATTAGGCTCGATCCAAACTTATCCGGCCCTCTTCAGCTCTATTCAACTCTTTTCTACTTTATTCGTCTCTATTTGGCTCCATTCGACTCCATTCCACACCATTCTACTCTGTTCGACTCCCATTCTACACTATTCTATTCTCTTCTCCCCCACCCTACTCTAATCTCTTCGATTCATTGAGATTTGTCTCATTTCCTCTCCATTCGACTCGATTCAGCTCGAATTGGATCTATTCATCTCTATCCCGCACTACTCGACTCTGACTATTCTACTCTACTCCACTCTACTCCATTCTACTCTTTGTATTCTCTTCTCTTCTACTCTATGCTTCTCTAGTCTATTCCTCTGTGCCCTACCCTATTGAATCCCAGCCTAACCTACACTACTCTAAGCTGTTCTATTGAATTCGATTGCATTCAATTCGACCCGATTGGACACAATTGGACGGGATTCGGTGAGATTTCATGAGATTCGATGGGTTTTGGTGGGATTGGATGGACTTCGACGAGATTCGATGCAATAGGATGCGATTAGGTGCGATTTGGCTCGATCTAGCTTGGCTCATTTTCTTTGTCTCTATTTGGCTCATTCCAGCTCCATTCGGCTCCATTCAGCTCGAATCTGGTCGATTTGACTTGATTGGGCTCGATTGGGCTCGACTCAGCCCTATATGTCCCTATTCGGTGCTATTCCGCTCTATTCAACTCTTTTCTAGTCTATTCATCTCGGTTTGACTGCATTTGACTCCATTCCACACCATTCTACGCTCTTCTATTCTACAGAACCCTATCCCGCCCTAGTCTTTCCTCATCTAGTCTCTTCTTTTCGATTCTGTTGTATTGGATTCTCGTTTTCTCTTTTCTCTATTCCATCCTATGCTACTCTACCATACCCTACACGAAACTAAGCTATCCTGACTTGTCCTCTTCTATTCTATTGGATTCTGTTTTCTCTGTTCTACCATATGCTACCCTACCTTATGACACGCTACTGTACCATACCCTACTCCATAGGGGTACTCAATAAGGGTACTAGTTTGGAAAAGGGACTACCTAAGGCAAGGGGACTAGTTCAGGCTCCTAGTTAGGGCCACTGTACTAGTTAAGAGTACTAGTGAATGGACGGGTACTAGTTAAGGCTACTAGGAAGGCAAGGTACAAGTGAAGGCTACTACTTCAGGCAAGCGTATTAGTTCAGGCTACTAGTTGATGCAAGGGTACAAGTTCATACTACTAATTAAGGCCAGGGTACTAGTTAAGGCAACTGGTCAAGGCAAGGGTAGTAGTTATGGGTAGCCATAAGGCCAGGGTGCTAGTTAAGACTACTAGTTAATGCCAGGGTACTAGTTGAGGCAAGGGTCCTAGTGACGGCCAGGGTACTAGTTAAGGCTGGGCTACTAGTCCATGCAAGGCTACTACTTCAGGGTACTGGTTAAGGTTTGGCTACTAGTTAAGAGGACTAGTAAGGCAAGGGTAGACGTTAAGACTGTTCCTTCAGGCAAGGAGACTAGTTAAGGGTACTAGTGACCACAAGGCTTCTAGTTCAGAATACTAGTTAGGGCCACTGTACTAGTTCAGAGTACTAGTTAAGGCTTCTAGTAAGGCAAGGAACGAGTTAAGGCCACTACTTCAGGCAAGAGTACTAGTGTTGTCTACTAGTCGATGCAAGGGTACATGTTAATACTACTGGCTAAGTCCAGGTTGCTAGGTAAGGCAACTGGTTAAGGCAAGGGTAGTAGTTATGGGTACTGATGAGGCCAGGCTACTAGTGAAGACTACTAGTTAATGCAAGGGTACTAGTTAAGGGTACTTGTTGAGGCAAGGGTAGGCATTAAGACTATTCCTTAAGGCAAGGCTCCTAGTTAAGGGTACTACTTAGGACAAGGCTACCAGTTCAGGATACTAGTTAGGGGCACTGTACTAGTTAAGAGTACTAGTAAAGGCACGGGTGCTAGTTAAGGCTGCTAGTTAAGGCAAGGTACAAATTAAGGCCACTGCTTAAGGCAAGAGTACTAGTTAAGGCTACTAGTTGATGCAAGATTACAAGTGAATACTACGAGTTAAGGCCAGGGTACTACTTAAGGCAAGTGGTTACGGCAAGGGTAGTCGTTCTGGGTACTGATACGGCCGGGTACTAGTTCAGACTACTAGTTAATGAGAGGGTACTAGTTAAGGGTACTAGTTATGGCTACCAGTGAAGGCCAGGGTCTTAGTTAAGGCTACTGGAGAAGGCCAGGGTACTAGTGAAGGCAAGGCTACTAGCTAAGGGTACTAGTTTAGAGAAGGCTACTAGTTCAGGATACGAGTTAGGGGCACTGTACTAGTTAAGAGTACTAGCTAAGGCACGAGTACTACTTCAGGCCACTACTTAAGGCAAGAGTACTAGTCAAGGCTACTCTTTGATGCAAGTTTACAAGTTGATACTTCTAGTTAAGGCCAGGGTACTAGTTAAGGCAACCGGTTAAGGCAAGGCTACTAGTTAGGGGTAGTAGTTAAGGCTTGGCTACTAGTTAAGGGTACTAGTAAGGCAAGGGCAGACATTAAGACGATGACTTAAAGCAAGGCTACTACTTCCGGGTACTAATTCAGACAAGGCTACTAGTTCAGGCTACTCGTTATGGCCACTGTACTAGTTAAGAGTACTAGTTAAGGCAAGGTACTAGTTAAGGATACTAGTTAAGGCAAGGTACAAGTGAAGGCTACTACTTAAGGCAAGACGACTAGTTTAGGCTTCCAGTGGATTCAAGGGTACAAGTGAATACTACTGGTTCAGACCAGGGTACCAGTTAAGGCAGCTGGTTAAGGCCAGGGTAGGACTTATGGGGACTGAGAAGGCCAGGTACTAGTTAAGACTACTAGTTAATGCGAGGGTACTAGTTAAGGGTACTAGTTGAGTGAAGGGTACTAGTGAAGACCAGGGTACTAGTTCAGGCTACTGGTGAAGGCCAGGGGATTAGTTAAGGCAGGGCTACTAGTTCAGGGTACTGGTAAGGCAAGGGTAGACATTAAGACTATTACTTAAGGCAAGGCTACTAGTTAAGGGTACTAGTTCAGACAAGGCTACTAGTTCAGGATACTAGTTAAGGCAAGGGGAGTAGTTCAGATTCAGAATTGAGGGTACTTGTCAAGGCAAGGGTACTCTTCAAGGCTAGTTGTCTACCCTACTGATCTATACCACTAGTCTGACTAGTCCAGCTGTCTTGTCTAGGCTACTACTCTAGACTTCTCTTGTCTACTCTACTCTAGTCTGCTTTCGTCTACCCTAGTCTACCCTATCAAAAACCACCCTACCTAACCTTTTCGAATCTATTCAGTTGGATTGGATTCAAAGCATGTCAATGTGATTGGACGCGATGATGCTTGAATCGGCTCATTCGGCACCATCAGCTCGATTCAGCTCGATTTGGCTTGAATCGCTTCGATTCAGCTTGTTTCAACTCAATTCGACTTGGTTCAGCCTTATTCGGCTCGATTCGGCTCTTTCCTACTCTATTTTTCTCTATGCAACTCCATTCGACTCGATTCTACTCTATTCTGTTCTACCCTACCCTACCCTAATCTATTCTAATGGATTCGATTGGACGCTATTCGACGCGATTCATCACGTTTTGTTTCCATTGGGCTCGATTCGGCTAGAATTGGCTCTATTCAGCTCTATTCTGCACTATTTCACTCTATTCGACTCTACTCTTCTCTCCTTTACTCTTCTCTGCTCTACCGTACTGTGCTATATTCTGTTCCTTCTCTACTTTACTCTTCTCTGCTCTACCGTACTGTGCTATATTCTCTTCCGTACTGTTCTATTCTATTCTGTTCTACCCTCCCAGCCGCTCCCCTCCCCTTCTCTAATCTTTGATTCTGTTCGAGTCATCGCATTTTCACGCCATTCGACCCGATTAGGCTTGAATCAGATCAATTCGCTTCGAATCGGTTCGATTGGGCTCCATTTGGCTCCATTCAGCTCCAATGGCATCGATTCTGCTGGATTCTGCTCGATTAGGCCTTCTTTGGCCCTATTCGGCCCAACTATGCTCTATTCGACTCTTTTCTACTCTATTCGTCTCTAGTCGGCTCCGTTCTAATCCATGCCACACCATTCTGCACTCTTCTCCTCTATTCTCGTCTACCCTTCCCTACCCTAATCTATTCGAATGGATTCGATTTGACCCGATTCAAAGCGATTCAACGCGATTCATCTTGTTTTGTCTCCATTCGCCTCAATTCGGCTATGTGCTGCACTATCTGACTCTTTTCTACTCTATTCTATTCTGCTGGATTCTTTCTCTTCTGTTCTGTTCTCTCCTATTCTGTTGGACTCTGTTCTATCCTACCCTGCCCAACCCGACTGCACCCCAGCCAAACCCACCCTACTTGAATCTATTTGATTCAATTCGATTCACTTCGACGCGATTTGACAGGATTCGACGGGATTCGACAAGGTCCAAAGGCATTTGACGGGATTCAAAGAGATTAGACGAGATTCCATACGATTCGACGTGATTCAGCAGAATTCTAGGAGATTGGACGCAATTCGAAGTTATTGGACGTGATGGGACGTGATTCGTCGTGATTCGACGACATTCGATGCAATCCGATGCGATACGAAGCGATTCGACCCGGTCCGACACAAAACGATGTGATTTGATGCGATTCGACGTGATTCGATGTGATTCGACGCTATTCAGTGACAGTCGGCGTGATTCTGCTTGATTCAGCTCGATTAGGTGCGAATCGGCTCTATATGGCTCCTTTACGTCTCTATTCGGCTCCATTCAGCTCTGTTTTCTCTATTCGTCTCTATTTGGCCTATTCGGCTCTATTCGAGTCTATTCGACCCTACTCTTTTCTACTCTATTCTATTCCTTCTATTCTGTTCTAATCCCTTCTAGTCTACTCTACTCTATTCTATTCCACCCTCCCCTCCCCTTCTCTAATCTAGACGTTTGGATTGGATTGGATGCATTGAACGGGATTCGAGGTGATTAAGCTTGAATCAGCTCGATTCGATTCGATTTGGCTCTATTCGGCTCGTTTGGCTTGAATTGCTTCGATTCTGCTCAATTCGGCCTCTTTCGGCCCTATTCTGCTCTATTCGACTCTTCTCTACTCTTTTCGTCTCTATTGGACTCCATTCTACTCCATTCTATTTATTCCACACCATTCTACACTATTCTGCTCTACTCTATCCTACACCACTCTAATTTACTCGAATCGATTAGACGTGATTCCTCTCATTTCGACTCCATTCGGCTCTGTTCAGCTGTATTCGAGTCTGCCCTATTATACTCTAGCCTCCTCTATCGTACTCTAGTCTACTCTTCTCTATTTTCTTTCTTCTTCCTATTCTGTTCTGTTCTATTCTACTCTATTCTACCCTACCCTATGCTACCCAACTCTAATCTATTCTAATCCATTTCATTGGATTGGATTCAACCCATTTGGACACGATTCGGCTCAGTTTGGCTCTATTTAGCTCTGTTCGAATCTATTCTACTCTACTCTGTTTCCCTCTACGCTACTCTAGCCTACTGTTTTCTGTATTCGTTCTGTACTGTTCTGTTCTCTTCTATTCTCTTCTGTTTTATTCTATGCTACTCTACTCTATTCCACCCTGCCATACCCGAACCTCCCCTACTCTAATCTGTTCAATTCGATTCCATGAATTTGGACACGATTCAGGTCGAATTGGTGCGATTCATGTCCATTCGGCTCCATTTGGCTCGAAGAGTGTCGATTCAGCTGGATTCGGCTCGATTCGGCTCCATTAGGCTCGATTTGCTGGATTTGGCTCAATTCAGCTCGATTCGGCCCTCTTCGGCCCTCTTCAGCACTATTCGGCTCTTTTCTACTCTTTTCGACTCCATTCGATTGCGTTGCACAGCATTCTACTCCACTCAACACTAGTTTACTCTACCCTACCCTAATTGACTGGAATTGGTTCGAGGGGATTCAACGCGATTTGCCTTGTTTCTTCTCCATTTGGCTCGATTCGACTCTATTCGACTCTGTTCTACTCTACACTATTCTGCTCTGCTCTAACCTTTTGGACTCGATTCTCTTGTATTCTTTTTATTCTCTTTTACTGTGTTCAATTCTATTCTACTCTATTTTAACCAACTCTACTCTAATCTATTCCACCGGATTCGATTCCACGCATTTCGATGCGATTCGGCTCCAATCGGCTCCGTTGCACTCCATTCATCCCTCTTGGGCTCCAATCGGTTCGACTCAGTTCTAATCGGCTCCATTTCGCCCTGGTCAGCTCTATTCAGCTTGAATAGGCTCTATTCAACTCTATATGGCTCTATGAGTCTACTCAACTCTATTATCTCTTTTCAACTCCCTTCTACACCATTCTACTCCATCCGACTGTATTCTTCCTCTATTCTATTGTCTTGTACTCTACCCTTCTCTAGTCTATTCTAATCGATTCGATTTGATTGGACTTGAATGGATGGGATTCAATGCAATTCAACGGGATTCGACGCGATCCAGCATGATTCCGCAGGATTCGGCGCGATTCGTCTTGATTTCTATCGCTTCGGCTCTTTTTGGCTCTATATGGCTGTATTTGGCTCTATTTGGCAATATTCAGCTCTATTCTTCTCTACTCTTCTCTCCTCTACAGTACTTGACCCTATTCTATTCTTTCAGTTCTGTTCTGTTCTATCCTGTTCTGTGCTACTGCGTTCTATTCTAGCCTACCGTACCCTAACTTACCCTACTCTAATCTCTTCTATTCTAGTCAACACTCTTGAACGGGGTTCAACCTGACTTGGGTCATGTCGGCTCGATTCAGCTCCTTTCTGCGCCATCAACTCGATTCGGTTCTGATCGGCTCTTTTCCGCTCTATTTTGTCTTTTCGGCACGATTCGATTCTATTTGACTCTAGTCTACTCTATTCTTTCTGTTCTGTTCTATTCTACTCTATTCTATTCTACCCTACCCTACCCTAACCTTACCTGCCCTACACTAATCTATTTGATTTGATTCGACACATTTCAATCCGGTTCAACATGATTCGTCTCGATTTACCTAGAATTTGGTCGATTCAGCTGCATTCAGCTCTGTTCGGCTCTATGCAACTCTATTAGACTCTATTCTATTCTACTCGTCTCTACTTAACTGTATTCTATTGTTTCTGTTGTGTTCTACTCTAACCCCTCCTACCCTACTCTACTCTACTCTAATCGCTTCGATTCGATTCTATGCATCTGAACGCAATTCCATGTCATTAGGCTTGAATCGCCTTGATTTAGCTCTATTTGCCTTGAATTGGGTCAATTCGGCTCGATTCTGCTCGATTCAGCATAATTAGGCTCGTTCCAACCTTATTCGGCCCTGTTCGGCTCTAGGCAACACTTTTCTAATTCATTCGTCTCTATTTGGCTCCATTCAACACCATTTCACACCATTCTACTCTGTTCGACTCCATTCTACTCTATTCCATCCTGTTCTACTCTGCGCTACTCTAATCTATTGTAATTGATTCGATTCATCGCGATTTGTCTCTTTTCCTCTCCATTCGCCTCGATTCAGCTCGAATTGAATCTGTTCATCTATATTCTGCACTATTCAACTCTGACTATTTTACTCTACTCAACTCTACTCCATTCTACTCTTTGCATTCTCTTCTCTTCTCTTTTCAGCAGGATTTGACTCTATTTGACTCTAGTCTACTCTTCTCTATTCTTTCTGTTCTATTCTAATCTATTCTTTTCTACCCTACCCTACCCTCATCTTACCTGCCCTACACTAAACTATTGGATTGGATTCGACACTTTTCAACGCAATTCGACAGGATTCTTCTCGATTCACCTCGAATTTGGTGGATTCGGCTGCATTCAGCTCTGTTTGGCTCTATTCAACTCTATTGGACTCTATTCTACCGTACTCGTCTCTACTTCATTCTATTCGATTCTTTCTCTTGTGTTCTGTTCTAGTCTAACCCCTCCTACTCTACCCTCCTCTACGCTAATCTATTCGGTTCGACTCAATGCCTTTCAAGGCGATTCCATGGGATTAGGCTTGAATTGGCTTGATTTAGCTCGAATCGGGTCAATTTGGCTCGATTCTGCTCGATTCAGCATCATTAGGCTCGAACCAAACTTATCCGGCCCTCTTCAGCTCTATTCAACTCTTTTCTACTTTATTCGTCTCTATTTGGCTCCATTCGACTCCATTCCACACCATTCTACTCTGTTCGACTCCCATTCTACACTATTCTATTCTCTTCTCCCCCACCCTACTCTAATCTCTTCGATTCATTGAGATTTGTCTCATTTCCTCTCCATTCGACTCGATTCAGCTCGAATTGGATCTATTCATCTCTATCCCGCACTACTCGACTCTGACTATTCTACTCTACTCCACTCTACTCCATTCTACTCTTTGTATTCTCTTCTCTTCTACTCTATGCTTCTCTAGTCTATTCCTCTGTGCCCTACCCTATTGAATCCCAGCCTAACCTACACTACTCTAAGCTGTTCTATTGAATTCGATTGCATTCAATTCGACCCGATTGGACACAATTGGACGGGATTCGGTGAGATTTCATGAGATTCGATGGGTTTTGGTGGGATTGGATGGACTTCGACGAGATTCGATGCAATAGGATGCGATTAGGTGCGATTTGGCTCGATCTAGCTTGGCTCATTTTCTTTGTCTCTATTTGGCTCATTCCAGCTCCATTCGGCTCCATTCAGCTCGAATCTGGTCGATTTGACTTGATTGGGCTCGATTGGGCTCGACTCAGCCCTATATGTCCCTATTCGGTGCTATTCCGCTCTATTCAACTCTTTTCTAGTCTATTCATCTCGGTTTGACTGCATTTGACTCCATTCCACACCATTCTACGCTCTTCTATTCTACAGAACCCTATCCCGCCCTAGTCTTTCCTCATCTAGTCTCTTCTTTTCGATTCTGTTGTATTGGATTCTCGTTTTCTCTTTTCTCTATTCCATCCTATGCTACTCTACCATACCCTACACGAAACTAAGCTATCCTGACTTGTCCTCTTCTATTCTATTGGATTCTGTTTTCTCTGTTCTACCATATGCTACCCTACCTTATGACACGCTACTGTACCATACCCTACTCCATAGGGGTACTCAATAAGGGTACTAGTTTGGAAAAGGGACTACCTAAGGCAAGGGGACTAGTTCAGGCTCCTAGTTAGGGCCACTGTACTAGTTAAGAGTACTAGTGAATGGACGGGTACTAGTTAAGGCTACTAGGAAGGCAAGGTACAAGTGAAGGCTACTACTTCAGGCAAGCGTATTAGTTCAGGCTACTAGTTGATGCAAGGGTACAAGTTCATACTACTAATTAAGGCCAGGGTACTAGTTAAGGCAACTGGTCAAGGCAAGGGTAGTAGTTATGGGTAGCCATAAGGCCAGGGTGCTAGTTAAGACTACTAGTTAATGCCAGGGTACTAGTTGAGGCAAGGGTCCTAGTGACGGCCAGGGTACTAGTTAAGGCTGGGCTACTAGTCCATGCAAGGCTACTACTTCAGGGTACTGGTTAAGGTTTGGCTACTAGTTAAGAGGACTAGTAAGGCAAGGGTAGACGTTAAGACTGTTCCTTCAGGCAAGGAGACTAGTTAAGGGTACTAGTGACCACAAGGCTTCTAGTTCAGAATACTAGTTAGGGCCACTGTACTAGTTCAGAGTACTAGTTAAGGCTTCTAGTAAGGCAAGGAACGAGTTAAGGCCACTACTTCAGGCAAGAGTACTAGTGTTGTCTACTAGTCGATGCAAGGGTACATGTTAATACTACTGGCTAAGTCCAGGTTGCTAGGTAAGGCAACTGGTTAAGGCAAGGGTAGTAGTTATGGGTACTGATGAGGCCAGGCTACTAGTGAAGACTACTAGTTAATGCAAGGGTACTAGTTAAGGGTACTTGTTGAGGCAAGGGTAGGCATTAAGACTATTCCTTAAGGCAAGGCTCCTAGTTAAGGGTACTACTTAGGACAAGGCTACCAGTTCAGGATACTAGTTAGGGGCACTGTACTAGTTAAGAGTACTAGTAAAGGCACGGGTGCTAGTTAAGGCTGCTAGTTAAGGCAAGGTACAAATTAAGGCCACTGCTTAAGGCAAGAGTACTAGTTAAGGCTACTAGTTGATGCAAGATTACAAGTGAATACTACGAGTTAAGGCCAGGGTACTACTTAAGGCAAGTGGTTACGGCAAGGGTAATAGTTCTGGGTACTGATACGGCCAGGGTACAAGTTCAGACTACTAGTTAATGAGAGGGTACTAGTTAAGGGTACTAGTTATGGCTACCAGTGAAGGCCAGGGTCTTAGTTAAGGCTACTGGAGAAGGCCAGGGTACTAGTGAAGGCAAGGCTACTAGCTAAGGGTACTAGTTTAGAGAAGGCTACTAGTTCAGGATACGAGTTAGGGGCACTGTACTAGTTAAGAGTACTAGCTAAGGCACGAGTACTACTTCAGGCCACTACTTAAGGCAAGAGTACTAGTCAAGGCTACTCTTTGATGCAAGTTTACAAGTTGATACTTCTAGTTAAGGCCAGGGTACTAGTTAAGGCAACTGGTTAAGGCAAGGCTACTAGTTAAGGCAAGGCTACTAGTTAGGGGTAGTAGTTAAGGCTTGGCTACTAGTTAAGTGTACTAGTAAGGCAAGGGCAGACGTTAAGACGATGACTTAAAGCAAGGCTTCTAGTTCAGGGTACTAATTCAGACAAGTCTACTAGTTCAGGCTACTCGTTATGGCCGCTGTACTAGTTAAGAGTACTAGTTAAGGCAAGGTACTAGTTAAGGATACTAGTTAAGGCAAGGTACAAGTGAAGGCTACTACTTAAGGCAAGACGACTAGTTTAGGCTTCCAGTGGATTCAAGGGTACAAGTGAATACTACTGGTTCAGACCAGGGTACCAGTTAAGGCAGCTGGTTAAGGCCAGGGTAGGACTTATGGGGACTGAGAAGGCCAGGTACTAGTTGAGACTACTAGTTAATGCGAGGGTACTAGTTAAGGGTACTAGTTGAGTGAAGGGTACTAGTGAAGACCAGGGTACTAGTTCAGGCTACTGGTGAAGGCCAGGGGATTAGTTAAGGCAGGGCTACTAGTTCAGGGTACTGGTAAGGCAAGGGTAGACATTAAGACTATTACTTAAGGCAAGGCTACTAGTTAAGGGTACTAGTTCAGACAAGGCTACTAGTTCAGGATACTAGTTAAGGCAAGGGGAGTAGTTCAGATTCAGAATTGAGGGTACTTGTCAAGGCAAGGGTACTCTTCAAGGCTAGTTGTCTACCCTACTGATCTATACCACTAGTCTGACTAGTCCAGCTGTCTTGTCTAGGCTACTACTCTAGACTTCTCTTGTCTACTCTACTCTAGTCTGCTTTCGTCTACCCTAGTCTACCCTATCAAAAACCACCCTACCTAACCTTTTCGAATCTATTCAGTTGGATTGGATTCAAAGCATGTCAATGTGATTGGACGCGATGATGCTTGAATCGGCTCATTCGGCACCATCAGCTCGATTCAGCTCGATTTGGCTTGAATCGCTTCGATTCAGCTTGTTTCAACTCAATTCGACTTGGTTCAGCCTTATTCGGCTCGATTCGGCTCTTTTCTACTCTATTTTTCTCTATGCAACTCCATTCGACTCGATTCTACTCTATTCTGTTCTACCCTACCCTACCCTAATCTATTCTAATGGATTCGATTGGACGCTATTCGACGCGATTCATCACGTTTTGTTTCCATTGGGCTCGATTCGGCTAGAATTGGCTCTATTCAGCTCTATTCTGCACTATTTCACTCTATTCGACTCTACTCTTCTCTCCTTTACTCTTCTCTGCTCTACCGTACTGTGCTATATTCTGTTCCTTCTCTACTTTACTCTTCTCTGCTCTACCGTACTGTTCTATATTCTCTTCCGTACTGTTCTATTCTATTCTGTTCTACCCTCCCAGCCGCTCCCCTCCCCTTCTCTAATCTTTGATTCTGTTCGAGTCATCGCATTTTCACGCCATTCGACCCGATTAGGCTTGAATCAGATCAATTCGCTTCGAATCGGTTCGATTGGGCTCCATTTGGCTCCATTCAGCTCCAATGGCATCGATTCTGCTGGATTCTGCTCGATTAGGCCTTCTTTGGCCCTATTCGGCCCAACTATGCTCTATTCGACTCTTTTCTACTCTATTCGTCTCTAGTCGGCTCCGTTCTAATCCATGCCACACCATTCTGCACTCTTCTCCTCTATTCTCGTCTACCCTTCCCTACCCTAATCTATTCGAATGGATTCGATTTGACCCGATTCAAAGCGATTCAACGCGATTCATCCTGTTTTGTCTCCATTCGCCTCAATTCGGCTATGTTCTGCACTATCTGACTCTTTTCTACTCTATTCTATTCTGCTGGATTCTTTCTCTTCTGTTCTGTTCTCTCCTATTCTGTTGGACTCTGTTCTATCCTACCCTGCCCAACCCGACTGCACCCCAGCCAAACCCACCCTACTTGAATCTATTTGATTCAATTCGATTCACTTCGACGCGATTTGACAGGATTCGACGGGATTCGACAAGGTCCAAAGGCATTTGACGGGATTCAAAGAGATTAGACGAGATTCCATACGATTCGACGTGATTCAGCAGAATTCTAGGAGATTGGACGCAATTCGAAGTTATTGGACGTGATGGGACGTGATTCGTCGTGATTCGACGACATTCGATGCAATCCGATGCGATACGAAGCGATTCGACCCGGTCCGACACAAAACGATGTGATTTGATGCGATTCGACGTGATTCGATGTGATTCGACGCTATTCAGTGACAGTCGGCGTGATTCTGCTTGATTCAGCTCGATTAGGTGCGAATCGGCTCTATATGGCTCCTTTACGTCTCTATTCGGCTCCATTCAGCTCTGTTTTCTCTATTCGTCTCTATTTGGCCTATTCGGCTCTATTCGAGTCTATTCGACCCTACTCTTTTCTACTCTATTCTATTCCTTCTATTCTGTTCTAATCCCTTCTAGTCTACTCTACTCTATTCTATTCCACCCTCCCCTCCCCTTCTCTAATCTAGACGTTTGGATTGGATTGGATGCATTGAACGGGATTCGAGGTGATTAAGCTTGAATCAGCTCGATTCGATTCGATTTGGCTCTATTCGGCTCGTTTGGCTTGAATTGCTTCGATTCTGCTCAATTCGGCCTCTTTCGGCCCTATTCTGCTCTATTCGACTCTACTCTTTTCGTCTCTATTGGACTCCATTCTACTCCATTCTATTTATTCCACACCATTCTACGCTATTCTGCTCTACTCTATCCTACACCACTCTAATTTACTCGAATCGATTAGACGTGATTCCTCTCATTTCGACTCCATTCGGCTCTGTTCAGCTGTATTCGAGTCTGCCCTATTATACACTAGCCTCCTCTATCGTACTCTAGTCTACTCTTCTCTATTTTCTTTCTTCTTCCTATTCTGTTCTGTTCTATTCTACTCTATTCTACCCTACCCTATGCTACCCAACTCTAATCTATTCTAATCCATTTGATTGGATTGGATTCAACCCATTTGGACACGATTCGGCTCAGTTTGGCTCTATTTAGCTCTGTTCGAATCTATTCTACTCTACTCTGTTTCCCTCTACGCTACTCTAGCCTACTGTTTTCTGTATTCGTTCTGTACTGTTCTGTTCTCTTCTATTCTCTTCTGTTTTATTCTATGCTACTCTACTCTATTCCACCCTGCCATACCCGAACCTCCCCTACTCTAATCTGTTCAATTCGATTCCATGAATTTGGACACAATTCAGGTCGAATTGGTTCGATTCATGTCCATTCGGCTCCATTTGGCTCGAAGAGTGTCGATTCAGCTGGATTCGGCTCGATTCGGCTCCATTAGGCTCGATTTGCTGGATTTGGCTCAATTCAGCTCGATTCGGCCCTCTTCGGCCCTCTTCAGCACTATTCGGCTCTTTTCTACTCTTTTCGACTCCATTCGATTGCGTTGCACAGCATTCTACTCCACTCAACACTAGTTTACTCTACCCTACCCTAATTGACTGGAATTGGTTCGAGGGGATTCAACGCGATTTGCCTTGTTTCTTCTCCATTTGGCTCGATTCGACTCTATTCGACTCTGTTCTACTCTACACTATTCTGCTCTGCTCTAACCTTTTGGACTCGATTCTCTTGTATTCTTTTTATTCTCTTTTACTGTGTTCAATTCTATTCTACTCTATTTTAACCAACCCTACTCTAATCTATTCCACTGGATTCGATTCCACGCATTTCGATGCGATTCGGCTCCAATCGGCTCCGTGGCACTCCATTCATCCCTCTTGGGCTCCAATCGGTTCGACTCAGTTCTAATCGGCTCCATTTCGCCCTGGTCAGCTCTATTCAGCTTGAATAGGCTCTATTCAACTCTATATGGCTCTATGAGTCTACTCAACTCTATTATCTCTTTTCAACTCCCTTCTACACCATTCTACTCCATCCGACTGTATTCTTCCTCTATTCTATTGTCTTGTACTCTACCCTTCTCTAGTCTATTCTAATCGATTCGATTTGATTGGACTTGAATGGATGGGATTCAATGCAATTCAACGGGATTCGACGCGATCCAGCATGATTCCGCAGGATTCGGCGCGATTCGTCTTGATTTCTATCGCTTCGGCTCTTTTTGGCTCTATATGGCTGTATTTGGCTCTATTTGGCAATATTCAGCTCTATTCTTCTCTACTCTTCTCTCCTCTACAGTACTTGACCCTATTCTATTCTTTCAGTTCTGTTCTGTTCTATCCTGTTCTGTGCTACTGCGTTCTATTCTAGCCTACCGTACCCTAACTTACCCTACTCTAATCTCTTCTATTCTAGTCAACACTCTTGAACGGGGTTCAACCTGACTTGGCTCATGTCGGCTCGATTCAGCTCCTTTCTGCGCCATCAACTCGATTCGGTTCTGATCGGCTCTTTTCCGCTCTATTTTGTCTTTTCGGCACGATTCGATTCTATTTGACTCTAGTCTACTCTATTCTTTCTGTTCTGTTCTATTCTACTCTATTCTATTCTATTCTACCCTACCCTACCCTAACCTTACCTGCCCTACACTAATCTATTTGATTTGATTCGACACATTTCAATCCGGTTCAACATGATTCGTCTCGATTTACCTAGACTTTGGTCGATTCAGCTGCATTCAGCTCTGTTCGGCTCTATGCAACTCTATTAGACTCTATTCTATTCTACTCGTCTCTACTTAATTGTATTCTATTGTTTCTGTTGTGTTCTACTCTAACCCCTCCTACCCTACTCTACTCTACTCTAATCGCTTCGATTCGATTCTATGCGTCTGAACGCAATTCCATGTCGTTAGGCTTGAATCGCCTTGATTTAGCTCTATTTGCCTTGAATTGGGTCAATTCGGCTCGATTCGGCTCGATTCAGCATAATTAGGCTCGTTCCAACCTTATTCGGCCCTGTTCGGCTCTAGGCAACACTTTTCTAATTCATTCGTCTCTATTTGGCTCCATTCAACACCATTTCACACCATTCTACTCTGTTCGACTCCATTCTACTCTATTCTACTCTATTCCATCCTGTTCTACTCTGCGCTACTCTAATCTATTGTAATTGATTCGATTCATCGCGATTTGTCTCTTTTCCTCTCCATTCGCCTCGATTCAGCTCGAATTGAATCTGTTCATCTATATTCTGCACTATTCAACTCTGACTATTTTACTCTACTCAACTCTACTCCATTCTACTCTTTGCATTCTCTTCTCTTCTCCTCTTTTCAGCAGGATTTGACTCTATTTGACTCTAGTCTACTCTTCTCTATTCTTTCTGTTCTATTCTAATCTATTCTTTTCTACCCTACCCTACCCTACCCTCATCTTACCTGCCCTACACTAAACTATTGGATTGGATTCGACACTTTTCAACGCGATTCGACAGGATTCTTCTCGATTCACCTCGAATTTGGTGGATTCGGCTGCATTCAGCTCTGTTTGGCTCTATTCAACTCTATTGGACTCTATTCTACTGTACTCGTCTCTACTTCATTCTATTCGATTCTTTCTCTGGTGTTCTGTTCCAGTCTATCCCCTCCTACTCTACCCTCCTCTACGCTAATCTATTCGATTCGACTCAATGCCTTTCAAGGCGATTCCATGGGATTAGGCTTGAATTGGCTTGATTTAGCTCGAATCGGGTCAATTTGGCTCGATTCTGCTCGATTCAGCATCATTAGGCTCGATCCAAACTTATCCGGCCCTCTTCAGCTCTATTCAACTCTTTTCTACTTTATTCGTCTCTATTTGGCTCCATTCGACTCCATTCCACACCATTCTACTCTGTTCGACTCCCATTCTACACTATTCTATTCTCTTCTCCCCCACCCTACTCTAATCTCTTCGATTCATTGAGATTTGTCTCATTTCCTCTCCATTCGACTCGATTCAGCTCGAATTGGATCTATTCATCTCTATCCCGCACTACTCGACTCTGACTATTCTACTCTACTCCACTCTACTCCATTCTACTCTTTGTATTCTCTTCTCTTCTACTCTATGCTTCTCTAGTCTATTCCTCTGTGCCCTACCCTATTGAATCCCAGCCTAACCTACACTACTCTAAGCTGTTCTATTGAATTCGATTGCATTCAATTCGACCCGATTGGACACAATTGGACGGGATTCGGTGAGATTTCATGAGATTCGATGGGTTTTGGTGGGATTGGATGGACTTCGACGAGATTCGATGCAATAGGATGCGATTAGGTGCGATTTGGCTCGATCTAGCTTGGCTCATTTTCTTTGTCTCTATTTGGCTCATTCCAGCTCCATTCGGCTCCATTCAGCTCGAATCTGGTCGATTTGACTTGATTGGGCTCGATTGGGCTCGACTCAGCCCTATATGTCCCTATTCGGTGCTATTCCGCTCTATTCAACTCTTTTCTAGTCTATTCATCTCGGTTTGACTGCATTTGACTCCATTCCACACCATTCTACGCTCTTCTATTCTACAGAACCCTATCCCGCCCTAGTCTTTCCTCATCTAGTCTCTTCTTTTCGATTCTGTTGTATTGGATTCTCGTTTTCTCTTTTCTCTATTCCATCCTATGCTACTCTACCATACCCTACACGAAACTAAGCTATCCTGACTTGTCCTCTTCTATTCTATTGGATTCTGTTTTCTCTGTTCTACCATATGCTACCCTACCTTATGACACGCTACTGTACCATACCCTACTCCATAGGGGTACTCAATAAGGGTACTAGTTTGGAAAAGGGACTACCTAAGGCAAGGGGACTAGTTCAGGCTCCTAGTTAGGGCCACTGTACTAGTTAAGAGTACTAGTGAATGGACGGGTACTAGTTAAGGCTACTAGGAAGGCAAGGTACAAGTGAAGGCTACTACTTCAGGCAAGCGTATTAGTTCAGGCTACTAGTTGATGCAAGGGTACAAGTTCATACTACTAATTAAGGCCAGGGTACTAGTTAAGGCAACTGGTCAAGGCAAGGGTAGTAGTTATGGGTAGCCATAAGGCCAGGGTGCTAGTTAAGACTACTAGTTAATGCCAGGGTACTAGTTGAGGCAAGGGTCCTAGTGACGGCCAGGGTACTAGTTAAGGCTGGGCTACTAGTCCATGCAAGGCTACTACTTCAGGGTACTGGTTAAGGTTTGGCTACTAGTTAAGAGGACTAGTAAGGCAAGGGTAGACGTTAAGACTGTTCCTTCAGGCAAGGAGACTAGTTAAGGGTACTAGTGACCACAAGGCTTCTAGTTCAGAATACTAGTTAGGGCCACTGTACTAGTTCAGAGTACTAGTTAAGGCTTCTAGTAAGGCAAGGAACGAGTTAAGGCCACTACTTCAGGCAAGAGTACTAGTGTTGTCTACTAGTCGATGCAAGAGTACATGTTAATACTACTGGCTAAGTCCAGGTTGCTAGGTAAGGCAACTGGTTAAGGCAAGGGTAGTAGTTATGGGTACTGATGAGGCCAGGCTACTAGTGAAGACTACTAGTGAATGCAAGGGTACTAGTTAAGGGTACTTGTTGAGGCAAGGGTAGGCATTAAGACTATTCCTTAAGGCAAGGCTCCTAGTTAAGGGTACTACTTAGGACAAGGCTACCAGTTCAGGATACTAGTTAGGGGCACTGTACTAGTTAAGAGTACTAGTAAAGGCACGGGTGCTAGTTAAGGCTGCTAGTTAAGGCAAGGTACAAATTAAGGCCACTGCTTAAGGCAAGAGTACTAGTTAAGGCTACTAGTTGATGCAAGATTACAAGTGAATACTACGAGTTAAGGCCAGGGTACTACTTAAGGCAAGTGGTTACGGCAAGGGTAGTAGTTCTGGGTACTGATACGGCCAGGGTACAAGTTCAGACTACTAGTTAATGAGAGGGTACTAGTTAAGGGTACTGGTTATGGCTACCAGTGAAGGCCAGGGTCTTAGTTAAGGCTACTGGAGAAGGCCAGGGTACTAGTGAAGGCAAGGCTACTAGCTAAGGGTACTAGTTTAGAGAAGGCTACTAGTTCAGGATACGAGTTAGGGGCACTGTACTAGTTAAGAGTACTAGCTAAGGCACGAGTACTACTTCAGGCCACTACTTAAGGCAAGAGTACTAGTCAAGGCTACTCTTTGATGCAAGTTTACAAGTTGATACTTCTAGTTAAGGCCAGGGTACTAGTTAAGGCAACTGGTTAAGGCAAGGCTACTAGTTAAGGCAAGGCTACTAGTTAGGGGTAGTAGTTAAGGCTTGGCTACTAGTTAAGTGTACTAGTAAGGCAAGGGCAGACGTTAAGACGATGACTTAAAGCAAGGCTTCTAGTTCAGGGTACTAATTCAGACAAGGCTACTAGTTCAGGCTACTCGTTATGGCCGCTGTACTAGTTAAGAGTACTAGTTAAGGCAAGGTACTAGTTAAGGATACTAGTTAAGGCAAGGTACAAGTGAAGGCTACTACTTAAGGCAAGACGACTAGTTTAGGCTTCCAGTGGATTCAAGGGTACAAGTGAATACTACTGGTTCAGACCAGGGTACCAGTTAAGGCAGCTGGTTAAGGCCAGGGTAGGACTTATGGGGACTGAGAAGGCCAGGTACTAGTTAAGACTACTAGTTAATGCGAGGGTACTAGTTAAGGGTACTAGTTGAGTGAAGGGTACTAGTGAAGACCAGGGTACTAGTTCAGGCTACTGGTGAAGGCCAGGGGATTAGTTAAGGCAGGGCTACTAGTTCAGGGTACTGGTAAGGCAAGGGTAGACATTAAGACTATTACTTAAGGCAAGGCTACTAGTTAAGGGTACTAGTTCAGACAAGGCTACTAGTTCAGGATACTAGTTAAGGCAAGGGGAGTAGTTCAGATTCAGAATTGAGGGTACTTGTCAAGGCAAGGGTACTCTTCAAGGCTAGTTGTCTACCCTACTGATCTATACCACTAGTCTGACTAGTCCAGCTGTCTTGTCTAGGCTACTACTCTAGACTTCTCTTGTCTACTCTACTCTAGTCTGCTTTCGTCTACCCTAGTCTACCCTATCAAAAACCACCCTACCTAACCTTTTCAAATCTATTCAGTTGGATTGGATTCAAAGCATGTCAATGTGATTGGACGCGATGATGCTTGAATCGGCTCATTCGGCACCATCAGCTCGATTCAGCTCGATTTGGCTTGAATCGCTTCGATTCAGCTTGTTTCAACTCAATTCGACTTGGTTCAGCCTTATTCGGCTCGATTCGGCTCTTTCCTACTCTATTTTTCTCTATGCAACTCCATTCGACTCGATTCTACTCTATTCTGTTCTACCCTACCCTACCCTAATCTATTCTAATGGATTCGATTGGACGCTATTCGACGCGATTCATCACGTTTTGTTTCCATTGGGCTCGATTCGGCTAGAATTGGCTCTATTCAGCTCTATTCTGCACTATTTCACTCTATTCGACTCTACTCTTCTCTCCTTTACTCTTCTCTGCTCTACCGTACTGTGCTATATTCTGTTCCTTCTCTACTTTACTCTTCTCTGCTCTACCGTACTGTGCTATATTCTCTTCCGTACTGTTCTATTCTATTCTGTTCTACCCTCCCAGCCGCTCCCCTCCCCTTCTCTAATCTTTGATTCTGTTCGAGTCATCGCATTTTCACGCCATTCGACCCGATTAGGCTTGAATCAGATCAATTCGCTTCGAATCGGTTCGATTGGGCTCCATTTGGCTCCATTCAGCTCCAATGGCATCGATTCTGCTGGATTCTGCTCGATTAGGCCTTCTTTGGCCCTATTCGGCCCAACTATGCTCTATTCGACTCTTTTCTACTCTATTCGTCTCTAGTCGGCTCCGTTCTAATCCATGCCACACCATTCTGCACTCTTCTCCTCTATTCTCGTCTACCCTTCCCTACCCTAATCTATTCGAATGGATTCGATTTGACCCGATTCAAAGCGATTCAACGCGATTCATCCTGTTTTGTCTCCATTCGCCTCAATTCGGCTATGTTCTGCACTATCTGACTCTTTTCTACTCTATTCTATTCTGCTGGATTCTTTCTCTTCTGTTCTGTTCTCTCCTATTCTGTTGGACTCTGTTCTATCCTACCCTGCCCAACCCGACTGCACCCCAGCCAAACCCACCCTACTTGAATCTATTTGATTCAATTCGATTCACTTCGACGCGATTTGACAGGATTCGACGGGATTCGACAAGGTCCAAAGGCATTTGACGGGATTCAAAGAGATTAGACGAGATTCCATACGATTCGACGTGATTCAGCAGAATTCTAGGAGATTGGACGCAATTCGAAGTTATTGGACGTGATGGGACGTGATTCGTCGTGATTCGACGACATTCGATGCAATCCGATGCGATACGAAGCGATTCGACCCGGTCCGACACAAAACGATGTGATTTGATGCGATTCGACGTGATTCGATGTGATTCGACGCTATTCAGTGACAGTCGGCGTGATTCTGCTTGATTCAGCTCGATTAGGTGCGAATCGGCTCTATATGGCTCCTTTACGTCTCTATTCGGCTCCATTCAGCTCTGTTTTCTCTATTCGTCTCTATTTGGCCTATTCGGCTCTATTCGAGTCTATTCGACCCTACTCTTTTCTACTCTATTCTATTCCTTCTATTCTGTTCTAATCCCTTCTAGTCTACTCTACTCTATTCTATTCCACCCTCCCCTCCCCTTCTCTAATCTAGACGTTTGGATTGGATTGGATGCATTGAACGGGATTCGAGGTGATTAAGCTTGAATCAGCTCGATTCGATTCGATTTGGCTCTATTCGGCTCGTTTGGCTTGAATTGCTTCGATTCTGCTCAATTCGGCCTCTTTCGGCCCTATTCTGCTCTATTCGACTCTTCTCTACTCTTTTCGTCTCTATTGGACTCCATTCTACTCCATTCTATTTATTCCACACCATTCTACCCTATTCTGCTCTACTCTATCCTACACCACTCTAATTTACTCGAATCGATTAGACGTGATTCCTCTCATTTCGACTCCATTCGGCTCTGTTCAGCTGTATTCGAGTCTGCCCTATTATACACTAGCCTCCTCTATCGTACTCTAGTCTACTCTTCTCTATTTTCTTTCTTCTTCCTATTCTGTTCTGTTCTATTCTACTCTATTCTACCCTACCCTATGCTACCCAACTCTAATCTATTCTAATCCATTTGATTGGATTGGATTCAACCCATTTGGACACGATTCGGCTCAGTTTGGCTCTATTTAGCTCTGTTCGAATCTATTCTACTCTACTCTGTTTCCCTCTACGCTACTCTAGCCTACTGTTTTCTGTATTCGTTCTGTACTGTTCTGTTCTCTTCTATTCTCTTCTGTTTTATTCTATGCTACTCTACTCTATTCCACCCTGCCATACCCGAACCTCCCCTACTCTAATCTGTTCAATTCGATTCCATGAATTTGGACACGATTCAGGTCGAATTGGTGCGATTCATGTCCATTCGGCTCCATTTGGCTCGAAGAGTGTCGATTCAGCTGGATTCGGCTCGATTCGGCTCCATTAGGCTCGATTTGCTGGATTTGGCTCAATTCAGCTCGATTCGGCCCTCTTCGGCCCTCTTCAGCACTATTCGGCTCTTTTCTACTCTTTTCGACTCCATTCGATTGCGTTGCACAGCATTCTACTCCACTCAACACTAGTTTACTCTACCCTACCCTAATTGACTGGAATTGGTTCGAGGGGATTCAACGCGATTTGCCTTGTTTCTTCTCCATTTGGCTCGATTCGACTCTATTCGACTCGGTTCTACTCTACACTATTCTGCTCTGCTCTAACCTTTTGGACTCGATTCTCTTGTATTCTTTTTATTCTCTTTTACTGTGTTCAATTCTATTCTACTCTATTTTAACCAACCCTACTCTAATCTATTCCACTGGATTCGATTCCACGCATTTCGATGCGATTCGGCTCCAATCGGCTCCGTGGCACTCCATTCATCCCTCTTGGGCTCCAATCGGTTCGACTCAGTTCTAATCGGCTCCATTTCGCCCTGGTCAGCTCTATTCAGCTTGAATAGGCTCTATTCAACTCTATATGGCTCTATGAGTCTACTCAACTCTATTATCTCTTTTCAACTCCCTTCTACACCATTCTACTCCATCCGACTGTATTCTTCCTCTATTCTATTGTCTTGTACTCTACCCTTCTCTAGTCTATTCTAATCGATTCGATTTGATTGGACTTGAATGGATGGGATTCAATGCAATTCAACGGGATTCGACGCGATCCAGCATGATTCCGCAGGATTCGGCGCGATTCGTCTTGATTTCTATCGCTTCGGCTCTTTTTGGCTCTATATGGCTGTATTTGGCTCTATTTGGCAATATTCAGCTCTATTCTTCTCTACTCTTCTCTCCTCTACAGTACTTGACCCTATTCTATTCTTTCAGTTCTGTTCTGTTCTATCCTGTTCTGTGCTACTGCGTTCTATTCTAGCCTACCGTACCCTAACTTACCCTACTCTAATCTCTTCTATTCTAGTCAACACTCTTGAATGGGGTTCAACCTGACTTGGCTCATGTCGGCTCGATTCAGCTCCTTTCTGCGCCATCAACTCGATTCGGTTCTGATCGGCTCTTTTCCGCTCTATTTTGTCTTTTCGGCACGATTCGATTCTATTTGACTCTAGTCTACTCTATTCTTTCTGTTCTGTTCTATTCTACTCTATTCTATTCTATTCTACCCTACCCTACCCTAACCTTACCTGCCCTACACTAATCTATTTGATTTGATTCGACACATTTCAATCCGGTTCAACATGATTCGTCTCGATTTACCTAGAATTTGGTCGATTCAGCTGCATTCAGCTCTGTTCGGTTCTATGCAACTCTATTAGACTCTATTCTATTCTACTCGTCTCTACTTAATTGTATTCTATTGTTTCTGTTGTGTTCTACTCTAACCCCTCCTACCCTACTCTACTCTACTCTAATCGCTTCGATTCGATTCTATGCGTCTGAACGCAATTCCATGTCATTAGGCTTGAATCGCCTTGATTTAGCTCTATTTGCCTTGAATTGGGTCAATTCGGCTCGATTCGGCTCGATTCAGCATAATTAGGCTCGTTCCAACCTTATTCGGCCCTGTTCGGCTCTAGGCAACACTTTTCTAATTCATTCGTCTCTATTTGGCTCCATTCAACACCATTTCACACCATTCTACTCTGTTCGACTCCATTCTACACTATTCTACTCTATTCCATCCTGTTCTACTCTGCGCTACTCTAATCTATTGTAATTGATTCGATTCATCGCGATTTGTCTCTTTTCCTCTCCATTCGCCTCGATTCAGCTCGAATTGAATCTGTTCATCTATATTCTGCACTATTCAACTCTGACTATTTTACTCTACTCAACTCTACTCCATTCTACTCTTTGCATTCTCTTCTCTTCTCCTCTTTTCAGCAGGATTTGACTCTATTTGACTCTAGTCTACTCTTCTCTATTCTTTCTGTTCTATTCTAATCTATTCTTTTCTACCCTACCCTACCCTCATCTTACCTGCCCTACACTAAACTATTGGATTGGATTCGACACTTTTCAACGCGATTCGACAGGATTCTTCTCGATTCACCTCGAATTTGGTGGATTCGGCTGCATTCAGCTCTGTTTGGCTCTATTCAACTCTATTGGACTCTATTCTACTGTACTCGTCTCTACTTCATTCTATTCGATTCTTTCTCTGGTGTTCTGTTCCAGTCTATCCCCTCCTACTCTACCCTCCCCTACACTAATCTATTCGATTCGACTCAATGCCTTTCAAGGCGATTCCATGGGATTAGGCTTGAATTGGCTTGATTTAGCTCGAATCGGGTCAATTTGGCTCGATTCTGCTCGATTCAGCATCATTAGGCTCGATCCAAACTTATCCGGCCCTCTTCAGCTCTATTCAACTCTTTTCTACTTTATTCGTCTCTATTTGGCTCCATTCGACTCCATTCCACACCATTCTACTCTGTTCGACTCCCATTCTACACTATTCTATTCTCTTCTCCCCCACCCTACTCTAATCTCTTCGATTCATTGAGATTTGTCTCATTTCCTCTCCATTCGACTCGATTCGGCTCGAATTGGATCTATTCATCTCTATCCCGCACTACTCGACTCTGACTATTCTACTCTACTCCACTCTACTCCATTCTACTCTTTGTATTCTCTTCTCTTCTACTCTATGCTTCTCTAGTCTATTCCTCTGTGCCCTACCCTATTGAATCCCAGCCTAACCTACACTACTCTAAGCTGTTCTATTGAATTCGATTGCATTCAATTCGACCCGATTGGACACAATTGGACGGGATTCGGTGAGATTTCATGAGATTCGATGGGTTTTGGTGGGATTGGATGGACTTCGACGAGATTCGATGCAATAGGATGCGATTAGGTGCGATTTGGCTCGATCTAGCTTGGCTCATTTTCTTTGTCTCTATTTGGCTCATTCCAGCTCCATTCGGCTCCATTCAGCTCGAATCTGGTCGATTTGACTTGATTGGGCTCGATTGGGCTCGACTCAGCCCTATATGTCCCTATTCGGTGCTATTCCGCTCTATTCAACTCTTTTCTAGTCTATTCATCTCGGTTTGACTGCATTTGACTCCATTCCACACCATTCTACGCTCTTCTATTCTACAGAACCCTATCCCGCCCTAGTCTTTCCTCATCTAGTCTCTTCTTTTCGATTCTGTTGTATTGGATTCTCGTTTTCTCTTTTCTCTATTCCATCCTATGCTACTCTACCATACCCTACACGAAACTAAGCTATCCTGACTTGTCCTCTTCTATTCTATTGGATTCTGTTTTCTCTGTTCTACCATATGCTACCCTACCTTATGACACGCTACTGTACCATACCCTACTCCATAGGGGTACTCAATAAGGGTACTAGTTTGGAAAAGGGACTACCTAAGGCAAGGGGACTAGTTCAGGCTCCTAGTTAGGGCCACTGTACTAGTTAAGAGTACTAGTGAATGGACGGGTACTAGTTAAGGCTACTAGGAAGGCAAGGTACAAGTGAAGGCTACTACTTCAGGCAAGCGTATTAGTTCAGGCTACTAGTTGATGCAAGGGTACAAGTTCATACTACTAATTAAGGCCAGGGTACTAGTTAAGGCAACTGGTCAAGGCAAGGGTAGTAGTTATGGGTAGCCATAAGGCCAGGGTGCTAGTTAAGACTACTAGTTAATGCCAGGGTACTAGTTGAGGCAAGGGTCCTAGTGACGGCCAGGGTACTAGTTAAGGCTGGGCTACTAGTCCATGCAAGGCTACTACTTCAGGGTACTGGTTAAGGTTTGGCTACTAGTTAAGAGGACTAGTAAGGCAAGGGTAGACATTAAGACTGTTCCTTCAGGCAAGGAGACTAGTTAAGGGTACTAGTGACCACAAGGCTTCTAGTTCAGAATACTAGTTAGGGCCACTGTACTAGTTCAGAGTACTAGTTAAGGCTTCTAGTAAGGCAAGGAACGAGTTAAGGCCACTACTTCAGGCAAGAGTACTAGTGTTGTCTACTAGTCGATGCAAGGGTACATGTTAATACTACTGGCTAAGTCCAGGTTGCTAGGTAAGGCAACTGGTTAAGGCAAGGGTAGTAGTTATGGGTACTGATGAGGCCAGGCTACTAGTGAAGACTACTAGTTAATGCAAGGGTACTAGTTAAGGGTACTTGTTGAGGCAAGGGTAGGCATTAAGACTATTCCTTAAGGCAAGGCTCCTAGTTAAGGGTACTACTTAGGACAAGGCTACCAGTTCAGGATACTAGTTAGGGGCACTGTACTAGTTAAGAGTACTAGTAAAGGCACGGGTGCTAGTTAAGGCTGCTAGTTAAGGCAAGGTACAAATTAAGGCCACTGCTTAAGGCAAGAGTACTAGTTAAGGCTACTAGTTGATGCAAGATTACAAGTGAATACTACGAGTTAAGGCCAGGGTACTACTTAAGGCAAGTGGTTACGGCAAGGGTAGTAGTTCTGGGTACTGATACGGCCAGGGTACAAGTTCAGACTACTAGTTAATGAGAGGGTACTTGTTAAGGGTACTGGTTATGGCTACCAGTCAAGGCCAGGGTCTTAGTTAAGGCTACTGGAGAAGGCCAGGGTACTAGTGAAGGCAAGGCTACTAGCTAAGGGTACTAGTTTAGAGAAGGCTACTAGTTCAGGATACGAGTTAGGGGCACTGTACTAGTTAAGAGTACTAGCTAAGGCACGAGTACTACTTCAGGCCACTACTTAAGGCAAGAGTACTAGTCAAGGCTACTCTTTGATGCAAGTTTACAAGTTGATACTTCTAGTTAAGGCCAGGGTACTAGTTAAGGCAACTGGTTAAGGCAAGGCTACTAGTTAAGGCAAGGCTACTAGTTAGGGGTAGTAGTTAAGGCTTGGCTACTAGTTAAGTGTACTAGTAAGGCAAGGGCAGACGTTAAGACGATGACTTAAAGCAAGGCTTCTAGTTCAGGGTACTAATTCAGACAAGTCTACTAGTTCAGGCTACTCGTTATGGCCGCTGTACTAGTTAAGAGTACTAGTTAAGGCAAGGTACTAGTTAGGGATACTAGTTAAGGCAAGGTACAAGTGAAGGCTACTACTTAAGGCAAGACGACTAGTTTAGGCTTCCAGTGGATTCAAGGGTACAAGTGAATACTACTAGTTCAGACCAGGGTACCAGTTAAGGCAGCTGGTTAAGGCCAGGGTAGGACTTATGGGGACTGAGAAGGCCAGGTACTAGTTAAGACTACTAGTTAATGCGAGGGTACTAGTTAAGGGTACTAGTTGAGTGAAGGGTACTAGTGAAGACCAGGGTACTAGTTCAGGCTACTGGTGAAGGCCAGGGGATTAGTTAAGGCAGGGCTACTAGTTCAGGGTACTGGTAAGGCAAGGGTAGACATTAAGACTATTACTTAAGGCAAGGCTACTAGTTAAGGGTACTAGTTCAGACAAGGCTACTAGTTCAGGATACTAGTTAAGGCAAGGGGAGTAGTTCAGATTCAGAATTGAGGGTACTTGTCAAGGCAAGGGTACTCTTCAAGGCTAGTTGTCTACCCTACTGATCTATACCACTAGTCTGACTAGTCCAGCTGTCTTGTCTAGGCTACTACTCTAGACTTCTCTTGTCTACTCTACTCTAGTCTGCTTTCGTCTACCCTAGTCTACCCTATCAAAAACCACCCTACCTAACCTTTTCGAATCTATTCAGTTGGATTGGATTCAAAGCATGTCAATGTGATTGGACGCGATGATGCTTGAATCGGCTCATTCGGCACCATCAGCTCGATTCAGCTCGATTTGGCTTGAATCGCTTCGATTCAGCTTGTTTCAACTCAATTCGACTTGGTTCAGCCTTATTCGGCTCGATTCGGCTCTTTTCTACTCTATTTTTCTCTATGCAACTCCATTCGACTCGATTCTACTCTATTCTGTTCTACCCTACCCTACCCTAATCTATTCTAATGGATTCGATTGGACGCTATTCGACGCGATTCATCACGTTTTGTTTCCATTGGGCTCGATTCGGCTAGAATTGGCTCTATTCAGCTCTATTCTGCACTATTTCACTCTATTCGACTCTACTCTTCTCTCCTTTACTCTTCTCTGCTCTACCGTACTGTGCTATATTCTGTTCCTTCTCTACTTTACTCTTCTCTGCTCTACCGTACTGTGCTATATTCTCTTCCGTACTGTTCTATTCTATTCTGTTCTACCCTCCCAGCCGCTCCCCTCCCCTTCTCTAATCTTTGATTCTGTTCGAGTCATCGCATTTTCACGCCATTCGACCCGATTAGGCTTGAATCAGATCAATTCGCTTCGAATCGGTTCGATTGGGCTCCATTTGGCTCCATTCAGCTCCAATGGCATCGATTCTGCTGGATTCTGCTCGATTAGGCCTTCTTTGGCCCTATTCGGCCCAACTATGCTCTATTCGACTCTTTTCTACTCTATTCGTCTCTAGTCGGCTCCGTTCTAATCCATGCCACACCATTCTGCACTCTTCTCCTCTATTCTCGTCTACCCTTCCCTACCCTAATCTATTCGAATGGATTCGATTTGACCCGATTCAAAGCGATTCAACGCGATTCATCTTGTTTTGTCTCCATTCGCCTCAATTCGGCTATGTGCTGCACTATCTGACTCTTTTCTACTCTATTCTATTCTGCTGGATTCTTTCTCTTCTGTTCTGTTCTCTCCTATTCTGTTGGACTCTGTTCTATCCTACCCTGCCCAACCCGACTGCACCCCAGCCAAACCCACCCTACTTGAATCTATTTGATTCAATTCGATTCACTTCGACGCGATTTGACAGGATTCGACGGGATTCGACAAGGTCCAAAGGCATTTGACGGGATTCAAAGAGATTAGACGAGATTCCATACGATTCGACGTGATTCAGCAGAATTCTAGGAGATTGGACGCAATTCGAAGTTATTGGACGTGATGGGACGTGATTCGTCGTGATTCGACGACATTCGATGCAATCCGATGCGATACGAAGCGATTCGACCCGGTCCGACACAAAACGATGTGATTTGATGCGATTCGACGTGATTCGATGTGATTCGACGCTATTCAGTGACAGTCGGCGTGATTCTGCTTGATTCAGCTCGATTAGGTGCGAATCGGCTCTATATGGCTCCTTTACGTCTCTATTCGGCTCCATTCAGCTCTGTTTTCTCTATTCGTCTCTATTTGGCCTATTCGGCTCTATTCGAGTCTATTCGACCCTACTCTTTTCTACTCTATTCTATTCCTTCTATTCTGTTCTAATCCCTTCTAGTCTACTCTACTCTATTCTATTCCACCCTCCCCTCTCCTTCTCTAATCTAGACGTTTGGATTGGATTGGATGCATTGAACGGGATTCGAGGTGATTAAGCTTGAATCAGCTCGATTCGATTCGATTTGGCTCTATTCGGCTCGTTTGGCTTGAATTGCTTCGATTCTGCTCAATTCGGCCTCTTTCGGCCCTATTCTGCTCTATTCGACTCTTCTCTACTCTTTTCGTCTCTATTGGACTCCATTCTACTCCATTCTATTTATTCCACACCATTCTACACTATTCTGCTCTACTCTATCCTACACCACTCTAATTTACTCGAATCGATTAGACGTGATTCCTCTCATTTCGACTCCATTCGGCTCTGTTCAGCTGTATTCGAGTCTGCCCTATTATACTCTAGCCTCCTCTATCGTACTCTAGTCTACTCTTCTCTATTTTCTTTCTTCTTCCTATTCTGTTCTGTTCTATTCTACTCTATTCTACCCTACCCTATGCTACCCAATTCTAATCTATTCTAATCCATTTGATTGGATTGGATTCAACCCATTTGGACACGATTCGGCTCAGTTTGGCTCTATTTAGCTCTGTTCGAATCTATTCTACTCTACTCTGTTTCCCTCTACGCTACTCTAGCCTACTGTTTTCTGTATTCGTTCTGTACTGTTCTGTTCTCTTCTATTCTCTTCTGTTTTATTCTATGCTACTCTACTCTATTCCACCCTGCCATACCCGAACCTCCCCTACTCTAATCTGTTCAATTCGATTCCATGAATTTGGACACGATTCAGGTCGAATTGGTGCGATTCATGTCCATTCGGCTCCATTTGGCTCGAAGAGTGTCGATTCAGCTGGATTCGGCTCGATTCGGCTCCATTAGGCTCGATTTGCTGGATTTGGCTCAATTCAGCTCGATTCGGCCCTCTTCGGCCCTCTTCAGCACTATTCGGCTCTTTTCTACTCTTTTCGACTCCATTCGATTGCGTTGCACAGCATTCTACTCCACTCAACACTAGTTTACTCTACCCTACCCTAATTGACTGGAATTGGTTCGAGGGGATTCAACGCGATTTGCCTTGTTTCTTCTCCATTTGGCTCGATTCGACTCTATTCGACTCGGTTCTACTCTACACTATTCTGCTCTGCTCTAACCTTTTGGACTCGATTCTCTTGTATTCTTTTTATTCTCTTTTACTGTGTTCAATTCTATTCTACTCTATTTTAACCAACCCTACTCTAATCTATTCCACTGGATTCGATTCCACGCATTTCGATGCGATTCGGCTCCAATCGGCTCCGTGGCACTCCATTCATCCCTCTTGGGCTCCAATCGGTTCGACTCAGTTCTAATCGGCTCCATTTCGCCCTGGTCAGCTCTATTCAGCTTGAATAGGCTCTATTCAACTCTATATGGCTCTATGAGTCTACTCAACTCTATTATCTCTTTTCAACTCCCTTCTACACCATTCTACTCCATCCGACTGTATTCTTCCTCTATTCTATTGTCTTGTACTCTACCCTTCTCTAGTCTATTCTAATCGATTCGATTTGATTGGACTTGAATGGATGGGATTCAATGCAATTCAACGGGATTCGACGCGATCCAGCATGATTCCGCAGGATTCGGCGCGATTCGTCTTGATTTCTATCGCTTCGGCTCTTTTTGGCTCTATATGGCTGTATTTGGCTCTATTTGGCAATATTCAGCTCTATTCTTCTCTACTCTTCTCTCCTCTACAGTACTTGACCCTATTCTATTCTTTCAGTTCTGTTCTGTTCTATCCTGTTCTGTGCTACTGCGTTCTATTCTAGCCTACCGTACCCTAACTTACCCTACTCTAATCTCTTCTATTCTAGTCAACACTCTTGAACGGGGTTCAACCTGACTTGGGTCATGTCGGCTCGATTCAGCTCCTTTCTGCGCCATCAACTCGATTCGGTTCTGATCGGCTCTTTTCCGCTCTATTTTGTCTTTTCGGCACGATTCGATTCTATTTGACTCTAGTCTACTCTATTCTTTCTGTTCTGTTCTATTCTACTCTATTCTATTCTACCCTACCCTACCCTAACCTTACCTGCCCTACACTAATCTATTTGATTTGATTCGACACATTTCAATCCGGTTCAACATGATTCGTCTCGATTTACCTAGAATTTGGTCGATTCAGCTGCATTCAGCTCTGTTCGGCTCTATGCAACTCTATTAGACTCTATTCTATTCTACTCGTCTCTACTTAACTGTATTCTATTGTTTCTGTTGTGTTCTACTCTAACCCCTCCTACCCTACTCTACTCTACTCTAATCGCTTCGATTCGATTCTATGCATCTGAACGCAATTCCATGTCATTAGGCTTGAATCGCCTTGATTTAGCTCTATTTGCCTTGAATTGGGTCAATTCGGCTCGATTCTGCTCGATTCAGCATAATTAGGCTCGTTCCAACCTTATTCGGCCCTGTTCGGCTCTAGGCAACACTTTTCTAATTCATTCGTCTCTATTTGGCTCCATTCAACACCATTTCACACCATTCTACTCTGTTCGACTCCATTCTACTCTATTCTATCCTGTTCTACTCTGCGCTACTCTAATCTATTGTAATTGATTCGATTCATCGCGATTTGTCTCTTTTCCTCTCCATTCGCCTCGATTCAGCTCGAATTGAATCTGTTCATCTATATTCTGCACTATTCAACTCTGACTATTTTACTCTACTCAACTCTACTCCATTCTACTCTTTGCATTCTCTTCTCTTCTCCTCTTTTCAGCAGGATTTGACTCTATTTGACTCTAGTCTACTCTTCTCTATTCTTTCTGTTCTATTCTAATCTATTCTTTTCTACCCTACCCTACCCTCATCTTACCTGCCCTACACTAAACTATTGGATTGGATTCGACACTTTTCAACGCGATTCGACAGGATTCTTCTCGATTCACCTCGAATTTGGTGGATTCGGCTGCATTCAGCTCTGTTTGGCTCTATTCAACTCTATTGGACTCTATTCTACTGTACTCGTCTCTACTTCATTCTATTCGATTCTTTCTCTGGTGTTCTGTTCCAGTCTATCCCCTCCTACTCTACCCTCCTCTACGCTAATCTATTCGATTCGACTCAATGCCTTTCAAGGCGATTCCATGGGATTAGGCTTGAATTGGCTTGATTTAGCTCGAATCGGGTCAATTTGGCTCGATTCTGCTCGATTCAGCATCATTAGGCTCGATCCAAACTTATCCGGCCCTCTTCAGCTCTATTCAACTCTTTTCTACTTTATTCGTCTCTATTTGGCTCCATTCGACTCCATTCCACACCATTCTACTCTGTTCGACTCCCATTCTACACTATTCTATTCTCTTCTCCCCCACCCTACTCTAATCTCTTCGATTCATTGAGATTTGTCTCATTTCCTCTCCATTCGACTCGATTCAGCTCGAATTGGATCTATTCATCTCTATCCCGCACTACTCGACTCTGACTATTCTACTCTACTCCACTCTACTCCATTCTACTCTTTGTATTCTCTTCTCTTCTACTCTATGCTTCTCTAGTCTATTCCTCTGTGCCCTACCCTATTGAATCCCAGCCTAACCTACACTACTCTAAGCTGTTCTATTGAATTCGATTGCATTCAATTCGACCCGATTGGACACAATTGGACGGGATTCGGTGAGATTTCATGAGATTCGATGGGTTTTGGTGGGATTGGATGGACTTCGACGAGATTCGATGCAATAGGATGCGATTAGGTGCGATTTGGCTCGATCTAGCTTGGCTCATTTTCTTTGTCTCTATTTGGCTCATTCCAGCTCCATTCGGCTCCATTCAGCTCGAATCTGGTCGATTTGACTTGATTGGGCTCGATTGGGCTCGACTCAGCCCTATATGTCCCTATTCGGTGCTATTCCGCTCTATTCAACTCTTTTCTAGTCTATTCATCTCGGTTTGACTGCATTTGACTCCATTCCACACCATTCTACGCTCTTCTATTCTACAGAACCCTATCCCGCCCTAGTCTTTCCTCATCTAGTCTCTTCTTTTCGATTCTGTTGTATTGGATTCTCGTTTTCTCTTTTCTCTATTCCATCCTATGCTACTCTACCATACCCTACACGAAACTAAGCTATCCTGACTTGTCCTCTTCTATTCTATTGGATTCTGTTTTCTCTGTTCTACCATATGCTACCCTACCTTATGACACGCTACTGTACCATACCCTACTCCATAGGGGTACTCAATAAGGGTACTAGTTTGGAAAAGGGACTACCTAAGGCAAGGGGACTAGTTCAGGCTCCTAGTTAGGGCCACTGTACTAGTTAAGAGTACTAGTGAATGGACGGGTACTAGTTAAGGCTACTAGGAAGGCAAGGTACAAGTGAAGGCTACTACTTCAGGCAAGCGTATTAGTTCAGGCTACTAGTTGATGCAAGGGTACAAGTTCATACTACTAATTAAGGCCAGGGTACTAGTTAAGGCAACTGGTCAAGGCAAGGGTAGTAGTTATGGGTAGCCATAAGGCCAGGGTGCTAGTTAAGACTACTAGTTAATGCCAGGGTACTAGTTGAGGCAAGGGTCCTAGTGACGGCCAGGGTACTAGTTAAGGCTGGGCTACTAGTCCATGCAAGGCTACTACTTCAGGGTACTGGTTAAGGTTTGGCTACTAGTTAAGAGGACTAGTAAGGCAAGGGTAGACGTTAAGACTGTTCCTTCAGGCAAGGAGACTAGTTAAGGGTACTAGTGACCACAAGGCTTCTAGTTCAGAATACTAGTTAGGGCCACTGTACTAGTTCAGAGTACTAGTTAAGGCTTCTAGTAAGGCAAGGAACGAGTTAAGGCCACTACTTCAGGCAAGAGTACTAGTGTTGTCTACTAGTCGATGCAAGGGTACATGTTAATACTACTGGCTAAGTCCAGGTTGCTAGGTAAGGCAACTGGTTAAGGCAAGGGTAGTAGTTATGGGTACTGATGAGGCCAGGCTACTAGTGAAGACTACTAGTTAATGCAAGGGTACTAGTTAAGGGTACTTGTTGAGGCAAGGGTAGGCATTAAGACTATTCCTTAAGGCAAGGCTCCTAGTTAAGGGTACTACTTAGGACAAGGCTACCAGTTCAGGATACTAGTTAGGGGCACTGTACTAGTTAAGAGTACTAGTAAAGGCACGGGTGCTAGTTAAGGCTGCTAGTTAAGGCAAGGTACAAATTAAGGCCACTGCTTAAGGCAAGAGTACTAGTTAAGGCTACTAGTTGATGCAAGATTACAAGTGAATACTACGAGTTAAGGCCAGGGTACTACTTAAGGCAAGTGGTTACGGCAAGGGTAGTAGTTCTGGGTACTGATACGGCCAGGGTACAAGTTCAGACTACTAGTTAATGAGAGGGTACTTGTTAAGGGTACTGGTTATGGCTACCAGTCAAGGCCAGGGTCTTAGTTAAGGCTACTGGAGAAGGCCAGGGTACTAGTGAAGGCAAGGCTACTAGCTAAGGGTACTAGTTTAGAGAAGGCTACTAGTTCAGGATACGAGTTAGGGGCACTGTACTAGTTAAGAGTACTAGCTAAGGCACGAGTACTACTTCAGGCCACTACTTAAGGCAAGAGTACTAGTCAAGGCTACTCTTTGATGCAAGTTTACAAGTTGATACTTCTAGTTAAGGCCAGGGTACTAGTTAAGGCAACTGGTTAAGGCAAGGCTACTAGTTAAGGCAAGGCTACTAGTTAGGGGTAGTAGTTAAGGCTTGGCTACTAGTTAAGTGTACTAGTAAGGCAAGGGCAGACGTTAAGACGATGACTTAAAGCAAGGCTTCTAGTTCAGGGTACTAATTCAGACAAGTCTACTAGTTCAGGCTACTCGTTATGGCCGCTGTACTAGTTAAGAGTACTAGTTAAGGCAAGGTACTAGTTAAGGATACTAGTTAAGGCAAGGTACAAGTGAAGGCTACTACTTAAGGCAAGACGACTAGTTTAGGCTTCCAGTGGATTCAAGGGTACAAGTGAATACTACTGGTTCAGACCAGGGGACCAGTTAAGGCAGCTGGTTAAGGCCAGGGTAGGACTTATGGGGACTGAGAAGGCCAGGCACTAGTTAAGACTACTAGTTAATGCGAGGGTACTAGTTAAGGGTACTAGTTGAGTGAAGGGTACTAGTGAAGACCAGGGTACTAGTTCAGGCTACTGGTGAAGGCCAGGGGATTAGTTAAGGCAGGGCTACTAGTTCAGGGTACTGGTAAGGCAAGGGTAGACATTAAGACTATTACTTAAGGCAAGGCTACTAGTTAAGGGTACTAGTTCAGACAAGGCTACTAGTTCAGGATACTAGTTAAGGCAAGGGGAGTAGTTCAGATTCAGAATTGAGGGTACTTGTCAAGGCAAGGGTACTCTTCAAGGCTAGTTGTCTACCCTACTGATCTATACCACTAGTCTGACTAGTCCAGCTGTCTTGTCTAGGCTACTACTCTAGACTTCTCTTGTCTACTCTACTCTAGTCTGCTTTCGTCTACCCTAGTCTACCCTATCAAAAACCACCCTACCTAACCTTTTCGAATCTATTCAGTTGGATTGGATTCAAAGCATGTCAATGTGATTGGACGCGATGATGCTTGAATCGGCTCATTCGGCACCATCAGCTCGATTCAGCTCGATTTGGCTTGAATCGCTTCGATTCAGCTTGTTTCAACTCAATTCGACTTGGTTCAGCCTTATTCGGCTCGATTCGGCTCTTTTCTACTCTATTTTTCTCTATGCAACTCCATTCGACTCGATTCTACTCTATTCTGTTCTACCCTACCCTACCCTAATCTATTCTAATGGATTCGATTGGACGCTATTCGACGCGATTCATCACGTTTTGTTTCCATTGGGCTCGATTCGGCTAGAATTGGCTCTATTCAGCTCTATTCTGCACTATTTCACTCTATTCGACTCTACTCTTCTCTCCTTTACTCTTCTCTGCTCTACCGTACTGTGCTATATTCTGTTTCTTCTCTACTTTACTCTTCTCTGCTCTACCGTACTGTGCTATATTCTCTTCCGTACTGTTCTATTCTATTCTGTTCTACCCTCCCAGCCGCTCCCCTCCCCTTCTCTAATCTTTGATTCTGTTCGAGTCATCGCATTTTCACGCCATTCGACCCGATTAGGCTTGAATCAGATCAATTCGCTTCGAATCGGTTCGATTGGGCTCCATTTGGCTCCATTCAGCTCCAATGGCATCGATTCTGCTGGATTCTGCTCGATTAGGCCTTCTTTGGCCCTATTCGGCCCAACTATGCTCTATTCGACTCTTTTCTACTCTATTCGTCTCTAGTCGGCTCCGTTCTAATCCATGCCACACCATTCTGCACTCTTCTCCTCTATTCTCGTCTACCCTTCCCTACCCTAATCTATTCGAATGGATTCGATTTGACCCGATTCAAAGCGATTCAACGCGATTCATCCTGTTTTGTCTCCATTCGCCTCAATTCGGCTATGTTCTGCACTATCTGACTCTTTTCTACTCTATTCTATTCTGCTGGATTCTTTCTCTTCTGTTCTGTTCTCTCCTATTCTGTTGGACTCTGTTCTATCCTACCCTGCCCAACCCGACTGCACCCCAGCCAAACCCACCCTACTTGAATCTATTTGATTCAATTCGATTCACTTCGACGCGATTTGACAGGATTCGACGGGATTCGACAAGGTCCAAAGGCATTTGACGGGATTCAAAGAGATTAGACGAGATTCCATACGATTCGACGTGATTCAGCAGAATTCTAGGAGATTGGACGCAATTCGAAGTTATTGGACGTGATGGGACGTGATTCGTCGTGATTCGACGACATTCGATGCAATCCGATGCGATACGAAGCGATTCGACCCGGTCCGACACAAAACGATGTGATTTGATGCGATTCGACGTGATTCGATGTGATTCGACGCTATTCAGTGACAGTCGGCGTGATTCTGCTTGATTCAGCTCGATTAGGTGCGAATCGGCTCTATATGGCTCCTTTACGTCTCTATTCGGCTCCATTCAGCTCTGTTTTCTCTATTCGTCTCTATTTGGCCTATTCGGCTCTATTCGAGTCTATTCGACCCTACTCTTTTCTACTCTATTCTATTCCTTCTATTCTGTTCTAATCCCTTCTAGTCTACTCTACTCTATTCTATTCCACCCTCCCCTCTCCTTCTCTAATCTAGACGTTTGGATTGGATTGGATGCATTGAACGGGATTCGAGGTGATTAAGCTTGAATCAGCTCGATTCGATTCGATTTGGCTCTATTCGGCTCGTTTGGCTTGAATTGCTTCGATTCTGCTCAATTCGGCCTCTTTCGGCCCTATTCTGCTCTATTCGACTCTTCTCTACTCTTTTCGTCTCTATTGGACTCCATTCTACTCCATTCTATTTATTCCACACCATTCTACACTATTCTGCTCTACTCTATCCTACACCACTCTAATTTACTCGAATCGATTAGACGTGATTCCTCTCATTTCGACTCCATTCGGCTCTGTTCAGCTGTATTCGAGTCTGCCCTATTATACTCTAGCCTCCTCTATCGTACTCTAGTCTACTCTTCTCTATTTTCTTTCTTCTTCCTATTCTGTTCTGTTCTATTCTACTCTATTCTACCCTACCCTATGCTACCCAATTCTAATCTATTCTAATCCATTTGATTGGATTGGATTCAACCCATTTGGACACGATTCGGCTCAGTTTGGCTCTATTTAGCTCTGTTCGAATCTATTCTACTCTACTCTGTTTCCCTCTACGCTACTCTAGCCTACTGTTTTCTGTATTCGTTCTGTACTGTTCTGTTCTCTTCTATTCTCTTCTGTTTTATTCTATGCTACTCTACTCTATTCCACCCTGCCATACCCGAACCTCCCCTACTCTAATCTGTTCAATTCGATTCCATGAATTTGGACACGATTCAGGTCGAATTGGTGCGATTCATGTCCATTCGGCTCCATTTGGCTCGAAGAGTGTCGATTCAGCTGGATTCGGCTCGATTCGGCTCCATTAGGCTCGATTTGCTGGATTTGGCTCAATTCAGCTCGATTCGGCCCTCTTCGGCCCTCTTCAGCACTATTCGGCTCTTTTCTACTCTTTTCGACTCCATTCGATTGCGTTGCACAGCATTCTACTCCACTCAACACTAGTTTACTCTACCCTACCCTAATTGACTGGAATTGGTTCGAGGGGATTCAACGCGATTTGCCTTGTTTCTTCTCCATTTGGCTCGATTCGACTCTATTCGACTCGGTTCTACTCTACACTATTCTGCTCTGCTCTAACCTTTTGGACTCGATTCTCTTGTATTCTTTTTATTCTCTTTTACTGTGTTCAATTCTATTCTACTCTATTTTAACCAACCCTACTCTAATCTATTCCACTGGATTCGATTCCACGCATTTCGATGCGATTCGGCTCCAATCGGCTCCGTGGCACTCCATTCATCCCTCTTGGGCTCCAATCGGTTCGACTCAGTTCTAATCGGCTCCATTTCGCCCTGGTCAGCTCTATTCAGCTTGAATAGGCTCTATTCAACTCTATATGGCTCTATGAGTCTACTCAACTCTATTATCTCTTTTCAACTCCCTTCTACACCATTCTACTCCATCCGACTGTATTCTTCCTCTATTCTATTGTCTTGTACTCTACCCTTCTCTAGTCTATTCTAATCGATTCGATTTGATTGGACTTGAATGGATGGGATTCAATGCAATTCAACGGGATTCGACGCGATCCAGCATGATTCCGCAGGATTCGGCGTGATTCGTCTTGATTTCTATCGCTTCGGCTCTTTTTGGCTCTATATGGCTGTATTTGGCTCTATTTGGCAATATTCAGCTCTATTCTTCTCTACTCTTCTCTCCTCTACAGTACTTGACCCTATTCTATTCTTTCAGTTCTGTTCTGTTCTATCCTGTTCTGTGCTACTGCGTTCTATTCTAGCCTACCGTACCCTAACTTACCCTACTCTAATCTCTTCTATTCTAGTCAACACTCTTGAACGGGGTTCAACCTGACTTGGGTCATGTCGGCTCGATTCAGCTCCTTTCTGCGCCATCAACTCGATTCGGTTCTGATCGGCTCTTTTCCGCTCTATTTTGTCTTTTCGGCACGATTCGATTCTATTTGACTCTAGTCTACTCTATTCTTTCTGTTCTGTTCTATTCTACTCTATTCTATTCTATTCTACCCTACCCTACCCTAACCTCACCTGCCCTACACTAATCTATTTGATTTGATTCGACACATTTCAATCCGGTTCAACATGATTCGTCTCGATTTACCTAGAATTTGGTCGATTCAGCTGCATTCAGCTCTGTTCGGCTCTATGCAACTCTATTAGACTCTATTCTATTCTACTCGTCTCTACTTAATTGTATTCTATTGTTTCTGTTGTGTTCTACTCTAACCCCTCCTACCCTACTCTACTCTACTCTAATCGCTTCGATTCGATTCTATGCATCTGAACGCAATTCCATGTCATTAGGCTTGAATCGCCTTGATTTAGCTCTATTTGCCTTGAATTGGGTCAATTCGGCTCGATTCTGCTCGATTCAGCATAATTAGGCTCGTTCCAACCTTATTCGGCCCTGTTCGGCTCTAGGCAACACTTTTCTAATTCATTCGTCTCTATTTGGCTCCATTCAACACCATTTCACACCATTCTACTCTGTTCGACTCCATTCTACTCTATTCCATCCTGTTCTACTCTGCGCTACTCTAATCTATTGTAATTGATTCGATTCATCGCGATTTGTCTCTTTTCCTCTCCATTCGCCTCGATTCAGCTCGAATTGAATCTGTTCATCTATATTCTGCACTATTCAACTCTGACTATTTTACTCTACTCAACTCTACTCCATTCTACTCTTTGCATTCTCTTCTCTTCTCCTCTTTTCAGCAGGATTTGACTCTATTTGACTCTAGTCTACTCTTCTCTATTCTTTCTGTTCTATTCTAATCTATTCTTTTCTACCCTACCCTACCCTCATCTTACCTGCCCTACACTAAACTATTGGATTGGATTCGACACTTTTCAACGCAATTCGACAGGATTCTTCTCGATTCACCTCGAATTTGGTGGATTCGGCTGCATTCAGCTCTGTTTGGCTCTATTCAACTCTATTGGACTCTATTCTACCGTACTCGTCTCTACTTCATTCTATTCGATTCTTTCTCTTGTGTTCTGTTCTAGTCTAACCCCTCCTACTCTACCCTCCTCTACGCTAATCTATTCGGTTCGACTCAATGCCTTTCAAGGCGATTCCATGGGATTAGGCTTGAATTGGCTTGATTTAGCTCGAATCGGGTCAATTTGGCTCGATTCTGCTCGATTCAGCATCATTAGGCTCGAACCAAACTTATCCGGCCCTCTTCAGCTCTATTCAACTCTTTTCTACTTTATTCGTCTCTATTTGGCTCCATTCGACTCCATTCCACACCATTCTACTCTGTTCGACTCCCATTCTACACTATTCTATTCTCTTCTCCCCCACCCTACTCTAATCTCTTCGATTCATTGAGATTTGTCTCATTTCCTCTCCATTCGACTCGATTCAGCTCGAATTGGATCTATTCATCTCTATCCCGCACTACTCGACTCTGACTATTCTACTCTACTCCACTCTACTCCATTCTACTCTTTGTATTCTCTTCTCTTCTACTCTATGCTTCTCTAGTCTATTCCTCTGTGCCCTACCCTATTGAATCCCAGCCTAACCTACACTACTCTAAGCTGTTCTATTGAATTCGATTGCATTCAATTCGACCCGATTGGACACAATTGGACGGGATTCGGTGAGATTTCATGAGATTCGATGGGTTTTGGTGGGATTGGATGGACTTCGACGAGATTCGATGCAATAGGATGCGATTAGGTGCGATTTGGCTCGATCTAGCTTGGCTCATTTTCTTTGTCTCTATTTGGCTCATTCCAGCTCCATTCGGCTCCATTCAGCTCGAATCTGGTCGATTTGACTTGATTGGGCTCGATTGGGCTCGACTCAGCCCTATATGTCCCTATTCGGTGCTATTCCGCTCTATTCAACTCTTTTCTAGTCTATTCATCTCGGTTTGACTGCATTTGACTCCATTCCACACCATTCTACGCTCTTCTATTCTACAGAACCCTATCCCGCCCTAGTCTTTCCTCATCTAGTCTCTTCTTTTCGATTCTGTTGTATTGGATTCTCGTTTTCTCTTTTCTCTATTCCATCCTATGCTACTCTACCATACCCTACACGAAACTAAGCTATCCTGACTTGTCCTCTTCTATTCTATTGGATTCTGTTTTCTCTGTTCTACCATATGCTACCCTACCTTATGACACGCTACTGTACCATACCCTACTCCATAGGGGTACTCAATAAGGGTACTAGTTTGGAAAAGGGACTACCTAAGGCAAGGGGACTAGTTCAGGCTCCTAGTTAGGGCCACTGTACTAGTTAAGAGTACTAGTGAATGGACGGGTACTAGTTAAGGCTACTAGGAAGGCAAGGTACAAGTGAAGGCTACTACTTCAGGCAAGCGTATTAGTTCAGGCTACTAGTTGATGCAAGGGTACAAGTTCATACTACTAATTAAGGCCAGGGTACTAGTTAAGGCAACTGGTCAAGGCAAGGGTAGTAGTTATGGGTAGCCATAAGGCCAGGGTGCTAGTTAAGACTACTAGTTAATGCCAGGGTACTAGTTGAGGCAAGGGTCCTAGTGACGGCCAGGGTACTAGTTAAGGCTGGGCTACTAGTCCATGCAAGGCTACTACTTCAGGGTACTGGTTAAGGTTTGGCTACTAGTTAAGAGGACTAGTAAGGCAAGGGTAGACGTTAAGACTGTTCCTTCAGGCAAGGAGACTAGTTAAGGGTACTAGTGACCACAAGGCTTCTAGTTCAGAATACTAGTTAGGGCCACTGTACTAGTTCAGAGTACTAGTTAAGGCTTCTAGTAAGGCAAGGAACGAGTTAAGGCCACTACTTCAGGCAAGAGTACTAGTGTTGTCTACTAGTCGATGCAAGGGTACATGTTAATACTACTGGCTAAGTCCAGGTTGCTAGGTAAGGCAACTGGTTAAGGCAAGGGTAGTAGTTATGGGTACTGATGAGGCCAGGCTACTAGTGAAGACTACTAGTTAATGCAAGGGTACTAGTTAAGGGTACTTGTTGAGGCAAGGGTAGGCATTAAGACTATTCCTTAAGGCAAGGCTCCTAGTTAAGGGTACTACTTAGGACAAGGCTACCAGTTCAGGATACTAGTTAGGGGCACTGTACTAGTTAAGAGTACTAGTAAAGGCACGGGTGCTAGTTAAGGCTGCTAGTTAAGGCAAGGTACAAATTAAGGCCACTGCTTAAGGCAAGAGTACTAGTTAAGGCTACTAGTTGATGCAAGATTACAAGTGAATACTACGAGTTAAGGCCAGGGTACTACTTAAGGCAAGTGGTTACGGCAAGGGTAGTAGTTCTGGGTACTGATACGGCCAGGGTACAAGTTCAGACTACTAGTTAATGAGAGGGTACTTGTTAAGGGTACTGGTTATGGCTACCAGTCAAGGCCAGGGTCTTAGTTAAGGCTACTGGAGAAGGCCAGGGTACTAGTGAAGGCAAGGCTACTAGCTAAGGGTACTAGTTTAGAGAAGGCTACTAGTTCAGGATACGAGTTAGGGGCACTGTACTAGTTAAGAGTACTAGCTAAGGCACGAGTACTACTTCAGGCCACTACTTAAGGCAAGAGTACTAGTCAAGGCTACTCTTTGATGCAAGTTTACAAGTTGATACTTCTAGTTAAGGCCAGGGTACTAGTTAAGGCAACTGGTTAAGGCAAGGCTACTAGTTAAGGCAAGGCTACTAGTTAGGGGTAGTAGTTAAGGCTTGGCTACTAGTTAAGTGTACTAGTAAGGCAAGGGCAGACGTTAAGACGATGACTTAAAGCAAGGCTTCTAGTTCAGGGTACTAATTCAGACAAGTCTACTAGTTCAGGCTACTCGTTATGGCCGCTGTACTAGTTAAGAGTACTAGTTAAGGCAAGGTACTAGTTAGGGATACTAGTTAAGGCAAGGTACAAGTGAAGGCTACTACTTAAGGCAAGACGACTAGTTTAGGCTTCCAGTGGATTCAAGGGTACAAGTGAATACTACTGGTTCAGACCAGGGTACCAGTTAAGGCAGCTGGTTAAGGCCAGGGTAGGACTTATGGGGACTGAGAAGGCCAGGTACTAGTTAAGACTACTAGTTAATGCGAGGGTACTAGTTAAGGGTACTAGTTGAGTGAAGGGTACTAGTGAAGACCAGGGTACTAGTTCAGGCTACTGGTGAAGGCCAGGGGATTAGTTAAGGCAGGGCTACTAGTTCAGGGTACTGGTAAGGCAAGGGTAGACATTAAGACTATTACTTAAGGCAAGGCTACTAGTTAAGGGTACTAGTTCAGACAAGGCTACTAGTTCAGGATACTAGTTAAGGCAAGGGGAGTAGTTCAGATTCAGAATTGAGGGTACTTGTCAAGGCAAGGGTACTCTTCAAGGCTAGTTGTCTACCCTACTGATCTATACCACTAGTCTGACTAGTCCAGCTGTCTTGTCTAGGCTACTACTCTAGACTTCTCTTGTCTACTCTACTCTAGTCTGCTTTCGTCTACCCTAGTCTACCCTATCAAAAACCACCCTACCTAACCTTTTCGAATCTATTCAGTTGGATTGGATTCAAAGCATGTCAATGTGATTGGACGCGATGATGCTTGAATCGGCTCATTCGGCACCATCAGCTCGATTCAGCTCGATTTGGCTTGAATCGCTTCGATTCAGCTTGTTTCAACTCAATTCGACTTGGTTCAGCCTTATTCGGCTCGATTCGGCTCTTTTCTACTCTATTTTTCTCTATGCAACTCCATTCGACTCGATTCTACTCTATTCTGTTCTACCCTACCCTACCCTAATCTATTCTAATGGATTCGATTGGACGCTATTCGACGCGATTCATCACGTTTTGTTTCCATTGGGCTCGATTCGGCTAGAATTGGCTCTATTCAGCTCTATTCTGCACTATTTCACTCTATTCGACTCTACTCTTCTCTCCTTTACTCTTCTCTGCTCTACCGTACTGTGCTATATTCTGTTCCTTCTCTACTTTACTCTTCTCTGCTCTACCGTACTGTGCTATATTCTCTTCCGTACTGTTCTATTCTATTCTGTTCTACCCTCCCAGCCGCTCCCCTCCCCTTCTCTAATCTTTGATTCTGTTCGAGTCATCGCATTTTCACGCCATTCGACCCGATTAGGCTTGAATCAGATCAATTCGCTTCGAATCGGTTCGATTGGGCTCCATTTGGCTCCATTCAGCTCCAATGGCATCGATTCTGCTGGATTCTGCTCGATTAGGCCTTCTTTGGCCCTATTCGGCCCAACTATGCTCTATTCGACTCTTTTCTACTCTATTCGTCTCTAGTCGGCTCCGTTCTAATCCATGCCACACCATTCTGCACTCTTCTCCTCTATTCTCGTCTACCCTTCCCTACCCTAATCTATTCGAATGGATTCGATTTGACCCGATTCAAAGCGATTCAACGCGATTCATCCTGTTTTGTCTCCATTCGCCTCAATTCGGCTATGTTCTGCACTATCTGACTCTTTTCTACTCTATTCTATTCTGCTGGATTCTTTCTCTTCTGTTCTGTTCTCTCCTATTCTGTTGGACTCTGTTCTATCCTACCCTGCCCAACCCGACTGCACCCCAGCCAAACCCACCCTACTTGAATCTATTTGATTCAATTCGATTCACTTCGACGCGATTTGACAGGATTCGACGGGATTCGACAAGGTCCAAAGGCATTTGACGGGATTCAAAGAGATTAGACGAGATTCCATACGATTCGACGTGATTCAGCAGAATTCTAGGAGATTGGACGCAATTCGAAGTTATTGGACGTGATGGGACGTGATTCGTCGTGATTCGACGACATTCGATGCAATCCGATGCGATACGAAGCGATTCGACCCGGTCCGACACAAAACGATGTGATTTGATGCGATTCGACGTGATTCGATGTGATTCGACGCTATTCAGTGACAGTCGGCGTGATTCTGCTTGATTCAGCTCGATTAGGTGCGAATCGGCTCTATATGGCTCCTTTACGTCTCTATTCGGCTCCATTCAGCTCTGTTTTCTCTATTCGTCTCTATTTGGCCTATTCGGCTCTATTCGAGTCTATTCGACCCTACTCTTTTCTACTCTATTCTATTCCTTCTATTCTGTTCTAATCCCTTCTAGTCTACTCTACTCTATTCTATTCCACCCTCCCCTCTCCTTCTCTAATCTAGACGTTTGGATTGGATTGGATGCATTGAACGGGATTCGAGGTGATTAAGCTTGAATCAGCTCGATTCGATTCGATTTGGCTCTATTCGGCTCGTTTGGCTTGAATTGCTTCGATTCTGCTCAATTCGGCCTCTTTCGGCCCTATTCTGCTCTATTCGACTCTTCTCTACTCTTTTCGTCTCTATTGGACTCCATTCTACTCCATTCTATTTATTCCACACCATTCTACACTATTCTGCTCTACTCTATCCTACACCACTCTAATTTACTCGAATCGATTAGACGTGATTCCTCTCATTTCGACTCCATTCGGCTCTGTTCAGCTGTATTCGAGTCTGCCCTATTATACTCTAGCCTCCTCTATCGTACTCTAGTCTACTCTTCTCTATTTTCTTTCTTCTTCCTATTCTGTTCTGTTCTATTCTACCCTACCCTATGCTACCCAACTCTAATCTATTCTAATCCATTTCATTGGATTGGATTCAACCCATTTGGACACGATTCGGCTCAGTTTGGCTCTATTTAGCTCTGTTCGAATCTATTCTACTCTACTCTGTTTCCCTCTACGCTACTCTAGCCTACTGTTTTCTGTATTCGTTCTGTACTGTTCTGTTCTCTTCTATTCTCTTCTGTTTTATTCTATGCTACTCTACTCTATTCCACCCTGCCATACCCGAACCTCCCCTACTCTAATCTGTTCAATTCGATTCCATGAATTTGGACACGATTCAGGTCGAATTGGTGCGATTCATGTCCATTCGGCTCCATTTGGCTCGAAGAGTGTCGATTCAGCTGGATTCGGCTCGATTCGGCTCCATTAGGCTCGATTTGCTGGATTTGGCTCAATTCAGCTCGATTCGGCCCTCTTCGGCCCTCTTCAGCACTATTCGGCTCTTTTCTACTCTTTTCGACTCCATTCGATTGCGTTGCACAGCATTCTACTCCACTCAACACTAGTTTACTCTACCCTACCCTAATTGACTGGAATTGGTTCGAGGGGATTCAACGCGATTTGCCTTGTTTCTTCTCCATTTGGCTCGATTCGACTCTATTCGACTCGGTTCTACTCTACACTATTCTGCTCTGCTCTAACCTTTTGGACTCGATTCTCTTGTATTCTTTTTATTCTCTTTTACTGTGTTCAATTCTATTCTACTCTATTTTAACCAACCCTACTCTAATCTATTCCACTGGATTCGATTCCACGCATTTCGATGCGATTCGGCTCCAATCGGCTCCGTGGCACTCCATTCATCCCTCTTGGGCTCCAATCGGTTCGACTCAGTTCTAATCGGCTCCATTTCGCCCTGGTCAGCTCTATTCAGCTTGAATAGGCTCTATTCAACTCTATATGGCTCTATGAGTCTACTCAACTCTATTATCTCTTTTCAACTCCCTTCTACACCATTCTACTCCATCCGACTGTATTCTTCCTCTATTCTATTGTCTTGTACTCTACCCTTCTCTAGTCTATTCTAATCGATTCGATTTGATTGGACTTGAATGGATGGGATTCAATGCAATTCAACGGGATTCGACGCGATCCAGCATGATTCCGCAGGATTCGGCGTGATTCGTCTTGATTTCTATCGCTTCGGCTCTTTTTGGCTCTATATGGCTGTATTTGGCTCTATTTGGCAATATTCAGCTCTATTCTTCTCTACTCTTCTCTCCTCTACAGTACTTGACCCTATTCTATTCTTTCAGTTCTGTTCTGTTCTATCCTGTTCTGTGCTACTGCGTTCTATTCTAGCCTACCGTACCCTAACTTACCCTACTCTAATCTCTTCTATTCTAGTCAACACTCTTGAACGGGGTTCAACCTGACTTGGGTCATGTCGGCTCGATTCAGCTCCTTTCTGCGCCATCAACTCGATTCGGTTCTGATCGGCTCTTTTCCGCTCTATTTTGTCTTTTCGGCACGATTCGATTCTATTTGACTCTAGTCTACTCTATTCTTTCTGTTCTGTTCTATTCTACTCTATTCTATTCTATTCTACCCTACCCTACCCTAACCTTACCTGCCCTACACTAATCTATTTGATTTGATTCGACACATTTCAATCCGGTTCAACATGATTCGTCTCGATTTACCTAGAATTTGGTCGATTCAGCTGCATTCAGCTCTGTTCGGTTCTATGCAACTCTATTAGACTCTATTCTATTCTACTCGTCTCTACTTAATTGTATTCTATTGTTTCTGTTGTGTTCTACTCTAACCCCTCCTACCCTACTCTACTCTACTCTAATCGCTTCGATTCGATTCTATGCGTCTGAAAGCAATTCCATGTCATTAGGCTTGAATCGTCTTGATTTAGCTCTATTTGCCTTGAATTGGGTCAATTCGGCTCGATTCGGCTCGATTCAGCATAATTAGGCTCGTTCCAACCTTATTCGGCCCTGTTCGGCTCTAGGCAACACTTTTCTAATTCATTCGTCTCTATTTGGCTCCATTCAACACCATTTCACACCATTCTACTCTGTTCGACTCCATTCTACACTATTCTACTCTATTCCATCCTGTTCTACTCTGCGCTACTCTAATCTATTGTAATTGATTCGATTCATCGCGATTTGTCTCTTTTCCTCTCCATTCGCCTCGATTCAGCTCGAATTGAATCTGTTCGTCTATATTCTGCACTATTCAACTCTGACTATTTTACTCTACTCAACTCTACTCCATTCTACTCTTTGCATTCTCTTCTCTTCTCCTCTTTTCGGCAGGATTTGACTCTATTTGACTCTAGTCTACTCTTCTCTATTCTTTCTGTTCTATTCTAATCTATTCTTTTCTACCCTACCCTACCCTCATCTTACCTGCCCTACACTAAACTATTGGATTGGATTCGACACTTTTCAACGCGATTCGACAGGATTCTTCTCGATTCACCTCGAATTTGGTGGATTCGGCTGCATTCAGCTCTGTTTGGCTCTATTCAACTCTATTGGACTCTATTCTACTGTACTCGTCTCTACTTCATTCTATTCGATTCTTTCTCTGGTGTTCTGTTCCAGTCTATCCCCTCCTACTCTACCCTCCCCTACGCTAATCTATTCGATTCGACTCAATGCCTTTCAAGGCGATTCCATGGGATTAGGCTTGAATTGGCTTGATTTAGCTCGAATCGGGTCAATTTGGCTCGATTCTGCTCGATTCAGCATCATTAGGCTCGATCCAAACTTATCCGGCCCTCTTCAGCTCTATTCAACTCTTTTCTACTTTATTCGTCTCTATTTGGCTCCATTCGACTCCATTCCACACCATTCTACTCTGTTCGACTCCCATTCTACACTATTCTATTCTCTTCTCCCCCACCCTACTCTAATCTCTTCGATTCATTGAGATTTGTCTCATTTCCTCTCCATTCGACTCGATTCGGCTCGAATTGGATCTATTCATCTCTATCCCGCACTACTCGACTCTGACTATTCTACTCTACTCCACTCTACTCCATTCTACTCTTTGTATTCTCTTCTCTTCTACTCTATGCTTCTCTAGTCTATTCCTCTGTGCCCTACCCTATTGAATCCCAGCCTAACCTACACTACTCTAAGCTGTTCTATTGAATTCGATTGCATTCAATTCGACCCGATTGGACACAATTGGACGGGATTCGGTGAGATTTCATGAGATTCGATGGGTTTTGGTGGGATTGGATGGACTTCGACGAGATTCGATGCAATAGGATGCGATTAGGTGCGATTTGGCTCGATCTAGCTTGGCTCATTTTCTTTGTCTCTATTTGGCTCATTCCAGCTCCATTCGGCTCCATTCAGCTCGAATCTGGTCGATTTGACTTGATTGGGCTCGATTGGGCTCGACTCAGCCCTATATGTCCCTATTCGGTGCTATTCCGCTCTATTCAACTCTTTTCTAGTCTATTCATCTCGGTTTGACTGCATTTGACTCCATTCCACACCATTCTACGCTCTTCTATTCTACAGAACCCTATCCCGCCCTAGTCTTTCCTCATCTAGTCTCTTCTTTTCGATTCTGTTGTATTGGATTCTCGTTTTCTCTTTTCTCTATTCCATCCTATGCTACTCTACCATACCCTACACGAAACTAAGCTATCCTGACTTGTCCTCTTCTATTCTATTGGATTCTGTTCTCTCTGTTCTACCATATGCTACCCTACCTTATGACACGCTACTGTACCATACCCTACTCCATAGGGGTACTCAATAAGGGTACTAGTTTGGAAAAGGGACTACCTAAGGCAAGGGGACTAGTTCAGGCTCCTAGTTAGGGCCACTGTACTAGTTAAGAGTACTAGTGAATGGACGGGTACTAGTTAAGGCTACTAGGAAGGCAAGGTACAAGTGAAGGCTACTACTTCAGGCAAGCGTATTAGTTCAGGCTACTAGTTGATGCAAGGGTACAAGTTCATACTACTAATTAAGGCCAGGGTACTAGTTAAGGCAACTGGTCAAGGCAAGGGTAGTAGTTATGGGTAGCCATAAGGCCAGGGTGCTAGTTAAGACTACTAGTTAATGCCAGGGTACTAGTTGAGGCAAGGGTCCTAGTGACGGCCAGGGTACTAGTTAAGGCTGGGCTACTAGTCCATGCAAGGCTACTACTTCAGGGTACTGGTTAAGGTTTGGCTACTAGTTAAGAGGACTAGTAAGGCAAGGGTAGACGTTAAGACTGTTCCTTCAGGCAAGGAGACTAGTTAAGGGTACTAGTGACCACAAGGCTTCTAGTTCAGAATACTAGTTAGGGCCACTGTACTAGTTCAGAGTACTAGTTAAGGCTTCTAGTAAGGCAAGGAACGAGTTAAGGCCACTACTTCAGGCAAGAGTACTAGTGTTGTCTACTAGTCGATGCAAGGGTACATGTTAATACTACTGGCTAAGTCCAGGTTGCTAGGTAAGGCAACTGGTTAAGGCAAGGGTAGTAGTTATGGGTACTGATGAGGCCAGGCTACTAGTGAAGACTACTAGTTAATGCAAGGGTACTAGTTAAGGGTACTTGTTGAGGCAAGGGTAGGCATTAAGACTATTCCTTAAGGCAAGGCTCCTAGTTAAGGGTACTACTTAGGACAAGGCTACCAGTTCAGGATACTAGTTAGGGGCACTGTACTAGTTAAGAGTACTAGTAAAGGCACGGGTGCTAGTTAAGGCTGCTAGTTAAGGCAAGGTACAAATTAAGGCCACTGCTTAAGGCAAGAGTACTAGTTAAGGCTACTAGTTGATGCAAGATTACAAGTGAATACTACGAGTTAAGGCCAGGGTACTACTTAAGGCAAGTGGTTACGGCAAGGGTAGTAGTTCTGGGTACTGATACGGCCAGGGTACAAGTTCAGACTACTAGTTAATGAGAGGGTACTTGTTAAGGGTACTGGTTATGGCTACCAGTCAAGGCCAGGGTCTTAGTTAAGGCTACTGGAGAAGGCCAGGGTACTAGTGAAGGCAAGGCTACTAGCTAAGGGTACTAGTTTAGAGAAGGCTACTAGTTCAGGATACGAGTTAGGGGCACTGTACTAGTTAAGAGTACTAGCTAAGGCACGAGTACTACTTCAGGCCACTACTTAAGGCAAGAGTACTAGTCAAGGCTACTCTTTGATGCAAGTTTACAAGTTGATACTTCTAGTTAAGGCCAGGGTACTAGTTAAGGCAACTGGTTAAGGCAAGGCTACTAGTTAAGGCAAGGCTACTAGTTAGGGGTAGTAGTTAAGGCTTGGCTACTAGTTAAGTGTACTAGTAAGGCAAGGGCAGACGTTAAGACGATGACTTAAAGCAAGGCTTCTAGTTCAGGGTACTAATTCAGACAAGTCTACTAGTTCAGGCTACTCGTTATGGCCGCTGTACTAGTTAAGAGTACTAGTTAAGGCAAGGTACTAGTTAGGGATACTAGTTAAGGCAAGGTACAAGTGAAGGCTACTACTTAAGGCAAGACGACTAGTTTAGGCTTCCAGTGGATTCAAGGGTACAAGTGAATACTACTAGTTCAGACCAGGGTACCAGTTAAGGCAGCTGGTTAAGGCCAGGGTAGGACTTATGGGGACTGAGAAGGCCAGGTACTAGTTAAGACTACTAGTTAATGCGAGGGTACTAGTTAAGGGTACTAGTTGAGTGAAGGGTACTAGTGAAGACCAGGGTACTAGTTCAGGCTACTGGTGAAGGCCAGGGGATTAGTTAAGGCAGGGCTACTAGTTCAGGGTACTGGTAAGGCAAGGGTAGACATTAAGACTATTACTTAAGGCAAGGCTACTAGTTAAGGGTACTAGTTCAGACAAGGCTACTAGTTCAGGATACTAGTTAAGGCAAGGGGAGTAGTTCAGATTCAGAATTGAGGGTACTTGTCAAGGCAAGGGTACTCTTCAAGGCTAGTTGTCTACCCTACTGATCTATACCACTAGTCTGACTAGTCCAGCTGTCTTGTCTAGGCTACTACTCTAGACTTCTCTTGTCTACTCTACTCTAGTCTGCTTTCGTCTACCCTAGTCTACCCTATCAAAAACCACCCTACCTAACCTTTTCGAATCTATTCAGTTGGATTGGATTCAAAGCATGTCAATGTGATTGGACGCGATGATGCTTGAATCGGCTCATTCGGCACCATCAGCTCGATTCAGCTCGATTTGGCTTGAATCGCTTCGATTCAGCTTGTTTCAACTCAATTCGACTTGGTTCAGCCTTATTCGGCTCGATTCGGCTCTTTTCTACTCTATTTTTCTCTATGCAACTCCATTCGACTCGATTCTACTCTATTCTGTTCTACCCTACCCTACCCTAATCTATTCTAATGGATTCGATTGGACGCTATTCGACGCGATTCATCACGTTTTGTTTCCATTGGGCTCGATTCGGCTAGAATTGGCTCTATTCAGCTCTATTCTGCACTATTTCACTCTATTCGACTCTACTCTTCTCTCCTTTACTCTTCTCTGCTCTACCGTACTGTGCTATATTCTGTTCCTTCTCTACTTTACTCTTCTCTGCTCTACCGTACTGTGCTATATTCTCTTCCGTACTGTTCTATTCTATTCTGTTCTACCCTCCCAGCCGCTCCCCTCCCCTTCTCTAATCTTTGATTCTGTTCGAGTCATCGCATTTTCACGCCATTCGACCCGATTAGGCTTGAATCAGATCAATTCGCTTCGAATCGGTTCGATTGGGCTCCATTTGGCTCCATTCAGCTCCAATGGCATCGATTCTGCTGGATTCTGCTCGATTAGGCCTTCTTTGGCCCTATTCGGCCCAACTATGCTCTATTCGACTCTTTTCTACTCTATTCGTCTCTAGTCGGCTCCGTTCTAATCCATGCCACACCATTCTGCACTCTTCTCCTCTATTCTCGTCTACCCTTCCCTACCCTAATCTATTCGAATGGATTCGATTTGACCCGATTCAAAGCGATTCAACGCGATTCATCCTGTTTTGTCTCCATTCGCCTCAATTCGGCTATGTTCTGCACTATCTGACTCTTTTCTACTCTATTCTATTCTGCTGGATTCTTTCTCTTCTGTTCTGTTCTCTCCTATTCTGTTGGACTCTGTTCTATCCTACCCTGCCCAACCCGACTGCACCCCAGCCAAACCCACCCTACTTGAATCTATTTGATTCAATTCGATTCACTTCGACGCGATTTGACAGGATTCGACGGGATTCGACAAGGTCCAAAGGCATTTGACGGGATTCAAAGAGATTAGACGAGATTCCATACGATTCGACGTGATTCAGCAGAATTCTAGGAGATTGGACGCAATTCGAAGTTATTGGACGTGATGGGACGTGATTCGTCGTGATTCGACGACATTCGATGCAATCCGATGCGATACGAAGCGATTCGACCCGGTCCGACACAAAACGATGTGATTTGATGCGATTCGACGTGATTCGATGTGATTCGACGCTATTCAGTGACAGTCGGCGTGATTCTGCTTGATTCAGCTCGATTAGGTGCGAATCGGCTCTATATGGCTCCTTTACGTCTCTATTCGGCTCCATTCAGCTCTGTTTTCTCTATTCGTCTCTATTTGGCCTATTCGGCTCTATTCGAGTCTATTCGACCCTACTCTTTTCTACTCTATTCTATTCCTTCTATTCTGTTCTAATCCCTTCTAGTCTACTCTACTCTATTCTATTCCACCCTCCCCTCTCCTTCTCTAATCTAGACGTTTGGATTGGATTGGATGCATTGAACGGGATTCGAGGTGATTAAGCTTGAATCAGCTCGATTCGATTCGATTTGGCTCTATTCGGCTCGTTTGGCTTGAATTGCTTCGATTCTGCTCAATTCGGCCTCTTTCGGCCCTATTCTGCTCTATTCGACTCTACTCTTTTCGTCTCTATTGGACTCCATTCTACTCCATTCTATTTATCCACACCATTCTACACTATTCTGCTCTACTCTATCCTACACCACTCTAATTTACTCGAATCGATTAGACGTGATTCCTCTCATTTCGACTCCATTCGGCTCTGTTCAGCTGTATTCGAGTCTGCCCTATTATACACTAGCCTCCTCTATCGTACTCTAGTCTACTCTTCTCTATTTTCTTTCTTCTTCCTATTCTGTTCTGTTCTATTCTACCCTACCCTATGCTACCCAACTCTAATCTATTCTAATCCATTTCATTGGATTGGATTCAACCCATTTGGACACGATTCGGCTCAGTTTGGCTCTATTTAGCTCTGTTCGAATCTATTCTACTCTACTCTGTTTCCCTCTACGCTACTCTAGCCTACTGTTTTCTGTATTCGTTCTGTACTGTTCTGTTCTCTTCTATTCTCTTCTGTTTTATTCTATGCTACTCTACCCTATTCCACCCTGCCATACCCGAACCTACCCTACTCTAATCTGTTCAATTCGATTCCATGAATTTGGACACGATTCAGGTCGAATTGGTTCGATTCATGTCCATTCGGCTCCATTTGGCTCGAAGAGTGTCGATTCAGCTGGATTCGGCTCGATTCGGCTCCATTAGGCTCGATTTGCTGGATTTGGCTCAATTCAGCTCGATTCGGCCCTCTTCAGCACTATTCGGCTCTTTTCTACTCTTTTCGACTCCATTCGATTGCGTTGCACAGCATTCTACTCCACTCAACACTAGTTTACTCTACCCTACCCTAATTGACTGGAATTGGTTCGAGGGGATTCAACGCGATTTGCCTTGTTTCTTCTCCATTTGGCTCGATTCGACTCTATTCGACTCTGTTCTACTCTACACTATTCTGCTCTGCTCTAACCTTTTGGACTCGATTCTCTTGTATTCTTTTTATTCTCTTTTACTGTGTTCAATTCTATTCTACTCTATTTTAACCAACCCTACTCTAATCTATTCCACCGGATTCGATTCCACGCATTTCGATGCGATTCGGCTCCAATCGGCTCCGTGGCACTCCATTCATCCCTCTTGGGCTCCAATCGGTTCGACTCAGTTCTAATCGGCTCCATTTCGCCCTGGTCAGCTCTATTCAGCTTGAATAGGCTCTATTCAACTCTATATGGCTCTATGAGTCTACTCAACTCTATTATCTCTTTTCAACTCCCTTCTACACCATTCTACTCCATCCGACTGTATTCTTCCTCTATTCTATTGTCTTGTACTCTACCCTTCTCTAGTCTATTCTAATCGATTCGATTTGATTGGACTTGAATGGATGGGATTCAATGCAATTCAACGGGATTCGACGCGATCCAGCATGATTCCGCAGGATTCGGCGCGATTCGTCTTGATTTCTATCGCTTCGGCTCTTTTTGGCTCTATATGGCTGTATTTGGCTCTATTTGGCAATATTCAGCTCTATTCTTCTCTACTCTTCTCTCCTCTACAGTACTTGACCCTATTCTATTCTTTCAGTTCTGTTCTGTTCTATCCTGTTCTGTGCTACTGCGTTCTATTCTAGCCTACCGTACCCTAACTTACCCTACTCTAATCTCTTCTATTCTAGTCAACACTCTTGAACGGGGTTCAACCTGACTTGGCTCATGTCGGCTCGATTCAGCTCCTTTCTGCGCCATCAACTCGATTCGGTTCTGATCGGCTCTTTTCCGCTCTATTTTGTCTTTTCGGCACGATTCGATTCTATTTGACTCTAGTCTACTCTATTCTTTCTGTTCTGTTCTATTCTACTCTATTCTATTCTACCCTACCCTACCCTAACCTTACCTGCCCTACACTAATCTATTTGATTTGATTCGACACATTTCAATCCGGTTCAACATGATTCGTCTCGATTTACCTAGAATTTGGTCGATTCAGCTGCATTCAGCTCTGTTCGGCTCTATGCAACTCTATTAGACTCTATTCTATTCTACTCGTCTCTACTTAACTGTATTCTATTGTTTCTGTTGTGTTCTACTCTAACCCCTCCTACCCTACTCTACTCTACTCTAATCGCTTCGATTCGATTCTATGCATCTGAACGCAATTCCATGTCATTAGGCTTGAATCGCCTTGATTTAGCTCTATTTGCCTTGAATTGGGTCAATTCGGCTCGATTCGGCTCGATTCAGCATAATTAGGCTCGTTCCAACCTTATTCGGCCCTGTTCGGCTCTAGGCAACACTTTTCTAATTCATTCGTCTCTATTTGGCTCCATTCAACACCATTTCACACCATTCTACTCTGTTCGACTCCATTCTACACTATTCTACTCTATTCCATCCTGTTCTACTCTGCGCTACTCTAATCTATTGTAATTGATTCGATTCATCGCGATTTGTCTCTTTTCCTCTCCATTCGCCTCGATTCAGCTCGAATTGAATCTGTTCATCTATATTCTGCACTATTCAACTCTGACTATTTTACTCTACTCAACTCTACTCCATTCTACTCTTTGCATTCTCTTCTCTTCTCCTCTTTTCAGCAGGATTTGACTCTATTTGACTCTAGTCTACTCTTCTCTATTCTTTCTGTTCTATTCTAATCTATTCTTTTCTACCCTACCCTACCCTCATCTTACCTGCCCTACACTAAACTATTGGATTGGATTCGACACTTTTCAACGCAATTCGACAGGATTCTTCTCGATTCACCTCGAATTTGGTGGATTCGGCTGCATTCAGCTCTGTTTGGCTCTATTCAACTCTATTGGACTCTATTCTACTGTACTCGTCTCTACTTCATTCTATTCGATTCTTTCTCTTGTGTTCTGTTCTAGTCTAACCCCTCCTACTCTACCCTCCTCTACGCTAATCTATTCGGTTCGACTCAATGCCTTTCAAGGCGATTCCATGGGATTAGGCTTGAATTGGCTTGATTTAGCTCGAATCGGGTCAATTTGGCTCGATTCTGCTCGATTCAGCATCATTAGGCTCGAACCAAACTTATCCGGCCCTCTTCAGCTCTATTCAACTCTTTTCTACTTTATTCGTCTCTATTTGGCTCCATTCGACTCCATTCCACACCATTCTACTCTGTTCGACTCCCATTCTACACTATTCTATTCTCTTCTCCCCCACCCTACTCTAATCTCTTCGATTCATTGAGATTTGTCTCATTTCCTCTCCATTCGACTCGATTCAGCTCGAATTGGATCTATTCATCTCTATTCCGCACTACTCGACTCTGACTATTCTACTCTACTCCACTCTACTCCATTCTACTCTTTGTATTCTCTTCTCTTCTACTCTATGCTTCTCTAGTCTATTCCTCTGTGCCCTACCCTATTGAATCCCAGCCTAACCTACACTACTCTAAGCTGTTCTATTGAATTCGATTGCATTCAATTCGACCCGATTGGACACAATTGGACGGGATTCGGTGAGATTTCATGAGATTCGATGGGTTTTGGTGGGATTGGATGGACTTCGACGAGATTCGATGCAATAGGATGCGATTAGGTGCGATTTGGCTCGATCTAGCTTGGCTCATTTTCTTTGTCTCTATTTGGCTCATTCCAGCTCCATTCGGCTCCATTCAGCTCGAATCTGGTCGATTTGACTTGATTGGGCTCGATTGGGCTCGACTCAGCCCTATATGTCCCTATTCGGTGCTATTCCGCTCTATTCAACTCTTTTCTAGTCTATTCATCTCGGTTTGACTGCATTTGACTCCATTCCACACCATTCTACGCTCTTCTATTCTACAGAACCCTATCCCGCCCTAGTCTTTCCTCATCTAGTCTCTTCTTTTCGATTCTGTTGTATTGGATTCTCGTTTTCTCTTTTCTCTATTCCATCCTATGCTACTCTACCATACCCTACACGAAACTAAGCTATCCTGACTTGTCCTCTTCTATTCTATTGGATTCTGTTTTCTCTGTTCTACCATATGCTACCCTACCTTATGACACGCTACTGTACCATACCCTACTCCATAGGGGTACTCAATAAGGGTACTAGTTTGGAAAAGGGACTACCTAAGGCAAGGGGACTAGTTCAGGCTCCTAGTTAGGGCCACTGTACTAGTTAAGAGTACTAGTGAATGGACGGGTACTAGTTAAGGCTACTAGGAAGGCAAGGTACAAGTGAAGGCTACTACTTCAGGCAAGCGTATTAGTTCAGGCTACTAGTTGATGCAAGGGTACAAGTTCATACTACTAATTAAGGCCAGGGTACTAGTTAAGGCAACTGGTCAAGGCAAGGGTAGTAGTTATGGGTAGCCATAAGGCCAGGGTGCTAGTTAAGACTACTAGTTAATGCCAGGGTACTAGTTGAGGCAAGGGTCCTAGTGACGGCCAGGGTACTAGTTAAGGCTGGGCTACTAGTCCATGCAAGGCTACTACTTCAGGGTACTGGTTAAGGTTTGGCTACTAGTTAAGAGGACTAGTAAGGCAAGGGTAGACGTTAAGACTGTTCCTTCAGGCAAGGAGACTAGTTAAGGGTACTAGTGACCACAAGGCTTCTAGTTCAGAATACTAGTTAGGGCCACTGTACTAGTTCAGAGTACTAGTTAAGGCTTCTAGTAAGGCAAGGAACGAGTTAAGGCCACTACTTCAGGCAAGAGTACTAGTGTTGTCTACTAGTCGATGCAAGGGTACATGTTAATACTACTGGCTAAGTCCAGGTTGCTAGGTAAGGCAACTGGTTAAGGCAAGGGTAGTAGTTATGGGTACTGATAAGCTTTCTACTCCATTCTAATCTCTTCTACTCTCTTCTATTGTAATCTACTGCACCCTATCCTACTCTACTAGAAGCCATTCTAATAGATTTGATTCGATGCAACAGGATTCAACACGAATTGCAGGGCTTCAACGCGATTCAAAGGGATTCGACACCATACGATGAGATTGGGCACGATTTGTCTCCATTTGGTTCTATTCGTCTCTATTCGACTCGACTCTATTCTTTCAGTTTTGTTCTGTCCTGTTCTATTCTATTCTACTCTACCCTACCTTAACCTACCCTACTCTAATCTATTCAATTGGATTTGACAGATTTTGACGCGATTCGGCACCATTCGGTTCAAATCAGCTCAATTTGGCTCAGTTCAGCTGGATTAGGCTCGATTTGATGGGATTTGGCTCCATTCGGCCCTATTCTGCCCTGTTTGGCTCTAGTCAACTGTTTCCTACTCTATTCATCATTATTCGACTCCATTCGATTCCATTCCACTCCATTCCGGACTATTCTATCCTACCCTACCCTACCCTACCCTACCCTCCTCTAGTTGACTCTAATGGATTCTATCCGACGCGATTCAAAGCAATGTGTCTCGTTTCATCTCCATTGGGCTCTATTCGCCTCTATTCAACTCTATTTGGCTTTACTCTACTCTATTCTATTCTATTGTATTCTTTCTGTTCAGTTCTATTTTACTCTATTCTATTTTCTACCCTACCCTACCCTACCCTACCCTACTCTATTCCATTGGATGCGACTTGACACATTTCGACACGATTTGACGCGATTCGGCTCAAATACGATTCGATTTGACTCGATGCAATGCGACACGATTTGACGGGATGCGACACGATTCTCCGTGATACAATGCGATTAGGCGCAATTCGGCTTGATTTGTCTCGATTCATCTCGTTTCGTCTTGATTCAGCTCAGTTCGGCTCCATTCGGCTCTAATCAGCTCTATTTGGCTCTTTTCGACTCTCTTCAACTCCACTCTTCCCTATTCTACTCTCTGCTATGCTTTCTATTGTGTTCTGTTCTGTTCTATGCCATTCTATTCTACCTTCCCCTCCCCTACTCTGTCCAACTCTAATCTATTCGATTTGAATCTTTTCAATTGTAGTGTCTTCTCTTCTCTTCTTCTACTCTCTCTTCCACCCTATGCTCCCCTACCCTACCCTAATCTATTCGATTACATTCTATTGGACTCTACAATACCCTACTCAATTCTACCCTGCCCTAGGCTGTTCTGTTCCTTTCACTTCTGTTCTATGCCGTTCTGGTCTATCCTATTCCTTTCCATTCTATCCTACCCTACCCTCCTCTAATCTATTCTATTCCATGTGATTTAATGCGATTCCACCAAATTTGATACAATTCGACTCTATTCTCTTTTATTCTATTCATTTCTATTCTATTCTGCCCTATCCTACCCTACCGTACACTAATCTATCCTTTTCTATTCTGCTCTGTTCTGTTCTAGTCTTCTATTCTCTCTATTCCAACCTACCCTACCCTAATCGATTCTATTCTATTCTGTTCTGTTCTACTCTATTCTATTCTGCACTACCCTACCCTACCGTCATCGATTCTATTCTGTTCTGTTTTTTTTGTATTCTCTTCTACTCTTTCCTGCCCTAGTCTATTCTATCCTATACTACCCTGCTCTAATAGACTCTATTCAATGCGATTCGACATGATTTGATGATATTCGATGCAACTCGAGGCAATTCAACACAATTCAACTCTAGTCTCTTCTATTCTATTCTTCTGCTGTCTCTATTCCACCCGTCGCTCCCCTACCCTACGCTGCCCCACATTACCCTACTCTGGTCTACTCATCTAGGCTACTAGCCTAGGGGAATAATCTAGACTACTAGTCTAGTTTACTCTAGTCTACTAGAGTCCACCGTAGTCTACCCTCCCCAAACTTACCCTACCTTACTCCATTCTAATCTAGTCCATTGCTTCCGATTCAAAGCCAGTCAATGTGATTGGACGGCATTTGATGGGAATCGACGGGATTCGACAGGTATCGAAGCGATTCCACACGGTTTGACACGATTAGAGGCAATCCGACAGGGTTCAATGTGATTCGACAAGATTCGACGGGATTCCATGCCATTCGACTTGATTCGATCCAATTCGACGGCACTCGACTTTGTTTGAAGGGACTCAATGCAACATGACACAGATTGACACGATTCAACAAATTTAATGAGATGCGATGGGATGTGACAGGAACCGACCCGATCAGACGCCCATCGAAGCCATTTGATGCGATTCAATGGAATTCAACGGGTTTGGAACCGACTTGAAGCGATTCGATGCCACGGATGCCATTTGACAGGAATCGAAGCATTTCGACGTCTTGTGATGGAACTCCATATGATTTGACACGATTCAACAGGATTCGACAAGAATCGACAGGGTTCAACGGGGTTTGAAGAGATTCATCGGGATTTGATGGAATTCAATGGGATTCAAAGGGTTGTGATGGGATTCGACGCGATTGGATGGATTTCGATGGGATTCGATGCGATTTGTTGGAATTTGTTGGGATTCAATGGCATTCAACAAGATTGTTCGAGCTGATTCGATCCGGTAGGAATCGGATGGAAACTGTTGGATTCGCTTGGACTAGGAGGGATCAGGTTGGATCTGGTTGGATCCAGATGGAACCGATAGTAACCAGTTGGAACTGGATGGAACGGGATGGATCCAGTTGGAACCGGCTGGAACTGTTTGGATCCAGCTGGAACCAGTTGAAACCTGATTGACCCGGCTGGATCCGGTTGGAAGGTGATGGATCCGGATGGAATCGGTTGGAACTGAATAGTTCCGGAAGAACCTGGTTGGAACCGGATGGATCCAGTTGAAACCGACTGGAACTGGTTGGATCCAGCTGGAACCAGTTGAAACCTGATTGATCCGGATGGATCCAGATGGATCCGGTTGGAAGCTGATTGATCCGGATAGAACCGGTTGTAACCAGATCGATCCAGATGGAGCCGAATAGTTTCGGAAGGAACTGGTTGGAACCGGATGGATCCAGTTGGAACCGGATAGTTCCGGCAGTAACGGGTTGGAACCGGATGAATCCAGGTGGAACCGGCTGGAACCGGTTGGATCCAGGTGGAACCAGTTGAAACCTGATTGATTCGGCTGGATCCGGATGGATCCCGTTGAAAGCTGATTGATCCAAATGGAAATGGTTGGATCCAGATGAATTCCAAAGGAACCGGTTGGAACCGAAGAGTTCCGGAAGGAACAGGTTGGAAGCGGATGGATCCATTGGAACCGGCTGGAACCGGTTGGATCCAGGTGGAACCAGTTGAAACCTGATTGATCAGGCTGGATCCGGATGGAACCGGTTGGAACCAGATCGATCAGGATGGCACCGGTTGGAACCGGATAGTTCCGGAAGGAACCGGTGGAACCGGATGGATCCAGTTCGAACCGGCTGGAACCGGTTGGATTCTGCTAGAACCAGTTCAAACCTGATGGATCCGGCTGGGTCCACATGGAAGCAGTTGGAACCGGACGGATCCGGTTCCAATCTGTTGGATCTGGTTGGAACCAGATGGGAAAGACTGGAACCGGATGGATCCGGTTGGAACCGGTTGGGACTGGTTGGATCCAGGTGTATCTGTTTAGAACTGATTGAATCCATTTGGATCTGACTGGATCCTTTTATGTCTGGCTGGATCCGGTTCTGTTCGGCTGGATCTGCTTCTATCCACCTGGATTCGATTGGATCCGCTTGGATAGAGTTAGGCCCGGTTGGATCTGGCTTGATCCGCTTGGGTCTAGTTAGATCTGGTTTGATCTGGTTATGCCCGGCTTGATCTGGTCATATCCAGCCTGGTCTGACTGGGTCCCGTTGGATCCTTGCCTTGCCTTGCCTTCCCTTGCTCCATTCAGGTCCTTTCAGCTCCATTCGGCTCGAATCGTGAGGATTCAGCTTGATTAGGCCCGATTCGGCTGGATTCGGCTCCATTCCGGTTGATTCAGCTCAGTTAGGCTCGATTTGACTCACGTTGGCTCTGTTTGGCCTTCAGCCCTATTCCGCTCTATTTGGCTCTATTCGACTCTTTTCTACTCTCTTCGTATCTATTCCACTCCATTTGACTCCATTCCAAACAATTCCACTCTATTCTACACTATCCTACTCTATTCCTTTCTACCCTACCCTAACAAACTCTAATCGGTTCAATTCTATTTGAGGCCATTTGTCTTATTTCCTATCCATTTGGATTGATTCGGCTCGATTCGGCTCTATCGGACTCTATTCTACTCTACACTACTCTATTCTACTCTGCTCTACTCTCCTTAACCTATTCTGTTGTATTCTGTCCCGTTCTATTCTCTTCTCTTCTACCCTAACCTACCCTACTCTATTCAATTCGATTTGTTGCATTTCAACGCTATTCGACGCGATTCGATGTGACTAGGCTCGAATCGGCTCCAACGGGCTCCATTCGGTTCAAATCGGTTTGATGCGGTTTGATTTGGCTCAGTTCCCCTCGATTGGGCTCGCATCAGCTCCATTCGACTCTATTTCTGTATTCCATGCCATGCGACTCCATTCAAAAACATTCAGCTCCACTCCAGCTTTCTACTCCATTCTAATCTCTTCTACTCTCTTCTATTGTAATCTACTGCACCCTATCCTACTCTACTAGAAGCCATTCTAATAGATTTGATTCGATGCAACAGGATTCAACACGAATTGCAGGGCTTCGACGCGATTCAAAGGGATTCGACACCATACGATGAGATTGGGCACGATTTGTCTCCATTTGGTTCTATTCGCCTCTATTCGACTCGACTCTATTCTTTCAGTTTTGTTCTGTCCTGTTCTATTCTACTCTACCCTACCTTAACCTACCCTACTCTAATCTATTCAATTGGATTTGACAGATTTTGACGCGATTCGGCACCATTCGGTTCAAATCAGCTCAATTTGGCTCAGTTCAGCTGGATTAGGCTCGATTTGATGGGATTTGGCTCCATTCGGCCCTATTCTGCCCTATTTGGCTCTAGTCAACTGTTTCCTACTCTATTCATCATTATTCGACTCCATTCGATTCCATTCCACTCCATTCCGGACTATTCTATCCTACCCTACCCTACCCTACCCTCCTCTAGTTGACTCTAATGGATTCTATCCGACGCGATTCAAAGCAATGTGTCTCGTTTCATCTCCATTGGGCTCTATTCGCCTCTATTCAACTCTATTTGGCTTTACTCTACTCTATTCTATTCTATTGTATTCTTTCTGTTCAGTTCTATTTTACTCTATTCTATTTTCTAGCCTACCCTACCCTACCCTACTCTATTCCATTGGATGCGACTTGACACATTTCGACACGATTCGACGCGATTCGGCTCAAATACGATTCGATTTGACTCGATGCAATTCGACACGATTTGACGGGACGCGACACGATTCTCCGTGATACAATGCGATTAGGCGCAATTCGGCTCGATTTGTCTCGATTCATCTCGTTTCGTCTTGATTCAGCTCAGTTCGGCTCCATTCGGCTCTAATCAGCTCTATTGGGCTCTTTTCCACTCTCTTCAACTCCACTCTTCCCTATTCTACTCTCTGCTATGCTTTCTATTGTGTTCTGTTCTGTTCTATACCATTCTATTCTACCTTCCCCTCCCCTACTCTGTCCAACTCTAATCTATTCGATTTGAATCTTTTCAATTGTATTGTCTTCTCTTCTCTTCTTCTACTCTCTCTTCCACCCTATGCTCCCCTACCCTACCCTAATCTATTCGATTACATTCTATTGGACTCTACAGTACCCTACTCAATTCTACCCTGCCCTAGGCTGTTCTGTTCCTTTCACTTCTGTTCTATGCCGTTCTGGTCTATCCTATTCCTTTCCATTCTATCCTACCCTACCCTCCTCTAATCTATTCTATTCCATGTGATTTAATGCGATTCCACCAAATTTGATACAATTCGACTCTATTCTCTTTTATTCTATTCATTTCTATTCTATTCTGCCCTATCCTACCCTACCGTACACTAATCTATCCTTTTCTATTCTGCTCTGTTCTGTTCTAGTCTTCTATTCTCTCTATTCCAACCTACCCTACCCTAATCGATTCTATTCTATTCTGTTCTGTTCTACTCTATTCTATTCTGCACTACCCTACCCTACCGTCATCGATTCTATTCTGTTCTATTTTTTTTGTATTCTCTTCTACTCTTTCCTGCCCTAGTCTATTCTATCCTACACTACCCTGCTCTAATAGACTCTATTCAATGCGATTCGACATGATTTGATGATATTCGATGCAACTCGAGGCAATTCAACACAATTCAACTCTAGTCTCTTCTATTCTATTCTTCTGCTGTCTCTATTCCACCCGTCGCTCCCCTACCCTACGCTGCCCCACATTACCCTACTCTGGTCTACTCATCTAGGCTACTAGCCTAGGGGAATAATCTAGACTACTAGTCTAGTTTACTCTAGTCTACTAGAGTCCACCGTAGTCTACCCTCCCCAAACTTACCCTACCTTACTCCATTCTAATCTAGTCCATTGCTTCCGATTCAAAGCCAGTCAATGTGATTGGACGGCATTTGATGGGAATCGACGGGATTCGACAGGTATCGAAGCGATTCCACACGGTTTGACACGATTAGAGGCAATCCGACAGGGTTCAATGTGATTCGACAAGATTCGACGGGATTCCATGCCATTCGACTTGATTCGATCCAATTCGACGGCACTCGACTTTGTTTGAAGGGACTCAATGCAACATGACACAGATTGACACGATTCAACAAATTTAATGAGATGCGATGGGATGTGACAGGAACCGACCCGATCAGACGCCCATCGAAGCCATTTGATGCGAGTCAATGGAATTCAACGGGTTTGGAACCGACTTGAAGCGATTCGATGCCACGGATGCCATTTGACAGGAATCGAAGCATTTCGACGTCTTGTGATGGAACTCCATACGATTTGACACGATTCAACAGGATTCGACAAGAATCGACAGGGTTCAACGGGGTTTGAAGAGATTCATCGGGATTTGATGGAATTCAATGGGATTCAAAGGGTTGTGATGGGATTCGACGCGACTGGATGGATTTCGATGGGATTCGATGCGATTTGTTGGAATTTGTTGGGATTCAATGGCATTCAACGAGATTGTTCGAGCTGATTCGATCCGGTAGGAATCGGATGGAAACTGTTGGATTCGCTTGGAATAGGAGGGATCAGGTTGGATCTGGTTGGATCCAGATGGAACCGATAGTAACCGGTTGGAACTGGATGGAACGGGATGGATCCAGTTGGAACCGGCTGGAACTGTTTGGATCCAGCTGGAACCAGTTGAAACCTGATTGATCCGGCTGGATCCGGTTGGAAGGTGATGGATCCGGATGGAATCGGTTGGAACTGAATAGTTCCGGAAGAACCTGGTTGGAACCGGATGGATCCAGTTGAAACCGGCTGGAACTGGTTGGATCCAGCTGGAACCAGTTGAAACCTGATTGATCCGGATGGATCCAGATGGATCCGGTTGGAAGCTGATTGATCCGGATAGAACCGGTTGTAACCAGATCGATCCGGATGGAGCCGAATAGTTTCGGAAGGAACTGGTTGGAACCGGATGGATCCAGTTGGAACCGGATAGTTCCGGCAGTAACGGGTTGGAACCGGATGAATCCAGGTGGAACCGGCTGGAACCGGTTGGATCCAGGTGGAACCAGTTGAAACCTGATTGATTCGGCTGGATCCGGATGGATCCCGTTGAAAGCTGATTGATCCAAATGGAAATGGTTGGATCCAGATGAATTCCAAAGGAACCGGTTGGAACCGAAGAGTTCCGGAAGGAACAGGTTGGAAGCGGATGGATCCATTGGAACCGGCTGGAACCGGTTGGATCCAGGTGGAACCAGTTGAAACCTGATTGATCAGGCTGGATCCGGATGGAACCGGTTGGAACCAGATCGATCAGGATGGAACCGGTTGGAACCGGATAGTTCCGGAAGGAACCGGTGGAACCGGATGGATCCAGTTCGAACCGGCTGGAACCGGTTGGATTCTGCTAGAACCAGTTCAAACCTGATGGATCCGGCTGGGTCCACATGGAAGCAGTTGGAACCGGACGGATCCGGTTCCAATCTGTTGGATCTGGTTGGAACCAGATGGGAAAGACTGGAACCGGATGGATCCGGTTGGAACCGGTTGGGACTGGTGGGATGCAGGTGTATCTGTTTAGAACTGATTGAATCCATTTGGATCTGACTGGATCCTTTTATGTCTGGCTGGATCCGGTTCTATTCGGCTGGATCTGCTTCTATCCACCTGGATTCGATTGGATCCGCTTGGATAGAGTTAGGCCCGGTTGGATCTGGCTTGATCCGCTTGGGTCTAGTTAGATCTGGTTTGATCTGGTTATGCCCGGCTTGATCTGGTCATATCCAGCCTGGTCTGACTGGGTCCCGTTGGATCCTTGCCTTGCCTTGCCTTCCCTTGCTCCATTCAGGTCCTTTCAGCTCCATTCGGCTCGAATCGTGAGGATTCAGCTTGATTAGGCTCGATTCGGCTGGATTCGGCTCCATTCCGCTTGATTCAGCTCAGTTAGGCTCGATTTGACTCACGTTGGCTCTGTTTGGCCTTCAGCCCTATTCCGCTCTATTTGGCTCTATTCGACTCTTTTCTACTCTCTTCGTATCTATTCCACTCCATTTGACTCCATTCCAAACAATTCCACTCTATTCTACACTATCCTACTCTATTCCTTTCTACCCCACCCTAACAAACTCTAATCGGTTCGATTCTATTTGAGGCGATTTGTCTTATTTCCTATCCATTTGGATTGATTCGGCTCGATTTGGCTCTATCGGACTCTATTCTACTCTACACTACTCTATTCTACTCTGCTCTACTCTCCTTAACCTATTCTGTTGTATTCTGTCCCGTTCTATTCTCTTCTCTTCTACCCTAACCTACCCTACTCTATTCAATTCGATTTGTTGCATTTCAACGCTATTCGACGCGATTCGATGTGACTAGGCTCGAATCGGCTCCAACGGGGTCCATTCGGTTCAAATCGGTTTGATGCGGTTTGATTTGGCTCAGTTCCGCTCGATTGGGCTCGCATCAGCTCCATTCGACTCTATTTCTGTATTCCATACCATGCGACTCCATTCAAAAACATTCAGCTCCACTCCAGCTTTCTACTCCATTCTAATCTCTTCTACTCTCTTCTATTGTAATCTACTGCACCCTATCCTACTCTACTAGAAGCCATTCTAATAGATTTGATTCGATGCAACAGGATTCAACATGAATTGCAGGCATTCGACGCGATTCAAAGGGATTCGACACCATACGATGAGATTGGGCATGATTTGTCTCCATTTGGTTCTATTCGTCTCGACTCTATTCTTTCAGTTTTGTTCTGTCCTGTTCTATTCTATTCTACTCTACCCTACCTTAACCTACCCTACTCTAATCTATTCAATTGGATTTGACAGATTTTGACGCGATTCGGCACCATTCGGTTCAAATCAGCTCAATTTGGCTCAGTTCAGCTGGATTAGGCTCGATTTGATGGGATTTGGCTCCATTCAGCCCTATTCTGCCCTATTTGGCTCTAGTCAACTGTTTCCTACTCTATTCATCATTATTCGACTCCATTCGATTCCATTCCACTCCATTCCGGACTATTCTATCCTACCCTACCCTACCCTACCCTCCTCTAGTTGACTCTAATGGATTCTATCCGACGCGATTCAAAGCGATGTGTCTCGTTTCATCTCCATTGGGCTCTATTCGCCTCTATTCAACTCTATTTGGCTTTACTCTACTCTATTCTATTCTATTGTATTCTTTCTGTTCAGTTCTATTTTACTCTATTCTATTTTCTAGCCTACCCTACCCTACCCTACTCTATTCCATTGGATGCGACTTGACACATTTCGACACGATTCGACGCGATTCGGCTCAAATACGATTCGATTTGACTCGATGCAATTCGACACGATTTGACGGGACGCGACACGATTCTCCGTGATACAATGCGATTAGGCGCAATTCGGCTCGATTTGTCTCGATTCATCTCGTTTCGTCTTGATTCAGCTCAGTTCGGCTCCATTCGGCTCTAATCAGCTCTATTGGGCTCTTTTCCACTCTCTTCAACTCCACTCTTCCCTATTCTACTCTCTGCTATGCTTTCTATTGTGTTCTGTTCTGTTCTATGCCATTCTATTCTACCTTCCCCTCCCCTACTCTGTCCAACTCTAATCTATTCGATTTGAATCTTTTCAATTGTATTGTCTTCTCTTCTCTTCTTCTACTCTCTCTTCCACCCTATGCTCCCCTACCCTACCCTAATCTATTCGATTACATTCTATTGGACTCTACAGTACCCTACTCAATTCTGCCCTGCCCTAGGCTGTTCTGTTCCTTTCACTTCTGTTCTATGCCGTTCTGGTCTATCCTATTCCTTTCCATTCTATCCTACCCTACCCTCCTCTAATCTATTCTATTCCATGTGATTTAATGCGATTCCACCAAATTTGATACAATTCGACTCTATTCTCTTTTATTCTATTCATTTCTATTCTATTCTGCCCTATCCTACCCTACCGTACACTAATCTATCCTTTTCTATTCTGCTCTGTTCTGTTCTAGTCTTCTATTCTCTCTATTCCAACCTACCCTACCCTAATCGATTCTATTCTATTCTGTTCTGTTCTACTCTATTCTATTCTGCACTACCCTACCCTACCGTAATCGATTCTATTCTGTTCTGTTTTTTTTTGTATTCTCTTCTACTCTTTCCTGCCCTAGTCTATTCTATCCTACACTACCCTGCTCTAATAGACTCTATTCAATGCGATTCGACATGATTTGATGATATTCGATGCAACTCGAGGCAATTCAACACAATTCAACTCTAGTCTCTTCTATTCTATTCTTCTGCTGTCTCTATTCCACCCGTCGCTCCCCTACCCTACGCTGCCCCACATTACCCTACTCTGGTCTACTCATCTAGGCTACTAGCCTAGGGGAATAATCTAGACTACTAGTCTAGTTTACTCTAGTCTACTAGAGTCCACCGTAGTCTACCCTCCCCAAACTTACCCTACCTTACTCCATTCTAATCTAGTCCATTGCTTCCGATTCAAAGCCAGTCAATGTGATTGGACGGCATTTGATGGGAATCGACGGGATTCGACAGGTATCGAAGCGATTCCACACGGTTTGACACGATTAGAGGCAATCCGACAGGGTTCAATGTGATTCGACAAGATTCGACGGGATTCCATGCCATTCGACTTGATTCGATCCAATTCGACGGCACTCGACTTTGTTTGAAGGGACTCAATGCAACATGACACAGATTGACACGATTCAACAAATTTAATGAGATGCGATGGGATGTGACAGGAACCGACCCGATCAGACGCCCATCGAAGCCATTTGATGCGATTCAATGGAATTCAACGGGTTTGGAACCGACTTGAAGCGATTCGATGCCACGGATGCCATTTGACAGGAATCGAAGCATTTCGACGTCTTGTGATGGAACTCCATACGATTTGACACGATTCAACAGGATTCGACAAGAATCGACAGGGTTCAACGGGGTTTGAAGAGATTCATCGGGATTTGATGGAATTCAATGGGATTCAAAGGGTTGTGATGGGATTCGACGCGATTGGATGGATTTCGATGGGATTCGATGCGATTTGTTGGAATTTGTTGGGATTCAATGGCATTCAACGAGATTGTTCGAGCTGATTCGATCCGGTAGGAATCGGATGGAAACTGTTGGATTGGCTTGGAATAGGAGGGATCAGGTTGGATCTGGTTGGATCCAGATGGAACCGATAGTAACCGGTTGGAACTGGATGGAACGGGATGGATCCAGTTGGAACCGGCTGGAACTGTTTGGATCCAGCTGGAACCAGTTGAAACCTCATTGACCCGGCTGGATCCGGATGGATCCCGTTGAAAGCTGATTGATCCAAATGGAAATGGTTGGATCCAGATGAATTCCAAAGGAACCGGTTGGAACCGAAGAGTTCCGGAAGGAACAGGTTGGAAGCGGATGGATCCATTGGAACCGGCTGGAACCGGTTGGATCCAGGTGGAACCAGTTGAAACCTGATTGATCAGGCTGGATCCGGATGGAACCGGTTGGAACCAGATCGATCAGGATGGCACCAGTTGGAACTGGACAGTTCCGGAAGGAACCGGTGGAACCGGATGGATCGAACCGGACGGATCCGGTTCCAATCTGTTGGATCTGGTTGGAACCAGATGGGAAAGACTGGAACCGGATGGATCCGGTTGGAACCGGTTGGGACTGGTTGGATCCAGGTGTATCTGTTTAGAACTGGTTGAATCCATTTGGATCTGACTGGATCCTTTTATGTCTGGCTGGATCCGGTTCTGTTCGGCTGGATCTGCTTCTATCCACCTGGATTCGATTGGATCCGCTTGGATAGAGTTAGGCCCGGTTGGATCTGGCTTGATCCGCTTGGGTCTAGTTAGATCTGGTTTGATCTGGTTATGCCCGGCTTGATCTGGTCATATCCAGCCTGGTCTGACTGGGTCCCGTTGGATCCTTGCCTTGCCTTGCCTTCCCTTGCTCCATTCAGGTCCTTTCAGCTCCATTCGGCTCGAATCGTGAGGATTCAGCTTGATTAGGCTCGATTCGGCTGGATTCGGCTCCATTCCGCTTGATTCAGCTCAGTTAGGCTCGATTTGACTCACGTTGGCTCTGTTTGGCCTTCAGCCCTATTCCGCTCTATTTGGCTCTATTCGACTCTTTTCTACTCTCTTCGTATCTATTCCACTCCATTTGACTCCATTCCAAACAATTCCACTCTCTTCTACACTATCCTACTCTATTCCTTTCTACCCCACCCTAACAAACTCTAATCGGTTCGATTCTATTTGAGGCCATTTGTCTTATTTCCTATCCATTTGGATTGATTCGGCTCGATTCGGCTCTATCGGACTCTATTCTACTCTACACTACTCTATTCTACTCTGCTCTACTCTCCTTAACCTATTCTGTTGTATTCTGTCCCGTTCTATTCTCTTCTCTTCTACCCTAACCTACCCTACTCTATTCAATTCGATTTGTTGCATTTCAACGCTATTCGACGCGATTCGATGTGACTAGGCTCGAATCGGCTCCAACGGGCTCCATTCGGTTCAAATCGGTTTGATGCGGTTTGATTTGGCTCAGTTCCCCTCGATTGGGCTCGCATCAGCTCCTTTCGACTCTATTTCTGTATTCCATGCCATGCGACTCCATTCAAAAACATTCAGCTCCACTCCAGCTTTCTACTCCATTCTAATCTCTTCTACTCTCTTCTATTGTAATCTACTGCACCCTATCCTACTCTACTAGAAGCCATTCTAATAGATTTGATTCGATGCAACAGGATTCAACACGAATTGCAGGGCTTCGACGCGATTCAAAGGGATTCGACACCATACGATGAGATTGGGCACGATTTGTCTCCATTTGGTTCTATTCGTCTCTATTCGACTCGACTCTATTCTTTCAGTTTTGTTCTGTCCTGTTCTATTCTACTCTACCCTACCTTAACCTACCCTACTCTAATCTATTCAATTGGATTTGACAGATTTTGACGCGATTCGGCACCATTCGGTTCAAATCAGCTCAATTTGGCTCAGTTCAGCTGGATTAGGCTCGATTTGATGGGATTTGGCTCCATTCGGCCCTATTCTGCCCTATTTGGCTCTAGTCAACTGTTTCCTACTCTATTCATCATTATTCGACTCCATTCGATTCCATTCCACTCCATTCCGGACTATTCTATCCTACCCTACCCTACCCTACCCTCCTCTAGTTGACTCTAATGGATTCTATCCGACGCGATTCAAAGCAATGTGTCTCGTTTCATCTCCATTGGGCTCTATTCGCCTCTATTCAACTCTATTTGGCTTTACTCTACTCTATTCTATTCTATTGTATTCTTTCTGTTCAGTTCTATTTTACTCTATTCTATTTTCTAGCCTACCCTACCCTACCCTACTCTATTCCATTGGATGCGACTTGACACATTTCGACACGATTCGACGCGATTCGGCTCAAATACGATTCGATTTGACTCGATGCAATTCGACACGATTTGACGGGACGCGACACGATTCTCCGTGATACAATGCGATTAGGCGCAATTCGGCTCGATTTGTCTCGATTCATCTCGTTTCGTCTTGATTCAGCTCAGTTCGGCTCCATTCGGCTCTAATCAGCTCTATTGGGCTCTTTTCCACTCTCTTCAACTCCACTCTTCCCTATTCTACTCTCTGCTATGCTTTCTATTGTGTTCTGTTCTGTTCTATGCCATTCTATTCTACCTTCCCCTCCCCTACTCTGTCCAACTCTAATCTATTCGATTTGACTCTTTTCAATTGTGTTGTCTTCTCTTCTCTTCTTCTACTCTCTCTTCCACCCTATGCTCCCCTACCCTACCCTAATCTATTCGATTACATTCTATTGGACTCTACAATATCCTACTCAATTCTACCCTGCCCTAGGCTGTTCTGTTCCTTTCACTTCTGTTCCATGCCATTCTGGTCTATTCTATTCCTTTCCATTCTATCCTACCCTACCCTACTCTAATCTATTCTATTCCATGTGATTTAATGCGATTCCACCAAATTTGATACAATTAGACTCTATTCTCTTTTATTCTATTCATTTCTATTCTATTTTGCCCTATCCTACCCTACCGTACACTAATCTATCCTTTTCTATTCTGCTCTGTTCTGTTCTAGTCTTCTATTCTCTCTATTCCAACCTATCCTACCCTAATCGATTCTATTCTAGTCTGTTCTGTTCTACTCTATTCTATTCTGCACTACCCTACCGTAATCGATTCTATTCTGTTCTGTTTTTTTGTATTCTCTTCTACTCTTTCCTGCCCTAGTCTATTCTATCCTACACTACCCTGCTCTAATAGACTCTATTCAATGCGATTCGACATGATTTGATGATATTCGATGCAACTCGAGGCAATTCAACACAATTCAACTCTAGTCTCTTCTATTCTATTCTTCTGCTGTCTCTATTCCACCCGTCGCTCCCCTACGCTACGCTACCCCACATTACCCTACTCTTGTCTACTCATCTGGGCTACTAGCCTAGGGGAATAGTCTAGACTACTAGTCTAGTTTACTCTACTCTACTAGAGTCCACCGTAGTCTACCCTACCCAAACTTACCCTACCCTACTCCATTCTAAACTAGTCCATTGTTTCCGATTCAAAGCCATTCAATGTGATTGGACGGCATTTGATGGGAATCGACGGGATTCGACAGGTATCGAATCGATTCCACACGGTTTGACACGATTAGAGGCAATCCGACAGGGTTCAATGTGATTCGACAAGATTCGACGGGATTCCATGCCATTCGACTTGATTCGATCCAATTCGACGGCACTCGACTTTGTTTGAAGGGACTCAATGCAACATGACACAGATTGACACGATTCAACAAATTTAATGAGATGCGATGGGATGTGACAGGAATCGACCCGATCAGACGCCCATCGAAGCCATTTGATGCGATTCAATGGAATTCAACGGGTTTGGAACCGACTTGAAGCGATTCGATGCCACGGATGCCATTTGACAGGAATCGAAGCATTTCGACGTCTTGTGATGGAACTCCATACGATTTGACACGATTCAACAGGATTCGACAAGAATCGACAGGGTTCAACGGGGTTTGAAGAGATTCATCGGGATTTGATGGAATTCAATGGGATTCAAAGGGTTGTGATGGGATTCGACGCGATTGGATGGATTTCGATGGGATTCGATGCGATTTGTTGGAATTTGTTGGGATTCAATGGCATTCAACGAGATTGTTCGAGCTGATTCGATCCGGTAGGAATCGGATGGAAACTGTTGGATTCGCTTGGAATAGGAGGGATCAGGTTGGATCTGGTTGGATCCAGATGGAACCGATAGTAACCAGTTGGAACTGGATGGAACGGGATGGATCCAGTTGGAACCGGCTGGAACTGTTTGGATCCAGCTGGAACCAGTTGAAACCTGATTGACCCGGCTGGATCCGGTTGGAAGGTGATGGATCCGGATGGAATCGGTTGGAACTGAATAGTTCCAGAAGAACCTGGTTGGAACCGGATGGATCCAGTTGAAACCGGCTGGAACTGGTTGGATCCAGCTGGAACCAGTTGAAACCTGATTGATCCGGATGGATCCAGATGGATCCGGTTGGAAGCTGATTGATCCGGATAGAACCGGTTGTAACCAGATCGATCCGGATGGAGCCGAATAGTTTCGGAAGGAACTGGTTGGAACCGGATGGATCCAGTTGGAACCGGATAGTTCCGGCAGTAACGGGTTGGAACCGGATGAATCCAGGTGGAACCGGCTGGAACCGGTTGGATCCAGGTGGAACCAGTTGAAACCTGATTGATTCGGCTGGATCCGGATGGATCCCGTTGAAAGCTGATTGATCCAAATGGAAATGGTTGGATCCAGATGAATTCCAAAGGAACCGGTTGGAACCGAAGAGTTCCGGAAGGAACAGGTTGGAAGCGGATGGATCCATTGGAACCGGCTGGAACCGGTTGGATCCAGGTGGAACCAGTTGAAACCTGATTGATCAGGCTGGATCCGGATGGAACCGGTTGGAACCAGATCGATCAGGATGGCACCGGTTGGAACCGGATAGTTCCGGAAGGAACCGGTGGAACCGGATGGATCCAGTTCGAACCGGCTGGAACCGGTTGGATTCTGCTAGAACCAGTTCAAACCTGATGGATCCGGCTGGGTCCACATGGAAGCAGTTGGAACCGGACGGATCCGGTTCCAATCTGTTGGATCTGGTTGCAACCAGATGGGAAAGATTGGAACCGGATGGATCCGGTTGGAACCGGTTGGGACTGGTTGGATCCAGGTGTATCTGTTTAGAACTGGTTGAATCCATTTGGATCTGACTGGATCCTTTTATGTCTGGCTGGATCCGGTTCTGTTCGGCTGGATCTGCTTCTATCCACCTGGATTCGATTGGATCCGCTTGGATAGAGTTAGGCCCGGTTGGATCTGGCTTGATCCGCTTGGGTCTAGTTAGATCTGGTTTGATCTGGTTATGCCCGGCTTGATCTGGTCATATCCAGCCTGGTCTGACTGGGTCCCGTTGGATCCTTGCCTTGCCTTGCCTTCCCTTGCTCCATTCAGGTCCTTTCAGCTGCATTCGGCTCGAATCGTGAGGATTCAGCTTGATTAGGCTCGATTCGGCTGGATTCGGCTCCATTCCGCTTGATTCAGCTCAGTTAGGCTCGATTTGACTCACGTTGGCTTTGTTTGGCCTTCAGCCCTATTCCGCTCTATTTGGCTCTATTCGACTCTTTTCTACTCTCTTCGTATCTATTCCACTCCATTTGACTCCATTCCAAACAATTCCACTCTCTTCTACACTATCCTACTCTATTCCTTTCTACCCTACCCTAACAAACTGTAATCGGTTCGATTCTATTTGAGGCGATTTGTCTTATTTCCTATCCATTTGGATTGATTCGGCTCGATTCGGCTCTATCGGACTCTATTCTACTCTACACTACTCTATTCTACTCTGCTCTACTCTCCTTAACCTATTCTGTTGTATTCTGTCCCGTTCTATTCTCTTCTCTTCTACCCTAACCTACCCTACTCTATTCAATTCGATTTGTTGCATTTCAACGCTATTCGACGCGATTCGATGTGACTAGGCTCGAATCGGCTCCAACGGGCTCCATTCGATTCACATCGGTTTGATGCGGTTTGATTTGGCTCAGTTCCGCTCGATTTGGCTCGCATCAGCTCCATTCGACTCTATTTCTGTATTCCATGCCATGCGACTCCATTCAAAAACATTCAGCTCCACTCCAGCTTTCTACTCCATTCTAATCTCTTCTACTCTCTTCTATTGTAATCTACTGTACCCTATCCTACTCTACTAGAAGCCATTCTAATAGATTTGATTCGATGCAACAGGATTCAACACGAATTGCAGGGATTCGACGCGATTCAAAGGGATTCGACACCATACGATGAGATTGGGCACGATTTGTCTCCATTTGGTTCTATTCGTCTCTATTCGACTCGACTCTATTCTTTCAGTTTTGTTCTGTCCTGTTCTATTCAATTCTACTCTACCCTACCTTAACCTACCCTACTCTAATCTATTCAATTGGATTTGACAGATTTTGACGCGATTCGGCACCATTCGGTTCAAATCAGCTCAATTTGGCTCAGTTCAGCTGGATTAGGCTCGATTTGGTGGGATTTGGCTCGATTCGGCCCTATTCTGCCTTATTTGGCTCTAGTCAACTGTTTCCTACTCTATTCATCATTATTCGACTCCATTCGATTCCATTCCACTCCATTCCGGACTATTCTATTCTACCCTACCCTACCCTACCCTCCCCTAGTTGACTCTAATTGATTCTATTCGACGCAATTCAAAGCAATGTGTCTCGTTTCATCTCCATTGGGCTCTATTCGCCTCTATTTGGCTTTACTCTACTCTACCCTATTCTATTGTATTCTTTCTGTTCAGTTCTATTTTACTCTATTCTAATTTCTACCCTACCCTATCCTACTCTATTCCATTGGAGGCGACTTGACACATTTCGACACGATTCGACGCGATTCAGCTCAAATACGATTCGATTGGACTCGATGCAATTCGACACGATTTGACGGGATGCGACACGATTCTCCGTGATACAATGCGATTAGGCGCAATTCGGCTCGATTTGTCTCGATTCATCTCGTTTCGTCTTGATTCAGCTCAGTTCGGCTCCATTCGGCTCTAATCAGCTCTATTTGGCTCTTTTCCACTCTCTTCAACTCCACTCTTCCCTATTCTACTCTCTGCTATGCTTTCTATTGTGTTCTATTCTGTTCTATGCCATTCTATTCTACCTTCCCCTCCCCTACTCTGTCCAACTCTAATCTATTCGATTTGACTCTTTTCAATTGTGTTGTCTTCTCTTCTCTTCTTCTACTCTCTATTCCACCCTATGCTCCCCTACCCTACCCTAATCTATTCGACTACATTCTATTCGACTCTACAGTACCCTACTCAATTCTACCCTGCCCTAGGCTGTTCTGTTCCTTTCACTTCTGTTCTATGCCGTTCTGGTCTATTCTATTCCTTTCCATTCTATCCGACCCTACCCTACTCTAATCTATTCTATTCCATGTGATTTAATGCGATTCCACCAAATTTGATACAATTCGACTCTATTCTCTTTTATTCTATTCATTTCTATTCTATTCTGCCCTATCCTACCCTACCGTACACTAATCTATCCTTTTCTATTCTGCTCTGTTCTGTTCTAGTCTTCTATTCTCTCTATTCCAACCTACCCTACCCTAATCGATTCTATTCTATTCTGTTCTGTTCTACTCTATTCTATTCTGCACTACCCTCCCCTACCGTCATCGATTCTATTCTGTTCTGTTTTTTTGTATTCTATTCTACTCTTTCCTGCCCTAGTCTTTTCTATCCTACACTACCCTGCTCTAATAGACTCTATTCAATGCGATTCGACATGACTTGATGATATTCGATGCAACTCGAGGCAATTCAACACAATTCAACTCTCTTCTCTTCTATTCTATTCTTCTGCTCTCTCTATTCCACCCGTCGCTCCCCTACCCTACGCTACCCCACATTACCCTACTCTTGTCTACTCATCTGGGCTACTAGCCTAGGGGAATAGTCTAGACTACTAGTCTAGTTTACTCTACTCTACTAGAGTCCACCGTAGTCTACCCTCCCCAAACTTACCCTACCTTACTCCATTCTAATCTAGTCCATTGCTTCCGATTCAAAGCCAGTCAATGTGATTGGACGGCATTTGATGGGAATCGACGGGATTCGACAGGTATCGAAGCGATTCCACACGGTTTGACACGATTAGAGGCAATCCGACAGGGTTCAATGTGATTCGACAAGATTCGACGGGATTCCATGCCATTCGACTTGATTCGATCCAATTCGACGGCACTCGGCTTTGTTTGAAGGCACTCAACGCAACATGACACAGATTGACACGATTCAACAAATTTAATGAGATGCGATGGGATGTGACAGGAATCGACCCGATCAGACGCCCATCGAAGCCATTTGATGCGATTCAATGGAATTCAACGGGTTTGGAACCGACTTGAAGCGATTCGATGCCACGGATGCCATTTGACAGGAATCGAAGCATTTCGACGTCTTGTGATGGAACTCCATACGATTTGACACGATTCAACAGGATTCGACAAGAATCGACAGGGTTCAACGGGGTTTGAAGAGATTCATCGGGATTTGATGGAATTCAATGGGATTCAAAGGGTTGTGATGGGATTCGACGCGATTGGATGGATTTCGATGGGATTCGATGCGATTTGTTGGAATTTGTTGGGATTCAATGGCATTCAACGAGATTGTTCGAGCTGATTCGATCCGGTAGGAATCGGATGGAAACTGTTGGATTCGCTTGGAATAGGAGGGATCAGGTTGGATCTGGTTGGATTCAGATGGAACCGATAGTAACCGGTTGGAACTGGATGGAACGGGATGGATCCAGTTGGAACCGGCTGGAACTGTTTGGATCCAGCTGGAACCAGTTGAAACCTGATTGATCCGGCTGGATCCGGTTGGAAGGTGATGGATCCGGATGGAATCGGTTGGAACGGAATAGTTCCGGAAGAACCTGGTTGGAACCGGGTGGATCCAGTTGGAACCGGCTGGAACTGGTTGGATCCAGCTGGAACCAGTTGAAATCTGATTGATCCGGATGGATCCGGATGGATCCGCTTGGAAGCTGATTGATCCGGATAGAAGCGGTTGTAACCAGATCGATCCGGATGGAACCGAATAGTTCCGGAAGGAACTGGTTGGAACCGGATGGATCCAGTTGGAACCGGATAGTTCCGGGAGTAACCGGTCGGAACTGGATGAATCCAGGTGGAACCGGCTGGAACCGGTTGGATCCAGGTGGAACCAGTTGAAACCTGATTGATTCGGCTGGATCCAGATGGATCCGGTTGGAAGCTGATGTATCCAAATGGAAATGGTTGGATCCAGATGAATTCCAAAGGAACCGGTTGGAACCGAATAGTTCCGGAAGGAACAGGTTGGAAGCGGATGGATCCATTGGAACCGGCTGGAACCGGTGGGATCCAGGTGGAACCAGTTGAAACCTGATTGATCTGGCTGGATCCGGATGGAACCGGTTGGAACCAGATCGACCAGGATGGAACCACTTGGAACCGGATAGTTCCGGAAGGAACCGGTGGAACCGGATGGATCCAGTTCGAACCGGCTGGAACCGGTTGGATTCTGCTAGAACCAGTTCAAACCTGATGGATCCGGCTGGGTCCACATGGAAGCAGTTGGAACCGGACGGATCCGGTTCCAATCTGTTGGATCCGGTTGGAACCAGATGGGAAAGATTGGAACCGGATGGATCCGGTTGGAACCGGTTGGGACTGGTTGGATCCAGGTGTATCTGTTTAGAACTGGTTGAATCCATTTGGATCTGACTGGATCCTTTTATGTCTGGCTGGATCCGGTTCTATTCGGCTGGATCTGCTTCTATCCACCTGGATTCGATTGGATCCGCTTGGATAGAGTTAGGCCCGGTTGGATCTGGCTTGATCCGCTTGGGTCTAGTTAGATCTGGTTTGATCTGGTTATGCCCGGCTTGATCTGGTCATATCCAGCCTGGTCTGACTGGGTCCCGTTGGATCCTTGCCTTGCCTTGCCTTCCCTTGCTCCATTCAGGTCCTTTCAGCTCCATTCGGCTCGAATCGTGAGGATTCAGCCTGATTAGGCTCGATTCGGCTGGATTCGGCTCCATTCCGGTTGATTCAGCTCAGTTAGGCTCGATTTGACTCACTTTGGCTCTATTCCGCCTTGTTCAGCCCTCTTCCACTCTATTTGGCTGTATTCGACTCTTTTCTACTCTGTTCCTATCTATTCCACTCCATTTGACTCCATTCCAAACAATTCCACTCTATTCTACACTATCCTACTCTATTCCTTTCTACCCTACCCTAACAAACTCTAATCGGTTCGATTCTATTTGAGGCGATTTGTCTTATTTCCTATCCATTTGGATTGATTCCGCTCGATTCGGCTCTATCGGACTCTATTCTACTCTACACTACTCTATGCTACTCTGCTCTACTCTCCTTACCCTATTCTGTTGTATTTTTTCTATTCTGTCACGTTCTATTCTCTTCTATTCTACCCTAACCTACCCTACTCTATTCAATTCGATTTGTTGCATTTCAACACTATTCGACGCGATTCGATATGACTAGGCTCCAATCGGCTCCAATGGGGTCCATTCGGTTCCAATCGGTTGGATTCGGTTTGATTTGGCTCAGTTCAGCTCGATTTGGCTCTATTTGGCTCTAATCAGCTCTATTCGACTCTATTTCTGTATTCGATGCCATTCGACTGCATTCAGAAACATTCAGCTCCACTCCAGCTTTCTACTCCATTCTAATCTCTTCTACTCTATTCTATTGTAATCTACCTTATCCTATCCTACTCTATTATAATCCATTCTAATAGATTTCATTCGATGCAACAGGATTCAACACGAATTGCAAGGATTCGACGCGATTCAAAGGGATTCGACACCATACGATGAGATTTGGCACAATTTGTCTCCATTTGGTTCTATTCGTCTCTATTCGACTCGACTCAATTCTTTCTGTTTTGTTCTGTCCTGTTCTATTCTAGTCTACTCTACTCTACCTTAACCTACCCTACTCTAATCTATTCAATTTGATTTGACTGATTTTGAAGCTATTCAGCACCATTCGGTTCAAATCAGCTCGATTTGGCTCAGTTCAGCTCGATTAGGCTCGATTTGGTGGGATTTGGCTCGATTCGGCCCTATTCTGCCCTGTTTGGCTCTAGTCAACTCTTTTCTACTCTATTCATCATTATTCGACTCTATTCGACTCCATTCGATTCCATTCCACTCCATTCTGGACTATTCTATTCTACCCTACCCTACCGTGTTCTAGTTCACTCTAATTGATTCTATTCGACGCGATTCAAAGCAATTTGTCTCGTTTCATCTCCATTGGGCTCTATTTGCCTCTATTCAACTCTATTCCGCTTTACTCTATTCTACTCTATTCTGTTGTATTCTTTTTGTTCAGTTCTATTTTACTCTATCTCTTTTTCTACCCTACCCTACTCTACCCTACTCTATTCCATTGGTTTTGACTTGACACATTTCGACACGATTCGACGCGATTCAGCTCAAATACAATTTGATTTGATTTGATGCAATTCGACACGATTTGACAGGATGCGACACGATTCTCCGTGATACAATACGGTACAGTGTTCGGGCCTATGCTTGCCTGCGGAGATCTCCGTTCTGGCCTAGTTTGACCTGCGAAACTCTGTTTGGGCCTATGCTTTGCTCCGTGAATCTCTGATCGGGCCTAGGCTCACCTGAGGGACTCTCCGTTCGGGGCTTTCTGGCCTGCAGGACTCTCTCCTCAGGTCTTCTTGGCTGCAGGACTCTCTGTTCGGGCCTATGCTGGCCTGCGGGATTCTTATTTTGGGAGTATTCTCGCCTGAGGGACTTCATTTCGGAGATAATCTGGCCTGCGGGACAGTGTTCAGGCCTATGATTGCCTCCGGGAATCTCCTTTCGGGCCTATTCTGGCCTGCGGGACTCTATTGAGGCCAATGCGTGCCTGTGACAATCACCGTTTGGGCCTAATCTCGCCTGCTGAATCTGTTCGAGCTTATGCTTGCCTGCAGGAATCTCCGTTCGGGCCTATTCTGACCTGCGGGACTCTCCTTTCGGGTATATTCTGGCCTGCGGGACTCTCCAATCGGGCCTATTCTCACCTGCAGGTCTCTCCGTTTGGGACTATTTTTACCTGCTGAACTCTCCATTCGGACCTAATCTTGCCTGCGTGACTCTCCTTTCGGGTCTCTTGCATGTGGGGCTCCTCTATTGGGGCCTTTTGTGCTTACGGAACTCCGTGATTTGGTCTTGTTCTTGCCTGCAGAGCTCCGGTATTTGGGCCTGATCATACGTGCGGGGCTCCGCTACTCGAGCCTGTTTGTGTGTGCTGGGCTCTGCTACTAGGTTCTGTTCGTGCGTGCGGGGCTCCGCTACTCGGGCATGATCGTGCGTGCGGGGCTCCGCTATTCAGGCCTGATCCTGAGTGCGGGGCTTCCCTTATTGGGCATGTTCTTGCGTGTGGGGCTCCTCTATTCAGGTCTGTTCTTGCCTGTGGGACTCTATGCGGTCCTATTTTTGCCTGGGGGACTCTTTTGGGGCCTGTTTTTTCTGCGTGGCTCCTCTATTCAGGCCTATTCTGGCCTGCGGGACTCTCCGTTCGAGACTATTCTTGCCTGTAGGGCTCTCCTTTCGGGCCTATTCTTGCCTGAGGGACTCTGTTCGGGCCTCTTCTTGCCAGCACGGCTCCTCTACTCGAGCCTGTTCTTGCCAGCGGGACTCTGTTCGGGCCTATTCCTGCCTCAGGGAATCTCCGTTCAGGCCTATCCTTGCCTGCGGTACACTGTTCGGGCCTATGCTTGCCTGCGGAAATCTCCGATCGGGCCTAGTCTCATGCGAGGAACTCTCCGTTCGGGCCTAATTTGGCCTGCGGAACTCTCCGTTCGGGTCTCTTCTTGACTGCGGGACTCTGTTCGGGTCTATGCTTGCCTGCGGCAATATCCGTTCGGACCTTTCTGGCCTGCAGGACTCTTTCTTCAGGTGTATTCTTGCCTGCAGGACTGTCTGTTTGGGCTTATGTTGGCCTGTGAGATTTTCAGTTTGGGAGTATTCTCGCCTGCGTGACTTTCTTTCGGGTATATTCTGGCCTGCAGAACTCTCCATTCGGGCCTATTCTTGCCTGCGGGTCTCTCCGTTCGGGACAATTTTTACCTGCTGAACTCTCCATTCAGACCTAATCTTGCCTGCAGGAGTCTGCTTTCCGGTCTCCTCTTCCACGCAGGGCTCCTCTATTCGGGCCTTTTCTGCTTATGGAGCTCCGTTATTCGGTCTTGTTCTAGCCTGCGGAGGTTCGGTATTCGGGCCTGATCATGCGTGCGGGGCTCTGCTCCTCGAGCCTGATCGTGCGTGGGGATCTCCGCTACTCGGTCCTATTTGTGCGTGCAGAGCTCCGCTATTCGGGCCTGATACTGCGTGCAGGGCTCCGCTGTTCGGGCCTGTTCGTGCGTGCGGGGTTCCTCGATTCAGGTCTGTTCTTGCCTGTGGGACTCTATGCGGGCCTATTCTTGCCTGAGGGGACTCTGTTTGGGTCTCTTCGTGCCTGCGGGACTCTGTTTCGGCCTATCTTTTCCTGCGGGGCTTCTCTATTCGGGCCTATTCCGGCCTGCGGGACTCTCCGTTCGGGCCTATTCTCTCGACCAGGTCTCTACTTGGGCCTATTCTTGCCTACTGGGCTCCTCAATTGGGGCCTATTCTGGCCTGCGGGACTCTCTTCGGGCCTATTCTTGCCTGCGGGACTCTCCATTCGGGCCTATTCTCGCCTGCGGGACTCTCCGTTCAGGTCTATTCTTGCCTGCAGGACTCATCGTTGGGGCTTATGCTGGCCTGTGGGAATCTCAGTTTGGGCGTGTTCTTGCCCGCAGGACTTCCCTTCAGGCCTATCTTGCCTGCGGGACTCTGTTCGGGCCTCATCTTGCCAGCACAGCTCCTCTACTCGGGCCTATTCTTGCCTGTGGGACTCTGTTCGGGCCTATTCTTGCCTCCAAGAATCTCCTTTCAGGCCTATGCTGGCCTGCGGGATTCTCAGTTTGGGCGTGTTCTTGTCTGCGGGACTTCCGTTCGGGCTTCTTCCCTGTATGGCTCATCTACTCGGGCCTATTCTTGCCTGCGGGACTCTCCGTTCAAGCCTATTCTTGCTGTGGTTCTCCGTTCAGTCCTATTCTTGCCTGCAGGACTCTGTTCGGGCCTCTTCTTCCCTGCATGGCTCATCTACTCTGGACTATTCTTTCCTGCGGGACTCTGTTCGGGCCTATTCTTGCTCCGGGAATCTGCGTTCAGGCCTATTCTGGCCTGCGGGATTCTGTTTGGGCCTATGCTTGCCTGCGGGACTCTCCGTTCGGGCCTTTCTCTTCTGCGGGACTCTCAGTTTGGGCCTTTCTGGCCTGTGGGTGTCTCCGTTTGGGCCTATTATTTGGAGCAGGACTTTACTCAGGCGTATAAAAAAAATTTTTTTTCTATTCTTGCCTATGGGGCTCCTCTATTCAGCCTATTCTTGCCTGCGGGACTCTATTGGGGCCTCTTCTTGCCTCCAAGGATCTCCGTTCGGGCCTATTCTGACCTGCAGGACTCTCCAATCAGGCTTAGTCTCAGCAGCGGGACTCTCCATTCGGGCCTTTTTGGCCTGCAGGACTCTCTTCAGGTCTATTCTTGCCTGCAGGACTCTCTGTTCGGGCCTATGCTGGCCTGTGGGATTCTCCATTCGTTCCTGTTTTGGTCTGTGGGACTCTCCTTTCGAGCCTATTCTTGCCTGCGGGACTCTCCATTCGGGACTATTCTTCCTTGCAGGACCCTGTTCAGGCCTCTTCTTGCCTGCACAGCTCCTCTACTCGGGCCTATCCTTGCCTGCGGGACTCTGTTCGGGCCTATTCTTGCTCCGGGAATCTCCGTTCGGGACTATTCTGGCCTACAGGACTCTCCGTTCGGGACTTTCTGGCCTGCAAGACTCTTCGTTTGGGTCTATTCTTGCCTGCAGGGCTCTCTGTTCCGGCGTACGCTGGCCTGTGGGATTCTCGGTTTGGGTGTATTTGTGCCTGCAGGGCTCCTCTACTTGGGCCTATTCTGGCCTGCGAGACTCTTCATTCGTTTCTATTCTGGCCTGCGGGACTCTCTGTTTGTGCCTATTCTTGCGAGCAGGACTCTACTCGGACCTCTTCTTGCCTGCACAGCTCCTCTACTCACGCCTATTCTTGCCTGCGGGACTCTGTACGTGCCTATTCTTGCCTTCAGGAATCTCCGTTCGCGCCTATTCTTGCATTGAGGGTCTCTCCGTTCGGGCTCATTCTGGCCTGGGGGATTCTTTTCGAGCCTATACCTCCCTGTGGGAAACTCCGTTCGGGCCTATTCTCGCCTGCGGGACGCTATGTTCCGGCCTTTCTGGCCTTCAGGACTCTCCGTTTGGGAATATTCTTGCCTGCGGGACTCTCTTTTCGGGTCTATTCTGGCCTGCGGGACTCTGTTCGGGCCTCTCCTTGCCTCAGGGCTCCTCTAATCGGGCCTATTCTGGCCTGCGGGACTCTTTTCGGGCCTATACTTCCCTGCGGGAATATCTGTTTGGGATTATTCTCTCCTGCGGGACTTCCCTTTGGGCCTAATCTTGTCTGCGGGACTCTGGGCCTATTCTTGTCTGCGGAGCTCCTCTATTGGGCCTATTCTGGCCTGCGGAACTCTCCGTTTCTTCCTATTCTGGCCTGCGAGACTCTCCGTTTGGGCCTATTCTCTGAGAGAGAGAATCTACTCGGGCCTGTTCTTGCCTTCGGGGCTTCTCTATTCACGCCTATTCTGGCCTGCGGGACTCTCCATTCATGCCTATTCTTGCCTGTGGAACTCTCTGTTCGGGCCTCGTCTTGCCTGCACAGCTCCTCTACTCCGGAGTATTCTTGCCTGCAGGACTCTGTTCGGGCCAGTTCTTGCTCTGGGAATCTCTGTTCGAGCCTATTCTGGCCTGCGGGACTCTCTATTCGAGTCTTTTCTTACTTGCAGGACTCTGTTTGGGCCTATTGTTGCCTCCAGGAATCTCCGTTCGGGCCTATTCTGGCCTGCGGGACTCTTTTCTGGCCTATGTTTGCTGCGGGAATATCCGTTCGGGACTATTCTCGCCTGCGAGACTCTCCGTTTGGACCTTTCTGGCCTGCGGGACTCTCCTTTCAGGCCCATTCTTGCCTGCGGGACTCTGTTCGGGCCTCTTCTTGCCTGCACGGCTCCTCTACTCTGGCCTATTTTTGCCTATGGGACTCTCCGTTCGTTTCTATTCTTGCCTGTGGGACTCTCCGTTCGGGCCCATTCTTGCCTGCGATACTCTGTTCAGGTCTCTTCTTGCCTGCACGGCTCCTCTACTCGGGACTATTCTTGCCTGCGGGACTCTGTTCGGGCCAATTCTTCCTCCAGGAATCTCTGTTCGGGCCTATTCTGGCCTTTGGGACTCTCCGTTCAGACCTTTCTGTCCTGCGGGACTCTCCATTCGAGTCTTCTTGCCTGCAGGACTCTGTTCAGGACTATTCTTGCCTCCGGGAATCTCCGTTCGGGCCTATTCTGGCCTGCGGGACTCTTTTCGGGCGTCTGCTTGCTGCGGGAATATCCGTTCGGGACTATTCTCACCTGTGGGACTCTCCACTCGGTCCTATTCTTGCCTGCGGGACTCTGTTCAGAACTCTTCTTGCCTGCACTGCTCCTGTACTAGGGCCTGTTCTTGCCTGCGGTACTCTGTTCGGGCCTCTTCTTGCCTGCGGGGCTCCTCTATTCAGAGCTATTCTGGCCTGCGGGACTCTCCGTTCAGGCCTTTGTGGCCTGCAGGACTCTCCGTTTGGGCCTAGCTTGCCAACGGGACTCTTCTATTCGACCTATTTTTTCCTGCGGGATTCTGTTCGGGCCTATTCTTGCCTGCATGGCTCCTCTAATCAGGCCTATTCTTGCCTGAGGGACTCTGCTCGGGCGTATACTTGCCTGCGGGAATCTCCATTCGGCCTATTCTTGCCTGTGGGAGCAAGCCTATTTTTTTCCTCCGAGAATGTCCGTTTGGGCCTTTTCTGGCCTGAGGGACTCTGTTCAGGCCTATGCTTGCCTGAGGGACTCTCCGGTCGGGCCTATACTCGCCTGCGGAACCCTCCGTTCAGGACTTTCTGGCCTGTGGGACTCTCCATTCAGGTCTATTCTTGCCTGCAGGAGTCTCCGTTCGGGCCTATGCTGGCCTGCAGGATTCTCACTTTGGGTCTATTTTCGCCTGCGGGACTCTCCTTTTGGGCCTATTCTTGCCTGCGGGACTCTCCACTCGGGCCTATTCTTGCCTGCGGGACTCTCCGTTTAGGTCTATTCTTGCCTGCAGGACTCATCGTTCGGGCTTATGCTGGCCTGTGGGATTCTCAGTCTGGGCGTGTTCTTGCCTGCAGGACTTCCCTTCAGGCCTATTCTTGCCTGCGGGACTCTCCATTTAGGCCCATTCTTGCCTGCGAGACTTTCTGTTCAAACCTATTCTTGTCTGCAGTACTCTCCGTTTGGGACTATTCTTACCTGCAGAACTCTCCGTTCTGGCCTAGTCTTGCCTGCGGGAGTCTCCTTTCAGGCCTCCTCTTGCATGCGGGGCTCCTCTATTCGGGCCTTTTGTGCTTATGGAGTTCCGATATTCAGTCCTGTTCTAGCCTGCGAGCTCCGCTATTCAGGCTTGTTCATGGGTGCGGGGCTCCGCTACTCGGGTCTGTTCGTGCGTGTGGGGATTCGCTGTTCGGGCTTGTTCTTGCCTGCGGGACTCTATTTGGGCCTATTCTTGCCTGCAGGACTCTGTTCTGGCCTCCTCTTGCCTGCGGGGCTCGTCTATTTGGGAGTATTCTGGCCTGCGGGACTCTGTTTGGGTCTCTTTCTGACGGCGGGGCTCCTGTATTCGGGCCTATTCTTGCCTGTGGGACTCTCCCTTCGAGCCTATTCTTGCCTCTGGGAATCTCCGTTCGGGCCTATTTTGGCCTGCGGGACTCTCCATTCGGTACTATTCTCACCTGCGGGACTCTCTGGGACTATTCTTGCCTGTGGGACTCTCAGTTCGGGCCTCTTCTTGCCTGCACGCCTCCTCTACTCAGGCCTATTCTTGCCCACTGGACACTTTTCGGGCCTATTCGTGCCTGCAGGAATCTCCATTCGGGCCTATTTTGGCCTGCGGGACTCTCCATTTGGGGCTATTCTTTCCTGCAGGACTCTCCATTCGGGCTTATTCTTGCCTGTGAGAGTCTCCATTCGGGACTATTCTTGCCTGTGGGACTTTCCTTTCGGGACTATTCTTACCTGCGGAGCTCACCGTTCAGGCCTATTCTTGCCTGCAGGATTCTCCTTTCAGGCCTGTTCTTGCCTGCGGAGCTCCGTTATTCATGCCTGTTCGAGCCTTCGGAGCTCTGCTATTCGGGCCTATTCTTGCCTACGGGACTCTGTTCTGGCCTATTCTTGCTTGCGGGACTCCTCTATTTGGACCTATTTTGGCCTGCGTGACTGTCCATTCGAGCCTATTCTTGCCTGCACTAATCTCCATTGGGGCCTGTTCTTGCCTGTGGGACTCTCCTTTCGGGCCTATTCTTACCTATGGGACTTTCCATTCGGGTCTCTTCTTGCCTGCAAGGTTCCTCTACTGGGGCCTATCCTTGCCTGCGGAACTCTGTTCAGGCCTATTCTTGCTTGCAGGATTCTCCAGGCCTATTCTCGCCTGCGGAACTCTCTGTTCGGGCCCATTCTTGCCTGCGGGACTCTCAGTTCGGGCCAATTCTTGCCTGCGGGACTCTCCGTTTGGAAGTATTCTTACCTGTGGAACTCTCCGTTCGGGCCTAATCTTGCTTGCGGGAGTTTCTTTCAAGGCTCCTCTTGCACACGGGGCTCCTCTATTCGGGCCATTTGTGCTTACGGAGTTCCATTATTTGGTCCTGTTCTAGCTTGAGGAGCTCCGCTATTCAGGCCTGTTCGTGCATGCGGGGCTCCACTACTCGGGCCTGTTCGTGCATGCGGGGCTTCGCTATTCGGGCCTGTTCTTGCCTGCGGGACTCTATTCGGGCCTATTCATGCCTTTGGGAATCTCCATTAGGGCCTGTTCTTGCCTGCAGGACTCTCTGTTCGGGCCTCTTCTTGCCTGCGGGGCTCCTCTATTCGGGTCTATTCTGTCCTGCAGGATTCTCCGTTCAGGCCTATCCTTGCCTGCGGGACTCTGTTTGGGCCTATTCTTGCGTGCGGGGCTCCTCTATTTGGGCCAATTCTTGCTTGCAAGACTGTGTTCGGGCCTATTCTTGCCTGTGGAAATCTCCGTTCAGGCCTATTCTTACCTACGGGACTTTCCATTCAGGTCTCTTCGTGCCTTCACGGTTCCTCTACTCTGGCCTATCCTTGCCTGCTGAACTCTGTTCGGGCTTATTCTTGCCTGCAGGATTCTCCGGGCCTATTCTTGCCTGCAGGACTCTCCCTTCGAGCCTGTTCTTGTCTCCGGCAATCTCCGTTCGGGCCTATTCTGGCCTGCGGGACTCTCTATTCAGGTCTATTCTTGCCTGCAGGGTTCTCTGTGCCTATGCCGGCCTGCGGGATTCTCAGTTTGGGCGTGTTCTTGCCTGCGGGACTTCCTTTCGGGCCTATTCTCGCCTGCGGGACTCCCTGTTCGGGCCTATTCTTGCCTGCAGGGCTCCTCCTTTTGGGCCTATTCTTGCCTGCAGGACTCTATTCAGGCCGATTCTTGCCTGTGCGAATCTCCCCTCGGGCATATTCTGGCCTGCAGGACTCTCCGTTCGGGCCTATTCTTGCCTGCAGGACTCTCCATTCAGGCCTATTCTTGCCTGTGGGATTCTCCGATTGGACCTATTCTTGCCTGCGGTAGTCTCATTTCAGGAGTATTCTTGCCTGTTGGATACTCCTTTCCTGCCTACTCTTGCCTGTGGGGCTCTCTGTTCTGGCCTCCTTTTGCCTGCGGGGCTCCTCTATTCAACTTGTTTGTGCCTGCGGAGCTCCGCTATTCGCCCCTGTTCCTGCGTGCGGGGATCCGCTATTCAGGCCTGTTCTTACCTGCGGATCTCCTCTATTTGGGCTATTCTTGCCTGCGGGAATCTCTGTTTGGGCCTATTCTGGCCTGCGGGACTCTCTGTTCGGTCCTACTCTTGCCTCCTGGACCCTCCGTTCGGGACTATTTCTGCCTGCGGGACTTTCCTTTCGGGACTATTCTTACTTGTGGAACTCTGATTTTCAGGCTCCTCTATTCAGACCCTTTTGTGCCTACGGAGCTCCATTATTCGTGCCTGTTCGAGCCTTTGGAGCTCCGCTCTTCGGGCCTGTTTGTGCGTGCAGGGCTCCACTATTCGGGCCTCTTCATTCGTGTGGGGCTCCGCTATTCGGGCCTGTTTGTGCGTGCAGGACTCTCCATTCAGGCCTGTTCTTGCATGCGGGAGTCTGTTCGTGCCTATACTTGCCTGTGGGGCTCTTCTATTCAGGCCTATTCTTGCCTGTGGAATTCTTTTTGGGCCTGTTCTTGCATGTGGGTCTCCTCTATTCAGGCCTATTCTTGCCTGCGGGACTCTGTTCTGGCCTATTCTGGCCTGCAGGACTCTCCATTTGGGCTTATTCTTGCCTACTGAACTCTCCATTCGAGTCCATCCTCGCCTGCGGGACTCTCTGTTCGGGCCTGTTCTCGCATGTGGGACTCTCTTTTCGGGCCCATTCTCGCCTGAGAGACTCTCTGTTTGAGCCTATTCTTGCCTGTGGGACAGTCCGCTAGGGCCTATTCTGGCATGCAGGACTCTCCATTTGGACGTATTCTTGCCTGTGGAACCCTCCGTTTGGGCCTATTCTTGCCTGTGGGACTCTCCATTTGGGCCTATTCTTGCCGGCAGGACTCTCATTTTGGGAGTATTCTTGCCTGTGGGACTCTCCTTTCCTGCCTACTCTTGCCTGCGGGGCTCTCCGTCCGGGCCTCCTTTTGACTATGGGGCTCCTCTATGCAACTGGTTAATGCCTGCGGAGCTCCGCTATTCGTGCCTGTTCGTGCCTGTGGGGCTCCTCTATTCAGGCCTGTTCTTGCCTGCGGGACTCTCCGTTCAGGCCTTTTCTCACCTGCGGGACTCTCCGTTTGGGGCTATTCTTGCCTGCAAAACTCTCCATTTGGGCTTTTTCTTGCCTGTGGGACTCTCCATTTGGGCTTAGTCTTTCCTATGGGACTCTCCGATTGGGACTATTCTTACCTGCGGAACTCCATTCGGGCCTAATCTTGCCTGCGGAAGTCTCTTTTCAGGCCTCATCTTGCCTGCGGGGCTCCTCTATTCAGGCCTGTTCATGCCTACGGAGCTCCATTATTCGTGCCTGTTCGAGCCTTCGGAGCTCCGCTATTCGGGCCTCTTCATTCCTGCGCGGCTCCGCTATTCGGGCCTATTCCTGCATGTGGGGCTCCGCTATTTGGGTGTGTTCTTGTGTGTGGGGCTGCGCTATTCGGGCCTGTTCGTGCTTGCTGGGCTTCGATATTCAGGCTTGTTCTTGTGTGCCGGGCTCCACTATTTGGGCTTGTTCTTGCCTGCAGGGTCCTCTATTCGGGCATATTCATGCCTATGGGATATTCGTGCCTTTTCTTGCCTGCGGGACTCGATTCGGGTCTATTCTTGCCTGCGGGTGTCTCCACTTGGGCCTATTCTGGCCTGTGGGTCTCTCCATTTGGGCCTATTCTGGCCTGTGGGACTCTCCGTTTTGGCCTATTCTCGCCAACTGAATTTTGTATTTGGGCCTATTCTCTCCTCTGGGACTCTCCGTTTGGGCCTATTGCTTGCGGGAGTCTCCATTTGGGCCAATTCTTGCCTGTGGGACTCTCCGTCCGGGGCTATTCTTGCCTGCGGGACTCTCCGATTGGGAGTATTCTTACCTGCAAAACTCTCCATTTGGACCTAATCTTTCCTGCGGAGTCTCCTTTCAGGCCTCCGCTTGCGTGCAGGGCTCCTCTATTCGGGCCTGTTCGTGCTTACAGAGCTCTGTTATTCATGCCTGTTCAAGCCTTCAGAGCTCCCCTAATTCGGGCCTGTTCATGTGTGCAGGGTTCCGCAACTTGGGCCTGATTGTGCATGCCAGGCTCCGCTACTCGGGAATATTGAATATAGAAGGATATAGTATATAGAAGAATATTGAACATAGAACACAGAAGATAGAGTACAGAGTATAAAAGAATATAGAAAATAGTAGAATATAGAGTATACAACAATATGGAATAGAAAAGAACATAAACAAGAATATAGATTATAGAATAAACATTACAGAAGAATATAGAATACAGAATATAGAAGAATATCGACTACAAACTTAGAATATAGAGGAATATAGAATATAGAAGGTTATAGAAAATACAAGAAAAAGAATATAGTGTAATGTGGAGTACAGAATATAGAAGAATACAGAATATGGAAGAAAAGAGACTATAAAAGAATTAGAATATAGAATACAGAGGAATACAGAATATACATTATAGAAGAATATACACAATAGAAGACTATACTATATAGATTATAGAAGAATTTAGAATATAGAAAGTAGAATGTAGAACATAGAATAGAAAATATAGAATAAAGACTATAGAATACAGATTATAGAATACAGAAAATTATGGAATGTAGAATGTAAAATACAGAAGAATATGGAATACAGAATATAGAAGAATATAGCATATAGAATACGGAACATAGAATATAACCTACAGAAAAACAGAGTATATAGAATAAAGAATATAGAACATAGAATTTTGAATATACAATATAGAATACAGAGTATGGATTTAGAACCTAGGATACGGAAATACATAGAAATAGAATATAAAAGAATATAGAATGTAGAAGAATTTAGAATGTAGAGTATAGAATATCAAATACAGAATATAGAAGAATTTAGAACGTAGAATATAGAATATGGACTATAGGATATAGAGGAATATAGTATATAGTATACAGAAGAACATAGAACATAGAAGATACAATAGAGAATATAAAAGAAAAAAGAATAGAGAAGAATATAGAGTATAAAAAATATGGAGTATGAAAAATAGGAGTATGTAAAATACAATTATAGAAGAATATAGACTATTGAAAAATATAGAATAAGAATATTGGAAAACATAGAGCATAAATTTAGAATATAGAAGATATAGGATATAGAATGCAGAATATAGAAGAATAAAGAATATAGATGACAGACTACAGAATATAGAAGATGGAACATAGAAGAAAATAGAATATTGAAAAATACGGAATATAGGGAATAGGATATACAATATTGAAGAATACAGAATAGAGAAAGTAGAATAATATAGATTACAAACTATAGAAGAATATAGAATGTAGAATACAAAATACGGAATAGAGAATACAAGAGAATATTAGATTACAGAAGAATACAGAATGTAGAGATTAGAAGGTAGAATATACAATAAAAAATATAGAATATAGAAGAATATAGAATTCAGAAAAATTTAGAATATAAAATGCAGAATATAGAAGAAAATGGAATGTAGAATGGAGAACATAGAATATGGAATAGAGAAAGAATATTGAAAAATTTAGATTAGAGAATGTAAACTGTAAAATATTGAATATAGAATTTAGAATGTACAATACAGAATATAGAATATAGCAGAGAGAAAAATATAGATTATAACAGAAGAATATAGAATTAGATTAAGAATGTAGAAGAGTATAGAAAACAGAACATAGAAGAATACACAATGCAGAACGTAGAATAAGGAATATAGAATGTAGAATAGAGAAGAATATAGTGTATAAAAATTAGAATATAGAACATTGAATATAGAATACAGAGTGTGGAATAGAGAATATAGAAAAATATAGAATAGAGATAAAAATAGAATATAGAAAAGAGTATGTACAAAGTGGAATACAAAATATAGAATAAAGAACAGAATATAGATGAAAATAGATTATAGGATATAGAAGATTCTGAAATATAGAATGTAGAGTTAAATATAGAATATAGAAGATGGAATATGAGAACGTAGAATGTAGAAATAGTATGCAGAATATGCAATATGGAATATAGAATACAGAAAATTATAAAAAATATAGAATACAGAAAAACATTGAATATAGAATACAGACAATGGAATACAGAAAAATATAGAATGTAGAATACAGAATATAAAATATGGAATAAAAATACATAATATAGAGAATATACATTATAGAATATAGAAGATTATGGAATATAGAATGTAGAATGTAAAATACAGAATGTACAATATAGAAGAATATATGATACAGACGATGGAATAATATATAGAATGTAGAATATAGACAATTATATAGAAAAATATAGAATATAGAAAAAGAACATTGAATATAGAGCAGAGTATAGAATATAGAAAATATAGAATATACAAGAATATAGAACACAGAATAAAGAATGTAGAATACAAAATATAAACTATAAAATAAAGTATAAAAAACACAGAATATAGATTATAGAAGACAATGGAATATAGAATGTAAAATAAAGAATATAGAAGAATACAGAATATAGAAGAATATAGAATATAGAAGGACGAATGTAGAATATGGAATATAGAATACAGAAAAATGTATTATTTAGAAGAATATGGAAGAACTTAGACTATAGAATTTAGAATGTAGAATATAGAATACAGAACACAGAATATAGAAGAATTTAAAATATAGAATGCAGCAAGTAGAATATAGGATACAGAATATGAAATATGCAATATATAATGTAGAAGAATATTGTAGGTAGAAAAACACTGAAGATAGAACATCGAATATAGAATACAGAGTATGGAATATAGAATATACAAAAATATAGAATATAGAAGAACATTGAAGAACATAGATCATAGAATACAGAGAATTTAAAATATAGAATATGGAACATAGAACACTGAAGATAGAATACAGCATATAAAAGAACTTTGAAAATAAAATATAGTGTATAGAGGATTTGGAATAAAGAGTATAGAATACACATTATAGAAGAATATAGCATAGGGAATACAGAATATAGAAGAAAATGGAAAATAAATTTAGAATACAGAAGATATAAAATGTATGATGTAGAATACAGATTATAGAACGCAAGTTATAGAATGAAGAACATAGATTATAGAATATAGAAAATTATAAATTATACAATATAGAAGATTATGGAATATAGAATGCACAATGTAAAATATAGAACACAGGAGAAAATGGAATATGGAATATAGAATATGGAATGTTGAATATAGTATCAAGAATATGGAATATAAAATACACAAAAATATAGTATATGTAAAAATATAGAAAATAGAAGATTGAATATAGAAAAATCTAGAATATAGAATCTAGAAGAATATGGAATATAGAATACAGAATGTAGAATATAGAAGATTTTAGAATATAGAATATACAATACAGAATATGGAATATAGAACCTAGAATATGGAAAAATATAGAAATAGAATATAAAAGAATATACAACATAGAAGAATTTAGAATGTAGAATATAGAATATGGAAGAATTTAGAATGTAGAATATAGACTATGGACTATAGAATATAGAGGAATACAGTATATAGAAAAACAAAACATAGAAGATGCAATACAGAATATAAAAATAGAAGATACAATACAGAATATAAAAGAATATAGAAGAATATAGAGCATAGAAGAATATGGAATATTGAAAATAGGAGAATGTAGAATATAATTATAGAAGAATATAGAATACTGAAAAATATAGAATACAGAATATAGGAAAACAGCAAAAATTTAGAATATAGAAGATATAGGATATAGAATGCAGAATATAGAGGAATAAAGAATATAGATGACAGATTACAGAATATAGAAAATAGAATGTAGAAGAAAGTAGAATATTGAAAAATATGCAATATAGGGTATAGGATATACATGATTGAAGAATAGAGAATAAAGTAGAAGAATATAGATTACAAAATATAGAAGAATATAGAATGTAGAATATAGACTATGGAATAGAGAATATTAGATTACAGAAGAATATAGAAATTAGAAGGTAGAATATAAACTAAAAATATAGAATATAGAATTCAGAAAAATTTAGAATATAAAATGTCGAATATAGAATATAGAAGAAAATGGAATGTAGAATGGAGAACATGGAATATGGAATAGAGAATAGGAAGAATAAAGAATTCTGAAAAATTTATAATATAGAATGTAGACTGTAGAATATTGAATATAGAATTTAGAATGTACAGTATAGAATATAGAATATAGCAGATAGAAGAATATAGAGTATAACAGAAGAATGCAGAATGTAGAACAAGAACGTAGAAGAGTATAGAATACGTAACATAGAATACAGAATGCAGAATGTAGAATATGGAATATAGGATGTAGAATACAGAAGAATTTGGATATAAAAAATGTAGAATATACAACAGAATATAGAACATTGAATATGGAATACAGCATACAGAGTATGGAATAGAGAATATAGAAAAATATAGAACTGAGATAAATATTGAATATAGAATAGAGTATGTACAAAGTAGAAAACAGAATATAAAATATACAATAAAGAACATAGAATATAGAAGAATATATATTATAGAATATAGAAGATTCTGGAATATAGAATGTACAATTAAATATAGGATATAGAAGATGGAATATAAGAGAATATAGAATGTAGAACATAGTTTACAGAATATGCAATATGGAATATAGAATACAGAAAATTATAAAAAATATAGAATATAGAAAACACCATTGAATATAGAATACAGACAATGGAATAGAGAAAATATGGAATTTAGAATGTAGGATACAGAAAATAAAATATAGAATAAAAAAGACATAGAGAATATAATAGAATATAGAAGACTATGGGATATAGAATGTAGAATGTAAAAACAGAATATACAATATAGAAGAATATATGATACAGACTATAGAAGAATATAGAGTATAGAATGTAGAATATAGAGTACATAAAATTGTATAGAAAAATACAGAATATAGAAAAAGAACATTGAATATAGAACACAGAGTATGGAATATGGAATATAGAAAATATAGAGTATAGGAAAATATAGAATGTAGACTACAAAGTATAGAATATAAAATAAAGTATAAAAAACACAGACTATAGAAGAATATAGATTATAGAATATAGAAAGTAATGGAATATAGAATGTAAAATACAGAATAAACAATATAGAAGAATATAGAATATAGAAGGAAGAATGTAGAATATGGAATATAGAATAGAGAAAAGTATAGTATATAGAAAATACGGAGTATAGAATATGGAAGAACATAGAATATAGAATGTAGACTAAAAAATACAGAATATAGAATAATTTAAAATATAGCCTGCAGAATGTAGAATACAGAATATGGAATATACAATATAGACTATAGAAGAGTATTGTATGTAGAAGAATACAGAACATTGAATATAGAATACAGAGTATGGAATATAGAATATACAAAAATGTAGAATATAGAAGACCATAGATTGTAGAAAATAGAGTATTTAAAATATAGAATATGGAGCATAGAACACTGAAGATAGAATACAGAATATAAAAGAACTTTGAAAATAGAAGAATACAGTGTATAGAGGATTTGGAATAAAGAAGATAGAATATACATTATAGAAGAATAAAGAATATAGAAGAAAATAGAATATAAATTTAGAATATAGAATACAGAAGAATACAAAATGTAGAATACAGAATATAGAATGCAAAATATAGAATGAAGAATTTAGGAGAATATAGATTATAAAATATAGAAGATTAAAATTATACAATATAGAAGATTATGGAATATAGAATACAGAAGAATATGGAATACAGAAGAAAATAGAATGTTGAATATAGTATAAAGAATATGGAATATAGAATACACAAAAATGTATATGTAAAAATATAGAAAATAAAAGATTGAATATAGAATCCAGAATGTAGGAGAATATAGAATACAGAATATAGAATATAGAAGATTTTAGAATATAGAATGTAGAATATACAATATGGAATATAGACTACAGAAAAATATAGTATAGAGGAAAATATAGAATATACAACATCGAATATAGAATAGAGAGTATGGAATATAAGATATAGGAAAATATAGAATATAGAAGAACAGAATTTAGAATGTGGAATATCAAATATGGAATATAGAATATAAAAGAATATAGAAAATAGTAGAATATAGAATATAAAGAAAATGGAACATAGAAGAATTAAACAAGAATATAGATTATAGAATATACATTACAGAAGAATAGAGAATATAGAAGAATATTGAATATAAATTTAGAATATAGAAGAATATAGAATATACAAGGCTATAGAAAATACAAGAAAAAGCATATAGTAGAAGGTAGAATACAGAATATGGAAGAATAGAGAATACAGAAGAATTAGAATACAGAATAAAGAAGAATATAGAATATACATTATAGAAGAATGTACAAAATAGAAGACTATACAGAATATAGATTACAGAAGAATACAGAATTTAGAATATAGAAAGTAGAATGCAGAATATAAAATATAGAATAAAGACTATAGAATACAGATTATAGAATATAGAAAGTTATGGAATGTAGAATGTAAAATATAGAAGATTATAGAATACAGAATATAGAAGAATACAGAATACAGAATGATGTAGAATATAGCATATAAAATACAGAATACGGAACTTAGACTATACCATACAGAAAAATATAGTATATAGAAAAATAAAGAATATAGAACATAGAATTTTGAATGTAGAATACAGAGTATGGAATATACAACCTAAAATATGGAAAATATAGAAATAGAATATAAAAGAATATAGGACATAAAAGAATATAGAATTTAGAACATAGAATATAAAATACAGAATATAGACTATAGAAGAATTTAGAATATAGAATATGGAGTATAGAATATACTATATAGAATATACAATATAGAAGAATATATGATACAGACTATAGAAGACTATAGAGTATAAAAAGTAGAATATAGAATACAGAAAATTATATGGCGAAATATAGAATATAGAAAAAGAACATTGAATATAGAACACAGAGTATGGAATATAGAACATAGAAAATATAGAATATAGAAGAATATACAATATAAAACATAGTATATAGAATGTAGAATACAAAATATAGACTATGAAATAAAGAACACAGAATATAGAATATAAATTATGGAATATAGAAGATAATGGAGTATAGAATAAAGAATGTAAAATACAGACTATACAATATAGAAGAATATAGAATACGGAATACAGAATATAGAATATAGAAGGAAAAATGTGGAATATGGAATATAGAATACAAAAAAATATAGTATAGAAAAATATAGAAGTCTATGGAAGAACATAGAATTTAGAATGTAGAATATAGAATACATAACATAGAATATGGAAGAACTTAAAATATACAATGCAGAATGTAGAATATAGAACACAGAATATGAAATATAGAATATAGGAAAATATTGTATGTGGAAAAACATAGATTATAGAACATCAAATATAGAATACAGAGTCTGGAATATAGAATGTTCATATATATAGAATATAGAAGAACATAGATTATAGAATATAAAGAATTTAAAATATAGAATATGGAACATAGAACACTGAAGATAGAATACAGAATATAAAAGAACTTTGAAAACAGAACAATATAGTGTATAGAGGATTTGGAGTAGAGAAGAATATAGAATATACATTATAGAAGAATATAGCATAAAGAATACAGAATATAGAAGAAAATAGAATATAAATTTAGTACATAGAATACAGAAAAATATAAAATGTAGAATACAGGTTATAGAATGCAAAGTATACAATGAAGAATATAGGAGATTATAAATTATACAATATAGAAAATAATGGAATACAGAATGTAAAATATAGAATATAGGAGAACATAGAATACAGAATATAGAAGAATATAGAAGGCTATAGAAAATACAAGAAAACGAATATAGTAGAATGCAGAATACAGAATATTGAAGAATACAAAATATGGAATAGAGAATATAGAAGAATTAGGATATAGAATAAAGAATATAGAATCAACTTTATTGAAGAGTGTACAGAGTAGAAGACTATACAATACAGAATATAGATTACAGAAGAACATAGAATATAGAATATAAAATATAGAATAAAGACTATAGAATATAGAATACAGATTGTAGAATATAGAGAATTATGGTATGTAGAATGTAAAATATAGAAGAATACAGAATGTAGAATATAGCATATAGAATATAGAACATGAAACATAGAATATACCATAGGGAAAAATATAGTATATAGAAAAATAAAGAATAGAGAACATAGAACTTTGAATATAGAATATGGAATATAGAAGCTAGAATATGGAAAAATACAGAAAGAGAATGTAAAAGAATATGGAACATAGAAGAATATAGAATTTAGAATGTAGAATATAAAATAAAGAATATAGAACTTTAGAACATAGAATATAGAACATAGAGGAATATAGTATATAGAAGAACAGAACACAGAAGATACAATACAGAATATAGAAGAAAAAGGAATATAGAAGAATATAGAGTATAGAAGAATACGGAATATGGAAAATAGGAGAATATAGAATATAATTATAGAAGAATTTAGAATATTGAAAAATATAGAATACAGGAAAACATAGAGCATAAATTTAGAAGATATAGGATATAGAATGCAGAATATAGAAGAATAAAGAATATAGATGACAGGCTACAGAATATAGAAGATAGAATGCAGAAGAAAATAGAGTATGGACAAATATGGAATATAGGGTATAGGATGTAGACTATTGAAGAATATAGAATAGAGAAAGTAGAAGAATAAAGATTACAAACTATAGAAGAATACAGAATGTAGAATAGAGAATACAAGAGAATATTAGATTACAGAAGAATATAGAGAGTAGAAGGTAGAATTTACAATAAAAATATAGAATATAGAAGAATATAGAATTCAGAAAAATTTAGAATATAGAATATAGAAGAAAATGGAATATAAAATGTAGAATGGAGAACATACAATGTGGAATAGAGTATGGAGAAGAATAAAGAATATTGTAAAATTTAGAATATAAAATGTAGACTGTATAATATTGAATATAGAATTTAGAATGTAAAATATACAATATAGCAGAATACAGATTATAACAGAAGAAAATAGAATGTAGAATAAGTATGTAGAAGCGTATAGAATACAGAACATAGAAGAATATAGAATGCAGAATGTAGAATATGGAATATATAATACAGAATACAGAAGAATATAGTATATAAAATATTGAATATAGAGTATGGAATATAGAATACAGGGTATGGAATAGAGAATATAGAAAAATATAAAATAGAGATAAATATAGAATAAAGAATAGAGCATGTACAAAGTAGAATACAAAATATAGAATATAGAATAAAGAACTTAGAATATAGAATATAGAAGATTGTGGAATATACAATGTAGAATTAAATATAGAATGTAGAAGATGGAATATAAGAGAATATAGAATGTAGAATATAGTATACAGAATATGCAATATAGAATACAGAAAATTATAAAAAATATTTAAAAAATGTAGAAGATGGAATATAAGAGACTATAGAATGTAGAATATAGTATACAGAATATGCAATATAGAATGCAGAAAATTATAAAAAATATAGACTAGAAAAAATATTGAATATAGAATACAGGCAATGGAATAAGAAAAATATAGAATTTAGAATACAGAATGTAGAATACAGAATATAAAGTATAATATAAAAATATAGAGAATATACATTATAGACTATAGAAGATTATGGAATATAGAATGTAAAATACAGAATATACAATATAGAACAATATATGATACAGACTATAGAAGAATAAAGAGTATAGAATGTAGAATATAAAATACAGAAAATTATATAGAAAATATAGAATACAGAAAAACATTGAAAATAAAACAGAGGATGGAATATAGAATATAGAAGAATATAGAATGTAGAATACTAATTATAGAATATGAAATAAAGCATAAAGAACACAGAATATAGAAGAATACAGATTATAGAATATAGAAGATAATGGAATATAGAATATAGAATGTAAAATACAGAATATACAATATAGAAGAATATAGAGTACAGAAGAATATAGAATATAGAAGGAAGAATGTAGAATATGGAATATAGAATACAGAAAAATATAGTATATAGAAAAACATAGAATATGGAAGAACATAGAATAAAAATGTAGACTGTAGAATATGAAATATAGAATATAGAAGAATATTGTATGTAGAAAAATATAGAATATAGAACATCAAATATAGAATACAGAGTATGGAATATAGAAAAATATAGAAGAACATAGATTATAGAATATAGAGAATTTAAAATATAGAATATGGAACATAAAACACTGAAGATAGAATACAGAATATAAGAGAACTTTGAAAATAGAAGAATATAGTGTATTCTATATTTTACATTCTACATTCCATAATTATCTATATTCTATAATCTGTATTCTATAGTCTTTATATTTTATATTCTATATTCTAATTCTACTTTCTATATTCTAAATTCTGTATTATATGTTCTTGTATAATCTATACTCTGTATTGTGTAGTCTTCTACTGTGTATATTCTTCTATAATGTTAATTCTATATTCTTTATTGTCTATTCTTCCATATTCTGTATTCTTCAATATTCTGTATTCTACATTCTACTATATTCTTTTTCTTGTATTTTCTATAGCCTTTTGTATTCTATATTCTAAATTTGTTTGATATTCTTCTATTATCTGTATTGAATATTCTGTAATGTATATTCTATAATCTATATTCTTGTTTATCTTCTTCTGTGTTCCATATTCTTGTATATTCTATATTCTACTATTTTCTATATTCTTTTATTTTCTGTATTCTATCTTCTGTGTTCTGTGTTCTATGTTCAATATTCTATATACTATATCCTTCTATATTGTGTATTCCATATTCTAAATTCTTCTATTCCATATTCTATATTCTTCTATATTCTGTACTCCACATTCTAAATTCTATGTTGTTGTATATTCTGTATTTTCCTATATCCTATATTCCATACTCTATTCTTTTTTTATTCTATATTCGATGTTCTACGTTCTATATTCTCTATTTTCTCTATACTATATTCTTCTATATTCCATATTGTATATTCTACATTCTAAAATCTTCTATATTCTACATTCTGTATTCTACATTCTTCTAGATTCTATTTTCTAGATTCTATATTTTTCTATATTCTATGTTCTATATTAATCTCTTTTCTATATTTTTACATGTACTATATTTCTGTGTATTCTATATTCCATATTCTTTATACTGTATTCAACATTCTATATTCTTCTATATTCTGTTTTCTATATTCTCCTATATTCTATATTTTACATTCTACATTCTATATTCCATAATCTTCTTTATTATATAATTTATAATCTTCTATATTCTATAATCTATAGTCTCCTAAATTCTTCATTCTATATTTTGCATTGTATATTCTGTATTCTACATTGTACATTTTATCTTCTTCTGTATTCTATATTCTAAATTTATATTCTATTTTCTTCTATATTCTGTATTCTTTATGCTATATTCTTCTATAATGTATATTCTATCTTCTTTATTCCAAATCCTCTATACGCTATGTTCATCTATTTTCAAAGTTCTTTTATATTCTGTATTCTATCTTCAGTGTTCTTTATTTGATGTTCTATATTCTATATTTTTCTACATAAAATATTCCTCGATATTCTATATTGCATATTTCATATTCCATATTCTATATTCTGCAGTCTATATTTTAAATTCTTCCACATTCTGTTCTGCATTCTTTATTTTACATTCTAAATTCTATATTTTATGTTCTTTCATATTCTTCTATATTCTAAATTTTTCTGTAATTTATATTCCATATTCTTCCTTCTACATTCTGTATTCTTCTATATTCTGTATTTTACATTCTATACTCTATATTCCATTGTCTTCCATATTCTATAATCTATATTCTATATTCTGTGTTCTTTATACTTTATTTCATATTTGATATTTTGTATTATACATTCTATATTCTGTTGTATATTCAATATTCTTCTATATTCTGTATTTTCTCTATTCTATATTCCATACTCTGTTCTATATTCAATGTTCTTTTTATATATTATATATTTTCTATATAATTTTCTGTATTCTATATTCTACATTGTATAATCTATATTCTTCTATAGTCTGGATCATATATTCGTCTATATTGTATATTCTGTATTTTACATTCTAAATTCTATGCTCCATAATCTTCTATATTCTATAATGTATATTCTCTGTATTATGTATTTTATTCTATATTCTGTATTCTACATTCTATATTTTTCTATATTCCATTGTCTGTATTCTCTATTCAATGTTTTTTTCTATATTCTATATTTTATATAATTTTCTGTATTCTATATTGCATATTCTGTATACTATAGTCTACATTGTATATTCTCTTATATTCCATCTTCTATATTTTGTATTCTACATTCTATATTTTCTATATTCCATACTTTGTGTTCTATATTCAATGTTTTTTTCCTATGGTCTATATTTTTCTATATAATTTTCTGTATTCTACATTCTATACTCTATATTCTTCCATAGTCTGTATCATTTATTCTTCTATATTGTATATTCTGTATTTTACATTCAACATTCTATATTCCATAATCTTCTATATTCTATAATGTATATACTCTATATTATGCATTTCGTATTCTATATTTTATATTGTATATTTTGTATTCTACATTCTATATTCTAAATTCTATATTTTTCTATATTCCATTGTCTGTATTTCATATTCAGTGTTGTTTTCCATACTCTATATTTTTTATAATTTTCTGTATTCTATATTCCATATTCTGTAAACTATATTCTACATTTTTTCCCTTATATTCCATCTTCTATATTCTATATTTAATATCTACATTCTATTTTCCAGAATCTTCTATATTCTATAATCTATATTCTTCTATATTCTGTGTTCTTGATACTATATTTTATATTCTATATTTAGTATTCTACTTTGTATATACTCTATTCTATATTTTTCTATATTCTCCATTCCATGCTCTGTATTCTATATTCCATATTTGATGTTCTATATTCTATGTTCTATATTTTTATATACAATATTCGTCTGTACTCTACATTCTATATTCCATATTCTGTATTCTACATTCTGCATTCTATATTCTGTATTCTTCTATGTTCTGTATTCTATAGTTTTCTATATTCTTATTCTACATTCTATATTCTTCTGTTATAATCTATATTCTTCTATCTGCTATATTCTATATTCTATGTTCCGAATTCTATATTCAATATTCTACAGTCTACATGATATATTCTAAATTTTTCGATATTCTTTATTCTTCTCTATACTCTATTCCATATTCTATGTTCTCCGTTCTACATTCTATATTCCATTTTCTTCTATATTCTACATTTTATATTCTAAATTTTTCTGAATTCTATATTCTTCTATCTTCTATATTTTTATTGTATATTCTGCCTTGTAATGTGTATATTCTATATTCTTCTGTAATTTAATATTCTCTTGTATTCTGTCTTCCATATTCGCTATTCTACATTCTTCTATAGTTTGTAATCTATATTCTTCTACTTTATTCTATATTCTTCAGTAGTGTATATTCTATACCCTATATATGTCAATATTCTATTTTCTTCTACGTTGTATCTTCTATATTCTGTCAACTATATTCTTTACTCTTCTATATTCTGCATTCTATATCCTATATCTTCTATGTTCTAAATTTATGCTCTGTTTTCCTATATTCTGTATTCTATATTTTTCAATATTCTATATATAATTATTAAAAAATTATTATTTTTAATTATATACTACATTCTCCTGTTTTGCATATTCCATATTCTTCTATAATCTATATTCTCCTATATTCTTTTTTCTTTTATATTCTGTATTGTATCTTCTATGTTCTTTGTTCTATATACTATATTAAAGTATATTCTATAGTCCATATTCTATATCCTACTTTCTAAATTCTTGTGTGTTCTATATTTCATATTCCAAATTCTACATTCCAAATTCTATATTATTCTATGTTCTATATTCTTTTACATTCTATTTCTATATTTTTCTATATTCTAGATTCTATATTCCATACTCTGTATTCTATATTGTATATTAAAAGTTTTATGTTGTATATTCTTTATTTTTCTATACACTATAATTTTCTGTATGGTATATTCTATGTTCCATATTCTATATGCTATATTCTACATTCTGTATTCTTCTATATTCTGTATTCTATATTCTTCTATATTTTACATTCTACATTCCATAATTTTCTATATTCTATAATCTGTATTATGTATTCTTGTAGTTCTAATTATATATTTTATACTCTATGTTCTGTATTCCACTTTCTATTTTCTAAATTCTGTATTTTATGTTCTTCTGTAATCTATATTCTGTATTGTATCGTCTTCTACTGTGTATATCCTTCTATAATGTATATTCTATATTCTTCTGCATTCTATATTCTCTGTTCTTCCATATTCTGTATTCTTCAATATTCTGTATCCTACATTCTACTATAGTCTTTGTTTTGTATTTTCTATAACCTTCTATATTCTAAATTTATATTCGATATTCTATATTCTGTGTTCTTCTGTAATGTATATTCTATAATCTATATTCTTGTTTATATTTTTCTATATTCTTATTCTTGTATATTCTATATTCTTTTATATTCTGCATTCTATTTTCTGTGTTCTGTGATCAATATTCTACATACTTTATCCTTTTATATTCTTTATTCAATATTCTATATTCTTCTATATACTATATTCCACATTCTAAATTCTATGTTCTATATTTTCCTATATCCTATATTCCATACTCTCTATTATATATTTGATGTTCTATGTTGTATATTTTTCTCTATACTATATTCTTCTGTATTCTGTATTCCATATTGTATATTCTACATTCTTTTTTGTAAAATCTTATATATTCTACATTCTGTATTCTATATTCTTCAAGATTCTATATTTTTGTATATTTTATGTTCTATATTCTATCTTCTATTTTCTGTATTTTTATATATAGTATATTTCTGTGTATTTTATATTCCATATTCTTTATACTATGTTCAACATTCTATATTCTTCTATATTCTGTATTCTATGTTCTTCTATACTCTATATCCTCCTATATTCTTCATTCTATACTTTGCATTCTATAATCTGTATTCTACATTGTATATTTTATAATCTTCTGTATTCTATATTCTAAATTTATATTCTATTTTCTTCTATATTCTGTATTCTTTATGCTATATTTTTCTACAATATATATTCTATATTATTCTTCATTCCAAATCCTCTATACGCTATATGCTTCTATTTTTCAAGGTTCTTTTATATTCTGTATTCTATCTTCAGTGTTTAGTCCTATATTCTATATTTTCAATTCTCTATATTCTATGATCTAAGTTCTTGTATGTTCTATATGTTTGTATATTCTATATACCATACTCTGTATTGTATGTTCGATGTTCTATATTCTATAATATTCTACATACAGTATTCTCCTATATTCTATATTGCATATTTCATATTCTATATTCTACATTCTGCAGTGTATATTTTAAATTCTTCCATATTCTACGTTCTGTATTCTATATTCTACATTCTAAATTCTATATTCTTCCATATTCTATATTTTTCTATATACTATATTTTTCTGTATTCTATATTCCATATTCTACATTCTTCCTTCAATATTCTATATACTTTTATATTCTGTATTCCATATTCTTCTGTATTGTACAGTCTGTATTTTACTTTCTATATCTATATTTCATTATCTTCTATATTCTGTAATCTACATTCTTCTACATTCTGTGTTCTTTATGCTTTATTTCATAGTCTATGTTTTGTAATCTACATTCTATATTCTTCTATATTCTATATTTTCTATATTCTATATTCCATACTCTGTGTTCTATATTCAATGTTCTTTTTCTGTATTCTATATTTTTCTATATAATTTCTGTATTCTATGTTCTATACTCTATATTCTTCCATAGTCTGTATCATATATTCTTCTATATGTATGTTCTATACTTTACATTCTACATTCTATATTCCATAATCTTTTATATTGTATAATATATATTCTCTATATTATGTATTTTATTCTATATTTTATATTCTGTATTCTACATTCTGTATTCTAAATTCTATATTTTTCTATATTCCATTGTCTGTATTCTCTATTCAATGTTTTTTCTATATTCTAAACTTTTTATAATTTTCTGTATTCCATATTGCATATTCTATATACTATATTCTACATTCTATATTCTCTTATATTTCATCATGTATATTCTATATAATTCTACATTCTATATTCCAGAATCTTCTATATTCTATAATCTTCTATATTCTTTGGTCTTTATTCTATATTTTATAGTCTGTATTCTACTTTGTACATACTCTATTCTATATTCTTCTCTTTTCTATATTTTACTATAGTGTGTATTCCATACTCTGTATTCTATATTCCATATTCTCTGTTCTCTATTCTATGTTCTGTATTCTATATTTTTATACACTATATTCTTCTGTATTCTACATTCTGCATTCTATATTCTTCTATGTTCTGTATTCTATACATGTCTACATTCTTATTCCACTTTCTATATTCTCTTATAATCTATATTCTCCTATCTGCTATATTGTATATTCAATATAACAGTCTACATTACCTATTATAAATTTTTGATTATTCTTTATTCTTCTCTATTCTCTATTCCATATTCTATGTTCTACATTCTATATTCCATTTTCTTCTATATTCTACATTTTATATTTAAATATTTCTGAATTCTGTATTCTTCTATATTCTGTTTTTTATTGTATTCTACCTTCTAATCTCTATATTCTATATTCTTCTTTAATCTAATATTCTCCTATATTCTCCATTCTATACTCTTCTATATTTTGTAATCTATATTCTTCTACTTTCTCTATTCTATATTCATGAATAGTGTATAGCCTATACCGTATGTTCCATATTTGTCAATATTCTATTTTCTTCTACATTTTATCTTCTATATTCTGTAGTCTGTCATTCATATTCTTTATTTTCTATATTCTGCATTCTATATCCTATCTCGTCTATATTCTAAATTTATGCTCTATGTTTTCCTAGATTCTGTATTCTATATTTTTCAATATTCTATATTCTTCTTTAATTATATTCTACTTTCTCCTTTTTTTCCATATTCCGTATTCTTCCATACTCTATATTCTTCAATATTCTGTATTGTATCTTCTATGTTCTATGTTCTTCTATATACTGTATTCCTCTATATTCTATAGCCCATACTGTATATTCTGTGTTCTAAATTCTTCTATATTCTATATTCTGTATTTTATATTCTACATTCTAAATTCTGTATTCTTCTATGTTCTATATTCTTTTATATTCTATTTCTATATTTTTCCATATTCCAGGTTTTGTATTCCATACTTTGTATTCTATATTGTATATTCAAAGTTCTGTGTTGCATATTCTTTATTTATATACTATATTTTTCTGTATGGTATAGTCTGTGTTCCATATTCTATATTCTATATGCTATATTCTACGTTCTACATTCTGTATTCTTCTATATTCTGTATTCTATATTCTGCTATATTTTACATTCTACATTCCATAATTTGCTATATTCTATAACCTGTATTCTATAGTCTTTATTCTATATTTTATATTCAACATTGTACTTTCTATATTCTAAATTCTGTATTCTATGTTCTTCTATAATCTATAATCAGTATTGTATAGTCTTCTATTGTGTGTATTCTTCTATAATGTATATTCTATATTCTTCTGTATTCTATATTCTAATTCTTCTATATTCTCTATTCTTCCATATTGTGTATTCTACCTTCTACTATATTCTTTTTCTTGTATTTTCTATAGCCTTCTATATTCTTCTATATTCTAAATTTATATTCGATATCGTCTATAGTCTGTATCCTTCTGTAATGTATATTCCACAAACTATATCCTTGTTTATATTCTTCTATGTTCCTTATTCTTGTATATTTTATATTCTACTATTTTCTATATTCTTTTATATTCTGTATTCTATCTTCTGTGTTCCGTGTTCTATATTCAATATTCTATATACTATATCCTTCAATAATCTATATCCCATATTCTATATTCTTCTATATTGTATATTCCACATTCTAAATTCTATGTTCCTCTATATTCTATATTTTCCCATATCCTATATTCCATGCTCTCTATTCTATATTCAATGTTCTATATTTTTCTCTATACTGTATTCTTCTGTATTCTATATTCCATATTCTACATTCTATATTCTAAAATCTTCTATATTCTACATTCTGTATTCTATACTCTACATTCTATATTCTTCTAGATTCTATTTTTGTATATTCTATGTTCTATATTCAATTTTCTATTTTCTATATTTTTATGTATACTATATTTTTGTGTATTCTATATTCCATATTCTTTATACTATATTCAACATTCTATATTCTTCTATATTCTGTATTCTATATTCTCCTAAATTCTATATTTTACATTCTACATTCTGTATTGCATAATCTTGTATACTGTATAACTTATAATCTATATTCTGTAATCTACATTCTTCTATATTCTGTATTCTACATTATACATTTTATATTCTTCTGTATTCTATATTCTAAATTTATATTCTATTTTCTTCTATATTCTGTATTCTTTATGCTATATTTTTCTTTAATGTATACTCTATATTCTTCTTTATTCCAAATCCTCTATACACTATATTCTTCTATTTTCAAAGTTCTTTTATATTCTGTATTCTATCTTCAGTGTTGTATGTTCCATGTTCGATTTTTTAAATTCTCAGTATTCTATATTATATGTTCTTCTATATTGTATATTTTTGTGTATTCTATATTCCAGACCCTCTATTCTAGATTTGATGTTCTATAGTCTATACTTTTCTATATACCATATTCTTGTATATTCTGTATTCTATATTCTACATTCTATATTCTTTTCTTCCATATTCAATATGGAATATAATATACACAAAAATATAGTATATGTAAAAATATACAAAATAGAAGATTTAATATAGAGCATAGCATAAACAAAAATATAGAATATAGAAGAATATAGAATACAGAGTGTAGAATATAGAAGATTTTAGAATATAGAGTGTAGAATATACAATATGGAATAGAATGCAGAACATAGAATATAGAAGAATTTAAAATATAGAATGCAGAATGTAGATTACGGACTATGAAATATGCAATATAGAATGTAGAAGAATATTGTATGTAGAAAAATGTAGAATATAGAACACTGAAGATAGAATGTAGAATAAAAAAACTTTGAAAATAGAAGAATATAATGTATAGAGGATCTGGAATAAAGAAGAATACGTAATATACATTATAGAAGAATATAGCATAAAGAATACAGAATATAGAAGGAAATAGAATATAAATTTAGAATATAGAATACAGAAGAATATAAAATGTACAATGTAGAATACAGAATATAGAATGCAAAATATAGAATGAAGAATCTAGGAGAATATTGATTATAGAATATAGAAGATTATAAATTATAAAATATAGAAGATTATGGAATGTAGAATGTAAAATATAGAATATAAGAGAATATGGAATATAGAAGCATATAGAATGTTGAATATAGTATAAAGAATATGGAACATAGAATACACAAAAATATAGTATATGTAAAAATATAGAAAATAGAAGATTGAATACAGAACATAGAACATGGAAAATATAGAATATAGAAGAATATAGAATACAGAGTGTAGAATATAGAAGATTTTAGAATATAGAATGTATAACACAATGTGGAATATAGAATACAAAAGAATATAGTATAGAGAAAAATATGGAACATAGAACATCAAATATAGAATAGAGGGTATGGAATATAGGATGTAGGAAAATATAGAATATAGAAGAACATAGAATTTAAAATGTGGAATATAGGATATAGTATATAGAAGAATATTGAACATAGAACACAGAAGATAGAATACAGAATATAAAAGAATATAGAAAATAATAGAATATAGAATATACCAGAATATGGAATATAGAAGAAGATAAACAAGAATATAGATTATACAATATACATTACAGAAGAATATAGAATACAGAATATAGAAGAATATCAAATATAAATTTCAAATATATAAGAACATAGAATATAGAAGGCTATAGAAAATACAAGAAAAAGAGTAAAGTAGAATGTAGAATACAGAATATTGAAGAATACAGAATATGGAATAATAGAGAATATAAAGAATTAGAATAGAGAAGAATATAGAATATATATTATAGAAGAATTTACACAATAGGCTATACAATACTGATTATAGATTATAGAAGAACATAGAATACAGAATTTAGAATGTAGAAAGTAGAATTTAGAATACAAAATATAGAATAAAGAGTATAGAATACAGGTAATAGAATATAGAAAATTATGGAATGTAGAATGTAAAATTTCGAAGAATATAGAATACAGAATATAGAAAAATACAGAATACAAAATGGAGAATATACCATATAGAATATAGAATATGGAACATAGAATATACCGTACAGAAAAATACAGTATATAGAAAAATAAAGAATATAGGACATAGAACTCTGAATATACAATACAGAATACAGAGTATGGAATATAGAACCTAGAATATGAAAAAATAAACTAGAATATAAAAGAATATAGAACATAGAAGAATATAGAATTAAGAATATAGAATATAAAATACAGAATATAAACTATAGAAGAATTTAGAATGTAGAATATAGAATATGGACTATAGAATATAGAGGAATATAGTATGTATATAGAAGAACATAGAAGATATAATACAGAATATAAAAGAAAAAATATAGAAGAATATTGAGAATACAAGAATATGGAATATGGAAAATAGGAGAAAGTAGAATATAATTATAGAAGAATATAGAATACTGAAAAATATAGAATACAGAATATAGGAAAACATAGAGCATAAATTTAGAATATAGAAGATATAGGATATAGAATGCAGAATATAGAAGAATTAAGAATACAGATGATAGACTACAGAATATAGAAGATAGAACATAGAAGAAACTAGATTATTGACAAATAGGGAATATAGAGTATAGAATATACACTTTTGAAGATAGAGAATAAAGTAGACGAATATAGATTACAAAACAGAAGAATATAGAATGTCAAATAGAGACTATGGAATACAGAATATAAGAGAATATTAGATTACAGAAGAATATAGAACATAGAGATTAGAACATAGAATATGCAATAAAAATTACAGAATATAGAAGAATATAGAATTCAGAAAACTTTAGAATGTAAAATGTAGACTATAGAAGAAAATGGAATGGAGAATGGATAACATAGAATATGCAATAGAGAAGAATATTGAAAATTTTAGAATATAGAATGTGGACTGTAGAATACTGAATATAGAATTTAGAACATACAATATAGAATATAGCAGATAGAACAATATAGATTATAACAGAAGAATATAGAATGTAGAATAAGAATGTAGAAGAGTATAGAATACAGAACATAGAAGAATATAGAATAAAGAATGCAGAATGTAGAAAATAGGATATGGAATATAGAATGTAGAATACAGAAGAATATAGGATATAAAAAATATAGAATATAGAACATCGAATGTGGAATATAGAGTACAGAGTATGGAATAGAGAATATAGAATAGAGATAAATATAGAGTATAGATTAGAGTATGTAGAAAGTAGCATACACAATATAGAATATAAAATATAGAAAAAACCCATAGAATATAGATTATAGAATATAGAGGATTCTGGAATATAGAATGCAGAATTAAATATAGAATATAGAAGGCGGAATATAAGAGAATATAGAATGTAGAATATAGTTTACAGAATATGCAATAGGGAATATACAATACAGAAAATTACAAAAATATAGAATATAGAAAAAAACTTTGAATATAGAATACAGACAAAGGAATATAGAAAAATATAGAATATGGAATGTAGAATACAGAATATAGAAAATAAAATATAGAATAAAAATGCAGAATACAGAGAATATACATTATAAATAGAGATTATGGAATAGAGAATGTAGAATGTTAAATACAGAATATACAATATAGAAGAATATAGAGTATCAAATGTAGAGTATAGAATACAGAAAATTATGTAGAAATATATAGAATACAGAAAAAGAACATTCAATATAGAACACAGAGTATGGAATATAAAAAAAAATTCATAGACTATAGAAAATATAGAGTATAGAAAAATATAGAATATAGAACATGGAATATAGAATGTAGAATACAAAATATAGAATAAAGGATAAAGGACACAGAATATAGAAGAATATAGATTATAGAATATAGAAGATAATGGAATGTAGAATATAGAATGTAAAATACAGAATATACAATATAGAAGAATAAAGAATATAGAAGATTATAGAATATAGAAGTAAGATGTGGAATATGGAAAATAGAATACAGAAAAATATAGTACATAAAAAATATAGAACATAGAAGAATATGGAAGAACATAGAATTTAGAATGTAGAATATAGAATACAGAACATAGAATATAGAAGAATTTAAAATATAGGATGTGGAATATAGAAGAGGGAATATGAAATATAGAATACAGAAGAATATTGTATGTAGAAGAATACAGAACATCGAAAATAGAATACAGAGTATGTAATATAGAATATACAAAAATATAAAATATAGAAGAACATAGATTATAGAAAATAGAGAATTTACAATATAGAATATGGAACGTAGAACACTGAAGATAGAACACAGAATATAAAAGAACTTTGAAAATGATGAATCTAGTGTATAGAGGATTTGGAATAAAGAAGATAGAACATACATTATAGAAGAATACAGCATAAAGAATACAGAATATAGAAGAAAATAGAATATAAATTTAGAATATGGAATACAGAAGAATACAAAATGTACAATGTAGAATACAGAATATAGAATGCAAAATATAGAATGAGGAATTTAGGAGAATATAGATTATAGGATACAGAAGATTATAAATTATACAATATAGAAGATTATGGAATATAGAATGTAGAATGTAAAAATTGGAATATAGGAGAACATGCAATATAGAAGAATATAGAATGTTGATTATAGTATAAAGTATATTGAATATAGAATACACAAAAATATAGTTTATGTAAAAATGTAGAAAATAGAAGATTGAATATAGAACATAGACTATAGAAAAATATCAAATCTGGAATACATAATGTAGAATATAGAACACAGAATGTAGAATATAGAAGATTTTAGAATACAGATTGTAGAATATAGAATATGGAATATAGAATACAGAAGAATACAGTATAGAGAAAAATATAGAATATTAAACCTAGAACATCAAATATAGAATAGACAGTATGGAATATAGGATATAGGAAAACATGGAATATAGAAGAACATAGAATTTAGAAAGTGGAATATACAATATAGAAAAATTAGAATATAGAATACTGAGTATAGAAGGATATAGTATATAGAAGAATATTGCATGTAGAACACAGAACACAGATGATAGAATACAGAATATAAAAGAATATAGAAAATAGTAGAATATAGAATATACAAGAATATGGAATATAGAATATAAACAAGAATATAGACTATGGAATATATATTACAGAAGAATATAGAATACACAATATACGAGAATATCAAATATAAATTCAGAATATAGAAGAATACAAAATATAGAAGGCTATAGAAAATACAAGAAAAAGAATACAGTAGAATGTAGAATACAGAATATGGAAGAATAGAGAATATACGAGAATTAAATATAGAATGGAGAAGAATACAGAATATACATTATAGAAGAATATACACAATAGAAGATTATACAATACAGACTATAGATTATAGAGGAATATAGAATACAGAATTTCGAATATAGAATGTAGAATAAAGAATATAAAATATAGAATAAAGACTATAGAATACAGATTATAGAATATAGAAAACTATGGAATGTAGAATGTAAAATATAGGAGAATATAGAATACAGAATGTAGAATATTGAGCATAGAATATACCATAAAGAAAAATATACTATAGAGAAAAAAAAGAACAGAGATCTTTGAATATACAATACAGAATACAGAGTATGGAATATAGAACCTAGAATATGTAAAAATATAGAAATAGAATATAAAGTATAGAACATAGAAGAACATAGAATGCAGAATATAAAATACAGAATATGGACTATAGAAGAATTTAGAACGTAGAATATAGAATACAGACTATAGAATATAGAGGAATATAGTATATAGAAGAACATAGAAGATACAATACAGAATATAAAAAATATAGAGTATAGAAGAATATGGAATAAGGAAAATAGGAGAATGTAGAATATAATTATAGAAGAATATAGAATATTGAAAAATATAGAATACAGAATCTAGGAAAACATAGAGCATAAATTTAGAATATAGAAGATATAGGATATAGAATGGAGAATATAGAAGAATAAAGAAAATAGATGACAGACTACAGAATATAGAAGATAGAACGTAGAAGAAAACAGAATATTGACAAACAGGGAATATAAGGTATAGGATATATGCTATTGAAGAATGTAGAATAGTGAAAGTAGACTATAGATTACAAAATATAGAATATAGAATGTAGAATAGAGAATAAAAATTGAGAATATAAGAGACTATTAGATTACAGAAGATATAGAATATACAGATTAGAAGGTAGAATACACAATAAAATTATAGAATATAGAATATAGAATTCAGAAAAATTTAGACTATAAAATGTAGAATATAGAAGAAAATGGAATGGAGAATGGATAACATAGAATATGGAATAGAGAAGAATAAAGAATATTGAAAAACTTAGAATATAGAATGTAGACTGTAGAATATTGGATATAGAATTTAGAACGTACAATATAGAATATAGCAGATAGAAAAATATAGATTATAACAGAAGAATATAGAACGTAGAATAAGAATGTAGAAGAGTATAGAATACAGAACATAGAAGAATATAGAATAAAGAATGCAGAATGTAGAAAATAGGATATAGAATATAGAATGTAGAATACAGAAGAATATAGGATATAAAAAATATAGAACATAGAATATAGAACATCGAATATGGAATATAGAATACAAAGTATGGAATAGAGAATATAGAAAAATATAGAATAGAGATAAATATAGAATATAGAATAGAGTATGTACAAAGTAGAATAAAGAATATGGAATAAAAAATATAGAATAAAGAACATAGAATATAGAAGAATATAGATTATAGAATATAGAAGATTCTGGAATATAAAATGTAGAATTACATATAGGATATAGAAGATGGAATATAAGAGAATATAGAATTTAGAATATTGTATACAAAATACACAATACGGAATATAGAATACAGAAAATTATAAAAAATATAGAATATACAAAACAACATTGGATATAGAATACAGACAATGGAATATAGAAAAATATAGAATTTAGGGTACAGAATGTAGAATACAGAATTTGGAATATAAAATATAGAATAAAAATACATAATATAGAGAATATAGATTATAGAATATAGAAGATAATGGAATATAGAATGTAGAATGTAAAATACTGAATGTACAATATAGAAGAATATATGATACAGAGCATAGAATACAGGATATAGAATGTAAAATATAAAATATAGAAATTATATACAAAAATATAGAAAAAGAACATTGAATATACAACACAGAGTATGGAATATAAAATATAGAACATAGAATATGGACTGTAGAATACAGAATATAGAATATAAAGTATAAAGAACACAGAATTTAGAATATAAATTATAGAATAAAGAAGATTATGAATTATACAATATAGGAGCTTATGGAATATACAATGTAGAATATAAAATATAAGAGAATATAGAATACGGAATATAGAAGGATATAGAATGTAGAATATACTATATAGAATATAAAATACAAAAATGTAGTATATGTGAAAATATAGAAAATAAAAGATTGAATATAGAACATAGAATATAGAAAAATATAGAATCTAGAAGAATCTAGAAAGTAGAATATAGAATACAGAATGTAGAATATAGAAGATTTTAGTATATAGGATGTAGAATATACAATATGGAATATAGAATACAGAACAATATAGTATGGAGAAAAATATAGAATATAGAACATCGAATATAGAATAGAGATATAGGAAAACATATATCATAGAAGAACATAGAATTTAGAATGTGGAATAGAGAATACAGAAGAATTTAGAATATAGAATATAGAGGAATATAGAACATAGAACACAGAAAACAGAAGATGAAATACAGAATATAAAAGAACTTAGAATATAGAATACACAAGAATATAGAATATACATTATAGAATATACATTACAGAATAATATAGAACAAGAATGTAGAAGAATATAGAATATAAATTTAGAATATAGAAGAAAAACAATATAGAAGAATATAGAATATAAAATATGGAAGAATAGAGAATATATAAGAATATCAATACAGAATACAGAAGAATATAGAATATACATTATAGAAGAATATAGACAATAGGAAGCTATACAATACAGAATATAGAAGAATATAGCACATAGAAGAACATAGAATATAGAATTTAGGATATAGAATGTAGAATATAAAATATAGAATAAAGACTACAGAATATAGAAGAATACAGATTATAGAATATAGAAGATCATGGAATATAGATTATAGAATGTAAAATATAGAATATAGCATATAGAATATGGAGTATGGAACATAGAATATACCATACAGAAAAATATAGAATATAGAACATAGAACTTTGAATATATGATATAGAATACAGAGAATGGAATATAGAACTTTGAATATGGAAAAATATAGAAATAGAATATAAAGGAATATGGAACATAGAAGAATATAGAATTAAGAATGTAGAATATAGATTATAGAAGAATTCAGAATGTAGAATATAGAACATGGAATATAGAATATAGAGGTATATAGTATATAGACGAGCACAGTACAAAGAATATACAATACAGAATATAAAAGAAGATAGAAGAATACAAAGCATAGAAGAATACGGAATATAGGAGAATATAGAATATACATTATAGAAGAATACGGAACATTGAAGAATATAGAACACAGAATATAGAGTATAAATTTAGAATATAGAAGAATAAAGAATATAGATGTCAGACTATAGAGTATAGAAGATAGAATGTAGAAGAAAATAGAATATCGACAAGTATGGAACATAGAATACAGAATATCGAAGAATATAGATTATAAAACAGAAGAATATAGAATGTAGAATATGGAGTATAGAATATAGAAGAATATAGAATATAGACTACAGAAGTATATAAAACATAGAGATTAGAAGGTAGAATAGAGAATGTACAATTTAGAATATGGAAGAAAATGGAACAAAGAATGTAGGATGTAGAACATAGAGTATAGAATACACAAATGAGAATAGAGAAGAATAAAGAATATAGAAGAATTTAGAATATAGACTACAGACTATCGAATATGGAAGAATATATACTATAGAATATTAGAAAATAGAATGTACAATATAGAATATAGAAGAGTATAGAAAAGAGAACACAGAAGTATATAAAATACAGAATGCAGAATATTGACTGGAATATAGAATATAAAAAATACAGTATTTAGAAAAATACAGAATAAAGAATATAAAACATAGAACATCAAATATGGAACATAAACTACAGAGTAAGGAATATAGAAAAACATAGAATATAGAATACAGAACGTAGAATATAGAACATAGAATGGAGAATCTAGAATACAGGATATAAAATATAGAATATAGAAGATTATACAACATAGAAGATTATGGAATATAGAATACAGAAGAATATCGATATGGAATATAGAATACAGAATATGCAATATAGAATATATAAAAGAAAAATATAGTATGTAGAAAAATATAAATATAGAACATAGAACATCGAATATACGATTCACAGTATGGAATACAGAATAAAGAAAAATATAAAATATAGTAGATAGAAGAGTATAGAATATCGAACATAGAATATAAAATTTAGAATAAAGAATGTAGAATACAGAATATAAAATATCAAAGAATATAGAATAGGGAATATGGAAAATGGACTATAGACTATAGAATACAGAAAAATATAGTATATGGAAAAATATAGAATATAGAACATAGAATATAGAAAAATACACAATATAGAAGAATATAGAATAAAGAAGAACATAGAATATACAAGTTAGAATGTAGAATATGGAAAATAGAACCCAGAATGTAGAATATAGAATGTAGAACATACAATATGGAATATAGGATAAAAAGATTATAGTATAGAGAAAAATATACAATATGGAATATAAAACATCAAATATAGAATACAGAGTATGGAATATAGAATATAGGAAATTATAGAATATAGAATTTAGAATGTGGAATATAGAATATGGAAGAATTTAGAATATAGAATGTAGAATATAGGCTATGGAATATAGAGTATAGAAGAATATTGAACATAGAACACAGAACACAGAAGACAGAATACAGAATATAAAGGAATATAGAAAATAGTGGAATATAGAATATACAAGAATATAGAATATAGGAGAATATAGCTTATAGAATATATATTACAGAAGAATACAGAATATAAATTTAGAATATAGAAGAATATAAAATATAGAAGGCCATCGAAAATACAAGAAAAAGAATATAGTAGAAGGTAGGAAAGAGAATATTGAAGAATACAGAATATGGAAGAATACAGAATATAGAAGAATTAGAATATAGAATACAGAAGAACATAGAATATACGTTATAGAAGAATACACACAATAGAAGACAATACAATACAGAATATAGATTATAGAAGAACAGAATACAGAATTTAGACTATAGAAAGTAGAATGTAGAATATAAAATATAGAATAAAGACTATAGAATATACAAAAATTATGGAATATAGAATGTAAAATATAGAATACAGAATATAGAAGAATACAGAACGTAGAATGTAGAATATAGAATATGGGACATAGAATATACCATACAGAAAAATATAGTATATAGAAAAATATAGAACATAGAGCATAGAACATTGAATATAGAATTCAGAGTATGGTATATAGAATATAGTTCATAGAATATAGAATGTAGAATGTAGGATACAGAATATAAATTATAGAATATAGAAGAATACAGATTATAGAATATAGAAGATTATGGAACATAGAATGTACAATGTAAAATATAGAATATAAAAAATTGAAGAATATAGAATACAGAATATAGAAGAATGTAGAACGTAGAATAGGGAATGTGGAATATAGAATATAGTATACAGAAAATATAGTATATGGAAAAATATAGAACATAGAATAAAGAAGAACATAGAATATAGAATTTAGATTGTAGAATATAAATTGCAGAATGTAGAATATAAAATGTTTAGAATATAGAATGTAGAATATAAAATATGGAATAAGGATAATAGAATACAGAAGAATACAGAAAATATAGAATACAGAATATAGAACATGGAACATAGAACATCAAATATAGAATATAGAACACAGTATGGAATGTAGAATATAGGAAAATATAGAATATTGACGAACATAGAATATACAATATAGAGGAAAGTAGCATATAACAGAATATAGAACATAGAACACAAAACACAGAAGATAGAATACAGAATATAGAAAATAGTAGAATATAGATTATAGAACATAGAAAAACATAAATTTAGAATATAGAAGGATATAGAATATAGATTATTGAAGAATAGAGAATATGGAAGAAGAGAGAATATAGAGGAATTAGAATATAGAATACAGAAGAATATAGAATATACATGACAGAAGAATATATACGATAGAAGACTATACAATACAGACTATAGAAGAATTTAGAATATAGATCATAGAATGTAGAATACAGAATATAGTATATAAAATATAGAATAAAGACTATAGAACATAGAAGAATACAGATTGTGGAATATAGAAGATTATGGAATATAGAATGTGGAATGTAAAATATAGAAGAATATAGAATACAGAATGACTGCCATTGAAATATAGAATATGGAATATACCATAGACAAAAATACAGAACACAGAACATTGAATATAGAATACAGAATATGGAATATAGAATGTAGAAAAATATAGAAAGAATATAAAAGAATATAGAATATAGAATGTGGAATATAAAATACAGAATATAGAAGAATTTAGAATGTAGAATATGCGATATAGAATATAAAGGAATATAGTATATAGAACATAGAAGATACAATAGAGAATATAAAAGAAAAAAGAATGTAGAAGAATATAGAGAGTATAGAAGAATATGGAATATAGGAGAATATAGAATATATGTTATAGAAGAATATAGATTACAGAATATAGAGGAATTTAGAGCATAAAATTAAAATATAGAAGTATAAAGAATATAGAAGACAGACTATCAAATACAGAAGATGGAATGTAGAAGAAAATAGAATATTGACAAATATAGGATATACAATATTGAAAAATATAGAATGTAGAAAGAAGGATATAGATTATAAAATATAGAATATAGTAGAATATAGGTTACAGAATATAGAGTTTAGAAGGTAGAATATAGAATAAAGAATATAGAATTCAAAATATAGAATATAGAATTCAGAAAAATTTAGAATAAACAATGTAGAATATAGAAGAAAATGGAACATAGAATGTAGAACATAGAATATGGAATAGAGAAGAATAAAGAATTTTCAAAAAATTAGAATATAGGATGTAGACTGTGGAATATTGAATATAGAATGTAGAATATAGACTATAAAATACAGAATAGAGATATAGCAGACAGAATATAGATTATAAAATAGAATAATATAGAATGAAGAATGTAGAATAAGAATGTAAAAAGTGTAGAATACATAACAGAAGAATAGAGAACATAGAATGTAGCATACAGAATATGGAATATAGAATGTAGAAAAACATAGACTATAGAATATAGAACAACGAATATGGAACACAGAGTATGGAATATAGAATATAGATTATAGGAAAATATAGAAGAATACAGAATATAGAAGATCATAGAACATAGAATTTTGAATATAGAGAATTTAAAATATAGAGTGTGGACTATAGAATATAGAAGAATATAGAATATGGAACATAGAACACAGACGATAGAATATGGAATGTAAAAGAACTTTTGAAAATATAAGAATATAGTGTATAGAAGAATATGGAATATAGAAGAATATAGAATGTACATTATAGAAGAATATAGCATAAAGAAGAATGTAGAATACAGAATATAGAAGAAAGTAGAATATAAATTGGGGATATAGAATACGGAAGAATATAGAATATAAGATGTACAATGTAGAATACAGACTATAGAATACAAAATATAAAATAAAGAATATAGAAGGATATAGATTATAGAATATAGAAGATTATAAATTATGGAATACAGAAGATAATGGGATAGAGAATGCAGAATGTAAAATACAGGAGAATGTAGAATATAGTAATTTAGAATATGAAAAATGGAATATAGAGTACAGAAAATTACTTTATATACGAAAATGTCGAATATAGAAATAGAACATCAAATATAGACTACAGAGTATGGAATATAGAATATAGAAAAATATAGAACATAGAAGAAAATACAATATAAAACATAGAATATAGAATACAGAAGAATTTAGAATATAAAACAGAAAAAAACAAAGAATTTAGAATATAGAATATGGAATAAGGAATATAGAGAACATAGTTTATAAAATATAGAACATAGAAGATAGAATTCAGAATATAAAAGAATATATTATATAGAAGAATACAGATTATAGAAAATATGGACTATAGAAGAATATAGAATATTGAAGAATAGAGAATACAGAATATAAAAGGATACAGAACATTAATTTAGAATATAGAATATACAGAAATATAGAATGTAGAATATAGAACATAGAAGACTACAGGACATAGATGACAGACTACAGAATATAAAAGATAGAATACAAAAGAATATAGAATATGGACAAATATGATGTGTAGAATATAGGATATACAACACAGAAGAATGTAGAATATAGAAAGTAGAATATAGTTTACAGAATCTAGAAGAATATAGAATATAGAAGAATACAGATTACAGAAGTATATAGAATACAGAGTTTAGAAGGCAGAATAAAGAACACAGAATAGAGAAAAATATAGAATTTAGAAAAATTTACAATATAAAATGTAGAATATAGAATAGAGAAGAAAATGGAACATAGGATGAAGAATGTAGAACATAGAATACAGAATACACAAAAGAGAATAGAGAAGAATAAAGAATATAGAAGAATTTAGAATGTAGAATCTAGACTGTAGAATATAGAATACAGAATATAGAATGTAGAACATAGAATACAGGATATAGAATACAGAAGAATATAAAAAAAAATTTTATATAGATTATAGAAAATAGAATATAGAATGTAGAATATAAAATATAGTATATAGAAGAGTACAGAATACAGAACATAGAAGAAATAGAAGATAGAATGTGGAATATAGAAAATGGAATATGGAATATAGACAATAGAATAGAGAATAGAGAAGAATATAGTATATAGAAAAAATAGAATATAGAATATAGAACATCAAATGTGGAATATAGAGTACAGAGTATGGAATATAGAATATAGAAAAATATGGAATATAGAAAAATACAGAAGAACGTAGAATATAGAATATAGAAAACAGAATATTATGGAATATAGAATGTAAAATATAGAATATGCAGTATAGAAGGATATGGAATATAGAATACAGAAATATATGGTATAGAGAAAAATATAGTAAATAGAATACAGAATATCAAATATAGAACAGAGTATGGAATACAGAATATACAAATGTATAAATATAAAATATAGAAGAATATAGAATGTAGAATACAGAGTATACAATATATGACATAGAATATAGAATACAGATTATAGAATATAGAATGTAAAATATAGAATACACAGTATAGAAGAATACAAAATACGAAGTATAGAAAAATATAGAATAGGGAATTTGGAACAAAGAATATGGAATATAGAATACAGAAAAATATAGAACATAGAAAAAGTAGAATATAGAACATAGAACATCAAATATATAGTATAGAATGCAGAGTATGGAATATAAAAAAAATTTCATATAGAACATGGAATATACAAAAATATAGGATATAGAATATAGAAAAACATAAAATATAGAATGCAGAATATACAATATGGAACGTGGAATATAGAATACAGATGAATATTAGTATATAGAAAAATATAGAATATAGAACATCAAAATAGAATATAGAATACAGAATATGGAACATAGAATATAAAATATAGGAAAATATAGAATATAGAAGAAAATAGAATTTAGAACAAAGTATATAGAATTTAGAATGTAGATTATAGAATATAGGCAAACTTAGAATATGGAATGTAGAATGTACAAGAATATAGTATATAGAAGAATATAGAATATAGAACACAGAAGATAGAATACAGAATATAAAAAATAGAAAATAGAAGAATACAGAATATAGAATGTAGAAGAATATGGAATATAGAAGAATACAGAATATAGAGTGTTGAATATAGAATATGGAATATAGAAACCAAGAAAATATAGTATATAGAAAAATACAGATTATTCAACATAGAAAATATAGAACATCAAATATAGAATACAGATGATGGATCATAAAAGAGAAAAATAAAGAATATAAAAGAATATAGAACATAAAATATAGAATTTAGAATACAGAATATAGAAGAATTTAGAATACAGAATATAGAAGAATTTAGAATAGAGAATATAGAAGAATTTAGAATATAGAATATAGGGGAATATAGTATATAGGAGAGTTTAGAATATAGAATAAAGAACATAGAAGATAGAATACAGAATATAAAAGAATAAAGAATATAGGAGAATATAGATTATAGAAGAATATGGAATATAGGTTATACATTATAGAAGAATATAGAACATAAATTCAGAGTATAAAATGTCAAATATAGTATATATTCTGTAGAACATTGAATATATAATATAGATGACAGACTGCAGAATATAGAATATGGAAGCATATAGAATATGACAAATAGGGAATATAGGATATAGATATACAATATAGAGTATAAAAGTAGAAGAATATAGATTATAAATATAGGATATAGAATGTAGAATATAGAAGAGCATAGAATACAGATTACAGAAGAATATAGAATATAGAGTTTAGAAGGTAGAATATAGAATAAAGAATACAGAATTCAGAAGGTAGAATACAGAAGAATACAGAATTAGAATTTAGAAAAATTAATATAGAATATAGAAGAAAATGGAATATAGAATGTAACATGTAGAACAGAATATGGAATACACAATAGAGAAGAATAAAGAATATAGAAGAATTTAGAATATAGAATGTAGACTGTAGAATATTGAATATAGAATTTAGAATGTACAATATAGAATAGAGCAGATGGAAGAATGTAGATTATAACAGAAGAATATAGAATAAGAAAGTAGAAGAGTATAAAATACAGAACATAGAAGAATATAGAATGCAGAATGTAGAATATGGAATATAGAATGTAGAATAGGAAAGTATATAGTATATAGAAAATTACAGAATTTAAAATGTAGAATAGATAATAGTATAGAATACAGAACTTAGAAGAACATAGAATGTAGAATATCAAATGTAAAATATGGAATAGAGCATAGAGAAGAATACAACGTATAGAAAAATATAGAACATTAAATATGAAATATAGAATACAGAGTATGGAATATAAAATATAGAAATATAGAGACTATAGAATACAGAAGAACATACAATATAGACTTTAGAGTATAGAACTATAGAGAACTTAAAACATAGACTATAGAATGTACAATGTAGAATACAGAATATAGCGTAGGAAATAATTAATAAAGAATATGGAATGTAGAAGAATACAGATTATAGAATATAAAATATGGAATAGGAAATATAGAAAACAGAAGAAAACAGAATATAAAGTATAGAAGATTATAGGATATAGAATTCAGGATAGAAATCAGATACAGAATATAGCAAAATTTGGAATATAGAATATAGAAGAAAATGGAATAAAGAATGTAGAATATAGAATATGGAATGTAGAATACAAAAGAATATAGTACATAGAAGAATACAGAACATAGAACATAGAAGAGAGAACACAGAATATAAAAAAATAGAATAATATAAAATATATAATATAGGATATAGAATATAACAGAATATTGAATACAGAGTATTGAAGAATACAGAACATAGAATAATTGGAATATAGAATATAGAAGAATATACAATATTGAAAATACATTATAGAATACAGACAATAGAAGACTGTAAAATACAGAATATAGAAGACAATAGAATATAAATTTAGAATATAGGATATAAAATAATACAAAATATACAAAATTGAATATGGAAGAATATAGAATGTTGACAATTATGGTATATAGAATAAAAAACATAGGGTATGGAATATAAAATATAGAAGAATATAGACTGTAGAAAAATATAGATTATAGAATATAGAGTTTAGAATGTAGAAAAAAGAATGAAGAATACAGAATTCAGAATAGAGAATGTAGAAAATAATATAGAATACAGACAAATTTAGAATATAGAATTAGAATATAGAAGAATACAGAATGTAGAACGTAGAATATAGGTACAGAATATGGAATAGAAAATAAAAAATATAGAAGAATATAGAATGTAGACTGTAGAATATAGAATGAAGAATGTAGAATAAAGAATATAGAAGAATACATAATTATAGAATGTAGAATGTAAAATATAGAATACAGAAGAATATAGAATAAGGAATATTGAAGCATATAGAATATATAATGCACAATGTAGAATATGGAATATATTATATAGAAAAATACAGAATATAGAACATAGAACATCGAATTTGGAATATAGAATACAGAGTATGAAATACAGAATATGGAAAAATATAGATTATAGAAGAACATATATAAAATATAGAATATAGAAGAATATAAATTATACAATATAGAAAATTATGGAATATAGAATGTAGAGTGTAAAATATAGAATATAGAATACAGAATGTGGAAAAATATGTAATATAGAATATGGGATATAAAATATAGAATAGAAATATATAGTACATAGAAAATGCAGAATATAAGACATACAATATCAAATATAGAATACAGAGTATGGAATATAGAACATAGAATATAGAATATCAAATATAGAAGAATATAGAAAATACAATATAGAATATAGAAGAATTTAGCATACAAAAGGTAGAATATAGAATACAGAAGAATATAGTATATAGAAGAATTTAGAACATGGAACATAGGATACAGAATACAGAATATAAAAGAATATAGAATATAGAAGAATATAGATAATAGAAGAATATGGAATATAGAACATACATTATAGAAGAATATAGAATATTGAAGAATAGAGAATACAGAATATAAATTTTTAAAATATACAAAAATATAGATGAGAGACTACAGAATACAGAGCACAGAAGATAGAATATAGAAGAACATAGAATATTGGCAAATATGGTATATAGAATATAAGATATAGGATATACAATATAGAAGAAGTAGGAGAATACAGATTATAGAATGTAGAACCTAGAATATAGATTACAGAAGAATATAGAATGCAGTTTAGAAGGTAGAATAAATAATATAGAATTCAGAAAAATTTAGAATATAGAAGAAAATGGAGTATAGAATGTAGAATGTAGAACATAGAATAGAGAACAGAGAAAAGTAAAGTAAAGAATATAGAATTTAGAATATAGAAAGTAGAATATGGAATACAGAATATAGATTATAGAAGAATATAGAATGCAGAATGTACATTAAAACATATAGAAGAGAATAAGACACAGAACTTAGAAGAATATAGAACATAGAATGTAGAATACTGAGTACAGAGTGCAGAATATAGAATGTAGAATATAGGAGATGTAGAATACAGAATAAAATATATAAAATGTACAATATAGAATATAGAAAGTAAAAGTATACAGATTATAGAATACAGAAGAATAACAGAATTTAGAATGTAGACTAAAGAACATAGAATAGAGGATACAGAAGAATATAGATTATAAAATAAAGAAGAATGTAGAATATTGAATGTATAATATAGAATCAGAATATAGAATATAGAAAGATTTAGGACATAGAATGTAGAGAGAGAATATAGAATATAGAAAACAGAAGAATACAGAGTGAAGAATGTAGACTATAGAAGAATAAAGATTATAGAATGTACAATGTAGAATATAAAAACAAAATAGAAAACAGAATATAGAATAGAGATAATATAAGAATATAGAAGGATATAGCATAGGGTGGTATATAGAACATTGAACATAGAATAAAGAATACAGAGTATGGAATACAGAAGAATATAGAATATAGAATGTAGAAGGATATAGAATTTGGAAGAATATACAGTATAGAATTTAGTATGAAGAATATAGAGGATTATAGAATGTAGAATGTAGAACATGGAATATAGAAGAATATAGAATATAGAGTTTAGTATTAGAAAATGGAATAAAGAATATAGAATTCAGAAAATAATATAGAATATAGACAAATATAGAATGTGGAAGAAATATATAGAAGAATAAAGAATCTAGAATAGAGAAGAAGAAAGAACATAGAAGAATTTAGAATATAGAATGTAGACCATAGAATATAGAACATAAAACATTGAATATGGAATATAGAATACAGGGTATGGAACATAGACTATAGAAAAATATAGAATATAGAAGAACATAGAATATACAATATAGAATATAAAATGCAGAATGTAGAATACAGAACATAGAATATAAAATATAGAATATAGAAGAATAAAGATTATGGAATATAGAATGTAAAACATAGAATATACAATACCAAATATTGAAGAGTTTGGAATATAGAATATGGAATATGGAGTATAGAACAGAATACAGAAAAAAATAGTATATAGAAAAATATAGAATATTGAATATAGAATACAGAACACAGAGTATGGAATACAGAACATAGATTATAGAAAAATACACAATATAGAATATAAAAAATATAGAATACAGGTGAACATAGAATATCAAATTTTGAATAGAGAATATAGGACTTAGAAACAGAATATAGAATATAGAAGAATGTAGATTATAGAATATACAAGATTATGGAATATAGAATGTAGAACATAAAATATAGAATATAGAAAAATATAATACACTGAATACAGAAGAATATAGAATATAAAATACATAATATGGAATATAGAATACAGAAAAATATACTATATAGAAAAATATAGACTATACAACATACAACATCAAATATAGAATATCGAATACGAGTGCACAATATAGAACATAGAATAAAGAAAAATATAGAATATAGAGGAATATAGAAGAACATAGAACGTAGAATTTAGAATGTAGAATATAGAACACAGAATATAGAATATAGAAGAATTTAGAAAATAGAATGTAGAATATTGACTATGGAATATAGAACATAGTATATAGAAGAATATGAACATAGAAGATAGAATACAGAATATAAAGGAATATATAATATAGAAGAATATAGATTATAGAAGATATGGAGTATGGAATATGGAAGAATATAAAATATACATTATAGAAGATACAGAATATTGAAGAATACAGAATATAGAACATAAATTTAGAATAGAGAATAGAGTAGAGGAAAATATGGATGACAGACTACAGAATATAGAAGGTAGAATATAGAAGACTATAGAATATTGACTAATATGGTATATAGAATATAGGATGTACAATATAGAAGAATGTAGAATATAGAAAGCAAAAGAATATAGATTATAGAATACAGAAGAATATAGAATACAGATTACAGACATATATAGAACATAGAATTAGAAGGTAGACTATAGAATAAAGAATAGAGATTCAGAATATAGAATAATACAGAATTTAGAAATATTTAGAATATGGAATGTACAATATAGAACATAGAAGAAAATGGAACATAGAATGTAGAACATAGAATACAGAATACACAAAAGAGAATCGAGAAGAATATAGAATAATTTAGAATATAGAATGTAGGCTGTAGAATATAGAATATGGGAGAATATAGATTATAGAACATAGAAGAATATAGAATGTAGAGTATAAAATATAGACTATAGAAGAATATAGAATACAGGACAGAAGACTATAGAATATAGAAAATAGAATATAGGATATAGAATACAGGGAATTGTAGAATATAGAACATAGAATATATTAAAAATAAATTTTTAATAGAATAGGGAATATGAAAAAAGGAATACAGAATACAGAAAAATACAGTATGTAGAAAAATATAGAACATAGAACATCGAATACAGAATTTGGAGTATGGAATATAGAATATAGAAAAGTATAGAATAAAGGACACAGAAGAATATAGAATATAGAAGAACATACACTATAGAATGTAGAATGTAGAAAAAACCCAAACCACACGAAACCTGCTGCCATCGAGTCGATTCTGACCCATAGTGACCTGGGTGGCATAGTGGTTAAGTGCTACGGCTGCTAACCAAGAGGTCAGCAGTTTGAATCTGCCAGGCGCTCCTTGGTAACTCTGTGGGGGAATTCTACTCTGTCCTGTAGGGTCGCTATGAGAATGTAAAATACAAAATACACAATATAGAATATAGAAGAATATAGGTTATAGAATATATACGATTATGGAACATAGAATGTAAAATATAGAATATAAAACATCAAAGAATATAGAATATGGAATATAGACTATAGAAGAACATAGAATATAGAATACAGAATGTGGAATATAGAATGTAGAATATACAATCTGGAATATAGAATATATAATACAGAAGAATATAATATATAGAAAAAATAGAATATAGAACATAGAACATCAAATATAGAATACAGAGTATGGAATATAGAAGAACATAGAATATAGAATGTAGAATATAGAATAGGGAATATGAAAAATGGTACAGAGAATATAGACTACAGAAAAATACAGTATATAGAAAAATATAGAATATAGAACATCAAATATAGAATACAGAGTATGGAGTATAGAATATAGGAAAATATAGAATATAGAATATTAAATATAGAATATAGTATTTATAGGATAAATTATAGAATAAATTTATATTATAGAATATAGAACATAGAACACAGAAGATAGAATATAGAAAATAGTAGAATATAGACTATAGAAGAATACAGATTATAGAATACACATTACAGAAGAATATAGAATAATATGAAATACAGAATATAAAAGAATATAGAATACAGAATATAGAAGAATATAGAATATAAATTTAAAACGTAGAACATAGAATATAGATGACAGACAATAGAATGTAGAATATAGACAGAAGATAGAATATAGAATATTGACAAATATCATATATAGGATATACAATATAGAAGCATATAGAATGTAGAAGAATATAGATTATAGAATATAGAAGAATATAGACTAGAATATGGAATATAAAATATAGAATGTAGATTATAGAACAATATAGATTATCGAGTTTAGAATGTAGAATATAGAATAAAGAGTACAGAATTCAGAACATAGAATATAGAAGAAAATAGAATATAGCAAAATTTGGAGTACAGAATATAGAAGAAAATGAAATATAGAATGTATAATGTAGAATATAGATTACAGAATAGAGAAGAATAAAGAATATAAAGAATTTAGATTATTGAATATAGACTGTAGAATACAGAAAATGGATTACACAATATAGAATATGGAATATAGAATATAGAACAATATAGATTATAGAACATAGAAGAATGTAGAATGCAGAATGTAGAGTGTAAAATATAAAATATAGAGGAATATAGAATACAGAATGTGGAAGAATATAGAATGTAGAATATGGAATATGGAAGATAGAATATAGAACACAAAAGAATATAGTATATGGAAGAATATAGAACATAGAACACAGAATATAAAAGAATATAGAATATAGATGAATATAGAATAATACAGAATGCAGAATATAGAAGGATATAGAATATAGAAAAAATAGAATATAGAATACAGAATATTGAAGAATATAGAATGATATTGAATACAGAAGAATTAGAATATATTATATAGAAGATATAGAAAAAAGAATATACATTATAGAATATAGATGATAGAAGACTATACAATACAGAATATAGAATATAAATTTAGAATATAGAATGTAGAAGAATATGAAATATAAAATGCAGAAAATTGATTATAGAATATAGAATGTTGAAAATATGGTTTATAGAATACAGGAAATAGAATATAGAAGAATACAAAACAGAATATAGAAAAATATAGATTGTAGAATATAGAAAATATACAATATAGCAAAATATAGACTATAGAGTTTAGAAAACAGAATAAAGAATATAGAATTCAGAGTATAGAATATAGAAAATAATATAGGATATAGACAAATTTAGAAGATAGAATGTAGAATACAGAATGTAGATTATAGAATAGAGAACAAAAAAATAGAAGAATTTAGAATGTAGAATTTGGAATAAAGAATGTAGAATATAAAATATAGACTAAAGAATATAGAAAAATATAGATTATATAAGATTATAGAATACAGAAAGTAAAATATAGAATATAGAATAAGGAATGTAGAAGAAAATAGAATATAGAATAGACAATATAGAATATGGAATATGAAATATGAAATAAAGAACAATATAGTATATAGAAAAATATAGAGCATAGAACATCAAACGTGGAATATAGAATATAGAAAAATATAGAATAAAAAGGTATGAGTATAGAATATAGAATTATATAGAATATAGAGTATAGAATGTAGAATACAGAATATAGAATAACAAATATAGAATATAGATTATAGACTTTAGAAGATTATGGAATACAGAATGTAAAATATAAAATATAGAAGAGTATAGAATACAGAATGTAGGAGAATATAGAATATACATTATTGACAAATATGGAACGTAGAATATAATATAATATGTTAAATGTACAATATGGTAGAATACAGAATATAGTGTACAGAATATAGATTGTAGAAGTATGTACAATATAGAATACAGAAAATATAGAATTTAGAATATAGAAAATAGAATACAGAAAAATATAGATTATATAATACAGAAAATAGAATGTAGAATAGAATATGGAATACAGGATAATATAGAATATAGATTGTGAGCGTAGAATATAGAATAAAGAATATACAGGAGAGAAGAATAAAGAATATTGAATAATTTAGAATATACAATGTAGACTGTAGAATATAGAATGTAGAATATATTATACAAAATATAGAATAAAGGATATAGAATATAGAAGAATATAGATTACAGAATATAGAAGAATGTAGAATATATAATGTGGAATACAGAATACACAAGAATATAGTACAAAGAAGAATACAGAATATAGAACATAGAAGATAGAACACAGAAAAAAAAAGAATATAAAATATAGAGGAATATATAATATAGAAGAATATAAAATACAGGAAACTGAAGAATATAGAAGAATTAGAATATTGAATACAGAAGAATATAGAATATATGTTATAAAAGAATATAGATGATAGAAGACTATACAATACAGAATAAAGAACACAGAATATAGAATTTAGAACATAGAATATAAAATATAGAATAAAGATATAGAATATAGAAGAATACAGATTATAGAACATACAAGATGATGGAATATAAAATGTAGAACATAAAATATAGAATATAGAATATGGAATGTAGAATATAGCATATAGAATACAGAATATAGAACATGGAACATAGAATATAGCATACAGAAAAATATAGTATATAGAAAAATTTAGAAGATAGAACATTCAATATACAATATAGAATACAGGGCATGGAATATAGTACATAGAATACAGAAAAATATAGAAGTAGAATATAAAAGAATATAGAATATAGAAGAATATAGAATTTAGAATGCAGAATATAGAATACTATAGAATGTAGAATATGGAATAGGGAATATAGAAAAATACATAATAGTATAGAATATAGAATTTAGACTATGGAATATAGTATGTACAATGTAGAATACAGAATATAAAATATAGAATATAGAAGAATATAGATTATGGAAAATAGAAGAATATAGAATGTGGAATATAGAAGAATATAAAATGTAGAGTGTAGAATATAGAATATGGAATACAGAATACAGAAAAATACAGTACATAGAGAAATAGGATATTCAACATACAACATGGAACATCATATATAGAATACAGAGTATGGAACATAGACTATAGAAAGATATAGAATATAGAAGAACATAGAATATACAATTTAGAATGTAGAATACAGAATATAGAAGAATTTAGAATACGGAATGTAGAATATAGAGTATGGAATATGGAATACAGAATATAGAAGAATATTGTATATAGAGGACTATAGAATATAGAACTTAGAAGATAGAATACAGAATATAGAAGAATATAGATTATAGAAGAATATGGAATATACGAGAATATAGACTATACATTATAGAAGAATATAGAATACAGAATATAGAAGAATATAGAATGCAGAATATGGAATATAGAATATACAAGAACATAGAATATAGATTACAGAAGAATATAGAATATAGAGTTTAGAAGGTAGAATATAGAATAAGGAATATAGAATTCAGAATATAGAATACAGAAGTATATAAACCCAGTGCCATCGAGTCGATTCCGACTCATTGTAACCCTATAGGACAGGGTAGAACTGCCCCATAGAGTTTCCAACCAGCGCCTGGCACAGTATTTAGAAAAATTTAGAATATAGAAGAAAATGGAATATAGAATGCAGAAAGTAGAACATAGAATATGGAATACAGAATAGAGAAGAATATAGAAGAATTTAGAATATAGAATGCAGACTGCAGAATATAGAATTTGGAGAGTAGAATAGAGAATGTAGAATATGGACTATGGAATATAGAATACCGAAGTATATAGTATATAGAAAAATATAATAAAAATAGAATATAGAAAAATACAGAATAGAGAATATAGAACATAGAATAATATAGAATTTAGAATGTAGAAAATAGAATACAGAATATAGAATGCAGAAGAATATAGAATACGGAATGTAGAATATAGAAGAATATAGTGTATAGTAAAAAGAAGAATGTAGAATATAGAATAACACAGAATATAGAAGAATGTAGAATATGGAATATAGAGTATAGAATACATAATATAGAAAAATATACAACATAGGACACAGAATATGAAAGAATATATATATTGATATAGGAGAACATAGAAGAAAGAAGGATATAGAATATAGAAGGATATAGAATACAGAAGATTATAGAATATAGAAGAATATAGAATATACATTATTGAAAAATATACAATACAGAACATAGAATAAAGAATGTAGAGGAATATAGAATGTAAATATATAGAAAATAGAGTATAGGAGATTTTGAATATAGAATACAGGAGAATATAGAAGAATATAGAATGTAGAATATTGATGAATATGGTATATAGAATATAGAACATATGATATAGAATATACAACACAGAAGAAAGCAGAATAAAGTAGAATATAGATAGTACATTGTTGAAGAATATAGAATATGAAATATAGAAGATAAAACATACAATATAGAAAATTGATGAATATGGTATAAAGAATATAGAATAAAGGATATAGAATATAAAATATAGAAGCATATAGAATGTAGAAGAATACAGATTATAGAATATTGAATACAGAAGGTAGAATGTAGAATACAGAATATAGAATATAGGAGAATATAGAAAATAGAACATACGTTATTGAGGAATATAGAAGAACATAGATACAGAATGTAGGAGAATATAGAATATAGAAGAATAGAGGATATAGGGGAATATAGAAGATAGACTAGAAGAAAATAGAATATTGATGAATACGGTATATAGAATACAGGATATAGAATACACAATATAGAATTATATAGAATATAGAATGTAGGAGAATATAGATTTTAGAATATAGAATAAAGAATTTAGAATGTAGAATATATAATATAGAAGAATATGGAATATAAAAATTAGAATGTAGAAGAATATAGTATATAGAAGAATATAGGTTATAGAAGAATATAGAATATACAGTTTAGAAAGTAGAACATGGAATACAGAATAGAGAAGAATAAAGAATACACAAGAATTTAAAATATAGAATGTAGACTGTAGAATACAGAATATAGAATATACAAGAATATATAGAATATAGAAGGATATAGAATACACAGAACATAATGTAATACATAGAATATAGAAAACAGAACATAAAAGATAGAATATAGAGGAATATAGAATACAGAATATAGGATATTGATGAAAATGCAATATAGAATATAGAAGAATATACTATATAGAAGAATACAGAATATAGAACACTGATGAATATGGCATATAGAATATAATCTATAAAATGTACAACATAGAAGAATATAGAATGCAAAATATAGGACATAGAATATGGAATGTAGAATATAGAATATAATATATAGAAGAATATAGAACATAGAACAAAGATGAAAATGGAATATAGAATATAAGATATAAAATATAAAAAAAAATTTTACATTCTTCTATATTCTATAATCTGTGTACTTTTATTTTCTATAAACAATATAGAAAATAAAAGTACACAGATTATAGAATATAGAAGAATGTAGAAAGTAGAATATAGTATATAGAACAAAGAACATAGAATATAGAAGAATACAGATTAAGGAAGAATATAGAATATATAAATATAGACTATAGAATATACTACATAGAATATGATGAATATAAAACATAAGATATAAAATATGCAAAATAAAAGAGCACAGAATAAAGAATATAGAATGTAGAAGTATATTGATTATAGAATATACAAGAATATAAATTATTGAATACAGAAGAATATAGAATGTAGAATATAGGATACAGAATATAAGAGAATAAGGAATACAGAATATAAAGGAACATAGTATATAGAAGAATATAGGATATAGAACATAGAACAAAGAGAATATAGAATACAGAATATAGAAGAATATAGAATATAGAGTACAGAATATAGAATAAAAAATATAGAAGATAGGATATAGAATGTTGAATGTAGAATATAGAATACAAAGTATAGGATATAGAATATAGACAAATACAGAATATAGAAAAATACAGAATAGAGACTGTAGAGGAATATAGAATATAAAAAATCAAATATAGAATATAGACTACAGAATATAGAAGATAGAAAATAGAGTATAGAGTATACAATATTGAAGAATATTGTATATAGAATACAGAAGAATATAGAACATAGATGAACATAGAATATAGAATTTAGATTGTAGAATATAGAAGAATTTAGAATATAGAATGTTGAATGTCGAAAATAGAATATGGAATATGGAATAAATAATATAGAAGAATATGATACACAGAAGAATATACAACATAGAAGATAGAATACAGAATACAAAAGAATATAGATTATAGGAGAATGTAGAACACAGAATACAGAAGAATATAGAATATCAAAGAATATAGAATGTAGAACATAGAATATATGCCAGGATATAGAATATACAAGACTGAAGAAAGAACATAGAAGAATATAGAATATTGATCAATACAGTATATTGAATACAGAATACAGTATATAGGACATACAATATAGAAGAATATAGGATATAGAATGTAGAAGAATATAGATTAAAGAATATAGAAGAATATAGAATGTACAGCGTAGAATATGGAATACAGAATATACAAGAATGCAGAATATAGAGTTTATAATGTATAGTACAGAATATAGAATATACAATTCAGAATATAGAACAGAGAAAAATATAGAGTATAGAAAAACTTAGAATATAGAATAATACAGAATACAGAATGCAGCATAAAGAATATAGAATACAGAACACAGAATATAAACGAGAGAAGAATAAAGAATATAGAAGAATTTAGAATATAGAATGCAGACTATAGACTATACAATTCAGAATACAGAATGTAGTATATGGAATAAAGAATATAAAATAAAGAATATAGTATATAGAAAATATAGGCTATTGACAAATATGGAATATAGAATATAATATGTAAAATGTGAAACAGAAGAACATAGAATATAGAATACAGAATATGGAATGTAGAGGTATATATATTATACAATACAGAAGCATATAGAATATAGAGTACAGAACGCAGCAGAGAGAATATAGAATTCAGAAGAATATAGATTATAGAATATGTAGAAGTATATAGCATATAGAATATTTAGAATATAGAATGTAGAGTGAGAGTATAGAATATAGAAGACATTAGAATGTAGAATACAGCATTTAGAAGAATAAAGATTATAGAATATAAAATGCACAAAGCAGAATATAGAGTACAGAATATAGAAAATAGAATGTAGAATATAGAATATGGAATATAGAAGAATACAGAATATAGATGAATATAGAATTAGAATATAGAATTTAGAATGTAGAACAAAGAATATAGAATATAGAAGAATATAAAATATACAAGAATTTAGAATATAGAATGCAGAATGTAGAATACAGAAGAATGTAGATTATAAAACGTAGAATATAAAATATAGAGGAATATGCAATATAGAATATAGAATTTGGAAGATAAAATATAGATTATAGAAGAATATAGTATAGAGAAGGATACAGAATATGGAAGAATATAAAATATAGAACAATATAGAATAGAGAATGTACATTATAAAAGAATATAAAATACAGAAGAATACAGAATATAGAAGATAATAGAATGTAGAATATAGAATAAAGATGACAGAACATAAAAGATAGATTATAGAAGAATATAGAATAGTGATGAATATGGTATATAGAATATAGGATATGGAATATAGAATGTAGAATACAGATTATAGAATACAGAAGAATATAGAAAATAGAATGTAGTATGGAGAATGTAGAATATGGAATATAGAATATAGAAGAAAACAGGATACAGAGTTTAGAATGTAGAATATAAAATAAAGAATATAGAATTCAGAATATAGAGGAATATAGAATACAGAAAAATTTAGAATATAGAATGTAGAATATGAATATACAATATAGAAGAATACAGAATATAATAGAAAATAGAATACAGTATTTAGAATATGGAATCTTGAATATAGAAGTATATAGATTATAGAACATAGAAGAATATAGAATGTAGAAAGTAGAATATAGAAGAATACAGAATATGGACTAAGGAATATAGAATATTGAATAGAGTACATAGAAGAATATACAATACAGAATATTGATGAATATTGAATATAGAAGAATATAGATTTTAGAACACAAAGAATACACAGTATAGAGAACAGAATATAGAATGTAGAATTTAGAACACAGAAGATGGAATATAGAGAAATATAGAATATAGGATATTGACAAAAATGGAATATAGAATATGGAATACAGATTACAGATGAATGTCTTATATACAAAAATATAGAATACCAATAAAAATGGAATATAGAATATAATATATAAAATGTACAACATAGAAGAATGTAGAATATACAACACAGAACATAGACTGTAGAAGTACATAGATTATAGCATATAGAAGTATATAGAAAATAGAATTTAGAATGTAGAATATAGAACATAGAATATAGAATGCAGAAGAATATAGATTTTACAACATAGAAGAAAAAAGAATGTAGAATGTAAAATATAGGATACAGAATATAGATTATAGAAGAATATAGAATACAGAAAAATTTAGAATATAGAATGTAGAGTGGAGAATATAGAAGAATATAAAATATAGAGTGTAGAATATAGAAAACAGAATTTAGAATGTAAAATGTAGTATATAGAATATACAATATAGAATAAAGAATACAGAACAGAATGTGGATTATAGAATATAGAATATAGAGTGCAGAACATAGAACATAGATCATAGAAGAAAGAAAACAGAAAATATAGAACATTGATGAAAATGGAATATAGAATATAACATATACAATATACAAGAATATAGAGTTTAGAAGTATATAGATTATAGAATATCAAGGAATATAGAATATTGAATGCACAATGAAGGATATAGAATATAGAAAAATATAGATTATAGAATACAGAAGGATATAGAATGTAGAATACACAATGTAGAAGAATATAGAATACAGAATGAAGAATGTAGAATATAGGATATAGAATAAAGAGTATAGAACATACAACATAGAATATAGAAGACAGAATATGGAATATAAGATATAAAATATCCAAAATAGAAGAACACAGAATATAGAATGTGTGAGGATATTGATTATAGAATATAGAAGAATATAGATTCTAGAATATAGAATGTAGAGTATACAATACAGAATATAGAAGAATACAGAACATAGAAGAATGTAGAATATACAATTAGAACATAGAAAATAGAACTTAGAAGATAGAATATAGAAGAACGTAGAATATAGGATGCAGAATATAGAACATAGAATACAGGATATAGAATACAGAAGAGTATAGATTATAGATTACAGAAGAATATAGAATATAGATGACCGTATAGAAGAATATAGATAGAGAATGTAGAATACAGAATATAGTATATAGAATAGAGAAGAATATAGAATGCAGACTGTTGAATATAAAATATAGTATATAGAATATTTAATATAGAAAACAGAATATTACAGATTATACAATATAGAATCATGGAATATAGAGAACAGAACATAGAAAGTAGATTATAGAATATAGAATACAAAAGATAAAAGACAGAATATAGAAGAACATAGAATATTGGATATTCACAAAAATGGAATATACAATATAAGATATAAAATAAACAATATAGAAGAATATAAAATATACAATGTAGAAGTAGATTATAAAATATAGAAGAATATAGATTGAAGAATATAGAATTTAGAATATAGAATATAGAAGAATATAGATTACAGAATATAGAAGAATATAGAATATAGTTTATGGAATATGAACTATAGAATGTAGAAAAATATAGTATATAGAAGAATATAGAATACAGAATTATGACATATATGGAATACAGAATAAAATATGTAAGAGGTACAATATAGAATACAGAACACAGAATACAGAACGCAGAAGTACATAGATTATAGAATATAGAAGAATTTAGAATATAGAATGTAGAATAGAGAATACAGAAGAATATAGATTATAGAATATAAGAGAATACAGAATATAGACTGTAGAATGTAGAACCCAGAATATAGCATATAGAAGAATACAGAATATAGAAAATTTTTGAATATATAATGTTGAGTGTAGAATATAAAGTATAGAATACAGAATATAGGATATAGAAAAATATAGAATATAGAATGCATAATGTGGAATATACAATACAGAATATAGTATAGAAAATAGAAGAATATAGAATGTAGAATATAGAATATCAAGGAATATAGAATTTAGAATATAGAATGTAGCATATAGAATATACAAGAATATAGATTAAATAATATCAAAAATATAGAATGTAGAATATAGAATATAGGATACAGAATATGGGATATAGAATATTGAAGAATATAGTATATAGAAGAATATAGAATATAGAGCAGAACACAGAAGATAGAATACAGAATATAAAAGAAAATAGAATATAGAATAATGTAGAAAATAAAATCTAGAATATAGAAGGATATAGGATATAAATATAGAATACAGAAGAATATAGTGTATAGAATATAGAACACAAAATATAGAAGAGAGAAAATAGAAGAATATAGAAAAAACAGAAGAAAATGGAATATAGAATATACATTATAGAAGAATATAGAATATAGATTATAGTATACAGAATATAGAATATAAATTTAGAATATAGAAGAATATAGAATATAGGTGACAGTATATAGAAGATAGACTATTGATGAATATGGTATATAGAATATACAATATAGAAGAATAGAGTATAGAATTTAGAAGAATATAGATTATAGAATATAGAAGAATGTAGAATGTGGAATATAGGATACAGAAAACAGAAGAATATGGAATGTAGGATCAAGAATCTAGAAACTAGAACATAGAATATAGCATATAGTAGAATATAGAATATAGAACATAGAATATAGACTATAGAAGAGTATAGAATATAGAATTTACAAAGTAGAATGTGGAATATAGAATACAAAATATAGAAGAAATTAGAATATAGAATGTAGAATATACAAAAGAGAGAAATATAGATTATAGAATATGGAAGAATATAGAATATAAAATATAGAACATAGATTATAGAAAAATATAGAATATAGAAGAATACAGAATGCAGAATATAGAATACAGAGTATATTATATAGAAGAAAATAGAATATAGAACATAGAATATAAAAGAATATAGATATGGAATATAGAATATAGAATTATATAAAAAATATGGAATATAGAGTATAGAATGTAGATGTGTATAGAATATAGAATACTGAATATACAGGAATATACAATATAGAAAATTATAGAATATAAAAGAATATAGAATATACATTATAGAAGAATTTAGAATACAGAAGAATATACAATACAGAATGTAGTAGAATATAAAATATAGAATGTGGAAAATAGCATATAGAGGAATATGGAATATAGACTACAGAATGTAGAAGATAGAATATAGAAGAATGAATATATAGAATATAGAATATATGATATAGAAGAATATAGATTATAAGATTATTGAAGAATGTAGATTATAGAATATAAAAGAATATAGATTATAGAACACAGAATATAGAGTTTACAATATAGAATAAAGAATGTAGAATATGGAATATAGAAGAACACAGAATATAGAATGTAGAAAGTGGAACACAGAACAGAATACAGAATAGAGAAGAATAAAGAATATAGAAGAATTTAGAACATATAATACAGACTGTAGAATATAGATTATAGAATATAAAAGAGCATAGAATATAGAGCACAGAACATACAATATAGAATACAGAACAAAGAAGTTAGAAGATAGAATACAGGATATTCACGAAAATGGAATATAGAGCAAAAAATATAAGTCATAAAATATACAATATAGAGGAATATAAAGAATATAGAATGTAGAATATAGAAAATCATTATAGAACACAGAACATAGAATTTAAAAGTATATAGATTATAGAATACAGAAGAATGTAGAATATAGAATGTAGAATATAGAAGAATATAGATTATAGCAAAGAGAATATAGAATGTAGAACATAGAACATTGAAAATAGTAGAATATAGAATGTAAAACATAAAATATAGAATATACAATATAGTATATACAAGAATATGGAATATTGACAAATAGAGAATTTAAGATATAAAATATACAATTTAGAAGAATAAAGAATAGAACACAGAATACAGACTGTAGAAGTATATAGATTATAGAATATAGAAGAATATAGAGTATACAATGTAGAATAAGGAATATAGAACAGAGAATATAGAAGAATACGGAAAATAAAAAAAAGGAAAATAGATTACAGAATATAGAATATACAAGAATATAGTATTTAAAAGAATATAGAACACAGGACATAAAACATAGAATATTGATTATAAAGTATAGAATGTAGAATATAGAAGAGAGTATAGAAGAAAATAGAATATAGAGGGATATAGAAAATAGATGTAGAATATGGAATACAGAATATAGAAGTACATAGAATATAGCAGAACATGGAATATAGAAGACCATAGAATAGAGGAGAATATAGAATATAGAAGACAATAGAATACGGGACACAAAAGAATATAGAAAACAGAAGAAAATATAATATCAAATATAGAAGACAATAGAAGATAGTAGACAGAAGACAGAAGATGACAGGAGATAGAAGATTGAACATAGAACACAGCACAAAGAATACCAAATATAGAATATAGAAGAATATAGACTATACAGTATGGAATATTTAATATGGAAGAATATAGAATATAGAAGAATATTAAGTACAAAATTTAGAATGTAGAATATAGAAGAATATAGAGTATAGAAGATAGAATACAGAAGATAGAATATAGAAGAATATAGAATATTGAAGAATATGGAATAAAGAATATAGAATGTAGGATACAAAATATATAATAATAGAGTGTAGAATATAGAATACAGAAAAATGTATAATAATAGAGTGTAGAATATAGAATACAGAAAAATGTAAAATAGAATGTAGAATATGAATAAAGAATATAGAATAAAGGAGAATATAGAATATAGCATATAGAATGTAGAATGTGGAATACAGAATATACACACAGAAAACATACATACAGAATATAGAAAATAGAAGAGTGTAGAATATAGAACATAGAATATAGATTTTAGAATATAGAATACAGAATAAAGAACATAGAATATAGAATGTAGAGTATAGAATATAGGAGAATATAGAATATGGAATAAAGAATATGGAATATAGAAATAGAAGAATATAATATATAGAAGAATATAGAATATAGAACATACAACATAGAATATTGAATATAGAATATGGAATGTGGGATATAGAATATAGAAGAATAAAGAATATAGAGGTATATAGAATATAGAAGAATATAGGATATAGAATATAGAAGAGTATAGAATATAGGAGGATATAGAATATACAAGAATATAGAATATAGGATATACGATATAGAATAAAGCAGAATGTAGAATATTGAAGAATATAGAATTTAGAATGTAGAATGTAGACTATAGTATTTAGAATGTAGAATAAAGAATATAGAATACAGTGTATAGAATACAGAATGTGAAATGAAGAATATAGAATGTAGAATATAGAAGAATATAGATTATAGCATATGGAGGAATATAGAATATGGCATGTAGAGTGTGGAATATAGTATATACAATGTGGAAAATATAAAAAATAGAAGTGTATAGAATATAGAATGGGCAATATAGAATATGGAATAAGAATATATAAAATAGAACAGTATAGTTCATAAAATATGGAATATAGAGTACAGAATATAGAATAAAGAACATAGAGGATAGAAGATAGAATACAGGAGAGTATAGAACATAGAATATTGATGAATATAGAATATAAGACATAAAATATACAATATAGAAGAATATAGAATACAAAATATAGAAGTATATAGATTATAGAATATAGGTAAATATAGAATGTAGATTACAGAATATAGAAGAATATAAAATATAGAATGTAGAAAATAGAATATGGAATATAGAATATGGAAAATAGAAGATCATAGTATTTAAAAGAATATAGAATATTGATGAATATGGCAAAAAGAATATAAGAAATAAAATATACAATATAGAAGAATATAGAATACAGAATGTACAAGTATATAGATTATAGAAAATAGAATATAGAATGCAGAATGTAGGATATAGAATGCAGAATTTAGAATATAGAATACAGTACATAGAATAGAGAATATAGCAGAATATAGATTATAGAATATAGAAAGTAAATGTAGAATATAGAATATAGAAGACCATAGAATATAGAAGAATATAGAATAGAGAATATGGTATACAGAAGAATATAGAACAGCAAACATAGAATATTGCATATAGAATGTAGAATATAGAAGAATTAAGAATATAGAATAAAGAAGAATGTAGAATGTTGAATGTAGGATATAGAATGCTGAATGCAGAATAAAGAATGTAGAATGTAAAATATAGAATTTAGACTACAGAGTATAGGATATAAAATTTAGTATATACAATACAGAAATAGAAGAATGTAAAATGTAGAATATAGAATATGGAAAAATATAGAAAAAAGAATATTGAATATAGAACGTAGAATGTAGAATACGGAATATGGAATACAGAACATAGAACATAGAAGCATACGGTATTTGGAAGAATATAGAATACAGAATATAGGGCACAGAATAGAGAGTACAAAATATAGAATATAAAATGTAGAAGAATATACAATATAACATATAGAAGAACATAGAATATAGAATACAGAATATAGAATGTAGAATATAGAAGAATATAGAGTAGAGAATATAGAATATAGAAGATAGGACATAGAATAAGGAATATTGAAGAATATAGAATATAGGATTTGGAATATAGAATATAGAAGAATATAGAGTATAGAATATAGACTATAGACTAGAGAATATAGAAGATAGAATACAGAAAAATAAAGAATATTGACAATTATGGTATATACAATATAGAATAAAGGATATAGGATATACAATATAGAAGAATATAGATTATAGATTATTGAGGAATGTAGAATATAGAATATAGAGTTTAGAGTGTAGAATATAGAACAAAGATATAGAATACAGAATATAGAATAAAGAAAAATTTAGATTATAGAATGTAGAATACAGAATATAGAGCCATATACAATATAGGACGTAGAATATAGAGAATATAGAATAGAGAAGAATAAAGAATATAGAAGTATTTAAAATACAGAATGTAGACAGTAGAATATAGAATACAGAATATGAAATACAGAGTATAGAATGTAGAATATAGATTATAGAATATAGAGAACAGAATATAGAATATAAAATATAGAACATAGAATATAGAAGGATATAGAATACAGAATACAGGATATTGACAAAAATGGAATATAGATATAAAATATACAATATAGAAGATTATAGAATATAGAATGTAGAATTATATAGATTATAGAATATAGAAGATACAGAATGTAGAACATAACATATAGAAGAATATAAAATACAGAATAAGAATGTAGAATATAGAACATGGAATATAGAATATAGAAGAATAGAGTATATAGAATATAGAATATTGATGAATATGTAATAAAGAAGAATATAGAATATACAGAACAGAATATAGAACATAGAATTTAGAACATAGAAGATAGAAGAATATAGAATATAGGAGAGTATGGAATATAGAATATTGATGAATAATGTAGACTATGATATATAAAATGTACAATATAGAATATACAAAACAGTATAGAATGTAGAAGAATATAGATTATAGAATATAGAATTTAGAATGCAGAATATAGAATATGGAACATAGGATAGAGAATATAGAATGTAGAATATGGAATATAGGAAAATTTAGAATATAGAAAGTAGAGTGGAGAACATAGGATATAGAATATAGAACATACAAGAAAATAGAATGTAGAATATAGAATACAGAATATAAAAGAGAGAAGTTAAAGAATATAGAAATATTTAGAATACATAATGTAGACTGTAGAATATAGAAGAATATAGAAGAGTATAGAATATAGAGAAAAGAATGTAGAATATAGAACATAGAGGATAGAAGATAGAATATAGAAGAATATAGAATAGAGGATATTCAGGAAAATGAAATATAGACTATAAAATATACAATATAGAAGAATATAGAACAAAGAATGTAGAATATAGATAATACAATACAGAATAGAGACTATAGAATGTAAAAGTATATAGATTATAGAATATAGAATACAGAATGTAGAATATAGATTATAGAACATAGAATATAGAATACAGAAGAATATAGATTATAGAATAAAGTAGAATACAGAAGTATATAGAATATAGTAGAATATAGAATGTTGAATGTGGAATATAGAATATAGAAGAATATAGTTTACAAAAGAATATAGAAAATAGAATATTGATGAATATAGACAATAAAACATAAAATATACAATGTAGAAGAATATAAGACATAAAATATACAATACAGAAGAATATAGAAAACAGAATGTAGAAGTATATAGATTATAGAATATAGAAGAATATGGAATATATACTGTAGAATGTAGAATACACAATATAAAACACAGAACATAGAATATCGAATATTGAAGAATACAGATTATAGAATATAGAATGTAGAAAAATATAGACTGTAGAATATAGATTACAGCATATAATGTAGAACACAGCACGTAGAAGAATATAGAACATAGAATATTGAATATAGAAAATAGAATGTAGATTATAAAATATAGAAGAAAAATATATAGAAGATTATAGGATATAGAGTATAGAATGTAGAAGAATATAGAAGAATATGGAAAATAGAATATAGCATTAGAATACGGAATATAGAAAAATATAGAATAAGGAAGATAATAGAACATAGGACACAAAAGAATATAGTAAATAGAAGAAAATATAATATAGAACATAGAATATACAATATAGAAGAAAATTGACGATAGAAGATAGATTGACGATAGTAGATAGAAGAAAGCAGATGATAGAAGATAGAAGATTGAACATAGAACATAGAACACAGAACATAGACTATAGAGTATAGAATACAGAATATAGAATTTAGAATGTAGAATATAGAATATAGAATATTGAAGAATAAGGAATATAGGATATAGAATATAGAAGAATATAGAGTGTACAATGTAGAATATAGAGTACAGAGGATAGAATATAGAAGATAGAATACAGAATATATAACATAGGATATAAATGATAGAAGAAAATAGAATACAGAAGAATATAGAGTGTAGAATGTGGAATATAGAATATGAAATATATAATGTAGAATATAGAAAATAGAATTTAGAATATACAATAAGATAAATATAAAATATTGTTGTTGTTGTTGTTAGGTGCTGTCGAGTCGGTTCCGACTCATAGAGACCTTATGCACAACAGAACGAAACACAGCCTGGTCCTGCGCCATCCTTATAACCGGTGTTATGCTTGAGCTCATTGTTGCAGCCACTGTGTCAATCCACCTCGTTGAGGGTCTTCCCCTTTTCCGCTGACCCTGTACTCTGCCAAGCATGACGTCCTTCTCCAGGGACTCATCCCTCCTGACAACATGTCCAAAGTATGTAAGACGCAGTCTCGCCATCCTTGCCTCTAAGGAGCATTCTGGCCGCAGTTCTTCCAAGACAGATGTGTTTGTTCTTTTGGCAGTCCATGGTATATTCAATATTCTTCGCCAACACCACAATTCAAAGGCATCAACTCTTCTTCAGTCTTCCTTATTCATTGTCCAGCTTTCACATGCATATGATGTGATTGAAAATACCATGGCTTGGGTCAGGCACACCTTAGTCTTCAGGATGACATCTTTGCTCTTCAACACTTTGAAGAGGTCCTTTGCAGCAGATTTGCCCAATGCAATGCGTCTTTTAATTTCTTGATTGCTGCTTCCATGGCTGCTGATTGTGGATCCAAGTAAAATAAAATCCTTGACAACTTCAATCTTTTCTCCGTTTATCATGATGTTGCTCATTGGTCCAGTTGTGAGGATTTTTGTTTTCTCTATGTTGACGTGCAGTCCATACTGAAGGCTGTGGTCTTTGATCTTCAAATATAGAACATAAAATGTAGAATATAGAAGAATATAGATTATAGCATATAGAAGAATATAAAATATAGAATGTAGAATGTGGAATATAGAAAACAGAATACAGAATATAGACTATAGAAAATAGAAGAATATAGAATACATAATGCAAAATGTAGAATATAAAATATATAATAAAGATTAGAGAATATAGAATATCGATTATAGAATATGAAATATAGAGTATAAAGATGAATATAGAAAAATATTGAAGGTAGAATGTAGAATATAGGATATGGAAGATAGGAAATAGAAGAATATAATATATAGAATATAGAGCATAGAATATTGAACATAGAATGTAGAATATAGAAGAATAAAGAATATGGAGGAATATAGGACATAGAATACAGAACAGTATAGAATATAGAAGAATATAGAATACAGAAGAACATAGAAAATAGAATATAATATGTATAATGTGGAATATGGAATAGAGAATACAGGATATAGAAGAATATAGAATATACAAGAATATAGACTAAAAAAACAGAAAATAAAAGACAATATAGAATATTGAAGAATATGAAATATAGGATATAGAATATAGAAGAATACAGAAGGATATAACAGAATATAGAATATAGAAGGATATAAAACACAGAAGAATAGAGGGAGAAAGAATGGAGAAGCAGAGAGAGATTTCATAAAGACACAAGCGGAGATGACAATGTGACCACAGAGACAGAGATTGGATGATGCAGCAACAGCCATGGAACAGACACAACCACCAGAAGCTGGAAGAGGCAATGAACAGATTCTCCCCTGGAGCCTCTGAAGAGTGTGTGGTGTGGTTGTGCCGTGACAGCTTGATTAAGGCTCACATATTTTGGCTCTGACTTTGGATTTCTGGCCTCCTGAACTGTGGAAGAATAAATTTCTGCTGTTTTAAGCCACTCAATTTGCAGCAATTTGTTATAACAGACACAGAAAATGAATTAACTGACCAATGAAAGATGTGGTAATCTATGCATCATTATAGTACTGTAACCTTATGAGGGTGGGTCTTCCCCGGTGCGACCCCTTGAGTCAATTGAGAGACACCAGGCCTTTGAAAAAGAGAAAACAGACTTTATTGCAAGCTGGTCAAGCAAAGAGCTCAGAGATTAAGTCTCAAATCAAGCTCCCTGAGGTTGGGGATTCTAGTGCAGTTGCAGGGTTTGTGATAGGGAACTTATGCATAATTCATGAAGTTTCTAAGAACTGGCAGACAATTTCAGGAAATTAACACATGCAGGGGTGCACTAGGGGGTGCAATATGGTGGCTGGGGGCGTGTGGTTTTTAGGGGGGTTATGAAACATGAAGTTTATCTAAGGACAGCTTTGTGGCTTATTGCTCATGTCCAAATGGAGTGGGGGGAAGGTTGGTGGGTAGCGAAGCAAACTTGAGCAGAGAAACAGTAAGATGGCCTTGAGCTGCTACACAGAATTTCTTATCAAAATTGTGTGATGTGGCCCAGGTGTGATGGGAGGAAGAGGAACCATTTAGCCCTGTTGTTTATGGTATCAATAATATATATTTTTAAAAATAATTTTTATTGTGCTTTAAGTGAAAGTTTACAAATCAAGTCAGTCTCTCACATATAAACTTATATACACCTTACTACATACTCCCATTTACTCTCCCCTTAACGAGTCAGCCCGCTCTCTCCTTCCAGTCTCTCCTTTCATGACCATTTTGCCAGTTTCTAACCCTCTCTACCCTCCCATCTCCCCTCTAGACAGGAGATGCCAACACAGTCTCAAGTGTCCACCTGATACAAGTAGCTCACTCCTCATCAGCATCTCTCTCCAACCCATTGTCCGGTCAAATCCATGTCTGAGGAGTTGGTTCCTGTCCTGGGCCAACAGAAGGTTTGGGGACCACAACCACCGGGATTCTTCTAGTCTCAGTCAGACCATTAAGCCTGGTCTTTTTATGAGAATTTGGGGTCTGCATCCCACTGTTCTCCTGCTCCCTCAGGGGTTCTCTGTTGTGCTCCCTCTCAGGGCAGTCATCAGTTGTGGCCGGGCACCATCTAGTTAATAATTTTTTTTTATTAACTTCTATTGAGCTTCAACTGAACGTTTACAAATCAAGTCAGTCTGTCACATATAAGTTAATATACATCTTACTCCTTACTCCCACTTGCTCTCCCCCTAATGAGTCAGCCCTTCCAGTCTCTCCTTTCATGAAAACTTTGGCAGCCTCCAACTCTCTCTATCCTCCCATTCCCCCTCCAGAGAGGAGATGCCAACACAGTCTCAAGTGTCCACCTGATATAATTAGCTTACTCTTCATCAGCATCTCTCTCCCATCCACTGTCCAGTCCCTTTCATGACTGATGAATTGTCTTCGGGGATGGTTCCCATCCTGTGTCAACAGAAGGTTTGGAGACCATGACCACCGGGATTCCTCTAGTCACATCCAGACCATTAAGTATGGTCTTTTTATGAGAATTTGGGGTCTGCATCCCACTGAAGTTAATCATATTTTTAATAAAATATCTAGACTTAAAAACTTAAGGAAGGAGAAGTGTCTTTCACTTCTTAAAATACGGCAGATGTTATGGGTTGAATTGTGTCCACCAAAAATGTGCATCAACTTGGCTAGACCATGATTCCCAGTATTGTGTGATGGTCCACCATTTTGTCAAGTGATGTGATTTTCCTACACACTGTAAACCCTACCTCTATGATGCTAATGAGGTAGGATTTGTGGCAGTTATGTTAATGAGGAAGGACTCAATCTACAAGACTGGCTTGCGTTTTAAGTCAATCTCTTTTGAGATATAAAAGAGAGAAGCAAGCAGAGAGACAGGGGGACATCACACCACCAAGAAACAAGAGCCAGGAGAATAGAGTATCCTTTGGACTGGGGGGTCCCTGTGCTTAGGATCTCTTGACTGGGGAATACTGATGACAAGGACTTTCCCCCAGAGCCAACAGAGGGAGAAGGACTTCACCTGGAGCTAGCACCCTGAATTCGGACTTCTAGTCTGCTCTGCAGTGAGAGAAAAAAATTTCTCTATGTTAAAGCCATCCATCCACTTGTACTTCTGTTATAGCAGCACTAGATAGCTGAGACAGCAGGTATATTGAAAAATATATCTCTGGCACAAAAAGCCTCAAATTGCTGAAAGAAATTAAAAATATACTTGTATTTTTGTATATTTGTGTGGGTATATATATGTGTGTGTGTGTGTATATGTATATATGAGCTCTGGTGGGTCTATATATATATGTATATACACACACCTGTATATGAGTTCTGGTGGCACAGTGGTTAAGTGCTCTGATGCTAATCAAAAGGTAAGCAATTTGAACTCACCAGCCTATTGCACAGGAGAAAGGTGTGGCAGTCTGCTTCCATAAAGATTTAGAGCCTTAGAAACCCTATGGGGCAATTCAACTCTGTTCTATAGGGTCACTATGAGTTGGAATTGACTCAGGGGCAACTGGTTTGATTTGGTTTTATATATATATATATATATATATATATATATATGCTGTAAGATGAATGATTGAGCTACTGGAAAAGTAAGAGAAATCTGCACTATCTAGAAAGATACTGTGAACAAGTCCTGAAAAAGGTCAATACAGGTAACAGACATGAAAAAGGTGTTGGACTTTACTAGGACTCATACAATGGGGAAAGGAAGCAAAATTAAGTCCCATGCACAGTGGTTAGTTATTGCACATGCAGAGATATCAAGCTGGGACCAGGAAAATTATTTTCTTAAAAAAACCCAGTAAGAAAAATCTACGTCAAAGATAAATGAGGACCATGGATGTCTGTGGAAGGGAAATAAAAAAGCTTTTCTTAAAATTTCTATTCTCATCCCCACACTTAGATATATATGGAAGTAAATTGCATACCACCATGTGATTTAAATATCACCATCTCAAAATTTAGTTAACATAGAGTCCGAGTGATGAGCAGCCAGTTACTGAACAACTGTGAAGGACAATTCTCTTATTAGGATTCAAATATAGACATAGATAAATTTCTAAACAATATGATCTCAGAATGAAATACCTCATATTATATGTTTAACAGTATTGCTCTGGGCAAATCTGCTACAAAAGACCTCCTTAAAGTGTTAAGAAGCAAGGATGTCACTTTGAAGACCAAGGTGTGCCTGACTGAAGCTATGGTATTTTCAATGACCTCATATGAATGTGAAAGCTGGACAATGAATTAGGTGTTGGTGAAGAATATTGAATATGCCAGTGACTGCCAGAAGAATGAACAAATCTATCTTGGAAGAAGTACAGCCAGAGTACTTTTTTGAAGCAAGGGTGCTGAGACTTTCTTTCACGTGCATTGGATATGTTATCAGGAGGGATCAGTCCCTGGTGAAGGACATTATGCTTGGTAAAGTAAAGGGTCAGTGAAAAAGAGGAAGACCCTCAAAGACATGGATTGACACAGTGACTACAACAATGAGCTCAAACATGGCAATGATTGTGAGGATGGCACAGGACCGGGCAGCTTCTCGCCCTGTTGTACATGGTGTCACTATTAAAAAAAAAAAAAACATTGCCATTGAGTCAATTCTGACTCATAGTGACGATGGTAACTAACAACAACATATTTTTTTCTCAAGTATTGGGATGGGAAACAACCAAGGTAATAGAATCTTAATATATTGCCTAATGGAGACATAAGTTCCTTTTCGAGTTAAACATCTGACCAGTAAAATTACTCAACAGCTTCATGGGAGCTGAGAGTAGATTGCATACCACCATGTAACTTAAATATCACCATCTCAAAATGTATTTAACATAGTGTCCAAGTGATGAGCAGCCAGTTACTGAGCAACTGTGAAGGACAATTCTCTTATTACAATTCAGATATAAAAAAAAATTTTTTTTTTTTTTTTATGACCCCATGGGAGTGGAATAGCAGAATACTGTTGACATCTTATATAGAGTTTAAATCATTTTGGGGAGAATATCCCCTCAGTTTTGCACTTAAAGGAATTGACAATTCTCTCTCTCTTTTTTTTTTTTTTTGTATGTAGTTGGTAGACAGGAACACCAGTCTCCACAGGAGATTTCTTTTTCTTTTTTCCTTTTATTTCATTTAGTCCCCTCGAGTCTTTTATGAGCAAACTGATAAAACTGTAACAATTGTGCAGTTTGTGCACAATTGCAAACATAGTCATTCTTTGTTATGAAAAGTGGGTTCCTGTAATCTGAGAGTTTTCCTAAAATATCCTTCCCTTTGAGAATAATATTTTCATTTAGGTTTAAATATTTAAGGAAAAAACTTCAGAAAAATTCTGTCTATTAGAAACAGTATTCTAATTCAATTATCTGTAATAACTACATCCTGTGATTTTTGTGGAAACCCTGGTGGCGTAGTAGTTAAGAGCTATGGCTGCTAGCCAAAAAAAAGTCAACAGTTCAAATCCATCAGGCGCTCCGCAAAAACCGTATGGGGCAATTAGTTCTACTCTGTCCTATAGGATCACTGTGAGTTGGAGCTGACTCAATGGCAAGGGATTTCATTTTGGTTTCAGGTGATTTTTGTAGTGTATGTCCAATAAGGTAACCATGAGTTGGAATCAACTTGACGGCAACAGGTTTGATTTTTGGATGCAGGAATAAAAAGAAATATTTTATTTAACTGGGATAACAGATTAAAAACCTAGTGTAATGATATAAAAAATTAATAAAGTAATTATTCTTACAAATACCCCAATCTAAATACCATATTACCAAACCAAACCAAACCCGTTGGCTTTGAGTCAATATGGACCCATAGCTAAACTGTAGAAGAGAAGTAGAACTGCCCCATAGGGTTTCCAAGGAGTGACTGGTGGTTTTGAACTGCTGACTTTTTGGTTAGCAGCCTGAGTTCTTAACCACTGTGACACCAGGGCTACTAACCATATGAGACCTATAAAATACCTTTGACTTTAAATAGGTCAATGTTGAGGACTTCCGGCCAACATGGCACCGTAGCCAGGAACACCTCACCATTCCTCCACAACAAAGACCCAACAAACCAAATAAAACAGAGACACACATCATTCCTGGACCCCAAAGTGTCAAATGAAGAGATAAAGAACTCAGCCAAGCACCAAATGGAATAAGAAACTGACAGAGGACTGAGAATGAGCAGAGATATTTGCTGAGAATCCTTATCAGCTAATTCAGCATGGATCGGCCATCTTGGACTCCTGTCAGAGATTGGCTAACAGAGAGCATGGGAAAGCAGCTTCATGGAGCTCCTAGCAGGAGATAGAGCACCTGGTAACCAGCGATACGTGCTTTCCTGCCCCCCGTCATCTCCCCACTACTCTACTCCCCGCTTCTCTACCTTCAAACTTCCTGACTGGCTGTGGTGGCTTGGACAGCTGGGAAGTGCAGCATCTGCAGCGAGTACAGGAAAGCAGCTTCACAAAGTTGCCAGCAAGAGGCAGAGGACCTGATAAGGACTTATATATCTTTCCTAATCCCCACTCTTCTTCCCCTCCCCCTTCAGCCTCCTCTGCTTCCTGCCAGCTGCAGTCTTTTGGCCAGGAGGCAACTGCTTCAGCCCCAGGATGCTTGGGTTTGCCCCATCCACACTGGCCAGTTCCCTGAGCTGGGTTGCTACTTTCAGTCTCTTTTGGTTTCTTCCATGCCTCCTACCACCTCCCCCTCATTCTTCTCCAACACTTGGCTCCGTGTGCCATCTTTGCTTCTTCTTGAAGGGCTTTGAAGCCCTGCTCAACTGGAGATCCACTCCCCTGGCCTAAGGCACCACATTGGCGGGATCCCTGGGGCTTTTCTTTCCTTTCTTTTTTTTTAAATTTGCTTGTTTGTTTTCTTTCTCTTTTCACACTTGAGAGCCCTTTCTAGCTGGGCTGGACTGCACAACCTAGGAGACACTCCCCCAATCTGCATAGCTGAGTAGGCGGGATCCCTGGGGAAATTTCTTTTTTTTTTCTTTTTCCTTCTACCTTTTTCCCTTTCGGTCTCTCTTCATTTCTCAGTTCTCATCTGTGTATACTTACCTTCTTTTCCTGTCTCCTGAATACTTGGTGTTATGTGACATCCATACCCCCTCTAGCCAGGCTATACTGCGCAAACTGGGAGACATCCCCCAGCTTCACGGAGACACAGGAAGGACACCTGAGGGCATTTCTTTTCCAAATTTTTGTCTAGATTTTTTTCTTCTTTTTCTCTTTTCCTTTTCTTTTTGCTTCTCTCCATTTCTTGGATTCTCATCTCTCCACTCCAACAGCAAGCTCCCTTTGCACTCTTTTGTTGTTGTTGTGTTTTTCTCTCTCTCTTTTTTTTTGGCTACTGTTTCTCTCTCCTCTTTTCCATACTCGTGCTAGCTCCTCACACCACAACCTCCTCCGTTTCCTACCTACCTGCACTTTGTGCTAAACATCACACCTCAGAGTAGCACAGGCACGGCCTACTGGAACCTGCCTGGCACTGATTCCTGGCCCTCCCTGTTGGCTCTATGTGTGCCAGAAACCCATTCCAGGCCCTCCCCTTCAGCTGGACTTGCCCTGCTGCACTGTACCTGAGTGACTGGCCCCACCCACTGGACAAGTAGGTGAAAAGTATCGTGATTACAGATGAGAAAACAAAGAAGGCACAGCCCGCCTGCTCAAACATAACCAAATAAAACTGTAAGACAAAACAAACAAATCAAGAAACAAAGAAAATAACCACTGAATGTCCTGAAGACAGCAGACAATATCAAAACATATTTAAAAAAGGAGAAGATGGTTCCTGTAGGTGTCCAAAATAAAACACCAGATGACTTTCCAGTAGAAGAAAAGGCACTAGAACTACCTGACAGGGAATTCAAATCTCTAATAGTCACAGCTATCCAAGAATTGAAGCAAAAAAAACAGACAAAAAATGAGGAAAAGTACACAAATTTATGGAAAAAGCAGACAAATTCATGGAAAATACAGACAAAAAATTGAAGAATTCAGGAAAATAATACAGGAACAAAATGCCAAAATAGATTCACAACTAGAAGTCATGCAAACACAAGAATTAGAAATCCAAAAGATAAACAACAAGATTTCAGAAATGACCAGTGTCATAGAAGGACTGAGGAGCAGGTTTGAAATGATGGAAAACAGGATTAGTGAAATTGAAGACAAACACTTGGATACAACTCTGAGGAAAAATCAGAAAAAAGAATGAACAAAAATGAGGAAACCCTGAGAATTATGTGGGATATAATTAAAAGCAAAAATTTGCAAGTGATTGGACTTCCAGAACAGGGAGAGAAAATAGAAACCACTGAGGGGATCATTGAAGAATTACTGACAGAAAACTTCCGTAATATCATGAAAGATGAAAAGGTGACCATCCAAGAAGCTCAATGAACACTATATAGGATAAACCCCAAAAGAAAATCACCAAGGCATGTCATAACACACTCGCTAAAACCAAAGACAAAGAAAAAATCCTGTGAGCAGCTCGAGAAAAACTAAAAGTCACATACAGAGGAGAAACAATAAGACTAAGCTCTGATTACGCAGCAGAAACCATGCAGGCAAGAAAGCAGTGGGATGATATATATAAAACCTTGAAAGAAAAACATTGCCAACTGCAAATAATATATCTTGAAAACTTTCATTCAAATATGATGGTGAAATTAGGACATTTCCACATAAACAGCAATTAAGGGAATATGTAAAAACCAAACCAAACTCACAAAATTATTAAAGGGAGTCCTTCGGCCTGAGAACAAACAACATCAGACCACAGCCTGAATCTAGGACACAAGATTGTACCAGCCAGACACCAATGTAGGAAATGAACTCTCAAGGACTATCCAAAACCAAAAGAATTACCACAGGGAACCAGAGAAGCTAGTCTGTAAACGACAACAGCATCAGAACAATAAAAGAGGGGAAAAAATGGTGTAGGTATAGAACTTTGTAATGGAGAGGAAGGCAAGGTGATACCAAGAAATACTAGGCTTGTTCAAACCTAGGAAGATAAGGGTAAATTTCAAGGTAACCACAAAGAAAATTAATAAACCTACTCATCAAAATAAAGAAGAAAAATAAAGTCTCAATAAAAACAAAATCTACAAAAACAAATTAAAATAAAAACCACAAACAAAAGGAACTCAGCACAGGAGAGTAAGAGGAACAAAGAAAATGCTAGCACCACAAAAAAAAAGCACTACAAAATGACAGCAAAAATTGCACACCTATCAATAATTACACTGCATGTAAATGGCCTAAATGCACCCATAAAGAGACACCACGTAACAGAACTGATAAAAAAAAAAAAAAACAGGATCCATCAATATACCGTCTACAAGAGACACACCTTAGAAACAAAGATGTAAATTTATTAAAAATCAAAGGATGGAAAAAATATATTAAGCATATAACTACCAAAAAACAGCAGAAGTGGCAATACTAATCTCAGATAAGAGATTAGATAGACTTTAAGACAAAATCTACCATAAAAGTCAAAGAAGGGCACTGTATAATGAGTAAAGGGACAACCCATCATGAAGACTTAACCATAATAAACATCTACACACCCAATGACAGGGCTCCAAAATACACAAAAGAAACTCTAGCAGCACTGAAAAGAGAAATTGATGGTTTCACAATAATAGTAGGAGACTTCAACACACCACTCTTGGTAAAGGACAGAACATGTAGAAAGAAACTCAAGAAAAATACACAATCAGCCAACTTGACTTCCTAGACATATATAGAACACTCCACCCAATAGTTGCAAAGTACACATTCTTTTCCAATGTACACGGAACGTTCTCCAGAATAGACCATATCTTAGGCCACAGAGCAACCATCAACAAAATCCAAAACATTGAGATAATACAAAGTATCTTCTCTGACCACATTGTCATCAAAGTAGAAATTAACAAGAGGAAGAGGAAGGAAAAAAATCAATTACATTCCTAGGTTTGAACCTACTTAAAAACCACTGGGTAATAGAATAAATCAGAGATGAAGTAAAAAATTCCTAGAATCAAACAAGGATGAAAAGACATCATACCGAAGCCTTTGGGAGACAGCAGAGGCAGTCCTCAGAGGTCAATTTATAGCAAGAGATACACACATCAAAAAAGAAGAATGGGACAAAATCAAAACATTAGCTACAGAACTTGAACAAACAGAAAGAGAACAGCAAAAAAAAAAAAAAAAAAAAAGGTGAATGTTAGGATAACACTTCAACATCTTCATTCAGTTAAAAGCTCTTTTCCACCATAGATGTATATATACAAGACAATCATCTACTGAACATAATGCATCCAATAAGCAATTTAGCAAACAATGGCCCTGTTCATCTACAGAAAAGACTTACTTCTGGATTTAAGAACAATTATGTTGAGTGACAAAAATGATATAGTTAGGATTGTAAGTTGACTATTTACTATCACCTCTGTACTCGCCTTTGACTAACAAAATAATTTAATTCAATTCTTTACTCCTTCTTATTAAAATCACTTTCGTACTAAGAACACAAAATTATTTATTATGGTCTGCATAAACAGGAAAAATGTACTATATAGAATTTATTAATTATCTGAATCTAACACAACAATCAAGTCAGAAAATGCCTGATTTGTTTGTTTCTCCTAAAAGCTGTATTTCTTTCCCTAATGTCTTTAGACTTTTTTGAAATCAGTAAATGCATCTTGAACATATTTCAAAATGATGAGTTTAAATGCAACATTTTCAAAAAGCCTGAAGATTTGGAAACAGAAAAAAATAATAAAGGAAATAAGTCAAAGAATAGTGAAGTGGTTCTGCATTGGGGCTGAATAATTAAAGGCATATGCTGAAGAATTTCAATCATACTTAGGGAAACCATGTAATAGCTGATATTACTGTATGTTTCATAGATTTGAAAAAGTCTTTTCATAAGGTAAAAAATACTGAACATGCATAATAAATTGACACTGGCAAAACTGTCTAGATTTTATAAGAATTTATTGTGATCACTAATAAACATACACAGAAAATACATCTTAAATAATACTTGGGCTCTCTTTATTTAGAACGTTTAAGCAGAATTCAGATCATTTAGATTTAAATTACCTTTCAAGCCTAAAATGGGAAAAGAATAACTTGCTATTGTAATATGTAAAGCTTTAATGTATAAAGTCAATTATAAGATTATGCTTAGTTTGTTCTGTACTATAATTTTAGGTATCATCTGCCTTGTTAAACTGCAACAAATATTTACACTTGTTTATATTTCTGGATATCAGATTTTTTTCTTGATGGTAACTTTAAAAAACTACTGTTATTTCTGCTTTTGGAGTTTCTTTCAATGTCCATTTAATAGGTCTCAAATCTGAAATGAGAACCAGGGAGACAGAGCTCATTCTCTTGAGACTGACAGATGACCCACAGTCGCAAATTGTAGTTTTTATATTTTTTCTTTCTCAACTACATTTTGAGTGTGATGGGGAAATTACCCACAGCTTGCTGGATCCTCGCCTCAAGACTCCAATGTATTTCTTCCTCTGAAATTTCTCCTTGGAAATCTTGTTGACAACAATCTGCATTCCTAGATTCCTGACAACCATTGTGACTAAAAACAAAATCATTTCCTACAATGGTTGTGTGTCTCGATTATACTTTTTTCTTTTATTAGGAGATGTACAGTTTTACCTTCTGGTTGCCATGCAAACTCCTGCATTATTCAGTCGTTATGAGCAGCAAAGTGTGCTACCAACCTGTACTTAGTTCATGGTCGGCTGGCTTTCTGAATATCTATCTTTCCACCACTGGTCTTGGGACTGAAATTGTAATTCTGTGTTTCCAATGTAATGGATTGTTTCATATGGAACACTTCTCCACTCTTGAAGGTTTCTTTCACAGGCACTGTCTTTCTAGAATTGGCTTCGTTTGTTTCAGCAGGTGTAACACTTGTGGTCACATTGCTGTTAGTGATTTTTTTCCAGTACACATATAATCAAGACCATTCTAAAAATCCCCTCTGCTCAGAAAAGAACAAAAGCTTTTTCTACTTGTTCTTCCCACATGTTTGTAGTCTTTCTTACAGGTAGCTGTATCTTTATTAACTTGAAGCAATCAGCAAAAGAAAGTGTGACTTTATCTAAAGGTGTAGCTGTTATCTATATGTCAGTTGCCCCTTTATTAAACCCTTTTATTTATACCCACAGCAAGTGAAACAAGGTTTCAAGGATACACTGAGAAAGATTTTCATTTTTTTCAAAAAATGAAGAAATAATTTAAAAATTTTGATGTAAACATTGAGTAAAGGTTATTGCTCCCATATTCATGTTTACTTAATCTATTCTTTCACTTAATTAACATTCTTAGAATATTTTAGACAAATATCTCAGGATGATTCACACTTTCCTACTTCTCTTTATGATTATTACTTCTTGCAGTGTCATAGAATTATCCCTTCAAGTTTTCAAGATAAATTTAAACACATTTTACTTCCCAAGGCATGGAACTCACCTTCACTAAAAAGAAAAAAAAAATTAAATTATGTATTTATATATCCCATAATCAATTTGCCTGGATAAGTGTAGTTAGTTAACATCCATTTATTATAGATAAGCTCATCTGTTTCTACATTAGTCATAATTTTTTTTTTCTCATTAGGATGATACAGTTTACTGTGGGGCAGAGAAATAAAGAAACGGAAATTATTAAAGACTGCAATTTCTTTTATGACAGAGCTATATACAGAATTGTGTGATAACAGTAATATTTTATTATTTTAGCGAATCAAGTTTCATTATTTTAGTGAATCAAGAATGCAGTTCAAAAAGAGGCAATTCTTGTGACAGTTGCAATACATAGAAAAAAGAGTAATAGGATGTTAAAGACATGTATATAACAGCATACACACTGTTCAGAAGCACAGGAAGTAGTTCAAATATCACTAGCTGGTATCACTATACTGATATGCAGGAGCATAGTCTGAGGCATCCAGCCAGGGTATAACTGCAGAATTATGTATAAGCATGGTCAAGGTTCTCAAACTCTTTGTTGCTGAATTTCTCCATTTATGAAATAAACATAATAACTGTTCTCACTTGATAAGTTTGGGAATGAATTGAGGAAGTACAAAAAAAGCAATTCTAGGTCGCACCTGGCCCTCAATGAGCTCTCAATAAGTGTTAGCTGCTCCTTGGAGGTAAAGTTTACCTTAGCTGGGATAAATTGGAACAAGAAAAAGAGACAGACTACAGATTTTAAAAACGTAAATGCACTGAAATGTACCGGAACTTAATCTGGTAGGTGTACAGGCCCAAAAATTTAGTGTGAACAGAGTAGTGAGATGCAAATTCTTTGTGTCTCATACCTAAAGCAACTTTAAAATCACATGGAATATCCTAGAAAAATGAACTGTCGGTGATTCTGAGGCAGATATTCATATAAGGGTTTCCTCTTTTAATCTTAGCATCTATATGATGAGGTATTTATCTTATACAGATTGCTCTGTCAAATGTGCTCAGAATGGATTTTTAGATGTTTAGAGTTAGGACGACAAGTTAGAGTGCCAATACTTTAAACTAAATGAGATATTTTAAGAGTTAAAAACACAATAGTGGGAGTGGATCAAAAGCTCCAGATGTGACCCCCAGACACATTTAGGAAAATGAACTGAGGGAAATTATTGAACGTGTCATATCTGGGATAAGTGAAAGAAGGTTGCAAGCAGGTTATAAAAAATGATTCTTCTTAGGCTCTCCCTGCTTTCCACTTCTGCACACAAGCACCCACATATTTAATGCCATTTAAAAAAGGAAGTTTTAACTCTATGGGGAGCAAGGGAGCATGAAGAAAACAAAAGACACAGGGAAAAAATTAGTCCAAAAGACTAATGGGTTACAACTACCACAGCTTCCTCCAGCCTGAGTCTGGTGCCTGCCTACTACCACTGACTGCTCTGACAAGGATCACAGTAGAGAGTCCTGGACAGAGCTGGAGAAAAATGTAGAAAAATATGCTAACTCACAAAAAAAGACCAGACTTACTGGCATGACAGAGATTGGAGACACCCTGAGAATACAGCCCCTAGACACTTTGTAGCTCAGCAATGAAGTCAGTCCTGAGGTTCACCCTTCAGCCAAAGATTAGACAGGCCCATAAAACAAAATAAGACTAAAGGGGCACACCAGTCCAGGGGTAAGGACTGGAAGGTAGAAGTGGAGAGAAAGCTGGTTATAGGGAACCCAAGGTCGAGAAGGGGAGGTTGTTCACATGTCAGGGGGTTGGTAACCAATGTCACGAAGCCATATGTGTACGAATTGTTTAACGAGAAACTAGTTTGTTCTGTAAACCTTCATCTGAAGTACAATAATAATAAAATAAAGTAGAAAGGGAAGTTTTATTAATATACTTTCAAATTTTTTAAAAATCACCTACAAAACTTATGGGATTCTATATGGGATATAATTTGCCATATAAGTGAATGATGGTGTAACTATTATATATGTGACCCTGAATATAAATCACTTAACTTCAGATTTGTGTTCAAATTAGTTTTACAAACTTTCAAAGAGAGAATTTTGAGTAATCTACTTTTCCTTGGTAGATATGGTGTAAGGGCACATGATTATTTCAAGGCCTTGAGAGCCTCCATCCACATAGATTTTATTTCCTCAACAAGCTCTTAAAAAAAAAAAAAAAAACTAGAATCTTATCAGATATATGGTTTGCTGGTGGCATTTTTATTTTCTTAGTAGTGTTCTTGGATGCACAAAAACCTTTCCAATAGATGAAGAAAAGAAAATCCTTCCTTTTAACATCTAAAGAAGTAGTTTGTATCACAATATTTTTTCAAAAAATAAGTGGACAGAGATATATTGCATATTACTGAAATTGAGACACTATTTATCTGAATTAGTTTAAGATGCTAACTATAATCTTTACAGAAATTTCTAAGAAAATAATTTAAAATATATATTGTAAAAGATAAAAAGTAAATTTAAAAATTCACTAGGAATATTGATTTAACAAAAAAGTAGCCAGGGATCAATAAATAGACTAACTAAAAAAGAACTAAGACACATAGCAAACAAATTGCAAGAAGTAAAAGGAAATATTATCTGTAATTAAATTAAATTTAAATAGTGAAACAGCCCAATTGAAAGACAGATGCTGGAAAAATGCATTAAATAGAAAATACGATCCGAATAAAAATCAGTGTGTATAGACACACTTAAGATTTAAAGACACAAGTAGTTGTTTGAAAATAAAGGATGGTAAAATGTATGACCTGTGTTATGAAATGAAAGTGTACCTGGAAGTAATATGTTGAAGTCCTAACCCCTATACCTGTCATCGTGGCCTTGTTTCAGGAAATAAGGTTATTCTTTGAAAAAAAAGAAGATATTATCAATTAAGTCATATCAGAGTAGAGAAGGTCCTAATCCTAATATCTTCTGAGAGGTATATTATAAAAGGAGAGAACAGTTGGAGAGACAGACATACAGGCAAGAGAGATGATATGTGAAGATGGAGGCCAATGCATCTATAAGCAGCCAGGGAATGCCAAGAAATGCCAGGGGCTACTAGAAGCTGGAAGACAGGAAGATCTTCCCCTAGAACCAAAAGAGGAAGTGTATAACCCTAAATTTGGAGCAGAACTGTGAGATAATAAATAAATTTGTTATGGCACCCCCAGGAAATTAAGACACCATGCAAGCAGTGCCAAAAAAGACTGGAATCAGCTATACTAATATCTGACTGCGACAATTGAGATTGTGTGTCACCTTGGCTGGGCCATGATTCTCAGTGTTTACATGTGATCTCCCCCATGATGGAATCTGCTGTGAGTAGCCAATCAGTTGAAAGGGAGTCCTTGGGCATGTGGCCTGCATTTGAATATAAGTCGATGTTCTGGCTTTTGCCCTGTCTGGGATCCTACAGCTGCCTCCTGTTCACCTGACCTCTGATTCTTGGGACTTGAGCTAGCAGCTTATCAGCTGGTCTTGGGATTTGTCAATCTTTACAGCCTGTGAGGAAGGGCCCTGCTCTCTGACCTGCCAATTTTGGGTTCACCAGCCCCTGTGGCTACACGAATCAGGAGAAGCCTCTATTCTGATCCATGGACTTGGGACGTTCCAGCCTCTACAATCCCATAAGCCGTTTCCTTGATATAAATCTCTCTCTATATTTATACGTTTTACTGTTTTTGCTTCTCTAGAGAACTCAGGCTAAGACACTGACTATTAGACTTCAAGTAAAAACATGTTACCAGACACCAAGAACATTTTAAAATTATAAAGGTGTTAATCTGTTGGGCAGAACAAACTATTAGAAACATATACACACCTAACAACAATTCAACAGTAATAGTTGGAGACTTCAATACCTCACTTTCAAAAATGGATATAAAAAATGAGCAATATACATGGGACATTCTCTAGATTAACCATATGCCAACTCTAAAACTTGACCAAATAAATAAAAAATGTTTGAAGTAATAAAAATATGTTCTTTGCTAGATGGTGCCCGGCCACAACCGATGACTGCCCTGACAGGGAGCACAACAGAGAACCCCTGAGAGGGCAGGAGATCAGTGGGATGCAGACCTCAAATTCTCATAAAAAGACCAGACTTAATGGTCTGACTGAGACTAGAGGAATCCTGGCAGTCATGGTCCCCAAAACTTCTCTTGGCCCAGGACAAGAACCATTCCCGAAGACATGGAAGGGACTGGACAATGTGTTGGAGAGAGATGCTGATGAAGAGTGAGCTACTTGTATCAGGTGGACACTTGAGACTGTGTTGGCATCTCATATCCTGTCTGGAGGGGAGATAGGAGGGTAGAGAGGGTTGGAAGCTGGCAAAATTGTCACGAAAGGAGAGACTGGAAGGGCTGACTCATTAGGGGGAGAGTAAGTGGGAGTATGGAGTAAGGTGTATATAAGCTTATATGTGACAGACTGACTTGATTTGTAAACATTCACTTAAAGCTCAATAAAAATTATTTTAAAAAAGAAGATTCAACAACCTCTGCTCTTCTTTACAGTTGTAGTTATAAACCATGAAGTACAATATCTCATAGACTGTATGTCCAAAGAGGTGGGGAGAAAATATGAATGATTCTTACCAGTTTTAGAAATGTAGAGTGGTTAATATTTTTTAGGAGCTATGTTTACTATCCCTTTGGCTCATAATACAACATGAAAAGATGCAGCCATTTTATTTCATTAAGCATATCATTTATTCTTTTATTACTGATTATAAAAAACTTATGTTCCTTGTGAATAATTCTGCAAGTTAACAAAATGCCAAAGAATAAAATAAAAAAATCAGCCATAAATCCACAACCTAGAGATCTAGACATACGTGTGTGTTATAAAATTGGGGCAATCTTATTTTATGAATTTGCTCTTTAACTTATCAACACATTGTAAACATGTTCTCATGCCATTAATATTTTCCTCCATTATTTTGGATGGCTAGATAGTTTTTCTTTGAATGAATTGTTTCAACTTGTTTCATAATTTGTTTAGCCCTTGTTGTTTGCATTCAGGTTTTGCCCATTGAAAAATAAACAATTTACCAAACTCAAAATATATATATATATATATATATATATATATGTCCTTTGACCCTGATGAAAGTAAATTAGGAATCAATTACAGAAGAAAATACAAGAAATTCACAAATATGTGGAAATTAAGCAGCACACTCCTAGATAAACAGTAATCCAAAGAGTAACACAGGAGATAGTGGCTTAGTCAAACACACCATGCCATCCCCCTACAGTAAAGACCCAAGAACCCAAGTGAAACAGATACAGATGACAATCCTGGAACTCTGAGTATCAAACCGAAAGATAAAGAATTAGATTGAACACTGGAAGTGGAAACTGAACAAAAACAGAGAACAAGGAGAGATACACAGCAGAGGTGCCCTGCCAGCCTGACACATCCCCCTGCCTGCCACCTCACCCACTCAAAAGCAGCAGAGAGCACTCTGCACACTCAATAACCTGTCACATCCCCTCATGCTGGGTGAACAGCAGTGAGCACACCTACGTCACTGGTCACCCACCACATCAACCCCACCTACTGCCCAGTGCACTTAATGAGCATCATCAGGCACTCCCGTGCCTCTGAACCAACTGAAAGTGGCCTGTCCAGCCCTTCCTCAGCTACTTCCTACATCCAGTGAATAGTGACATATACTTGCCCTTCCTGATAGTGTTCCATCCACCTGGAAACAGATGGTGAGCCCTCCCATGCTGCAAGACAAGCAATCAATGCAGCACACCTGTCCCACTTGCCCTAATTAAAGAAAAAAAAATCAGGACAAAACAATCAATAAATACATACATACATAAATAAAATAATACCTTAATGTCTTGGAGAGAGAAGACAATAAAAAAAATCATATGAAAAAACAAGATAAGCTTGCTCACGCATGTGAGCAAACTAAAGGGAAAGAAAACCTTTCAGAGGAAAAGATAATGATAGAACTATTAAAAAAGGAATTCAAAAGACTTATATATTTAGAATCCTCAAAGAGATCAAGGAAAATACCAAAAAAATCCTAGAAGAATTCAGGGAAACAATACAAGAACAAAATGACAGATTCAATAGACAATTAGAAACTATACAAAACAACAACTAGAAATTCAGAAAATTAACAATAAAATATCAAATATAGATAACTTGAAGGATACAGAAGAACTGAATCAATACAAGAAAGAATCAGCAAAGTAGAGGACAAATCTCTTGATACTAATTGGCTTGAGGAACAATCAGAAAAAAGAATGAAGGAAAATGAAGAAAGCCTAAGAGTTATGTGGGACACCACCAAGAGGAATAATTTATACTTCATAAGAATTCCAGAAGAGGAGAAAAAAAGATAAGTATAGAGAAAAACTTTAAAGACATTGGCTGAAAACTTCCCAAATATCATGAAAGACAAGAAGCTTACAATGCACAAAGCTCAACAAACTCCAGACAGGACAGATTCCCCCCAAAATTACCAAGAAATTTCATAATCAAACTTCCCAAAACCAAAGACAAAGAAAGAATTCTGAAAGCAGATCCTGAACAACAAAATATCACTTACAAAGGGCACCAATAAGATTAAGTGCTGATTTCTCATCAGAAATCATGTAGGCAAGAAGACAATTGGATGACATGTATAAAATCCTGAAGGAAAAGAATTGCCTACCAAGAATAATATACCCAGCAAAATTTTCTTTAAAAAATGATGGCAAGATCTTGGGTACATCAGCCCCTGCATCTACATGAATTGAGAGAAGCCACTATCCTGATCCACACTCTTGGGACGTTTCAGTCTTTACAATCATGTGAGCCGTTTCCTTGATATAAATCTCTTTAAGTATATCTTTATATGCCTTACTGATTTTGCTTCTCTAGAGAACCCAGCCTAGGGTGGTCTCCGGGAATGGCTTCTGTTCCAGGTCAGATGTGTGGCTTGGGGCCATGGTCTTAAGGGTTCATTCAGTCTCTGTCAGGCCAGCAAGTCTGGTCTTTTGTGTGAATTTGATTTTTTTGTTGTTGTTGTTGTTCTACATTTTTCTCCTGGCTATGTTCAGGACTCTGTTGTGATTCCAGTCAGAGTGGTTGGTAGTGGCAGCTGGGCACCATCTAGTTCTTCTGGTATTGGGGTTGTGTAGGCTGTGGTTCATTAGTCGTTTGGACTAATTGCTTCCTTGAGTCTTTGGTTTTCTTCACTCTCCTTTGCTCTAGATGGGTAGAGATCAATTGTATCTTAGATGGCTGCTCATAAGCTTTTAAGACCCCAGATGCTAATCACCATAAAAAAAAATCACCAAAGTAGGATGAAAAACATTGTCTTTACGAACTAAGAAATAAAAAGAAGATGGTGAAGCTAAGACATTTCCAGAGAAGTAGAAACTAAGAAGATTTGTAAAAAGCAGACCAGACTGACAAGACGTATTAAAAGGAGTCCTTTTCACCAAAAACACACAAAAAATACTCAAAAAAACTAAAAAAGGATAAATCACAAGAGAAATTTTAAAATAAAATATTTAGATAAAAGAAATAGAATGCAACTTCCGAATTGTTTATAGAGAAATTAATAGCTGTAAATGATTGCATTAAAAAAGAGGACAGATTCCAAATTAATAACAAACAAGCATTATACCTTTGAAAACAAGAAAAAGAAGAATAAAATAATCACAAAGAGGACAAAAAGAACATATACTATATGATTTCCTTTATAAAAAATTCTAGTAAATGGAAACTAATATGTAACAACAAAAATTAGGTCGGCTGCCTCCTGGGTGTGGCAGGGAGTATGTATCAAAGAAGCTGGGGAAGGGCTGAATGAGGGTGTACAAAATGGAACAGGAAAACTGTTGGTGATGATGAATATGTTAATTATGGTGATTGTATTGATGATTACATGAGTGAATACATATATCAACATGTATCAAATTGTACACATTTTAATCACGTGCAGTTTATTATATTCCAATTATACCTCAATAAATCTGTTTTAGAAAAAACAACCAATGTGTTATTATTTTCTACTAGATAATATACGCCAGGCTACGTGTCTGAGGATCGTTTATTGCTGAAGATCATTCAAAAACATCTGCAGCAGTATATTGACAGAGAACTGCCAGAAATTCAAGCCAGATTCTGAAGATGATGAGGAACCAGGGATATCATTCCTGATGTTAGATGGATCCTGGCTGAAAGCAGAAAATACCAGAAAGACGTCTACCTGTGTTTTATTGACCATGCAAAGGCATTTGATTGTGTGGATCCTAACAAATTATGGATAACAATGTGAAGAATGGGAATTCCAGAACACTTAATTGTGCTCATGAGGAGACCAAGAGGCTGTCATTCCAATAGAAAAAGGGGATATTGCATGGTTTAAAGTCAGGAAAGGTGCGTGTCTTGCTTATCTAGTGTTGCCATAACAGAAATACCACAAGTGGATGGCTTTAACAAAGAGAAGTTTATTTCCTCACAGTAAAGTAGGCTAAAAGTCTAAGTTCAGGGTGTCAGCTCCAGGGGAAGGCTTCCTCTCCTGTTGGCTCTGGAGGAAGATCCTTGTCCTCAATCTTCCCATGCTCGAGGAGCTTCTCGGGCACAGGGACCCTGGGTCTAAAGGAAGCACTCTGCTCCTGGTGCTATGTTCTTGATGGTACAAGGTCCCCAACTCTCTGCTTGTTTCCCTTTCATCTCTTGAGAGATAAAAGGTGGTGCGGACCACAACCCAGGGAAACTCCCTTTACCTTGGATCAGGGAAGGGACAGGACTACGGGCGATGTTACAGTACCACCCTAATCCTCACAACATAAAATTGCAATCACGAAATGGAGGGCAACCACACAATACTGGGAATCACGGACTAACCAAGTTGATACACACATTTTTGGGGGGACATAATTCAATCCATGACAGTGTGCATCAGGGTTGTATCCTTTCACCATACCGATTCTATCTGCATACTGAGCAAATAATCTGAGAAAGTGGACTATATGAAGAAGAACGGGCATCAGAATTGGAGGAAGATCATTAACAACCTGTCTTATGCAGATGACACAACCTTGCTTGCTGAAAATGAAGAGTACTTGAAGCACTTACTGATGAAGATCGAAGACCACAACCTTCAGTACAGATTACACCTCAACATAAAGAAAACAAAAATCCTCACAACTGCAACAATAAGCAACATCATGACAAATGGAGAAGAGATTGAAGTTGTCAAGGATTTCATTTTGCTTGGATCCACAATCAACACCCATGGAAGCATCAGTCAAGAAATCAAAAGATGCCTTGCACTGGGCAAATCTGCTGCAAAAGATCTTTTTAAAGTGTTGAAAAGCAAAGATGTCACCTTGAAGACTAAGGTGCGCCTGACCGAAGCCATGGTGTTTTCAATCACCTCCTATGCATGTGAAAGCTGGATGATGAATAAGGAAGACCGAAGAAGAACTGACACCTTTGAATTGTGGTGCTGCAGAACATTGGATACACTATGAACTGCCAAAACAACAAACCAAATCTGTCTTGGAAGAAGTACAGCCAGAGTGTTGTTCCTTAGAAGCAAGGATGGTGAGACTACTTCTCTCATACTTTGGACATGTTGTCAGGAGGGATCGGTCCCTGGAGAAGGATATCATGCTTGGTAAAGTAGAGGGTCAACGAAAAGAGGAAGACCCTCAATGAGATGTAATGACACAGTGGCTGCAACAATGGGCTTAAGCATAACAACAATTGTGAGGATGGTTCAGGACCGGGTAGTGTTTCATTCTGCTGTACATAGGGTTGCTGTGAGTCAGAACTGACTCGATGGCTCCTAACAACAACAGGTCTGCAGGTGTCTGGAGAGTGGTGCTGCCTATCATGATCTGGGTATTATGAGATATAGAATTGTATGTTTGGGCAAGTCAAGAAGCAATGTATTATACAATGCATTCTGGACAGGCTTTAGAAAGTCTTAAAATAAGACTTTATATCACTTTTATAACACCTAATTATACTTTACTTATATCTACTTCTTTCCTCAGAGAGTATAAGCTCATTGAGTCTTCCTATGGCAACTGACAATGGAAGAAAATGTTCACGCATGTTTTATGTAGATGGATTGATGTGATAAGTGATTCTGCTCATAAATGGATTGCTACCACATAGTAGTTCAATTTAGGGAAGATCTTAAAAGACTTCATATGTAGAAGAACTGGCCTGAAATGTCAATATACATGGACGCCTGGGCAGTGGTAAATGGCTTAGTTAGTTGATGAAAGTTCTGAAAGTCTCAAGACTGCAAGTTTGGGGCAAGGGCTGTAGAAGTGGTGTGTGGTTCAATCTATGGAAATGAACAAAAAATATGCAAAACTTATTTTCTCATATTGTGTCAACTATGGAGTTTCCACTACAGAGAAGACTACCAACATCCACTGTCATGTGGATGTCAGTGAGTCCTTCTTGTTAGCCATGTCAGTCCTGGTGCTCTGTGCCAATGAACAGGCTGGCCATGGTAAACACTGTTAGAGACTATGCATAAGCCCAATAGCATGGACTAACTCTCACCAAAGCTGATGCACTTACTACTGCTATTGAATTCTCAACCTGCCAGGAGCAGAATTTGATGGTAAGCCCTGAATGTAATATTCTTGCGTTAGAAAATTAATGATAAATAATGGTACACAGGCACTAAAAATTACAACGGCCTAAGAAAGTTAAACTAGCTAAAGAACAAACACCTTGAAAATGAAAGGTCTGGCAACGCTGACCAACAAAATTGCTGGCTCAGACTGAGGAATCCTAGACTGCTTGGTGAAGCAGGGTGACAAGGAATATCAACCATTCTGTTGGAATTAATAAAAGCAACACACTAATGAAATAAGAGTAGCAAAATTGGGACATCCATGCTTTCTTGCATTATGTTTTGTTCAGGGATGGCTGTTTGAATTTGCATATTTTCACCACAAGACGATGTTGAGATATACTGCTTTCATGAAAATAAAGCCCGAATATTGTACCATGGGGGCTGGTTAAATGGGAGGACTTCAGCTGATCTGAGTGTCACAATGAGTATACTGTGTCAGAAGACTCTGGTGTTTACATCTTGTGCACCACTTTAATGAAAGAATCCAAAATAGGCTCTAGCTAAATTCATTTGGGTACAACCCGAAAATCTATTGTCTTTTATTGTATCATATGCCTCGTGCATCCTGTACTAGACTCTGTTGTTATTTCTGAGGCTAAAGATATTGCCATACCTGCTCAGTTCGAAAAGTGAAGTACTGAGTAATGAACACAATGTAGGGCAAATCTTTGACCAATGGAAAAGCAGGTCAGTGAGTAAATTCTTCCTCTTCTTCCTGGTTGGATTATTCTGAGACATACTCATTCATAGGACCTTTGAAAGAAGGTAACTAAACTAAACCAAACTCACTATCATAGAGTAGATTTCGACTCATAGTGACCCCATAGGACAGAGTAGAACTGCCCCATCGGGTTTCTGAGGCTGTAAATCCAGGTGCACCTAGTGGATTTGAATCATCCACCTTTCAGTTAACCAAAAGCTTTAGCTACTGCACTACCTGGGCTCCTTTTTGAAAGAAGGTAGTAAGGTCGACCTATCAGTTATGCTTGATAAATAACTGGCACAACATTCCAGTAACGAAGTTTAGACTGGTTTTCTCTGTTTCCCTCAGTCCTAATTTTCTTCTCTTCTGTGTCTTTAATATTGTACTTCATAAAAAGCAGTAGCTTATAGGCTTCTTTTTATATTAATATCTCTGAAAAATTAGCTTAGATATCACATCTATATCTATTTAGCTATCTATCTACATATATAGAAAGATTTTCTTTTCTTTTTTTTACTTAATACCAGTAAGATTTTTTTGGTTAAACCAAAATGCTCACTAGTGGGAGGACAATACAGAGGTTTCATGTTTTTGAATAATTCCAGAAATATTTACTGAGTGTAAATTATATTACTTCTACCAGGCACTGAAGATACAAATACACCCACTACTCACTTATCTACGTGGGTAAGTTCTAAAGACCAGGTTGTTACGGAAAAGTAGGCATTATGAAAAATGAAGGATACAGGGTTCCCCTCACACTCTTTGGTGCGCCTCGCGGCTGGCGGCTGGTGGCTGGTGTGTCCTCTGTGGCACGTCTGCTCCAACACCTTCTTCTTTTCACTTCCATTCCCTTCCTTCTCTTCCCTTGCTCCCAACTCCTAACCTTCTGCCTCTCCCTCCTTCTTTCAGATTCCTCGGTCTCCTCATCCCTCCACTCTCCTTTGTCCTTTGTGCATGGTTGGAAGCTAGTTGGAGACTGCATGGTCAGGATGGTAGCGCTGGTGGGACCCTAGCGCTCAAGCCCTGAGTGGGACTGCACCGATGGCGCCAGGCTGGGGGTTGGAAGCCATTTTTTATGTTCCCAGACTGTTCTGCAGCCCTCCTGGCTTGCCCCTGCAGTGCTTTGTTGCCTGGAGCCTGGAGCCGCTTGGCGAGTCACCCGTAGCTGGGCACCTGCTCCCGACGCTTGGACGGGAGTTCTGGGAGTTTAGGGTGCTTCCCGAGCTGGAGCTCAGGCTGGGGCTTGTATGGGAGGAGGTCCATGAGTTACCACACTGGTGTGACATCAACCCTAGTGACGCCACTGCAACCAGTGTTACTCTTGTCTCACACCTCTGCATTCCTTAATCCAGACATACATCGTCAATGCGCAAATTAAGTCAGTTGATTTTTCACTAATGACGTAAATGGGAAAAGTAGGTTAATGCGATAATAAATGAAGAGCAGGTATATAAAATAACTAAGGCCTAATGCCTCCTCCTTAAGTTGCTTTTTAATAGAAACAGATTTCTCTACAAATAAATGCAATGGAGTAAGATAAGAGTACAAATTGTGGAGAGGGAAAAGAAGACAAAGCATCTAATTCTGGTTTTACAGATAGGGAAGATTTCAAAGATTTTATGATATTTAGATTAAACATTAAAGGAAAGTATAAATTTGTGCGTGTGTGTGTCTGAAAATACCTCACAATTTGAAGAATTAGAAAAGATTTGATGATATTAGAGCAATGGTTATGCATAGTCTTGGTTCTGGAAAACATGTCATACACTTGGTTGCTTCCCAAAGAACAATGAAAAGGAGAAATAACGGATTCCTTAGCACTTGTCCAATATAGTTTTCTGCAATATATAAATGGTCTTTAATCTGTGCTGTCCCATACAACAGCCATTAGCCACATGTGGATACTGAGCATTTAAAATGTGGCTAGTGTGACTGAGGAGTTAAACTTCTATTTGAGTTCATTTGAATTAACTTATATTGAATTGAAATAACCTCATACATAATTTTCTGCTGAGCAAGGATGATACCTGGTTAGTAATTAAAATACAATTACTACTATTAAGATGAAGCACAGGGTATTATAAAAACACATAAGAGTTTGAGAGAATCAGAGAAGCCTTCTCTAAGAGAGTACAATTAAAGTACAAACGAGCTGAGGTGCCAGAGAAGCCACATCCAGCAGGCAGAAGAACATGTATGAATGTCATGAAGGAGAGAAAGGGTTGAAATATTAAAACAAACAACAAAAACAAGAACAAACAAACAACAACAAAAGCCGGGTTACCGGAATGGAAAAAGTCAGGTGAGATGGTACAAAGTGAGTCTGAAAGGGGAGGAGTGGGTTAATAATTACAGGACCTTGAAGGTATTAAATTTAGTTATTTACATACTTTATAATGAGGGCAGTAGGAGCCCAGTTTGTTCTTTACCTGAAAAGTGAGATGATATTTATATATTACATGCATCATTCTGGTTGCACTACAAGTTAAAAGATCAAGAGAGGAGTTTTTAATTATGATATACTTCTGTCTCCACATGGAGGCGAAGATAGTTCCAGGGATATTAGATAGTTTTTTAGACGAAGGTTCTATTTCAATAGACGCATCTCTATCTCCAGCTGAAGGATTATATGTAGACCTTGTAGGTGAGAACTCTGGGCTAGAAATATTACTAACAGAGGGTAACATGACATTGGTGCTTATATTGTCTCTAGCCTAGCAGTGTTAAAAAAAAAAAAAGGTAGGTGGTTTTTAGAAAATAGTAAAATTAAATCCATATCTCACAAAAACAAGAATGAATTATATGTGGATTCTGGATGGATTAAAGATGTCAGCCTAAAAAGCATAACCATGGAAGTATTAAATATAAAGGAATATTTATATAGATTGGAGGGCATGCAAAATACCACTGCAGAAGAGTTGCCTACTTAAATTAGAGTCAACCTGAATGATGTGGTTGGAGACAAGCTTTCAGGACCTTCATTTGTGGATGTGGCACAATTCAAAATGAGAAGAAACAGGAGCAAACATTCATTTGTAATAGAAATGTGGAATGTATGAAGTATGAATTTAGGAAATCTGGAAATTGTCAAAAATGAAGCGGAATGTATAAACATCAATATCCTAGGCATAAACATATATATCCTAGGACTGGTATTGGCCATTTTGAGTTGAACAATCATATGGTCTACTATACTCGGAATGACAACTCGAAGAGGAATGGTGTTGCATTCATTGCCAAAAAGAATATTTCAAGATCTTTTTGGTCTTTAAAAAGGCAGGAAGAAAGAAAAGACCAAAATGGATGTCAGAAGAGACTCTGAAACTTGCTCTTGAATGTCAAGTAGCTCAAGTAAAAGGAAGAAAAGATGAAGTAAAAGAGTTGAACAGAAGATTTCAAAAGGTTACTTGAAAAGACTAAGTAAAGTATTATAATGACATGTGAAAAGACCTGGAGATAGAAAACCCAAAGGGAAGAACACCCTTGGCATTTCTCAAGCTGAAAGAACTGAAGAAAAAAAGCATCAAGTTACAATAGTGAAGGATTCCACAGGGAGAATATTAAACGATGCAGGAAGCATCAAAAGAAGATGGGTGGAATATACAGAGTCATCATACTAAAAAGAATTATTTGACTTTCAACCACTTTAGGAGGTAGCATATGATCAGTTACCGATGATACTAAAGGAAGAAGTCTAAGCTGCAATGAAGGCATTGGCAAAAATAAAGCTACAGGAATTGACAGAATATCAATTGAGATATTTCACACAATGGATGCAGTGCTGAAAGTGCTCACACATCTATGGCAAGAAATTTGGAAGACAGCTACCTGGCCAATCCACTGGAAGAAATACGTATTTATGCCTATTCCCCAGAAAGGTGATCCAACCAAATGTGGAAATTATCGAACAATATCGTTAATATCACACACAAGTAAAATTTTGCTGAAGATCATTCAAAAGTGGCTGCACCAGTATATTGACAGGGGACTGCCAAAATTCAAGTTGGATTCAGATAAGGACACGGAACAAGGGTTATCATTGCTGATGTCAGATGGATCATGGCTGAAACCAGAAATACCTGAAAGATGTTTATCTGTGTTTTATTGACTATGCAAAGGCATTTGGCTGTGTGGATCATATCAAATTATGGATAACATTGTGAAGAATGGGAATTCCAGAACACTTCATTGTGCTCAAGAGGAGCCTGTACATAGATCAAGAGGCAGTTGTTCGAACAGAACAAGGAGATATTGCATGGTTTAAAGTCAGGAAAGGTGTATGTCAGGGTTATATCCTTTCACCATACCTATTCAATCTGTATGCTGAACAAATAATCCGAGAAGTTGAACTATAGGAAGAACGGGGCATCAGGATTGGAGGAAGGCTCATTAACAACCTTCATTATGCAGATGACACAACCTTGGTTGCTGAAAGTGAAGAACTTGAAGCACTTACTGATAAAGATCAGAGACCACAGTATGGGTTACAGCTCAACATGAAGAAAACAAAAAATCTTCACAACTGGACCGAGAAACAACATCATGATAAAGGGAGGAAAGATTGAAGTTGTCAAGGATTTCATTTTACTTGGATCCACAATCAACACCCATGGAAGCAGCTGTCAAGAAATCAAAGGACACATTGCAATGGGCAAATCTGCTGCAAAAGACCTCTTTAAAGTGATGAAAAGCAAAATGTTGAAGACTAAAGTGAGCCTGACACAAACCATGGTGTTTTCAATCGCTCCACGTGCACAGGAAAGCTGGATGATGATTAAGGAAGACTGAAGAAGAACTGACAACTTTGAATTGTGGTTTTGGCAAAGAATATTGAATATACCATGGACTGCCAAAAGAGTGAACAAATCTGTCTTGGAACAAGTACAACCAGAATGCTCCTTGAAAGCAAGGATGGAGAGACTACATCTTACACACTTTGGACACGTTCTCAGGAGGGATAAGTACCTGGAGAAGGACGTGATGCTCGTCGGTAAAGTAGAGAGTCAGAGAAAAAGAGGAAGGAGATGGATTGACACAGTGGCTGCAACAATGGGCTCAAGCATAACATAGATTTTGAGGATGGCACAGGACTGGGCAGTGTTTCATTCTGTTATACATAGGGTCTCCATGAGTTAGAACTGACTCAACAACAACAACATTTATATAATTTTGAAGTCCTTGCTAAAGAGAATATGTCACTAAGAATTTATGATAGTTGTACAATCTTTTCGAGTAGAACTACAGAGGAAATTTACAAAATAAGGATACACAACAGAGAAGACACACCATGTATTTATACCCGCAATATATAAATGTATACTGCCATGGAAACTCTGGTGGTGTAGTGGTTAAGAGCTCTCCTGCTAACTAAAAGGTTGGCAGTTCAAATCCACCAGGTGCTCCTTGGAAACCCTATGGAGCAGTTCTACTCTGTTGTACAAGGTCGCTAGGAGTCGAAATTGACTTGATGGAACAGGTTTTTTTTTTTTTTTGATCAATAAATAGGAAGACAATAAATGCAATGAAAAGTGAACAAAGCTTATAAATAGGCAATACAGGAACAAGAAATAAAAATACTGAAAATATATTCAATCTCTATATGAATCAAAGAAAATGAAAATATAAAAATAGATGATTTATGCATTAAGCACTTACTATACCTCAAGTAAGAAGCCCTTGTGATACAATGGTTAAACACTAGGCTGCTATCCCAAAACGTTGGTGGTTAGAACCCACCCAGCAGCTCCAGGGGAGAAAGACGTAGCAATCTGCTCCAGTAGAGATTACAGCCTTGAACACCCTCTGGGGCAGTTCTACTCCGTCGAATAGGGTTGTTCTCTGTGAGTTGGAATCAACTTGAAGGCAACTAACAATAGCAGCATATCCCAATTAGCATGCTGAACTCTCTTATATATTATCTCATTGTAATTTTTATAATAGCCTATGACTTAGGACTATTAGTCTTCTCATTTCATGGGTGAAGAGACCAGTGTTCAGAAAGCTGCATTAAAATTTGTGAGTTTGCAAAGAAAGTGGATTTGTTTAATCTAAAAACCCAGACACGGTGTTCTCTAAGCTACAGTGTCTTTGCCATTAAATAAATTGTGACATTATTCTGTCTTTCTGCTTATAAAATTTTTAAATGACCAGTAATATCCAGTTTTGACTCAAATGTGAAGAAAATGGTTCATTTTTACCTGTAGGAGAATTTTTTTAAGTATCTATTAAAATTTGAAACTCACAGCTGTCAGTTTTACACATATGTAAACATATGCATATAGGTGCATTGTAACATCATAAGTAATAATGTGAAATTTGTCACAATCTAATCCCCTAAATCTTAAATCAGCAAAGTAATGATTAAATTACATGCAAGTCACCTCTGGTATTCTATGCAACTGTCACAAAAAAACTTGATAAGGAATGATATCCATTACATATTACATCCTAAGAAAAAGATAATTATAGAGTATTTGGCATCGTATAATGGTATTAATGTGTAATAGCAACAGGAACAAATCTTCAAGTGTGTGAATGGGAGTGCTCCCATATTACTCCAGATAGAGAAAAAACATATCTCGAGAACACACTATAAACTCTTAATACTGGCTAATTTGAAGATTGGAGTAAAAATGGAGGATTCATTGGAAATATTAGGGCCATTCAAAATGCCACTCTATACTACTGTCACCTTGATTCTTATAACATTAAGCATGTATTAGATTTAAAATTAAAAAAAGGAAAATCAAAACTAAATTTTTAAGTACTCTTCTGATATTCAAAGATATTGAAATCCCTTATTTTATTTATGTATTCATTCATTTTGCCTTATGCTGGTGGATATATATGAATGAATAAAACATAGGTAGCACTCCCAAATTTGGGTCCACTGTGGTGTAGTTTGGTGCTGGATTTCACCAGACCCAAAGGGACTGAGGAGAAATTATCTCTTGAGTGTAGAACAAGTGCCATATGCATATTAGGAAAATTATACACAGTCATAGGGAGACTAGGTTGATGGTACAAGCTGTATTGGTATGTTTTTACTTTTATCTCATTATATTGCTTAGCTTTCCAGAAAACTGTATGTTATGACATCATTTACAGTTTTGGAATTTATCTCTTCTTGCACCTTTCCTTTCTTCATGATAATCTCTGGGGAATTTATTGTTTTATTTTTGGATAGTGTTAAATCTTCATCTTATCCAGAGAGCTTTGAAATGCTTAAACTTCCAGTCTCTTAAAGCATTATTCCCTGGACATTTACCTAAAGAACTCTTAGTGTTAAAATAAGTAGCTCTTATTGGAGTTCAGGTCCAGAGCAATGTGTTTTTGTGGAAAGATAAGAGAAATTTATGTTACTTTTTTTTTTTTGTAACAAAGGCTGCTGACAAACTGACATGGAGTTTGGTCTGTGTTATCTTTATGCTAGAGGTTCTTATGTGATAGAAGCAAGGGTGGATCATGTGACAAAAGTTCTCCTGAAGGACATTATGCGTGTATTGTTTTTCATTTTTTAAATAAATTAAGAAAAAATCAGGATAATATTTCTGACTGGAACCATCAGACATATCACAAAAGTGAGTATGTTTCTTATTATCAGTGAAATGTCCCATCCATAGTTTGATTTTGTTGGAATAAAGTGCAGGGAGTCCCAGATTATCCCTTTAACATATTTAGTGTTATTAATTATATATGTAATATGTTTCAGCCATTGTTGAAAACATAGAAATACAGTCTCTGCCCTTTGATATGCCATATTTTGCTGATATGTTAATAACCACAAGTGCATATTCCTAAAGAAAGAGAGTGTTGATTGCCGGAAAAAGAAAAAAGGATAAAAAAGAAAAGAAGGCATAACACCATCTTAGACACTACTCACCCATCAGTAATATTAATTGTTGAGTTAGGCAGAAGGGAACATCTTTCTACATGTTACCTTCATCAGTGCTGTCTTACCAGTTCATGCTGTAGAAAGAGATTAATACTAGAAACATTACTGAGAACTTATACACAGATACAATTCTGGTTGTAAAGGATAGAGCAGTGGAAAAAAAAAAAACAGATAAAAATCACTGAGCTTACATTTTAGCAATTTCTGTTTTCCCTATAGTAAATCCTAAAATATATGTATATACATATACATACATATATATATATATATATTTCCTGTAATCAGTCTTCTAAAAAGGAGACAATGAGATATTTGGCATTAAAACTTTATGAATTCATTCTTGTCCTCAATCAGGTTTAAGATTAAAGAGAATAATAGTAAAAAAAAAAAAGTCCATTTAATAATTGTTAATTTTAATAAAAAACACAAACAATGATACCACTAATCATGTTGTAGAAATATATTAATGATAGGCTCTATCTATGTGAGTATTGATTCATCTGTCTGGTTTCTGTTTTCTTTCCCATTAATGAAAAGCAAACTTTACTCTTATTTACAATCAAGGTCATTCTAGTGATATGTTTATGTGACTGGAAAACACCTTTATTTTTGTTGATTGTATTTAAAATAAAAGGTATTAAGAATAAAAATAATTTCAGATACTATTAAGTTCAGGGATTGCGATTAGGTTCCAATTACCACCAAAGCCCTAGTAAACAATAAAAACTTTTGTGTTTTGTTTTTGTCTTTTTTTTTTTTTAATTTATTGTACTTTGGATGGAGGTTTACAGGACAAACTAATTTCTCATTAAATAGTCAGTACACACATTGTTCTATGACATTGGTTAAGAACCCTACAACATGAGACAAGAAAATTTTTAAAATTTTGGCACCAGGATAAATACTCAAAATTAGATTCATTCCTAAAATCATACAGTCTTCAAAGCTGGAAAACAACGTTTCAGTATATAAACTATAGATATAATTCATTAATATTGGTGTGGAAATTTATGATTCAAGAATATACTGAAAATGTAGAAAATTTGACTCTCTGTAGAGGTTATACACACTGACACTGATTCGGGTTTTAACACAGGTCTGTGAATACATTTTCTTTTCAAAGAGGCTCTAAGAAAATTTTCCGTTTTAATAAGGGTGACAAGATATTGGAAAAGAGCTGAAAGAGAAAAAAGGGTCCATTGTTTACTGTCATTGGGGTTATTAATACTAATATTTAAATCTTTAACGTTTGCCCATTCTTTATGTTTTGTTTTTCACCAATAGATTTTGCTTAAAGAGGAAAATACATCAGTATGAGAAATCACACAATGATTACAGAGTTTGTACTCTTGGGCGTATCAGACGACCCAAAGTTTCAGGCTGTGGTCTTTATCTTTTTATTTATAGCTTATGTATTAACTGTCACAGGCAACCTGACCATCATCATCCTCACCTTGATAGACTATCGTCTAAAGACTCCTATGTACTACTTCTCTGGAACTTCTCCTTCTTAGGAATTACGTTCATCACTGTGTCTATCCCCAGATTTCTGGGGGCAGTCATTACTAAAGTCAAAACCATTTCTTACAACAATTGTTTAGTTCAATTTTTTTTCTTCATCTTTATGGGTGTGTCTGAATTTTTTCTTCTAACTACCTTGTCTGTCTTATGATTGTTACGTTGCCGTCTGCAAGCCCCTTCGTTACACCACCGTCATGAACAAGAAAATCTGCACCCTGCTTGTTCTTCGTTCATGGCTGGGAGGATTCCTGACCATTTTCCCACCACTCATGCTTATCCTCAGTTAGATTTCTGTTCTTCCAATGTCATTGATCATTTCTCTTGTGACCACTTCCCCATCTTACAACTCTCATGCTCGGATACCTGACCTTTAGAGATGATTGGCTTTTACTTTGCTTTTGTTACTTTGCTATTCACATTGGCATTAGTGATTCTATCCTACTCGCGCATCGTTATCACCACTCTGAGAATCCCTTCTGCCAGTAGGAGGAAAAGCTTTCTCCACTTGTTCTTCTAATATGATTGTCATTTCCATCTCTTATGGCAGCTGCATATTCATGTATGTCAAGCCTTCAGCAAAGAAAGCATCATTGACCAACACTTCCATTGCCTCCATGCTGAGCCACTTCATTTACACCCTGAGGAACCAGCAAGTAAAACAAGCCTTCAAAGACTTGATCCATAAAACAGGATTTCCAGAAAATAAATGAAAGTATTTATTGGCATGAATGAATGTTATTATGAAGGTTCAATAAAGAATAAACGAAATTCTAGCCTTCTTCTAATCTTCACTCTCCTAAATCCATCTCTCCACTACCCCTAATGGCGGACTCAAATGCTTAAACTTTCTTTTTAACCCGGAAGTGTCCATGTTGTGCCTTCCTTTTAAACTTTCAGTAAATTCCGTGTAATCGTAGATTTATCATTCTGAATAGAAAACCAGCGACTATAATATACAATCCATTTGGCTAATTTTCCGGAACATTAAAGATGTTTTCCATTGTAATCGCTTAAAAGCAGTTTTAATTAACTCTTAAATTTTCTCTGTTACTAGCACAATAGTTTCTTCTTAGCAATTACATGAAACATGAAATTTGACACCATGTTTTTTACACTATCTGCAGTGTCTGTACAATTATTTCCACTTATCTGATGGACTTGGGTATTATTTTCCTACTTACAAGTAATTTAAAATTCATAAATACTCTGTTTCCTAGTTATGTTGAAGACGTGTTATCTCTGGCTTTTTATAATCTCCTCGTTATCTGTATTTGTTTTTGAAAATGTATAACAAAGATGAATATATATGGAGCCACTATTACCATTATATAACCTGGAAGTCTGATTGATGTGTAATAAATAATAATAGCTCTTCTGTAGAGAATACCTACTCTGTGCATTTACTCAACTAGGTAGGTTCTATACTATATTTTATAAACACGATTATCTTCCTTTTAAAAATGTGTAAATTCATTCTCAATTTGAGTAACTTGCTTGAGGCTAGTGAGCTATAGTATCTAGTGTGATAGCCTGAAGTAAAAAAACAAAACAAATAACAGAAAAAAAAAGCTTGAGTTTGTTCTAGTTTTATATATAGTTGGAATTCTGAAACGACCCACAGATTTTGTATAGATTCTGAAGAATCTGAACAATTTTCCGTATTATTCAAATTATCTAATTTGAGTGTAAGTATATTATTGAACGTAGGCAGGGAAGATACTAACTTCAATTATTATTTTGGAATATAAGTTATAACATTATTCAATCAAAATAAGGTACACTCTTCATTTTGCTATTGCTGGTGAGCAGTAGCGGAGTGATCACAAAAAAAGCATAAAGTATTAGCAGTATATGGCAGCAAAAATTTGTATTAGAAGGCAGATTAAAAATAATAAGATTCATGTACGTATTTCTTACAATGTCATAGACTCTTAGCTTTAAAAAATGGCACAGAGTATTGAGAAGAAATCTGAATTTGGAGATATTTGGTTTCTTGTCTTTGTCTGGGGGTCAGGGGAATCAACGGGAAAAACTTCAGACTGAACTGTTGTTGTTAGTTTTTATTCCCTGTCTCACAGGCTCTCTTTTCCAATTTCACTACTAATGTGTGTTATGTTTTATATTCCTTAGTGTTTTGTATACATTCCTCTTCTGGAAATTTTGATTCCCTGAATTAATCCCTTTGAGCCAGTGGCAGTTCAAATAGATAAAACGTTAAGTATCTGTGCAAGTAAAAATCTATGTAGAAACCATGTCATAGAGTTTCAAAACACCTTCTGACATTTTTCCTCTTTTGTATTTTTGCTCCTTTCTCACTCTCTGCGATTATATATTCCTCTAGTGTAAAATGAGACATATTTGTAACAGGGCATTATAAGATCCTATGTTCGGTGGGAAAGGGAGGGGATGGTTTCAGGAATGCTGGCTTCCCTGGATTACAACGATGGCATTTTTACTATCCTAGGCATTCTGGGCATGTGTGAAACTATATGAATAGCAGAGGTAAGTGGGGCATATAAAAGGCAATGAAAATTCCCTATTCTTAGCATTGATTCGTTTTGTATCAACTCAACTTTTAACGAAATTAAATAGGATATGTAGGGGTTATAATTTAAAACCAAATATATTAAAAAGTATTTTTTAAAAGTTGAGTATTATTTTATTGTATCAATTTATTTATTCCCTATTAATTAAAGGCAGACAACAGCTGTCTCTATGTCTGTGTTTCTAATTGTACATAGGCTATGCAGTTTAAGGGAACAGAATTGCATTTCAGGTAGTCCGATATTACATTTAACACTTGCTAGCTATTTTAGCTATATGAATTTATTTGTCACATAATTTCTCCCAGCCTTAGTTTTTTCATTTAAGAATAAAGATAAAAATTTCATAGCAATTGTTACAAAGAATAAATGAGATAAATTATAAAATCTTTAGTCTTTCACTGAAATAGTGCCTTTGAAAATTCACAAATATGAATATCTTTTCCAAAGCTGAGCCTTTATTCCAATTAAAATGAAAACAAATTTACTTAAACCGTTACTTTTAAGCACCAATTTAGTATGATATAATTTATGAAGCACTTTCATTTATGTTATTTCAATTAATTCTCAAAAACACCCTTGACATTTCCATTTCATTTTTAAAAGAAATTCAGTAACTCACTCAAAGTCACAAATCCATGATGTTGCCTGTTTGAATTTTTAATGCACGTCTTTCTATCTGCAAAGCCCATATATTTTCTAGGATAATAAATTGACCTTATAATACCAAAAGTTGAAAATTAATATTAAGTTTTGATACTATAACTTTATTAATAATTATTTCCTTTTTTTGTTTCCCTGGCAGGGAAGTGGTTAAGAGCTATGGCTGCTAACCAAAAGGTTGGCAGTTCGAATCCACAGCCACTCCTTGGAAGCCCTGTGGGGCAGTTCTACTCTGTCCTGTAAGGCCGCTATGAGTCGGAATTGACTTGATGGCAATGGGTATCTTGTTTCTGTGTTAAATGGTCTGTTATATTACAGGTGGCAAATTAATGAACTGAAAGTGTGAGGTTACAAGTTGATATTCTCCATAAACTCTTACATGTATGAATGTTATTGGTTCTAAAGTTATTAATAAATGTGACTTTTGGTTGTCTATTTACTTTTAATTTGCTTCTATACACACTGGTATAAAATCTGAGAAATGAACCTGCCCATCTTTATTGAAATGAAGAAATACAAATTATTCAACTTTTTCCAGGGAAACAATAAAATTTCTATGAAAAATGGTAAAAAAATTTTTTTTTTTTTCCTAATAAAACAATTCTGCCTGCAAGTCAATGCCATCCCCTGTGGAGACTTTGTTTCATTCTGGAAGAGGGAAGGTCTCTGATGAGCCCTGTGTTATTCAAAGCCAAGAATGAATGAGCAGTGCCAAATGTATATTTTAGTGTAATTATGAAGCTATGTTGAATGTTGCTCACAACTCTTTTCCTTTTTCTAATGCATTAGTGTAAGCACTAAACAAATCTTTAAATTCAGTAAAGTAAAAAGAAACAGGGTGACATGGTCAGTAAAGCAAATTGCTTCGGAGATTCGTTCTGTCCTTGTTTTTCTAATGGCCTTTAATGAGACTTAACTAAAGAAGAGAGAACTGAGTGAACATGGAGGAAGATGAAAAAAGTAAGCTTTCAAAGTCATTAAATCACCAACTGGCATTCCCTCCCAGTGTAACATAAAGCACTAAAAATAAAAAAAAAATAAAACACCAGAAAAGAAGCGGAACCAGTCAAAAGTTCATCTTATTTTGTCAAAGGTATATCCTTCGATCTTCAAATCTAACTTGACCTTTAAAATAAAGTTCCTTTCTTATTTTGTGCATCAAAGAAATTGTCTTCAGTATTCAAAAGGGAGATTGTTAGTATCTAATTGATGGTAGGGATTTTGGAAGAGCAGAATCTAGGAGTGTTTTGAGAATGAAGGCCCTGAAAATCCTTTCCAGTCATTTTACTTAACCAGTGTTACAGATTACTGTTAATTTGTATTTTGAATGATTCACAGAGTCTGTCTCAGGGGTCCTTTGAAGGTAATTAAGACTCCATTTTGAAGAAATGGGTGGAAAGAAATGTAAAGCTTGGTAACATGACCCATGCTCAGCCAGGGAAAAATAGGGATCTGCACTCAGCAATACAAAGCTGAAATGTTCAGTTAAATTTTGAAGATGTCCTTCACTACCCTGAGTTCATCCTTGGGATGACTTAAGACTCTACAAATCATATGACCTTGTGGAACACTGAAGTTTATTTCCCTGTAAGGGTTATGAGTGGTGAACATTTTTATCAGCTTATTTGATGTTGTTAAATAAATATAATTCATTGGATTTCCATAAACATTTTTGCATAAAAGTTTGATGTACTGCCACTAATCTTATGGTATTGGATCATGTCCTGCTAGAGTTTCTTTTTGCTAGGTTTTTTTTTTTTTTTTTAATAGTTCTTGCAGACTGGGTATAGAAGTGTTAATTCTTTGTGATGCTCAAGTAAACTATCTCTTCATACATTTCTTCACAGCTCTTTGTACACTTCTTCAGAGCTTTAATCAATCTCCAGAATGAGTAAGTCATGGTACCATTACTCAGAAAAATGCTAAAATTAAGAGGAAAAACAGATACTTTTTTAAAAAGTTGTGTACATTTAAAAATACTGTGCAATGATATGTTACTCACTGTATAATAATAATAATAATTATAAAACATTGGTAACAATAACCCTTGGTCCCCAAAGCCAGTAAGCTATTGAAGGAACTTCAATCTTGAGATTGAAATAAAATCTTTTCTATTTGATGAGGATGCCCTTTGAGATTTTAAGTTGTTATGAAAAACTAGTGATTTAATGAACAGTGACCTCTGAAAAGGAAGAATAATATCACTGAACTAACAGAGGGAATTGAGAGGATGGATTGTAAAGTAATTTAAAGGGAAGTAATTTAAAAAAATGTTTTATGAAGTTTGTTTTTAAATTTTATATATCAATAATATTTTCTTTCCTTCACATATCGTTTGTTTGCAATTTATTTGATACAGAGAGTTTGGGCCAAACATTATTGGTAAAGGGGAAAATAATTTATCTTGCAAAACATAGACACAAATTTAAGAAATGTCCAAGCTATAATATGGCATGAAATAGAGAACTGCACATGATGGCAATGTCTGGTTCAACAACAAACTTAGCTTCTGTTTGTTTATTTGACAAGTGTTTATTTTAAGCCTAGTATATACTAAGCAGAAAACCCTGGTGGCATCGTGCTTAAGAGGTATAGCTGCTAACCAAAAGGTCAGTAGTTCGAATCCGCCAGGCACTCCTTGGAAACCATATGGTTGCAATTATTTTGATGATTAGTCACTGACCTAACTCTCAAGAATGCACATAGTAGTGGGAAAATTCACAGATTTCAGCACAGTGAAGATCCATAAGTAGATTTTAGTGGATTAGCAGCTTTAAGCTCAATATCTAATTACTAACAGATTCCAACTTTGGCTATGCTTTTGTTCTACTGATATAACATTTTTATTTTATTCGCTCTGTTTTTATTACTGGAAATTGCAGACTATAGTGCATGAAAACCTACTATTACAAGCATAAAACACAATTAGAATACACTTTTCCCATCCAGATTGTCACAGGCTTCCTACACTAATACTTCCCAGGAATAACAGTTACCAATTAGGTGTACTAGCGATTCCTGGAGACATGAAGGTGTGAAAATGTGATAAGAAAACAAGGATTTTTCACCCCTATGGAGCTGCATATGGAGCTGCATGTGAGTATTAAGTACAGATTCTAGGTACCCATAACTGGGCAGGGAATGTGAAGAGATGCAATGTATTTTCTATATTCTCCTTTTATTCTTGTGGTCTTGGCAGAGCATCTAAGCCATGAACAGGTTTTTTCTTTTTTTTTTTTTTTTTTGTAGATGTAGCATAAAAACCAAAAACAATGCTATTGCCGTCGAGTTGATTCGGACTCATAGTGACCCTACAGGAAAGAGTAGAACTGCCTTATAGGTTTTCCAATGAGCAGCTAGTAGATTTGAGCTGCTGACCTTTTTGTTAGCAGCTGAGCTCTTAACCACTGTACCACCAGGGCTCCAATGTAACTGTATCTGATTAATAATCAGTTTATTTTTTTCCCTGGAATCAGCCAGTGCTTATTTTCTTGTGGTATTACACTGCCTTTTTGCCATTTCTGCCTTCATAAAGTACTACATTGTACAGTTGTAGGAGGCTACAAATGAAGTCTTAAAAATATCACTTTAATATAAAATCTTAGCTTCAGAATTTAATTGTAGGTCTTAATTTATCAAAGTTTTATTTTGATAAGCTTAATAGCTTAAAAATGAATGAATTACCTTTGAATCCTGAACCCAGCATTTTATTTATGATCTAGCTAAATTTGGAATTATATACAATTGACTGGAAGTTTGTAAGAGAGAAAAAAATCATCTCTCACTGGTTTTGCAGGTCAATGTCCAAAACTGACTTCACTTCTATAGTCCATTTAAACTCTTAGTTTCTGTTCCACCGCTTTGGATCATATATTCAACTTCCATGGGGTATTACATCATAAATGGTCATGTTTCTGGATATGGGTCTTTTTATATATCTTTTTTCTGGAGATATATCTACTCATATAATTTCTGATTTTTGTACCTTTTTATTTCTAGAATTTGATTGAACTCATAAAAGAGAATTGAAGAATCATACAAAGAACATAGAGTTTATTCTACTGGGACTGACAGATAATTCCCAGATTATCATTTTCTTGTTTCTGCTTCTCAGTTACATGTTGAGCATGATAGGAAACATAACCATCATTGCCCTCACTCTGCTGGATTCCCATCTCAAGGCCCGAATGTATTTCTTCCTTTGTCATTTCTCTTTCCTGGAAATCTCATTCACAACTGCTTGCTTCCCCAGATTCCTAAGCACAACTGTAGCCAGGGAAAAGACCATTTCCTATAATGATTGTATGTCTCAGTTGTTTTTTTAATATCTTTTTTGGGGTAACAGAATTTTTTCCTTATGGCTGCTATGTCCTATGACTGCTACGTTGCCATCTGCAAACCCTTGCATTATACATCCATCATGAGCAGCAGATATTGTCACCAGCTTCAACTCTTGGGTAACCGCATTCTTGATCATTTTCCCTCCACTGATTTTCTGTCTTAACTTGGATTTTTGTGCTTCCAATATCATTGATCATTTCATTTGTGACATTTTTCCTGTCTTGCAACTTTCTTGCTCAGACACACATTTACTAGAATTGATTGCTTTTTTAATACCTCTGATGACAATCATTGTCACATTGTTATTAGTAATCATCTCTTACTCCTATAACATCAAGACAATTCTAAAATTCCCTTCAACTCAACAAAAGAAAAAAGGCTTTTCTACCTGCTCTTCTTACATGATTGTTGTCTCCGTCACTTATGGCAGTTGTATATTCGCCTACATAAAGCCATCAGCAAATGAAAGAGTTACTTTAAGCAAAGAGTAGCTGTGCTCAATACTTCACTTGCCCCATTGTTGAACCCAGTCATTTAAAACAAGCTTTCAGGGCTGTATTCAAAAAGATATTTTCTGCTTCAGACAAATAAGGCTATCTACTGAAAAAATTAACATGACAACATTAAGGAAACATTGAAAAAAATTGATACTTCTAGTTTATGAAATTATATTTAATATTTAAGACTTTGGGTTATTTAAGCTTACCTAATCATAATTTTTTTAATCATATAAACTTTTTTCCATTCTATGCGTCACAACTTTAACTTTCTCTTCTTCAATATGAAATCTTGTCTATAATGGAAATATAAAATTGAACTATTTTAGTATCAAATGAATGAGAGGTTTGATTGTATTATGGAATATAAATCCTTGGAGAGTATGAACCTGTTTAATAAATAATGAGTCTGTTTTATTTAGAAACCATGTTCTTGGAAACTGTTAATAAATTTAATTTTGTCATCATAAACTGTGTTTAAAATGTACCAAGAGAGCATAATCTTCAAAAGAATAATGTAGAGAATTATTTTTTGTTTTTTTTAGAAATGTTAACTGTCAACCAGAAAGCATAACTTCTTTGAAATGAACCGTAAATTTCCTTTGTATGGTATTTAGTATTTATAGTGGATATATTTTCAAAGTTGCAGAAAAAAATAAAATATGATTTAAAACACAGGTAACTTATTCAACACACAATATTTTCAAGAACACATGAAGCAAGTTTAATCTCTTTGAACATGCTAATGAACATATTAAATAAATAAGAATACATGATGAGTTTTATGACTTATGCTATAATGATTGGCTTTAATTTTGTACAAGAATACCAATGTCTTAAGCTTTTAATGACTTGTTTAAAGATAAAATTATGTTTCATTTCTTCCAAAATATGTGTATGAAATTATCTATTTTTTAAATCTAAAGTGTCAGTTCTCTTAGAACACATAAATTCCATAATTTTATAATTATCTTATTGAATGTGCAGTATACATTTTTTTTTTTTTTTTTAGTTTGGTGCTGATTAAACCAGTAGCACAAGATTCTTCTCAAGTTGTATCAGTTGGCTATGCCAACAGTTACCATACATTTCTCGAGCTAATGTTCCTGAAAATATTTACCTATTAAACTTAATTGCCAATGGGAAAAGTAAACATGAATAAAAAACCCAACCAAACCTGTTGCCATCAAGTCGATTCCAACTCATAGCAACCCTGTAGGACAGGGCAGAACTGCCCCATAGAGTTTCCAAGGAGCGCCTGGTGGATTTGAACCACCAACCTTTTGTTAGCAGCCATAGCACTTAACCACTCTGGTACCAGGGTTTCAACATGAATAGATCAATGAAAATCTATTATTAGGCTACTGGTGGACTCTCTGGTCTTCAGGATAAATTATAAGTTGAAGGCTTTCAGGAAAGGTCACACAAAGTTAAAAAATAGATGCAAGTTTGCCTAGAATAACTTGAGGAGATAAACTTGTAGGGTAATGTGCTGGAGAAACTCTCCATGTTGTTTCATTATCTGTACAGCCTCATTGAATAAGAAATAAAGCAGCATGCTCTGTCCTTCACCTTCACTTCTGTGGCAGAGCTGTTTTTCTAAATGATAGCACCACATTACCTCCTGTCCAACATGCTCTTAAAAGTGACTTTGACAGTTCTCTGAAGGAGAGGTGGGGTCTAAGTTTCTTTTCCCTAAATTTGGGCAGAAACTAGTAACAACTCTAATCAGTACAGTATCATAGAAGACATGCCATGTGACTTCAAGCATAGGCCATAAAAAAGGCTACAACTCCTTTCTAGGCCCCTCTATTTGGAGATTTTTACACTTGGAAGCCAGCCGCCATGTTGTGAAAAAGCCCAAACAGCCCTATGGAGAGACCACATGGAGAGTCCCATATAGGAAGAAAGCTAGCCCTCAAACTTACAACCAACATCAACCACCAGATGTGTGAGTGAAAGTATCCTCAGATAACCCAATCCTCTAGTGTTTAAATCTTCCATGTGATGCTCCAGACATCCTTAAGTAGAGACAAGCCTTGCTGAACTCTGAACAATTTCCTGACAACAGAATCTCTGAGCCCAGTAAATGGTTGCTTTAAGCCACAAAGTATTGAGGTAATTTTTAATGCAGCCCTATTAATCAGAATACTACCAGAATATGATGAGGAACCGATGATACTGAAGGAAAAAGTCTAAAGTACACCAAAGGCATTGGCAAAAAACAAGTCTCCAAGAATTTACTAGATAGCAATTGAGATGTTTTGAAAAAAGGGTGCAGCACTGAAAGCAATCACTCATCTATGCCAAGAAATTTGAAGACAGCTGCCTGTCAAACCAACTGGAAGAGATCCACATTTATGTCTATTCCCAAGGAACATGATCCAACCAAATGTGAAAATGTAAAAAATTATTTTTTTGTTTTGTTTTATCATTAATATCACACAGAAGTAAAATTTTGCTGAAGATCATTCAAAAGTGGCTGCAGCAGTGTATCCACAGGGAACTGCCAGAAATTCAAGCCAGATCAGAAAAGGACGTGGAACCAGGGATATCATTGCTGATGTCATGTGGATGCTGGCTGAGAGCAGAGAATACCAGAGAGATGTTTACCTGTGTTTCATTGACTATGCAAAGGCATTTGACTGTGTGGACAATAACAAATTATGGATAACATTGCAAAGAATGGGAATTCCAGAACACCTCACTGTGCTCATGAGGAACCTGTACAGACATCAAGAGGCAGTCTTTAGAACAGAACAAGGGAATACTGCGTGGCTTAAAGTCAGAAAAGGAGTGCGCCAGAGTTGTATTGTTTCACCATAGTTATTCAATCTGTATGCTGAGCAAATAATCTGAGAAGCTGGACTATATGAAGAAGAACGGGACATCAGGATTGGAGGAAGACTCATTAAAACCTGCATTACGGCAGATGACATAACTTTGCTTGCTGAAAGTGAAGAGGACTTGAAGCACTTACTAAGGAAGATCAAAGACCACAGCCTTCAGTGTGGATTACACATCAACATAAAGAAAACAAAAATCCTTACAACTGGATCAATAAGCAACACCATGATAAACACCAAAAAGATTGAAGTTGTCAAGAATTTCATTTTACTTGGATCCACAATCAACCCCCATGGAATCAGCAGTCAAGAAATCAAAAGTCTCATTGCATTGGGCAAATGTGCTGCAAAAAAACTCTTTAAAGCATTGAAAAGCAAAGATGTCACCTTGAAGACCTGATCCAAGCCATGGTGTTTTCAGTTGTCTCATATGCATGTGAAAGCTGGACAAAATAAAGAAGAGCGAAGAAGGATTGATGGTGTTGGTAAAGAATATTGAATATACCAAGGACTGCCAAAAGAACAAGCAAATCTGTCTTGGAAGAGGCAAGGCCAGAATGTCCTTAGGAGCAAGGATGGTGAGTGAGACTGTGTCTGATGTACTTTAGACATGTTATCAGGAGAGATCAGTCCCGGAGAAGGACATCACGCTTGACAAAGTAGAGGGTCAGCAAAAAAGAGGAAGACCCTAAATGAGATGGTCTGACACAGTGACTGCAACAATGGGCTCAAGTGTAATAATGATTGTGAGGATGGCGCAGACTGGGCAGTATTTAGGTCTGTTATATATAGGGTCACTATGAGTCAGAACTGACTTAACAGCGCCTAACAATAGTGTTAATCAGAATAACAGTCAACACTTACCATCTGGCATTTCTCTTTATCTGTTGTGTAGCATCTGCATGTCTGATTATTTTTTAAATGGAAATATATATATATATTTTTTTATGTTGTTATTAGCTGCTGTTGACTGGGCTCCTACTGATGAAGACCTTATGCATAAAATAAAAATGTTGCCTGATCCTATACCATCTTCATGATTGTTGGCATGTTTGAGTCTGTTGCTGTACCTATTGTGTCAATCCATCGAATGGAGGGTTCCCCTCATTTTCACTGACCCTCTACTTTACCAACCATGATGTCCTTTTCTAGTGATTGGTATTTCCTGATTATGTCCAAAGTAAAAGAGCCAATATCTCTCCATCCTCACTTTCTTAGAAGTGAACATACTGATTGTATTTCTTCTAAAACTCATTTGTTTTTTTGGCAGTTCATGGTATATTCAGTATTCTTCACAAATACCACAATTTGAATGTATTAATTTTCTTCTGTCTTCCTTTTTGATTTCCGGCTCTCACATGCATATGTGGCAATTGAAAAGACCATGGGTTTGGTCAGAGGCACCTTAGTTATCAAAGTGACATCATTGCCTTTTAAAACTTTAAAGAGGTCTTTTGCAGCAGATATTACCAATGCAATTCATCAGTTTACTTATTTCTTGGTCACAGAGTCCATGGACATTGATTGTTGATGCAAGCAGAATGAAATTGTTGACAACTTCATTTTCTTCATGTATCATCATGATGTTTATATAGGTACTTTCAACTGACATTTTTTTTCTTCTTTATAGACACCAAAAGTAATCCACAACTCAGTGTATAAACCTTCAGGTGATATATTAATTTTGACAGATAATGAGGATGTTGCTTACATTAAACATCATCGAATTGAACACATCTTTGTGTATTTCAGCAAATATAAACTTTATTTTTTAAAAAAGAATCCTAGTTAGTAGGTTTGCTTTCAAAGTGATGTGGCTTATCATTTCTATAATGATAATAAACACCGTTCTGTGTTTATTCTTATTGTGCAAATGAGAGATTGAAGAAAATGACACTCAAGTCTCTCACTGTGGGAGAAATAAATATGGAGCATAAAAAAAAAATCTACTAAATACCCTATAAGGTGTTGTATCAGAATTAGTGATATCAGTATGAATATATATATAGATATACATGTATACATATTTGAACAAGGGATCCTTGAAGAAATGGCTGTATTCAAAACTAGATAAAGAAACGTACAAGAAATCCAAGGTCATCTTGTAGTAAGAAAGGACACAAAAATGAAAGGGACATATGAATAAAATCCAGAAGCCAATCTGAAGATGCTCCCTCTCTCCATAACTGGATAATCTGATCATCAAAATAAAGCATGACAGTAATGGATTGTAATATATTAAGTAAAATAAGAGTGTTGAGTCAATATTGTTATAAAATGTAAATGAATAAATATATGCAGGATAAAGCATATGCAGGATAAAGTAAAATATGCCAACTAATGAATGTATAAATAATGATGACATTAGAAACCTTCAATAAATACATCATCTTAAAGTTTTTCTCCATAAGTTGTTTATTATTACAAGGAGAAAATAGTAACTTTTCAGTCTAGAGATGTCTGGAAGGTATCAACTTAAACAAATGACCAATATTACCATCACCAATAATGGGAAAAACATTATGCTTAATATTGTGCATTAAGAAGGATTCTTCATTATGTTTGTATTATTCCTGAAAAAAATAAAAAACAGAACCTTGTTTTAACCTTGAAGAAAAATCCCATTAGCTCCAATAACATGTGTTCTTCCAAAATCTCAAGACGAGAAGGTCAAAGATTGGCTGAGAAACTAGTCCAGATTAGATAATTAAATAGGCATAATAGGTAAATGAAATGTGCTGGACTACACAATCGATATGTAATCATTGATGCCTCCCCCCAAAAAAGAGAATACAAAGGACATTACTGAAAAAATTGATAAAATTTTAATAAGGACTGTGAATTTTATTGTGTCAATATAATATAGATACAATAGTATTATATTAATGTTATATTTTCTGGTTTTGATAATTAAAAGCCCATTGCCATTAAGTTGGCTTTGAATTTTAAATTATACTTTGACTATATAAGAGAATGCTCTTGCTAAAAAATACACACTGAGTTAATAAAGGATAAAGAAGCATGATGTCTTCAACTTAATATCAAATTGCTCAGTGAGAAAAAATATGTACATATACTTATATCTATCCATATTAAATATAGATATAGATAGATGATAGATAGTTGATAGATGATAGAGAGAGAGAGAGAAAATAACAGAGAATGATAAAGGAAATCATATAAAAACAATTAGTGAATTTACAAACAGGACATATGGAATTCTTTGTATTATTTTTGGAATTTTTCTTTAATTTTGAAATTACAAAAATATAGCAAAAACAGACTTATACAAAACAACAACTCTGAAAATATAATATGATGTATTGTTTATTCATGGAAACAGTTCTCTTATGCTCATTCTCACAATTTTAGGAAAAAGATGCCCTTTTATCATGTTTTTCATCTTAAGTTAATTGAAGTTTTGACTTAATCTTGTTCTCTCTTACAAATGATACATTATTGTTAGATTAAGTTCATCCTCATTAATTCATTATTGCTTATGTTTTTTTGTGTAACCATAACAGAACAAAGTGATCATAACATCTTTTAGTGATAATATTTTTTACTACAAAATTCTCCTAATTAAGACTTACAGGTACTAGACTTACAACATTGCAATTTAAATACTATTCAGCTATAATTCTATTGCTAAAGTGAAAACACTACCTTAGAAAAGAGTAAAAAATGTACATAACCTTCCCTATGGTTTGTTACAACCCTTAGGATCATCACTAGGTCCTTCAAACACTATAAAATCCATCTAATTGAGCTGTAGTTCAAACATAAACTTCTGCACAAATGTTCATAGCAGCAGTATTCATATAGCTAAAAAGTGGAAGCAACCTAAATGTCCATCAACTAATGAATGCATTAAAAAAATGTATGTTATACCCATACAATGGAATATTATTAAACCATAAAAAGGAATACATGCTGTAACATGGACAAACCTTGAAAACATCATGTTAAGTGAATTAAGACAGACACTTTACAAAAAGCCACATATTATCTGATTCCATTTATATGAAATGAGCAGAATAGGCAGATTCTTAAGTCAGGGAAATGTAAGCAGGAATCTAGAGTGACGATCATGTTCTTACACAAAGCTCAGGAGAGCAATTGACTGGTAGACTCTTGACTTATGAAGTGGTGGTATCTTTTTCTGCGGAGACACTCAAAGTTCTGTCTCACCTGGACCACACATTTGTTAAATGAGGTCGAGCAGGAAATTATTTTCCTAACTGGTGAGCAATCCTTCCATAGACTAACTGTGGAAAAGTCAGAATTAGAATATTAGTAGAGCAGGTAAATATTAGGCACCACTTTCTTTACTCCATTTAGTTTTCCAGGAAACTTAGAGAATAAGTTGCCAGTTGCACAGCAACCGGCATTAGGAGGGGTTTGCTACATGGAAAGAAGTGTAAAACTTGATCCGTAAGATTTTATTTTGAATGTTAGGGTCTCCTTAGCTGTGAAGGGGCCTGCTGGGTATTTATTTCTTAAATTCTTAATGTCTTATAGGAGCTCTAGGCCAAAATCCCCAACACTGGACCAATAAGCAACATCTTGATAAACAGAGAAAAGACTGAAGTTGTTAAGGATTTCATTTTACTTGGATCCACATTCAACATCCATGGAAGCAACAGTCAAGAAATCAAAAGATGCATTGCATTGGGCAAACCTGCTGCAAAGGACCTCTTTAAAGTGTTAAAAAACAAAGCTGTCATCTTGAAGACTAAGGTGCGCCTGACCCAAGCCATGGTGTTTTTAATCGCCTCATATGCATGCAAAAGCTGGACAATGAATAAGGAAGACTGAGGAAGAGTTGCCTTTTGATTTGTGGTGTTCCTGAAGAATATTGAACATACCATGGATGACAAAAGAACTAACAAATATATCTTGGAACAAGTTCAAACAGAATGCTCCTTAGAAGTAAACATCGAGACTACGTCTCAGATATTTTGGACATACTATCATGATAAAAAATTTTTTTTTTATCATGGAGTCCCTGCAGAAGGACATCACGCTTGGTAAAGAAGACGTTCAGTGAAAAAGAGGAAGACCCTCAAAAAGATGAATTGACACAGTGGCTGCAACAATGGGCTTAAGCATAACAATGATTATGAGGATGCCACAGGACTGGGCAGTGTTTCCTTCTGTTTTACGTAAGGTGGCTAAGTCAAAACTGACTCCCTGGCACTTAACAACAATGACAACAACAGTCCATTTCACAGTGTTGCAAGGTTGAAGTAAAAGAGGAATTACTACTGTGTGGCAGACTGAGAATTCAGAGGATTGCCGGAACAGGGATTCAATGTAGAGAAAATATATTCTTAAAGATATCAAACGATTGAAAAATATGAGGGTTTGGAGGAGAGAGTTTTGAAATGAAGCTCCAGCTTCAAGATCAGGGATCATATTGGCTGCATATGTTGAAGGACACAGGCTGCGGAATTCGTGGCTTTGACAAGATTGATGTGTAATTTCAGTTCACTGGCACTGAAAAAATATTTCAAGTCTTATACTTTCACCAGTAAAATGAATTGTGTGCTGGCCACATACTGGGCACTACTTTGCTTGTCTGATGCTTCAAATTAAGGTCTGAAAAAACTCCAGCTGTGAAAGCAACATATTCTAAACCGTCTGACCCTCAACTAGTATGTTCTCATGCATGGAGAAACTAATGCCAACTCATCATGTGGTTCTCAATCTGTGCAATAAATTACCAACCTGGGGGAAAAAGGAGTTTCCCTCTAGCAATGTACTTAAAAATTAGCAGATTTAAGGATGTTATTTTTCTTCTATAATGTTCCAAACTTGTTAACCTTTTCCATGGTGAAAACGATGTCAATAAGGCACCTAAAGGATATTTGAAAAAAAATAACTACATTTGTCTTTTCAGGGCAACGGTTATGTCCTAACAAAATGAAAGACAGAAAGAGTAACAGCTTTTCAAAACAAACTCATGCTGTCCAGAGGCGAGCTGAGAAGGCAGAAAGGGACAGGAGCTGGTTGAATGGACGCGGGAAATCTGGGGTGGAAAGGGTGAGTGTGCTCTCATTGTAGAGAGAGCAACTAAGTTCACATAACAACGTGTTTATAAAGTTTTGTATGAGAAACTAACTTGAGCTGTAAACTTTCACTTAAAACACAATAAAAAAATTAAACTCATACTTTGGAGAGAGTATACTGACAAGGGATAGTGGAAATGTCTGCAGTGTTACGTGATCTTAAGGCAGAATATTATGTAAGTGGGCCACCTATTAACATCGTTTCTATGCTTTAAACGCTTGAAAACAGGGTATTCGAACCTCATCAAAAGCTAAAATAAGCTAATTTGTTAACAATATGAAAATGTAGAACCTTCCAATTATTTTGCAACAATAACTGATTGACATTAGGAAAAATGGAAATCGTTAGCTGAATTTCAACAAGGGGCTTTGCATAACTGGTGGATAAGGCTGAAAAATGAGTGTCACAACTTGTTAGGCAAAGTCCATAAAGCGCTTTTTCCATTTGGTATCTGTGCATGTTGCTGAAGTTCTTTTTCAAGTACTGGAATAATCTGAATTTAGAACTAAACCAACATTGTCAAAAATTGAGCATATTTACGTTTGCTAACACACACACACACATATATATATATAAAACCAAACAAAACCAAAGCGTTGCCGACAAGTCGTATCCGAGTCAAAACAACCTTTTAGGACAGAGCAGAACTGCCCCACAGGGTTTTCAAAGAATGCCTGGTAGATTCAAACTGCTGACCTTTTGGCTAGCAGCCAAACTCCTAACCACTACGCCACCAAGGTTTCCATGTACATATACATAAACAACAACAAATAAAAACCAAACCGGTTGCTGTCAAGTTGATTCCAACTTATAGCGATCCTAGAGGACAGAGTAGAACTGCCCCGTAGGTAGTTTCCCAGGAGAGCCTAGTGGATTCAGACTTCCAACCCTGGCCTTTGGGTTAGCAGCTGAATTCTTAATTTTTTTTTATGCCACCAGGGTTTATATACACACACACAGACACACACACAGACACACACACACATATTTTTCAGTGAGAACAAAAATGTGCTGTGTCCTAATAAGTAAAATTAAAATATTTTATTTATTTATTTGTTTTTATTGTGCTTTAGATGAAGGTTTACAGAGCAGATTAGTTTCTCATTAAACAATTAATACACATATAATTTTGAGACATTGCTTGCCAGCCCTGTGACGTGTCAACACTCTCCCCTTTTCGACCTTGGGTTCCCCTTTTCCATGCGTCCAGCTTTCCTGTGTCCTCTTGCCTTCTCGTTCTTGCCCCTGGGCTGGTAGGCCCATTTAGTCTGGTATACATGGTTGAGCTACGTGTATTATTGTTTGTTTTATGCATCTATCTAATCTTTGGTTGAAGGGTGAACCTCAGGAGTGACTTCAGTACTGAGTTAAAAGAGTGTCTGGGGGCTATACTCTCATGGTTTCTCCTGTTTCTGTCAGACCAGTAAGTCTGGTCTTTTTTTGTGAGTTAGAATTTTGTTCTCCATTTTTCTCTAGCTCTCTTGGACCCCTGTTAGAATATTTGGTGATGGTGGCCAGGCACCATCTGGTTCTGCTGGAAAAATAAAAATATTTTTTTAAAGGTAGTTTATTTGATATTTATATTTTCTTTTCAAAATATGAAAGTGTAGTAGTTGGACCAGCAGCATCAGCACTACTTGGAAGCGTGTTATAAAAGAAGGTTCTCAGTTCCCATCCCAGGCCCCACGTCACTGCTTTGAGCTGAATGCAGGAATTACCTGCACTGATGAGTTTGGTATAAGTACAATCAGGAGAGGCTAAGGCCATTTACTGTTAGGTAGGGTGAGGGGTTAGAAGTGATCTGCTCTTCCAGTTAGAAGTTTTGAGGATGAAAAATAATTCTTGACATTTTGAAGTGAGTTTGTGTTAAAACAGATTTTCTGGGGTAGGTGGAACCCCTAACCAAAAACAAAACCCAGTGCCGTTGAGTCGATTCTGACTCATAGCGACCCTATAGGTCAGAGTAGAACTGCCCCACAGAGTTTCCAAGGAGCGCCTGGAGGATTTGAACTCCCAACCCTTTGGTTAGCAGCTGTAGCACTTAATGGTTACGCCACCAGAGTTTCTGGTGGAGCCCCTACTAGGTATAAATTCCAACTCCACTTTTATAATGGCACTCAATAGTGTATGTATAGAATAATATTCGGAGTCCTGGTGCCCCATTGCTTGAGAGCTCAGCTGCCAACTGGAAGATTGGCTGTTGGAATCCACCAATCCACTTTGGAAACCCTATGGGGCAGTGACACCCTGTCCTATAGTGTAATTGTGAGTCGGAATCAACTTGACAGCAAGTTAACATAACATTTATCATGTGCCAGGCTTGTTTTAAGTTCTCACGAATTACTGAATTTGGCCCTTTCTGCAACCCTCAGAGGTGGTGAGTCTGCTATTAACCTCAGTTTAAAAATGGGGCAGCTAAGATACAGAGGTTGTTTGCTCAGGGTCACACCTCTAAAAAGTAGCGAAGCCAGGATTTGGAATATAGTCCATCTGGCTCCAGAAACCAAGCTCTTAACCATTACACTACACTGCCTAGGTATAAAATGTATAAATGAATAAATATTCATGTATTGGAGGTGTGTATGCAAATATTTTTATTGATGAGGAACATGATCAAAAAAATTTGGAGACCACTATCCTAGAGGATATAAGCTCAATCTCTAGTGTGACATAAAACACCTTTTGTGATCTGGCCGCAACCAATCTCTCTGACCCCACCTGTTGCTCTTCTCACTTGAAACCTGTGCTCTGACTTCTGCCATATTGAACGAGCATCCTGGCAGCTCACTGAATTCCCAATTACTTCTCTTATCTCCTACTCCTCCTTGAATTTAGGAACTCTACCTCCCCTTCTCAATCCCCAGCTTCTCCACTTTCCCTCATTGCCCCTAACCCAATGCCAAGGCCAGCCCAAGTATCCTCTGTACACTCCCAGCATTCTCTGTATGCTTCTCCATGACCCTTGTTTCACTAATTTGTAATTATCTATTCACTTGTTTGTCTACCACCCTAGACTGCAGTGTTCTATTTTGTTAGTTTCTTATGTCTAGCATCTAGTGTAAGGTCTGACGTATAGTAGGTGATGTTCATATGAATGAATGAAATACTGATGAAAGAGAAAGCAGCCATTGCCCTGAGTTGCTCTTCGACCTGTTATTTGTATAATAGCCACCAGAGGGGGTTAGATGAACAGGGTCAAGTGAACACCACACATTTAGAAGAATTAGGGGCCAAACTTAGAGATCTGAATTACAGGGAAAGGAATAATGGTGAACGTGAGGGTGGTAATGGTAGTGGTGACAGGTTTTGTAATGGAGGTGGTGATGCTGATGATGTTGTTATTGAGAGTAATGGGGGTGGTTTTGGTGGCAGGGGGCTCACTGATGATGGTGGTAAAATTGATGGTAAGAGTGATGGTGATGATGGTACTGGTAATAATGGTGGTGATGAGTTGTGTAAGGGAGGTGGTGAAAGTGGTGATGGGTAGCATGGCGATGGTGGTGACAGTAGGTGGTGCGATGCTGCTGGTGGGTTGTATGATGGAAGTGGTGATGGTGATTATGGTGAGGATTATGGTTGGTCGTGTGATGGTGGTGGTGGAAATGGTAGTATTGGTGTTGGTGATGGTGGTGACAGTGGTAGTAGAAGTGGTGGTGGTGGGTTGTATGGTGGAGATGGTGATGGTTATGGTGGTGGAGGTAGTGGTGGTGGTAGTAGTGATGGTTGGTGCCGATGTTGGCCATGGTGGGTTGTGATAAGATACATTCAATTCCTTCTCTGATAGGAGACCCCTGAGTTTCTTGTGTAACTTGTACAAATCTTCCTTACACTTCTGCATGCTACAAGAGGAGCTGCTTTCCTATTAAAATACAAATGTCTTATTCATGGCCTACATCTGCATAGCAAAACTGGATGTCAAGATCTGCTCAAATATGACTTGGCAGCTTCATTTCTTGAGGAAGAGGGAAAAACTAGTGGTGGTCTACTCACTACACAATTTTGTTAACCACAATAAACTGTATATAGTTTCCATTTCGTTGTATGGGTTCAGACATTCCTTGTGAAACCTGTACTTGTCCCAGGAAAGACTCGAGTAAATGAACCTCTTCAGGCATTGAAGGTGGGGGCCTGGGAAGGAAGGACCTAACTGACAACTATATAGTAAGGAGTTTGATGCCCTGGGTGACAAGAAATCCTTCCCTCAACTTTACCCTGCACTCCCAGAATGAACGTGCATATAGGCCACCTTTCCTGTATCTCTTGCTTTAACTCCCTTTCATTGATTGCCTACTATGTGCCAGGCATCGTTCTGCGTGCTTCACCAATATTGCAATGTAATCCTCAACAATAGTGATGTGAGGAAGACAGTATTAGTCCCATTGTAAAGCTGAGGAAACCAAGGGTCAGAGAGGGGCAGTAATTTCCTGAAGATCTCACAGCTAATAAGTGGGAAAGGTCCTACACATATTACTATGCCTCTCTTCATTATTCCAGTTCAGCAGATCACAGGACGAAACACCCAGCAATGATAATTTCAATCCACAATGGTGTTTAGGGCAATAAGGGGTTTTGTCTGCACTAAAGGCCCAATGCAGAAACAAGGGTCCCTGGTAAAAGACAAGGAGTCACCACTCATTAATGTGAGTTCTTTGGCTATTCAGAGAAGTCTGTCACAAACCACTTTCCCGTACCTCCTTGACTCCAATTCTCCAATCATGTTCCTTCCAAGTCCCTGCCTATCCAGCCAAACCATCGTCCACAGCCCATGAATCAGTGTACAATTGCATATCTGGTCATTTATCCTTCCAAGCAAGGTGAACAACCAGGTGCACTGCTTGAAGTTTTGCCATTGGGAAGATATCCCTTCACCACTGTCCTTCAGGGAAGTCCCAGAAATGGGCTGCAGCACTGCCGCTGCGCACATTCAAGTGGTTCCTACATATTATGCAGAACGGTCAATGCGCCAGGCACGAGTTTTCTCTTCCTCAGGCAACTGATCAAGAGGCACTCCCAGTGAGGCCATAGGTGTAGCCTGGGAGAGGGCAGGTAATATGACAGGAGTGAGGACCATGAGCATTTGGACCATTTCCTTATGCAAATTACTTGAGTGTTCAGGTCATGTTCAGGCCCTGTATCGTATATACCTCTTCCAGTTAATGATGGAGTGCTGCTGTGCACATCCAGCTTTATGGTTCTATGGGTCAGACAACACCCAACTCATGACGGGCAACTCAGGACACATGGTCATTTGGTGGCACATGGTTAAGAGTTCAGTCTCTACTAAGACCCAGTAACAAGACAAAAGCTGTTTCACAAGAGGAGAGTAGTTATCTGTGGAGGATGGCAGGGCTTTGCTCCAAAATCCTAAGGATCTGCACTGTGATTCACCAATAGGAGCCTGCCAAAGACCCCAGATAACATTGTTATTTGCAAGTGACTCTTCAAGCATCATTTCATTAGCTGGATCATATGGCTCAAGTGGCAGAACAGCTTGCACATCAGTCTGAACCTCTTGCAAGGTCTTCTCTTGTTCTGGGCCCACTCAAAACTAGCGGTTTTTCAAGACATTTGATAAATAGGCTGGAGTAGCACACCCAAATGAGGGGTATGTTGCTTCCAAAATACAAAGACATCCAGCAGGGGCTGTGCCTTCTTTTTAGTTGTAGGAGAGGCCAGATACATCAACTTATCCTTCACTTTACAAGGAACATCTTGACATGCCCACACCACTGGAGCCCTAGAAAGCTCACTGAGGAGGAAGACAACTGAATTTTTTGGGAATAATTCCTACCTTCTAGCAGGCAAATATTCTACCAGTAACTGCAGAGTCATTGATACTTCTTTCTTACTATGTCCAATCAGCATAATGTCATCAATGTAATGGACCAGTGTGACATACTGTGGAAATGAAGGGCGATAAAGTTCCCTATGGATTAAATTATGACATAGGGCTAGAGAGTTGATATACCTCTGAGATAAGACAGTGAAGGTGTACTGCTGGCCTTGCCAGCTGAAGGCAAACTGCTTCTGGTGGTCCTTCAAAACAGGAATGGAGAAAAATACATTGGCCAGATTAATGGCTGCATACCCCAGAAAATGTGTTAATTTGCAGGTCACGTTCCCAAGGAAATGCCTCTTCCAACTGATTGGCTGCTCACATCAGATTATAAAATGGAGTATGATTACATAATGTCTGCCAAACCCCTGAGAACCATGGCCTACCCAACTCGACACATAACATTAACCATCACAGTGGTGATGAAAATGTTCTGAAGGAGATACTGATGATGGTGAATAGGATTGTGAAAGTACATAAAGCCACTATATTACACACTTGCAAGCTGTTACAACAAAACTTTAATGAGAAATCTACCAGTTAAAATACTATAAACTATACAGAATAAATTGAGCTGGGAAAATACTACAACAAAACCAAGAACTACCCACTCAGGTGAGGAGAAATAAGGGTCTGCTTCTGGAGCAGATGTCCCCTGGTTGTCAATAAGGAGTTGCCGTGGAGGAGGTTCAGCAACTAGTTTGGCCTCTGGTGCCCCAGACTGAGCTGGAGATGGAGGACTTAATGGTGTATGGAGCTCCAGTGTCAGAAAAGGAGCTGGATCAATATCAGCTGTTTATCTGGGAGTCAGTTGGAAGTGGCCCAGGATGGAAATCCGCCCCTCCAGCTGGCCCTTCATCTAGTGTCGGTGATGAAAATGGAGAAGGAAGACCTGTGCCAGTGAAGCTTGATTTTGGTGCAAGAGTGGGTTCAACATCAGTAGGTGGTACAGGAGCAGGTTTTGGATGTATCCCAGGATAAGACTCTGACCCTTCAGCTGGCTCTTCATCTGGTGCCAGTGAAGCAGCTCGTGATGGTGGTCTAAGGAGCTCCAGTGTTAGTCCAGGAGCATGATCAACCTCACCAGGTGGTCCAGGAGCCCATTATGGTGTTGGCCGAGGAAGAAAATCCGATCTTCCAGCAGGCTCTCTGTCTGCTCAACTTGCTGATGGAGGACCTGTTGATGTACCCAGCTCCAATGTTGCTGCAAGAACAGAATGTAACTCATGAAGTTTTCCTTCAATGTGTTCTGGAAGTCGCCCAGGGTAAAAATCCAGCTCTCCATGTGGTGGCAGCGCTGGAGCTGGCGATGCTCTATTGAGTTTCAGTGTCCGTTCAGTACCAGGATCCATATCACCAGGTTGTCCATCCTCTGGCTCTGCAGGTGGCCCAGGTTAAGAATCCGAAAGTCCATGGGATTATCCCTCTGCTGCCACAGCTGAAGCTCGTCATGGAACAACTGGTGCTCCACGGAGCTTCTGTGTTGGAGCAGGAGCAGGATCGACATCAGCTGGTGGTCCAGGTTCCGGTTCTGGAAGTAGCCCAGGATGGGAATACACCTCTCCATCCTGTTGACCATATGATGCTGGTGATGGAGCTGGAGGAGGGCCTGGGCTGCACTGAGCCCTGGTGTTGGAGCAGGAGCAGGATTGACAGTAGCCAGTGGTCCAGGAGCTGCCTCTGAAGGTGGTCCAGGATAAGACTCTGACCCTCCAGCTGGCTCTTCATCTGGTTCCAGTGCAGGTGCTGGTGATGAAATAGCTAGTGTGGTATGGAGCTCCAGTGTTGTAGCAGGAGTAGGATTGACATTAGCCAGTGGTGTGGGAGCCAGTTCTGGAGGTGACCCTGGATGCGAACCCACCCCTCCAGCTGGCTCTCCATCTGGTGCCGGTGCTGGAGCTGGGGATGTAATAGGTGGTGTGCTATGGAGCTCCGGTGCCAGTACAGGAGCAGAATATACCCCAGGACATGGTGCAGGAGCCAGTTCTTGGGGCAAAGATGGATCTTGAGCTACTTTTACAACTTGCCCTGGCCTTCGCTCTGGAGCTACAAGAGGAGAAATGTTCACCAATATGACTGCCTTTCCTCATGCCTTTCTAATGATGAAAAACATCTCACTGCCATCAAGAGAAGCCCATTCCCAAGATTTCCACCCAGGAAGTCTTCCCAGACTGTGGTCCACCAGAGGAGGGTCTGAGGTTACTCTGCGCTATAGGTCAACCCCAGCCTCTGGTGGTCTTCCCATGTCCCCCTCACAAGCTCACATGCAGGCATGCCCAGTCCTCCTCACCCTCCAGCTCTGTCTCAGTGACCTCCATTTGATCCAGCTGGGCCAAGAGAAGTTGGGCACGGTGCTCCAGATGTGAGCCTGGCATGTTCACCTGCACATACTCCACCGCGAGCTTTAGGCAGGGGAATTATGGGGGCTGATTGAAATCCTCTGAGTATTCCTTCAGCATTGTGCCCAGGATAAAAGAGGTGGCACTAGGGGTGAGTGGTGAAAAGCAGGGTCTGAGGCCTGGCTTTTCCCGACACACTGCCCTCCCAGGGCACCCCTGCAAAGGGCGCTTATGTCTGCCCATCCTTCCAAAGGTCAGCACCACCCTGCATCACACCCTCTGGCTGTCCTGAAAGTGGCAGGCCTGGTCACTGAGCAGGGGGCTAGCACACAGCCTCCATCCCAGGGAGCTCTCCATCAACGGTCTGACCAACTCTCCCTCCTCGGGGAGCCTGAATTACATCCCTTTCTCTCCGCTGGCCCTCTCCCCACTGGACAGTAACCCTCTAAGGGCACGGAGATGTGTGTCTGCATGTTCTTCTCACAGCCTGGCACACACTAGTGCTCCAGGATTATCTCATGCTGGGCGACACATGGAGGCCGTCCCCTGCCCCAGCTGCTTAGGCCCTCAGGCCCCTCTTCTGGAGAGTGTGCACCAGCATGCTGCCTGATTCTCTGCACACGTATGATCGTCTCTTCTCCCATGGACACTGTTCTCCCCTGGGACAGGGGCCCCACATGGCAGCTGAGCATCGAGATTCAGGAGCAGGTTTCTCTCCCTCCCACCCCGCATCTCCTATTTTGGGCCCCCAATATTGGGGGGGGGAAGTGGAAATGTGAGGGGATTGTGCGGGGATGGGTTCTCTCAGGGGCCTCTCTGAGGCTCCAGCCTCCCCTCTGTTCCCCAGAATGCCCAGGTTCCACCCCTAGCTCTCTATGACTGCCTATCTCCTGCAGGAGGTGCTTCTAAACTCATTCCTGTAGTGGAATCCAGATGTGTGAGGTCCAGAATCTGCCCAGCCCCAATCCAGACACAGGTCCCGTACAGCCTCCACCCTTCTGAATAGACAGGAGCCCCTCTTTGTCCACCCAAAGTCCACTCAGCCTTTCAGCTGGTCTTGGGGTTCAGCATCCTGGGCAGAATACGAGTGGTTACATCCATACCTAGAGGTGGCGTGCGGGTGTCACATCTAATGCACTGTAGACACTACCTGCTTAAAATGTCTGGTGTTCCTGTCTGACTCCCCGACTAGAATGGAGGCCTAGGAGGGCAGGGCTTCCTATCTGCTTTGTCTACTAAACGATGCTAAGTGCCTATAACAGTGTCTGCAACAGTAGGGGCTTCGTAGAAAACTGGTGAATGGGTGAACCCAAGCAGCACCTTCCCAGGTATCTGAGAATCCTGGGACCCTTCTACCAGCCTCCAAGATCCCCGTTCTGGCAATACCAAGGACAAGGGCCCACTAAATGGAATCTCAACCTCCCCCTTACAAATGGGAAATAGGTTTGCTCAAGGGCACATGGTGAGTGAGGGCTGAGGCAGATATTTTCTTTATGGGGGAGAAGAAAATAATAAATGTGAACATCCCAGCCCCTCCAAAATGCTTTACTAAAGAGCTAGGCTTCAGTACACACTTTCCATGGCTTGTCCCACGGGGTCCTGACAGTAATTCTAGCTGATTTGTCCTTTACCAACCCACTTCTCAGTGGAGCAAACAGGCTCTGAGTGGTGAAGTGACATTCTGCAGACTCACAACTGGTAGGGGACAGAGTCTCCACTGGGCTGTGGGGGGCGTGGCACTCACCTTTGGAGCAGCTGGTCTAGGACATGCTGGGTGGTGGCATAGGTTCTATAGGTTCCCAGGAAGGTTCTGATGTAGGAGAAGTTACCCTTTAGGAATATGAGCACCAGGTGGTCCACCAGCTTCTCCAGTGAGCCTGCCCTGAAGGTTTTCATCACCTGGGCCTCATCCAGGCCCTCATCAGAACCACAGACACACTGGGGTGGGACAGAGGAGGGACATATTGTCAGAGGCAGCCTCATGAACCACCAGGAGGGTCGGAGGCCCAGAGCTCAGACCAGGCTCTCCCTCTCCCTCAGTGACCTGTGGCAGGAGGCGGGACACAAGTGCCTTCAGCAGAAAACAGGGCTCAGCTTTCCAAGCACAGTTGGAGGTGGAGAGATGATTACAAACATTAGGAACCTGAAGTTATTTTGTTAACTAAGTAACCATGGTATCTTCCTGGAGGAAGAGCAGTGTCCCAGTGAGTCCTCACAAAACACCCCGTTCCACAGATGAGAAAACAGAGGCTTGGTGATGTCTAGTGTCTCTTCAAAGTCACCTGGCCAGCCCCCAGAACTGTCCAACACTAGGGCTCTGCGATGTTCCCTCTGTGCTGCGTGAGGCCTGCTCTGCTCCTGACTCAGAGGGGAACATCTAGTGCAAGCTCACTCCTTCCCGGCTGGAGACAGTGCACAGAGCGAACACACCCATGAGATAAGCAAGACACGGATATTTCTTTCTGTACATCATGGGGTTTTTGAGAACTTGAGGCTATGGAGTACCCAGATCCAGCCAAGGGTGAGAGCCTGGAGATCCTGGGGTGGGAGAAAGACCCCCACAGGATCCAGGATCTGAACAAATGACTCAGGAAGAGTGAATCTGAATGGCCAGCAAAGGACTGAAAGGGGCTCGGCTTCTCAGGGCCAACAAGCACCTCAAAGCCACCCTGCAGTTCCATTGGCCACCCTGACAGCAGATTGGCAAAATGGAAAAGAACCGTAATAGCCGGAACTGGCTTGATATAGGGACACAGCCATTGTCACAGACTGTTGGGCCACAGGACTGTGGCTGCCGTTTGGGAAGGAGTCTGGCTCTAGTGATCCTAACTTGAAATGTGCACATCCTTCCCCAGCATGCCACTCCTGGAAGTCTGTTTTGGGTGGGTCTGTGTATGAGAACACATGTAAGCATTCCTGTAGCCCTGCTGAAAGGGCAGCACAAGGAATCAGTCCAGGGCCAGCAGCCGGAGAGGCTCAGTCACTGTGGGGACAAGCCTCCCTTCTGGAACATTCTGTAGTAAGGACACAGCTCCTGAACTGGACGGGTCACCTGATGTGTTTCTTGAGCTTGCAGGTGGCAGAAAAAGATGTGTCGTAGCCTGGGCCCTGAACTTTAGGGTAAAAGAAGCCTGCTAAGCGTGACGATGTGTGAGGCTGGGAGAAGGTATGGAAGGACAGTCCAGCCGACTGCTGCCCAGGGCCCTGGGATTGGAAGTTAAACACTAAAACAGCAGCAACATGCAAAAAGATCCATGGGCTTATGTGAAAGGACGTCAGTATAAAAAACTCCTTTCTGATATTTCTACAAATATGAGAAAAGAGACTTTGTAGCTGGCCAGGGCAGGGAGGGCAATGGCAAGCGGGTAGGAGGACAGGAAAGGGTGGTGGTCAATTTCATTGAGAGGGGACTGGGGGCCCTCAAGAGGGAAAGTCCTGGGAGAGAACTGGGGTCTCCAGGGCAGTGTCTGGGCCCCAGGCACCCTCTGGTCATCTAGGTTCCCACCCAGGGACCCACTCCCCTCCCTCGCACTTACCAGCCCTTCCTGGACCCTGGCTGGGTGATGCCATTCTCCTTTTCCTTGGGGATCTTCTGTACCTGGTTCTGGGGAGACAGTGGTGGCAGTGGCCCCAGAGGCATCAAGGGCCCCTCTGAGCCACCTCCTTCACTTTCTGCCCCTTCAGGCCCTTGTGCCCCCTGGGTCTTGGAGGAGCTCCCAGTTTCCCATCTGTCACCATGTGATGAGTGGGTCAGCCTAGGGGTGCACCATCCGGCCCCAGCCAAGCCCATGGATAGAAAAATCAACCTCTGAGTTTTGCAGCAGGATCTGGGAGAAGCCGGACTAGCATAGGCTCAGCAGTGGCTCAGGCAATTCCAGTAGTTAGGACTGTGATTTGACTGCCCCACTCAGGCGAGCTGCATCTCAGAGAAGCCCCAGGTGAGAGTGCTGACGCAGCCTGTGACCCTGACAGTCCCTCCCTAAAGCCCTGGTCTGAACTGGGACCTCTGGGCAGACTTAGGTTCCAGAGAGTTCTATGTGATCAGTGGGGTTGGGGCAGGGACTTGAAGGAGGTCTCCGCCTTGATGCCCCAGCTCCCAGTCTCCAAGGCACCCAACCTGATGGACTAGGCCCGGCCACCACCCCATTCCAGGTCAGACCCAGCCCCATGAACCCAGTGATGGTGAGGGGCTGTGGGGCTGGAGCTTGTCTCAAGCAACAGCACCATTTTCATCATCCTCATCATCACTTCTCCCCTCCCAAATCTTGCCAGATCAAATGGCCCTGCTTCTCTGACTCCCACCCACCTCTCTCCCAAAGGGACCCTGCCTTATCCAACAACTTTCTGCCTCATTAGTTCTGTCCACATTTCCTCCCTGCCCCCATTACCAGGGACCCCATGAGGACAAGGGCTGGCATGGCCTAGGGGATGGTATGACCTGGGGGAGGGGTGTGGGGCTGCCCAGGTGGGATCACAGTGGTGGCCTGGCTTGGACTGGCTGCTCTGGGCCACCCTGTGTTACCTTCGGGTTCCTTTTGGAAAGTGGCCAGAGCCTTTGGGGGTGGGATATGAGACCATGTCTCAGGCTTCGGGACAGGGTCGAACTCTTGGGTTTCTCAAGTTTCGGTTCAACAGGGGATGAGAAACAACAAGAAAACATGTTCTCAGTTTGAACGTCTCCACTCAACTGAGCTGGGTAGGGGGCTTTGTTTACGATGTGGGTGCCTGGTTACCAGGGTTCCAAGTTCTACATACTCTGGTGTCAAGGAAGTGAGGTCATGTTCTAGGTCCCCTGACCTGGGCCCTACCTCAGATGAGACCTCCCCAAAGTCTCCTCTGGGCTGCTGATTGCTCACCTCTCCCCATGCCATCTCCATAACTGTACACAGTGACACCAACACAGCCCTCCCCCATTCCCCCACAGAACCTGGGGAGGGCCTGGGTGCAGCAGACAGATCTGGGTTCAGACACAGCTCATCCCTCTTAAGCAGTGTGCAATCCTAGACAAGTCTCTGTGCTTCTCAGAGCCTTCCCATTCCCCCCATCCACACGGTGGGCATCATTCTAGCATCTTCTTCTTAGGGACATTAGCAAGTGTTTGTGAGATAAGAACCCGTGGGCTGATGTTGCACTTAGCTAATCAGGGGCAGATTATTCAATAGGCAAGGTAAGTACAGGGCTTACTGGTTACCAGATCAACTGTAATGAACATTTTCACATTTTTTCACCACATCAAAGACTCTGCTTCTAAGTATGGCTGGCATCTGTCTCTCTCCCAACCCCACAGAACCTTCCTACAGAATCAAAGCCTCTTTTTCCATTTACAATCCCTGATGGGGGCAGATGACCCAGTAAGCAAGGTAGGCACAAGTTTACCTGTGCTTACTTACTAATCTGTAGTGAACAGTTTCACATAGGCTTCACCACATCAAGGTGTGGTGTTCACCACACTTACCTTGCCTTTTGGAATATCTGCCCCTGTAGCTAATGCACAAGCTCAGAGATGGAAGAATTTCAAGCAGGAGCGGGAAGCAGCATGCATGGAGTACACCTTCAAACAGGGCTGGGTTCTGGTGCTGTGATCTTGGGAAAGTCACTTCCCCTCTTGGCCTAACTGCACTAGTACCATTTACATCTTCTATTTTTTTAAGTGAAGAAAACAGAAATATTTGATGCACACATACAAGGAAGAAATACTCATAACAATCATAGTCCTCATTTCTGCAACTGATCAAGTGGTCATAACTGGTATTTAAAACTACCTTCTTCTACCACCCCTTCTGTTTTCCCTTTACCCTCAGCAAGCACCTCAACTGATTATAGTTCTTTGCCTGGTGGGGTGAATCATACCTTCATTTCTGAATGGTATGGGCTATTAGCAATCATGTCAGAATAGGGTTGCTGTAGTTTTCCATTGCCTTTAATCACAGGGCATGGTAGTACTACGAGATGTCCTAAGGGATCTCCTGTATTCCAGAAACCCTCTTCTTTACCTTTATTATGCAATATCACTCTGATTTCCCCTTGGTAATCAGGATCAATCACACCAGCCAATATGGTAACCTCTTTCTTTGCCTGCTGATCCAGAGGCCGAGGAGCTCAAAGTGACTAGGTGGCATTCTTAACTTCCAGTTCAATCAGTGTTTTGCCTCCTGCTGGGATCATTCCTCACTTTGAAACTAAGATCCCTTGGGTCTTGGGGATAAGATCCCTTGTGTCTTGGGGATAGGAAGCAAAAATTTTGCAAGTGAGTCACTAGGGGTAATAGGGAATGGTGCCACTTCTGTTTCCATCCCTTGATTCCTGGACCCATGAATCCTGGCTATGGGAGAAACAAGTTTCTGTGGAGGATGGCAGGGCTTTTTTCCAAAATCCTAAGGGTCTGCACTGTGATTCACCAACAGGAGACTGCCAAAGATCCCAAACAGCATCTCTATCTGCCATGGACACTTCCAAAAGCATTGGATCTGCCAGATCTCATGGCCCAAGTGGCAGAAAAGCTTGGACATCAGCCTGAACCTGCTGCAAGGCCTTCCCTTGTTCTGGGCCCCACTCAAAACTAGCAGCTTTTCGAGTCACTTGATAAATAGGCTAGAATAGCACACCCAAATGAGGGATATGTTGCCTCCAAAATCCAAAGTGGCCCAACAGGTGCTGTGCCTCCTTTTAAGTTGTGGGAGGGGCCAGATACATCAACTTTTCCTTCACTTTGCAAGGAATATCTTGACAGGCCCCATACCACTGGAGCCCTAGAAATTTCACTGAGGTATAGAGGAAATGAATTTTGGTTGGAATAATTTCCTACCCTTTAGCATACAAATGTCTTACCAATAAGTTTAGCATCATTGATACTTATTTCTTACTAGGTCCAATCAGCATAATGTCATCAATGTAATGGACCAGGGTGATGTCTTGTGGAAGGGCAAGGAGGTCAAGATCTGTGATGGTTAAGATTGTGTGTTAACTTGGCTGGGCCATGATTCTCAGTGTTTTGGCAGTCCTATAATGTTGTGATCACTTCTCTATTGAGATTTAATACGTGATCAGCCCCATGATGGGATCTGCTGTTAGTAGCCAATCAGTTGAAGGGAGCTTCCTTGGGCATGTAGCCTGCATCGAGTGTGGGCAGACATTCAGAAAGGGCTCGGGGGCTTTTGCTCGTTCTGGACTCTGCAGCTGGCTGCCATTTGTCTAACCTCCAGTTCTTGGGACTTGAGCTAGCAGCTTACCTGTGGTCTTCCTGCCAATCTTGAGATTTGCCCATTTTCACAGACTGTGAGCAAGAGCCCTGCTCTCTGGCCTGCCAATCTTGGGTTTACAGCTCCTGTGCCTATGTGAATCAGAGGGCTCTTTCCTGACCCATGGACTTGGGAGATTCTCATCTCTACAACTGCCAGAAATTCAGGCCGGTTTCAGAAGAGGACGTGGAACCAGGGGTATCACTGCAGATGTCAGATGGATCCTGGCTGAAAGCAGGGAATACCAGAAGGATGTTTACCTCTGTTTTATTGACTATGCAAAGGCATTTGACTGTGTGGATCATAACAAACTATGGATAACATTGAGAAGAATGGGAATTCCAGAACACTTAATTGTGCTCGTGAGGAACCTTTACATAGATCAAGAGGCAGTTGTTTGGACAGAACGAGGGGATACTGTTTGGTTTAAAGTCAGGAAAGGGGTGCATCAGGGTTGTATTCTTTCACCCAAAACCACTATTTAATCTGTATGCCGAACAAATAATACAAGAAGCTGGACTATATGAAGAAGAACGGGGCATCAGGATTGGAGGAAGACTCATTAACAACCTGCATTATGCAGATGACACAACCTTGCTTCTTGAAAGTGAAGAGGACTTGGAGCACTTACTGATGAAGATCAAAGACTACAGCCTTCCGTATGGATCGTGCCTCAACATAAAGAAAACAAAAATCCTCACAACTGGACCAATAAGCAACATCATGATAAATGGAGAAAAGATTGAAGTTGTCAAGGATTTCATTTTACTTGGATCCACAATCAACAGCCATGGCAGGAAAGTCAAGAAATCAAAAGACGCGTTGCATTGGGCAAATCTGCTGCAAAGGACCTCTTCAAAGTGTTGAAGACCAAAGATGTCACCCTGAAGACTAAGGTGCGCCTGACTCAAGTCATGGTACTTTCAATCGCATCATATGCATGTGAAAGCTTGACAATGAATAAGGAAGACTGAAGAAGAGTTGATGCCTTTGAATTGTGGTGTTGGCGAAGAATATTGAATATACCATGGACTGCCAAAAGAACGAACAAATCCATCTTGGAAGAAGTGCGGCCAGAATACTCCTTAGAGGCAAGGATGGCGAGACTGTGTCTTACGTACTTTGGACATGTTGTCAGGAGCGACCAGTCCCTGCAGAAGGACATTATGCTTGGCAGAGTACAGGGTCAGCGGAAAAGAGGAAGACCCTCAACGAGGTGGATTGACACAGTGGCTGCAACAATGAGCTCAAGCATAACGATTGTAAGGATGGTGCAGGACCGGGCAGTGTTTTGTTCTGTTGTGCATAGGGTCGCTATGAGTTGGAGCCGACTCGATGGCACCTAACAACAACACTACAACAACTGCATGAGCAATACACCTTCAGTTCCCTACCTCATGGCTACAACTCTCCAGCCATACGTCATAATTTACACTGCAGGGAACTTTATCACCTTTCCCTTCCACAAGACATCACATGGGTCCATTACACTGACTGGACCTAGTAAGGAAGACGTGTCACTGACTCTGGACTTACTGGCAAAATGGTTGCATGCTATAGGGTGGGAAATTAATCCCACAAAAATTCAGGGATTATTCTAGGGGTGAAATTTCTAGGGGTCCAGTGATGTGGGGCATGTCGAGATATCCCTTCTGTCTTCCTTATTCATTGTACAGCTTTGGCATGCATACGAGGTCACTAAAAATATCATGGCATGGGTTAGGGGCACCTTAGTCCTCAAAGTGATACCTTTGCTTTTTAATGCTTTAAAGAGGTCTTTTGCAGAAGATTTAAGTACAAATGACAATAGTTAAAGACTAAAAAACAACAGGCATGGGTTAGGGGCACCTTAGTCCTCAAAGTGATACCTTTGCTTTTTAATGCTTTAAAGAGGTCTTTTGCAGAAGATTTGAGTACAAATGACAATAGTTAAAGACTAAAAAACAACAGGCTATCTCCACCTTGTCAGGGAACACCAGGTGTTAGATGCTGGTCATCAGGTCTAACCTAGAGATGAAAGGGGAGACAGAGTGGCCAACACATGAGCCTCGTGGCCTCTGCCCCAACCCCGGGCTGGGTTGCTCTAGCTCACTGATCACCATTGAGTGATCCCCCTGAAGTCCCCTTATACAGTGGTCTTTGGGTACTGAAAGCTCAGCTCTGTTTCATTGTTTCAGTTAAGCCAAGAAAGAAAATTTCTTAGTCTTTCTCCCTTCATATGCCTCAAATACTGCTTTAGTTTTCTTTTCCATTGTCTTTCTCCTCTCCTTCCTCTCTCTTTTAGCTCAACACACACACAGGCACCCCCACTTTTTTAGTCCATCTTCCTGCAGAATAACCCCAACCAGAGACCTTATGACTACAGCCGAGCCATGTTCACAGGCAAAAAGTGATGATGAAAAACAAAGTCCCTCAATGTTGGAACTGTTTTACTGCTCAGCAGTCTGTTTAGAAGGGATGGGGGTCTCATATCGGGGCAGTCCTTACTTTCCTGAACCTTCCTGACCATTGGACCACACTTCAGTGATGGAGCGTGGGCAGCGGTCCCTGAACAAACTTGACCACTTTATTTCCTGAGATGGGCCACAGCATAAGGGAAGCTGGAACTGCAGCTCCTCTGCAGACTTGGAGAGCTTGTCTAATTCCCTGTGACTTGTCAGTCTTTCCCCCTCCCACAGGAGTTTTCTTTCACAAACTGAACTCCCTCACTGAGTTAAATACATTTTCCTCCTACATCTGACTACCCTGGAAAATATACACAGAATGGAAGATACCATGCAGTTCTTTCCCATATAAGCCTGTGTGTGTGAATGGGTCTGGCAAGAACGAAGACAAAGTTTAGCTTTCCTTTCATGTGGGCTCTAGGTACAGGGTTTTATAGGTACTGGATCTGGACCTTAAACACAAATTATTGCAAGCCAAATACCTGTGGCATACGCATTTCATAGTAAGCACCACAAATCATCACTTCTCCACGGTCCTGGTTTCCCCTTGTTAGATTCCACTCACAGATGGCCATGACTTATGGAAGCATTTTGGCTCAAGCCTGACAAGCAGGTACTGATGTTGGGATGGCAGGAAAACAGCCTCATCTTGTAGCAGGATGGACGGGACCTGGCATGATGTGGAAGGCCAGACCCATGACTCTTTCCATTCTACCCTATGCCCACTAGAGTGTTTACCTGGTGTAGCAGAAGACCCATATGCAGAGGGGGAACCAAAATATTTCATAACCAGAGATCACTGGCATTACTCTCTGCCACAGCAGCTAGGGGAGAATCCTTATTGTTTCTTATTGCTCCAAGCATTAACCCTTCAGCTGCTGAATCAAAGGAGTGGTCTAGGATGTCTTGGGGGAGGGCTGAGGTTTCCTGCATGTTGGTGGGGCACTTGGGGGACTAGGAGTAGTGATAACTTACAAGTGGCATGGAAATATTTTAACAGCTGGTTTGGCTGTATTCTTGTGTTTCAGCTGAATAGCTGTGCACTGGGTCGAGGCTGGTGGTCACAGATGTTACTGCCCACTATGTGGCAATTCCCAGGTTATCCTGAAAGCTGAAACACATGACTTAGGCTCACTTAATAAGTAGTACCCACTCAGAAATTTTAAGCTAAAACAAGAGGTGCAGAGAGCAAAGATGGCGGAGAATGGATTTGGGCGCTGTCTGTAGGAGAAGGCTCTCTTTGCTGTTCTGGGGGAAGATCCTTGTATCAGCCTCTGTAGCCCCAGTGTTCCTTGGTTCCTTGGCAATCTTCATGTGGCATTTATCCTCCCTCCATCTGTGCTTGCTTCTAAGTCTAATCAGCTTTGTAAGAGTCTAATCTACTCTTTTTATAACTTAGAAGTAATTAGGCTTAAGCCACACCCTACACTGAAATGGCATCATTAACACAACAAGAAAACCCTATTCCCAAAAGAATTACACCCACAGGTATAGCGTTAGGATTCCAACACATATTTTGGGGGACACAATTCAATCTTTAACCCATGACCAAGCCCAAAGTCAGTGGAATAAGGAGATACACTCCACCCAGAGAAGTCAGGGCAGGAGAAGGGAAGGAAGGAAGAGTTAAAGACAGATAATGCAATCTATGACAACATAACTCAACTAATTTTTAAAACTAAAGCAGAACATAGTGAAGAGCTCATTGAAAGTCTTTTTCCCATTAGTAGTAAGTCTATAATATTAATAACATCAACAACAATGGAACAACTAAAATACTCGAGCAAATAGTACATGCCAGGCCTTGTTCTAAGCATCTTAAAAAAAAAAAAAACTTAGAGAGATAAATTTATTTAATCCTCAATGCAAAATAGTATCTGTGAGGATGAATTATTATCCCCACCTTAGAGGTAAAGGAACCAAGGCCCAGAGAGGTTAAGTCACTTTGCTAAACTCACACAGCATAGTGGTACAGCTGGCATGTAGTCCCAGAGAGTTGTTTCCAGAGTCTAGACCCCTAACCACTAGGTTATACTGCCTCTCCCACAATTACTACTGTATTTTATTTCCCTTTGAGGCTTTCCAAGAATTTGAATCATCTGTCTACATCAGGCAAGCAAATTTTATTCCTTATCACAGCCTACGATCTCACATGATCTAGCCCCTGCATACCCTTGGGCTTCATCTGAAATCCCTTTCTTTCACGCCAGCCACACTGTCCTTTCTGTTCCTGAACAACTAAGCTTGTCCCCACCTTAAGGCCTTTGTGCTTGCTGTTTTTTCTGTCCAGAATACTCTTTTCCCCAAATCATGTTATTATTTAAGTCTCAGCTTAAATGCTATGTTCCCCAGAGCGGTCTTCTACCACCCTACCAAATCTTAGTCTCAGCAATTTTCTCTCATCACATTTTTTCACTTTTACTCATAGCTCTATGGCTATCTGAAATTATCCTTTTATCTGTTTATATGTTCATTGTCTATCTCCTTTCTTCTAGAATATAAACCCCATGAGGGAAGAGATTTTTATCTATCTTGCTTATGGCTGTATTCTCTGTCAGTACATAGGATAATTTACGGGCATAATAGGTACTCAGTAGACACCTGTTGGGTAAATGAATGAAATTCTCACTTTGCACTGACACTAAGCAGACTTTCCAGAAGCGCCCAATTGCCAGATCTCCCTCTTCTGTCTCCTGGTACAAAAAATTCTGGAGATGTCTAAACCATACAGAGGCAGAAAGGTGCTACCGAAGCCAAATTTTATTTCCAAGCAGACATCGTCATTGAGTCCTAGTTATTGTGGTTAGAGGCAAGTGAGGTCATGCATTCAATCCAAGAAGAAAGGTCAGAGGGAAAGTAGTCACAGAAGATGCTGAACAGATGTAAAGCGTTGAAATCCAGAACTTTGGCTTCGCAATGATTCTTTATTGTATTGAATGAAGTTGGAAAAATCTGAGCCTGTCTAGATAAAGGTGCTACTTTGGTTGTCTGGGTTTGAAGTAGAGCTGGGTAGATGAGCCACGTGGCAAAGATTAGGGCCCAGTGCCAAGGGTCCAATCTTTACTAAGCTGCAAGCACCTCATTGCTCCATAACCTCCACTTCATGGGCTAGGTGTTTGTCCTTTTGAAGTTGTGTGGGAGTAACCGGACTGAGTTTGCTTGTTTTCTCAGGAAACCATCTAGGGGACTGAACTGGGGGATAAATCACCAAACTTCTCAGCACAGTTTTAACCACAACCCGTAGTGTCTCGGCGGACTACAAGACATCCCAGACTGTGTGTCCCAAGACTGTGTTGGCTGGTGATCTGGCTGCCAGCATTCTCCATCTTTCATCCCAGGCAAATAGGAAATGCTGCTTCCTTTCTGGGGAAGATGAGGATTTGGTGAGTTAGTTGAGACTAAACATCTGCAATCTTAGACAATTTGATGAATATGTACTTAATTTCCTGCAGAGAACAGATTCATCTACTTTCGAAGATGGCCAGGATGGGGGAGGGGAAAGGGATATTTGTGGGCCAAAAATCTGTCACTAGGAGAGCTTCCGTCCAGTGGAAGAGGCTTGGGAATTAATGGCTAGATACCCAGGCTGAAGAAACCCAGACAAGATACCTTACATCCAGAAAAGGAATTTTAAACAACAGTACAGGTTTCTCATGGAATCTAAGGAATGCTGCTAACATTAGCAGGCATTCATCTGTTTCTAGACTATTTTTAAAATTTCAGATTAAAAATTTTTTCCTAAATCTTTTTACTGAAATATGAATACGTAAAGCCCATGTCTTTTTTTAAAAGTGTATGTCATAAGTGCACTGCTCAATAAATTTTCACAAACTAAACACAGCAATGTAACCAGCACCAGATCAAGAAACAGAGCATTGCCAGCACCTCAGAAACTTCCACTCCTCCACTCATCATTCCCCAAGGCTAGCCACAGTCCTGACATCTAACAGCACACATTAATTTTTTTACACTTTCTTCATTCAGCATTTTACTTATGAGATTCATTAATGTCGTCCATATGTCACAGTAATTCATTCATTCTTACCGCTGTGGAGCATTCCGTTCTGTGAATATACCACAATTTAGTCATTCAGGCTACTAATGTTGGGCATTTGAATTGTTTCCCATTTGGGACTATTTAAAATGGTGCTTCAGGGAACATTCCAGCACATCTCGGAGGAAATCTGTATGTTGTGAATATACACGGAGTAGGGTTTCTGGGTTATATGGCAAGTGTGCGTTTAACTTTGTAAGAAACTGCTGAACTGTTTTCCAAAGTAGTTGTACCATTTTACATTTCAACTAGCAGTGAGTTCCAGTTGCTCCATATTTTTACCAACAGTTGGTATTGTCTGTCCTCATTTTAGCAACTCTAGTGGGTACACAGTGGAATCTAAGCTCATTTTTACTGTACTTCGCCTTTACTCTTCTTTGTGTTGTCTCTTTCTGCAAATGGCCTTTCTCTGCTCTCCATCTCCACCTAGAGGAGACCGTGATTTCACTCCCACTTTTCCTGAAAGGTCTTTCCAAAGACCAGTACAGTCACAAATAGAAATCTCTTAGTGCAATTCCAAAATAAGAGAAAGTATATCTGAGTCAATCATCTATAGCAAGGCTACATCATGTTATATAAACAAGATTTCTGGGACTGCAGAGCTGGTATCAAATGGATGGCTGATTCCCTGAAAAGTGGATGAGGAAGAAACCCCAAAAGGCATCCTTTTTATGACCCTTAGACCATCCAAATGCCCCATGAGACAACTTCTCAACAAAAGAAGGAAAATTTCACTCATTTAACAAATATTTATTGAGCTTCTACTATGTGCCCCGCATTGTTCTTGGTGCTGAAATACAGCAACGAATAACAAAGTCTCCTTTTTTCCTTTGTCTATTTCCGCATCAAGGGACTACACACAATGCAAATACTTTAATGACAAGCACATTTTAAAAAGTACATGTAGGAGGCACCCTGAGATTCCTTAGGAACATGTCTTTATTTTTTCCAATAACAAAATGCTGCCAGTTGATGTGCTAAGTTCGTGTCAAGAGTATGGCTGGTGTAGTGGGTATATATTCAGGCTGGTATAATCCTGGAATGAGAGCTTTACATATAAGGACTTATTCTAATATTAATTTTTGAAGTACATTCAGTCCCTAGAGTGAGTAGGGCAAAGAGTTCTAAGTATCAATGTTAGGGTTAAATTGTAAGAATGGGAGCCGGGGGTAAGATTCAGGAATATAGTATAGCTGTTAGCTTTAGAAATACACAATGCTAAGGTACTATGAGAAATTGTCCAAAGACACCAGTGGGTCTATAAGGAACTTGAGTTCAGTGTCATGATCTGGTACTACTTTTCAAGAAGGCAGTTCAGCAACATGTATCAAGGTCCTTAACAATGTTCGTATCTTTTAACATAATAATTTCACTTTTTGCAATCTAGAACAAGGAAATAATCCTTATGAGGAGAAATGACATCATACTCACCCACAATCTCTTTGGTTTCACTCCTCTTGACAGAGGTGTAACTATGGTATGGCAAGTAGGGTGTGTACCCTGAGTGCAGCTTGAGGAGGGGCTCTAATGAGCAGTTTCTATTGGCCATCGAAGTTTCCACTGCCAGCTGTGAGAGATCGTTCAGCTATTTAAAACTAATTGCCATAGGCACTAATTTCTGTAGACAGGCCCCTACTCTTGGATGCTCAGATAGAGTCATTCTTGGCTAATTTGATAGCACTTATTACAAGTAGGCTAAAGACAAAAGGTAAGAGGGCCTTAGGAAGTGAATTGAAAGAATATGCCTTTTTCATTTAAGTCTACCTTCTGTGTTTTTTTTGGGAAAAAATTGTCACTTGCTGTGATGAAGTGTGCTTTCCATTAGGCCATCTGGGAGGAAGCTGGCTAAAGCTCTTTAGATGGATAGGTTCAACTGGGCTGTAAACATCCCCTTTCTTCCTCAGGGTTATAAGACCCTTCCAACCTCCCTTTGGAACCTTTCACTTGGGCATGACAAGCGTCTATTATCATCTAACCAAATCTGAGGTACTAGATTTAAAAGACACAGAGACAGGGCTGGAAGGTGGAGTGTGGGTAAGTGTGAGGAACTGTTCACAAAGGACACCCTTGTTCTCCAAACAGTATTGTCAATCATGCTACTTGATGGCTCCAGGGGCCTCAAATCATCCCCTGTGCAGCTTCTTCACAGCTTGACTAAAATATTTTTATGTCCAAATACATTTCTACTTCAATCTCTTAGCTCTTCCCCAACTTCCCAGGGAAGTGTGGAAATTCTTACTTGTGGGCACATAAACACTAAAGTTTATAACAAGCTTCAAGGAGGTTTAAAGTTTTAGGGTCCCTTCCTAAAACTTTGTCACTTAGTGTCCATACTGGTAGACCAGCATAATATTAGAGCTTAGGATTGACCGAGGTGAGTGTTCAATCAAAGACAAACAAGTAGAAATATTTAGGAGATTCAGAACTGTTGCCAGAGTCTCTATGCCTTTAATTAAATAAGGTTTTTGCCTCTCGCTGGTCAAGAATGAGCAGGTAAGGCACACCAGCAAAGCTTTATTGAAGAGGCTTGCAAGCAGAGATAAGGAAGGCCTAGGCAACGCTTATCCCCGTCTCACGGAACGAAGGACTTCAAGGGCTTTTAAAAATACTTGAGCAGGAAAAAGATTCATGTTTATTCAGGGGCATAGGTGGGGTTTTCTGGCAACTAGCCAGTTTTGGGTGGGGATAGGCTACCTAAGGTGCATGCGCAGCTGCTTTCTAAGATGGCTCCTGTCCCATAGGCCTCTGGGATTCACAGTAGGACTTATTATGGGGTGTCATGCCTGCACAGTCTCTCACTCCCTGAGTTTGATACCCAGCTGCAGCTGCAGCTGCAGCCCTTCGCTGCCCCTGGTGAAAGGTCACACAGCAGTCACAGGTCAATGTTCTACGCGTGTCTCTGGGGGCATGTCTCTGGGGGCTCGTTTCATCTGGCTGCTTCTGAGAGACAACTTTAAAGAAGTTTGTGGGCTAGTTTCTGATACCCTGCCCCATGGTTCTGGTGAACGTCTTTGTTTCTGCGCCCTGGCCCATTTCCTGTTACTCTGTCACTTTAATTTGTTTATGTGAATTGCAGATTTGGGGGCCCCTCTGTTCCCTTAGAACTTTGGATCCAGAAGTACAAGGAATAACAAAACACTCTTGTTGACTCCAGTAAACCACCAGGAACTCATATCAAGAAAGGTATCTTGTCTCCCACCAGTACCCACAGGAGCTATGTGGAAGACACTGGATATTCGTACATTGGACAGAGCTTTCAAAGCAGCCCTCTCACACTTCTTGGCAGCACTCTCTGGGCTCACCAGTGTGATAATATGGCAGACAGGAGGGCCGCCACAAAGCTGTGCTGGTCAGGACTATATAACCCCTTCTGGAAGACCTCAGGTTGCCGCTGAAAATCAGAAAATAACTAAGTGATATGCTTCCTTCTTTCCGCACCCTGGCCAACTTCTCCATCTACCATAGAACTCACAACTAGAACATACACAACACCCTCCAGGGTTTATCCTAGGATGTTCTACCCCACAAATTTAACTCATATATGGTCTTTGTAGGCTTGTCAGTGAGTCACAAAAAATAGGGTTTGGAGAAAAGTATGTGGAGCTGCAATAGACTCTCAGAGTTGGAAGCAACAAATCTGTGAAAGTGCCTCAATAGTGTCGAGCACATAACAGGTACTCAATAAACTTTTTTTTTTTTTTGTCTCTTCTAGTTCAAAATGTACCTGAGGTGTAAATCATTCTGGACAACTCTGCTAGAATCTTCTTTTCTTTTAATGAACATAAATATATTTCTCTGAGCCACAAGTCAAGAACTGACTTGATGGCAACTGGTTACTGGTTAGCTTCCTCTCATTATATTTACTCCTGGAGGCTGTAGAGAATAGCCTTTATCTCTTTTTGCACATAAAACATTCAAAGGCAGCCATTTCATTTCCTAAATATTCAATATAACAATCCCCAAGTGTTCAACCAATCTGCTTATGGCCTGATTTTAAGGCCTTCATCATCCTGTTTACTCCCTCTGAATACACTCTTGTCTTTCTCCCTCCTGAAAGGTAACCATGAATTGAACACTATATGCTGCATGAGGAGAGGGTAGGGGGGAAGGAGGCAGCAGCTAAGTCTTCACTAAAATATATTTTCTCCTTCTTTCATAGTAGTTGGGTGCATGGCTACTCAGCTAAAGATTACATTTCCCAGCCTCCTTTGCAGCTAGATATTGTCATGGAGCATAAGAGAATGAGCAGAAACATACATCCACTAGTTGCCACCATGTTGATTCCAACTCATAGCGACCCTATAGGACAAAGTAGAACTGCCCGTAGGGTTTCCAAGAAGCAGCTGGTGGATTCAAACTGCCAACCTTTTGGTTAGCAGCCAATCTCTTAATAACTATGGTTTAAAACCACTGCCGTCGAGTCGATTCTGACTCATAGCGACCCTAGAGGACAGAGTAGAACTGCCCCATAGAGTTTCCAAGGAGCACCTGGTGGTTTCGAACTGCCGACCTTTTCGTTGGCAGCTATAGCATTTAACCACTTAAACTATGGTTTAGCAGTCTCATTTTCTAGTCATCTCAGGAGTTAAGATATATTTCCAAACTCATTTTAGAGTATCTAGATCTTCTATAATCTCTTCACCAGTTTGGGTCTTAGTCTCTCAGTATTCCCATTCCAAAGTCATAGGAGAAAGTCCAACTGGGCCAGCTCAGCCAACAGAATCATAGGTCAGGTGTCCACTCTGGTTCAACCATCTGTGGCCAAGAAAACAGAGTCCTGAGATAAAACTATGACAACCTAAATTCACGTCTTCAAGTGATGATGAGAGGCAATTTCAGATAAAAGCATGGGGCTAAGCATGAACCCCTAATCACATAGAGTTTCTGGAATTGCAAAGTCAAGGACCAGATCTTAGGTTATGCATCCATACCTAAGCACTGACAACTGAGGAGACCTGGTGTGCAAAATTGCCCTGCTCACTTGTGGTAAATTGTTACAGTGGTGGCCTCCAGTGAACAAAACCTCCTGGTGCTTGCACCCTTGTGTAGCCTCCTCCCACACTGACTCTGGACTTGATCATGTGACTTGCTTTGGCCGATGAGACATTAGCAAAACGATGCCACCAGAGGCTTGATTAGTGCTTGCATCTTGGGGCTTGTCCTCTTGAAATGTTCCTTCTTGGAAACTAAATGCCATGGTATGAAGAAACTTGGGCTAGATTACCAAATGGTGAGAGGTATTAGAGAATGAGAGGCCACCTTAGATGTCCTAGTCCCAGCCGGGCTTCCAGCTAAATGTAGCCCATGAGTGACCTCAGCTACACCATGTGGAACAAAACCACCCAGCTGATACTAGTCAGTCCACAAAATCATGAAAAGTAATAAACTGCTGTTGTTTTAAGTCACAAAGTTTTGTGGTATTTTATAAAATAAATTCTTTAGATAACTGAACTTTTCTACATAACTGAAATACCTCCCCTCTATAAAATCTCCTTGACTACAAAACCCATCTGGAAATCCAGGTGTCTGGCCCAGGAATCTTGGAGAAAATGTTCTGACAGCGGAAATGTAGCCAAAGGACCCTCGAAATGGGATCCTGAGATGTCTTCCTTTCCTCCTGTCTTCCTAAAAACAAATCCTGAAAAATAACAAAGAAATCCTTAAACAACAAGGCATAAGAATGTTCCATAACTAGCCAGATAAAACCAAGTTCTCAAACAGTGCCCCACACTTCCCTGTTACATAATTTCTTTCCTCCTCAATAAATACATCAACATTAAGGAAAGGCTGTGACTCTTTCTAGTTCTCCTGAAACACCAAGAAAGAGAACTCTCATCATTGAATGTCTCCTGTTCTCTTGATCAGTTTCCTGTGAGGTGGCCCAATGTATGGTGGGTTGTACGGCCTTAAAGCTAAAGAAAAAAAAAAAATTCTGGTTAATGCCAGAGAGATTACCCAGAGAAGTAAACTTCACCATCTCCTGAGGTCATTAAAAACAGTGGGTACGATGTCTCAGGAGTCCCTGGGTGGTGCAAACGATTAAGTGCTTGACTGCTAGCTGAAAGACTGGCAGTTTGAACCCACTTAGAGGTACCTCGAAGGACAGGCCTGGTGATCTGCCTCAGAAAGGTCACAGTCTTGAAAACCCTGTGGAGAACAGTTTTACTCTGCATATACTGGGTCATCATCAGTCGCAGTTTCACACGGCATCCCAGTTAATTGCCCTAATAACATATTTAGTGCTTCTTTTCTACCTCCTGGTTCCTTGCATAGTGCCTGGGTTCTTAAAAGCTTGCAAGTGGTCATCCAAGGCACAATAATTGGTCTCTATTTGCCTGGAGCAACAGAGGAAGAAGGAGAATGAGGAACAGGAGGAGATATGGAATGTGTTGCTAATTGCCTCCATGAATAACTGGTGGGGCAGTGGTTAAGAGCTCAGCTGCTAACCAAAAAGGCTGGCAGTTGAAATCTACCAGCCACTCCCTGGAAACCCTATGAGGCAGTTCTACTCTGTCCTACAGGGTTGCTATCAGTCAGAATAGACTTGAGGGCATCGGGGTTTTTTTTGGTTGCCATGAGACCATAAGAACTGGATGGTGCCCAGCTACTATGACTGAACATTTTGAGCAAAGAGTCTATAGAAGAATCCTGATCAAAACAGGGTAAATGCAGAAAAAAAAAAAAAAAAACCCCGTTGCTGTTGAGTCGATTCCGACTCATAGTGACCCTATAGGACAGAGTAGAACTGCCCCATACGGTTTCCAAGGAGTGCCTGGTAGATTTGAACCGCTGACCTTTTGGTTAGCAGCAAAGACTTTAAAATTTAAAATGCAGAAAAGAATTTAAAATTCTCATGGAATCCAGACTTTCTGGAGCCATGGAGGCTGAATGAATCCCTGAAACTAATGCTCTGAGATAATCTTTAAACCTTAAACCAAAAAAAATCTCCTGAAGTCTTCCTAAAACTAAAAAATAGTCTAGATTAACTAGTAAAAAAATGTCTGTTTTGAGCACTGTGCTCTTTGAAGGACTATATGGGATCAAAGTAACAGCAACTCAAAAGATTAGATAGGAACTTTAGGAGGCATTGAGTTTATGTTAATGTGGGAGGAACAACACTAGAAACGAAAAGGAGAGTGAGAATAGTTACACAACTCGAAGAATGTAATCAGTGTTACTGAATTGTGGTGAATTGGTGTATGTTATGGTGTATGTGGTGAATTGGTGTATGTGGTGAATTTGGTGTATACATATTCTCAAGAATATAAAATTTTAAAAATGATATTGTGGTCCCAGGAAATACGGATGGGGCACACTGACCATATCAGGCATGGTAGATCAGTGTTGTTATAGTTATTCTGCTTTTGTAAAAACAAATACACCCTATGCAATAATAGGGGGAAAAAAAAAAGAATGTAACCAATGTCATTAAGTAATATGTGTGAAACCTGTTGAATTGGAATCACCAAAAATATATTATGTAAAAAATAAATCTCTTTTGTTTTTAACCACCAAAATTTGAGGTTATTACTACAGCAGAATCTAGCCCATCCTAGCTAACACCCTCTCCCTCCCATGATCTGTGCCATCTGTGCTTTTGATGAGTACACCTTATATCTCATCCAATGGATGGAAAACAACAGGCTCCATGTGCAAAAAGAAGGCTCTGCTGTTTTATTTCTTAATGAATTCAGGCTACTTCCTAATGATTAGTGCTTCACCTCTCCTGGAAACAATTTATCCTTTAAGTAATTTATTCTAGACTCTCACCTGAGGGCCATATCAAGCTCTATAGTCTTCCTTCTTCCCCTTTCTGAAAAATATACTTCTCTGTCTCTAGTTTTCAGGCATCTCTCTCTTTAATTCCACAAGTCCTAAAAATAAAAAGGTATTTAGAGGCTTCATTTTCAGGTTCTTACAACCCTAGGACACAATTCATTCATATCAAAAACAAAAAGTTTCTCTCTTTTAATCACCCTTTCTGGATTTCATTTCCCTCATTCGGTTACCTCTCACTATTTTGCTTTAACCCAAAGGCTGACCGTTTATGAACATGGCCAGCCAGAGGAATCCTTTTCTTCAGATGTCTCTTTCATGTCTTTCTACACTGGGCTAGTCTCACTGTCCCCTGCTATTCATCACTGCTTAACACTCATTCAACAAACATTTACCAAGTGCCTACTATGTTTTAAGAAAATGCCTGGTGTGGGATATGATCTCTGCCCTCAAGGAAGTTACCTTAAAAAATGTCAAGTAGACACTAGACAAGTGGGTAAGAGCCACAACAGAAGGGGTCTTGAATGTACTATATAAGTAACATAAGAAAGTGCCTAAGAGCATAAACTTTAAAAACAGACAATCCTGGGTTTAAATCTAGATCTCAATTTCCTCATCTGTGCAACCAGGACAGTAGCAAAGGACTGTTCAAAGAATAAAATCAGAAAACGCAAGTGTAAAAATGGCATAGCAGGGCATCTGACCTCCTCTAACTTCATATGCGAGAAGGAGAATCAAAATCAACAGCCCATGCTGGTTCTTACAAGGCAGGAGTCAGACATGCCTCCACCTTTCAACCTTTTTACCAATTATGACACCAACCGTCCCTCCCACGGCACTCTCTACTCCTCTGCTGGGTTTAATAATTTGTTGCAATGACCACAAAGAACTCACAGACAATATTCATAATTATGGAGTTTATTAGGGAAGTAACAGGTGACAATTCAGGTTCAGGGATGCTCAGGACACAGTTCTTTGATCAGGACAGCCTCTTCTCAGTGTCTTTGCAGGCACATCTTTCTCTGGTCCCTTGGCCTCTGCCCTGCTCAGGTAAGTGTTACAAAGCTCTTTTAACTCTGCCGGTAAGGACCTGGAGGCACCCCACAGGTGCTCAACTCTCTCGCTCTGTGGCTTGGGAAGCCAACCTCACCACCTCCTGCCAGTCTCCTGGTTCTGCTGCCTCTGCTGCCACCATTTCTCTGCGGCTATTTCTCACCATCTCTGGTGTCACAACTCTCTGTCTCCTGAATCTAGGAGGATCTCAGCACAAGGATCCTGGGTCCAAAGGATGCACTCCACTCTTGACTCTTCTTTCTTAGTGGTGTTGAAATCCTCCACCTCTGGGATGGCTCATTTTAAGCCTAGTCAGATGGTAAAACTAATCAATCCCCTCATTAGGGCTGCATACACCTATCTGCATGGTTGTACTCCCACAAGGTGCCATGCCCCTTATTTATATTATTAACAAACTTGCCAATCCCTTTGGTGGGCCACAAGCACCTCATTCGCATAGTCTCACCCAGTCATTTGGTGGGAATTACAAAGACCATGGCTACAAGGGCCATATTAATTCACTGCACCGCAATAAGTAATGCACTAAGCTATATTTAATGCCACTATTTTTTTTATTATCATGAAGGTGATGGCCAATAATTGAAAATTTTAACCACGGGTGTGACTATTTAAATTTGTATCTTAGAAATATTAAGAATTGAATGCACTAACAAGAAAGATCAAAGAGTCAGCCTAAAGTCCAGAAAGGCAATTAAGAGGCTGATGCAGTAGTCAATGGTTCAAATAAGAACCTGAACCATAGCAGAAGGAATGAAAGAGGAGGAACAATTTCTAGGATATTAAGACAGAATCAACAGAACTTAGTAATCAAGTGACTATGGGAGGGTGATGGAAGGAGGAGTTAAGAATGACTTTTGAATTTATGACTTCTGGAACTGAACAGATGATAGCACCGTTCACCAACGAGGGAAACACAGAGAGTAACAGAATTTTTGGGGAAAGGAAAACGATAAATTTAATTTCAAGGACACGAAATTTGAAGATGCTATGAAACACTGTTAAGGGGGCAGTGGCGGTTCAGGGGTAGAATTCTTGCCCTCCATGCAAGAGATGCAGGTTTGATTCCAGGCCAATGCACCTCATGTGCAGCTACCGCCCGTCTGTCAGCGGAGGCTTGTGTGTTGCTATGATGCTGAATACGTTTCAGTGGAGATTCCCGACTAAGACGGACTAGGAAGAAAAGCCTGCCGATCTGCAACTCATCATGGGGACAGGACGGCACAAGACCAGGCAGCATTTCATTCTGTTGTGGATGAGGTCTCCGCAAGTCAGGGTGGAATGCTAGCAACTTGACTCAATGGCCACTAACAACCATGACTAATGGCCTTTGAGCATCTTTTCATACGCTTATTGCCCATTTGGATAGTTCTTTGATGAAATGTCTAGTCAAGTCCTTTGCCCATTTTTAACTGAGTCGTTGGTCTTTTTGTTGTTGAGTTGTTCTTGCTGTTAGGTGTTGCTGAGTCCGCCTCTGATTCATGGAGACCCCATGCACAACGGAATGAAATACTGCCTAGTCCTATATCACTCACATGATCGGTTGCAGAACGGACCGCTGTGATCCATGGGGTTTTCATTAGCTGATTTTTCAGAAGAAGATTACCACTGGCCTTTCTTCTTAGTTCATCTTAGTCTGGAAGCTCCACGGAAACCTATTCGGCATCATATTCAGCTAATCTCCACTGACAGACAGGGGTCTCCCACATAGAGGTTGAGAATTTTGCCACTGAATCGCCACAGGTAAAACCCAAACCCGTTGCCATCAAGTTGATTCTGACTGATAGCGATTCTATAGGACAAAGTGGAACTGGCCCATAGGGTTTCCAAAGAGCAACTGGTGGATTCAAATGGCCGGACTTTTGGTTAGCAGCCTTAGCTCTTAACCACTGTGCCTTAATACATATTCTGGATATTACATGCTTCCCAAATATTTTCTCCCATTCTGTAGGTTGTTTCTTCACTTCCTTGATAAATTTCTCTGATGCACAGAAGTTTTTAATTTTGATGAAGTCGAATTTATCTATTTTATCTTTTATTGTTCATGCTTTTGGCATCATATGTAAGAATCCACTGTCAAAAACTAGGTCCTGAAGCATCACCCCTATTCTAAGAACTTCATGGTTTTAGTTCTTACACTTAAGTCATTGATCCATTTTGATTTTATCTGTATATATGGTATGAGATACGAGTCAAACTTCATTCTTGTGCATAGAGAGATCCAACAGTCCCAGCATCATTTGTTGAAGAGACTATTTTTTCCCCCACTGAAGGGACTTGACACTCTAGTTCAACATCAGTTGCCCACAGATACATGCGTTTATTTCTGGACTCCCAATTCTAGCCTGTTGGTCTATATCTCTATCTGTATACCAGTACCAGACTGTTTGGATTACTGTAGCTTTATAGTACATTTTGAAATAGAAGTGTGAGTCCTCCTACTTTGTTGTTCTTTTTCAAGATTGCTTTGGCTATCGGGGGCTCCTTGCAATTCCACATGAATTTGAGGATTGGCTTTTCTACTTCTGCAATAAAGACTACTGGCATTTTGATAGGAATCATGTTGAATCTCTAGGTCACTTTGGGTAGTATTTCTATCTTAACAATATTAACTGTGTCTTTCCCTTTATTCAGATCTTCTTTAATTTCTTTCAACGACCTTTTTCTATAGTTTTCAGTGTACACTTTTTTCAGCTTCCTGGTTAAACTAATTCTTTGGTATTGTATTATTTAAGATGTCATTGAAAATGGAATTGTTTTCTAAATTTCCTTTTCAGATTGTTCATTGCTTTTAAGTAGTGGCTGAGTCCTTAACCATTGTACCATCAGGACTTCTTAAGTCAAGGTAATCCTGATTAATTTTATACAGATAAAGAAAAATATCTGTGAAGTCTCTAAATTACCTTCAGTAAGGTTCTCATAAATGTTCCCCACAATTAACTTTCATAGTAAAAAAAAAAAAAAAATTTCTTTTTTTTTTTTTTTTTTTTTTAACTTTCATAGTACCTACCAACAATTTACTCAAACACAGAGTTAGTTCACAGAGACAAATAAACTATTATTTCTATTTCTTTATGGTTGGGTAAATCTGTAGTGTTATCAGTAATTAAAATACTCCTACTGTACCCCCTCTTATACTTTGCAATCTCTTTCATTTAAGGTGTTTACTAAACCTAATCTTGTTTGTCTAATTAAGATTCCCATTAGGATAATGCTTAGGGTTCCTATGAGTCCGAATCCACTCGATGCCAACAGTTTAAGACAATGCTTGTTCCACAATTATTTGCAGTTCACAGTTCAGTATTTTTTATTCATCATTTTCTGAAATTCTTTTTTCTTCTGGATATAATTATCCACTCATTTGATCTGCAGGTAACACTTTCTTTAGCCATATGAAGTCAAAATGTAACCATCAATTTAAATTCTGTCATATATTTTATACATTAAAAGTATATTCAAGTCTTAAATGAAAAGGTCAAAACTTTCCTTCAAAGCCCAATTCCATCGCCTAATCTATGGCAGACTAGCCTAACAAGAGACACAAACTGACGTTCAACAATATCTGAGGGACAACTCTTAGGAGTCTATTTGGTTTAAAAATTGTTAAGAGGACCCTTTCACATGTATAGATTACTGAGTTCCTCAAAGAAGTTTGCTCATGTGGGTTGTATCTACTAATGTTTACTGCATTCCAAATTAAAACTAAAAATCTAAAAAAACTATTTTTAAATTCATTTCATAATAAAATATCATTTACCTATTAACAGAAATAAATTTGCTATGAAAACAATTATCTTCAAAAGAATTTTGTGAAAAGAGTAGCACAGTTTCACATTTTTACGAAACTCTTTAATGTCTGAATTAAAAAGAAAAAAGTTGGTGTCTCATAGCCATTTCTTTATTTAATGTGTTGAAATAAACTGTCTTCATTCAAGAACATGCAGAAAATCTCTACTCACACAAAACAGCCTTTTCAGATAATTGTGGATATTCTTCTTTGATAGGACATCAAAACTTGACCAGTAGAAAACATATTATACAGCCACAGCAATCAAAACGGTCTGGTACTAGTGTAACAAAAGAAACACAAATCAATGGGATAGAACTGAGAGTCCAGAAATAAATCCACACATCTGTGATCAACTGATTTTTGATAAGGGTGCTAAGTTCCATTCGATACGGAAAGAAAAGTCTCCTCTATAAATGGTGTTAGGAAAATTGAATTTCCATATGCAGAAAAATGAAACATACAAAAACAAATTCAAAATGGAGTAAGAACATAAATGTGAAAACTAAAGCCATAACATTGCTAGAAGAAAATGCAGAGGCAACGCTGTCAGGCCTAGTTTTGAACAATGGATTACCTATACAATAACAAAAGCACAAACAGCAAAAGGTAAAATAGATTAATGGGACCTCATAAAAATTAAAGATTTCTGTTTATCAAAACACTTTACCAAAAAGTGAAAAGGCAAGCTACCGACCGGGAGAATATCTTCGGAAGCCATATATTCGAGAAGAATCTAAAGCCCCAAATACATATAAAGTCTCAACAACCTAACAACAAGAAGACAAATAACCCAATCAAAAAATGGGCAAAGGACTTGAATAGACATTTCACCAAAACAGACATTCAAATGGCCAACAAACACATGAAAAGATACTCAACATCATTAGTCATCAAGAGATGCAAATCAAAACCACAGTGAGGGTGCATTTCACCAGGCTGGTAGCATAATGGTTAAGAGCTCAGTTGCTAACCAAAAAGTCAGCAGTTCGAATCCACCAATTGCTCCTTGGAAACCCTATGAGGTAGTTCTATTTTGTCCTAGAGGGCTGCAACGAGTTGCAATCTACTTGAAGGCAATGGGTTTTTGTTTGCTTAGGTTGGCTTAAAAAAAAAAAAAAAGTAACAAATATGGTCAGGGTGAGGATGTGGGGAAACTGGAACCATTATCCATTGCTGGTAGAATGCAAAATGGTACGACCACTGTGGAAAACAGTGTAGCAGTTCCTCAAAACACTAAAAACGCTATCAGATAACCCAGCAATTCCACTCCTAGGCATATACTGCAAAGACTTGAAAACAGAGACTTGAAGAGAGTAAACATTGTACACCAATGTTTACTGCAGCACTATTTAGAACAGCCAAACAACCTAAATGCCCATCAACAGACAAATGTATAAACAAAAATGTGGAGCATACATACAATGGAATACCATTCAGTCAGTAAGAGAAATGAAGTCTTGATACATGCTTTAATATGGATGGAGCTTAAAGACATTATGCTGAGTGAAACAAGTCAACCATAAAAAGATAAATATTGTACGGCCTCACTTATAGAAAAAGATAAGAAAAGGCAAATGTATAGAGACCAAAGTTTCTTAGTGGCTACTGGGACAGGAAAAAAAAAAAAAATTTTTTTTTTTTTTCCAGGAAGCAGGGGAAAAAAAGAGGGTTACTGCTTATAAGGAACTGAGGTTTGGGTTATGGTGATGGAAAAATTATATTCGTCAAAGTCAAGGTTATACAGCCAATTAATGAAACTGCTGTCATTAAGGTGAACACCTGTAAAAAGCTGAACTGGCAAAAGTTGTGCAACAGATATGTTTACAAAAACAACAACAACAAAAAGAGAGGAGCTGCTAAGACTGCTTCTGTACGACCAAATACCTCCTGGGATTTGGTTCCTTGGTTCAGAAGTTTAGGGTCATGGTTTCACGGGACATCCAAGTTAACTGGCCTAATACTGTGTTTAGTGCTTTTGTTCTACCTCCTTGTTTGCTGTGCAGTGCCTGGGTCTTCAAAGCTTGCAATCTGCCATCCAAGGCACAACAACTGGTAACTATTTGCCAGAAGAAGGAGAAGAAGGAGAGTCAGGCACAGGAGGTAGAAATGGAATGTGTGGATAATTGCATCCATGAACAACTCCCTCATTTGCCAGGCGACCAGAAGACCTGGATGGTGCCTGACTACCATTACTGAACATTTTGATCCAAGATTCCACAGAAGAATTCTGATCAAAATGGGTAAAATGCAGAACACAACTTCAAATTCTCAGACTCAAGACTTTGTGGAGCCATGGGGGATGGACAAATTTCTGAAATTACTACCCTAAGATAACCTTAAACCTAAAACCAAAAATATTCCCTTAAGTCTTCTTAAAACCAAACAATACTTCAGCTTAACTAGTAAAGAATGCCTTGAGCATTATGTTCTTTTAAGACTTATTTATGTGGGATCAAACTGACGACACGATTCAAAAGATTATGTAAGAGTCTTAGGGTTTATGCTTATGGGGAAGGATTATCTCAGGAGGGTGAAAATGGTTGCACAATTCAAAGAATGCAATCAATGTCACTAAATTGTACATGGAGAAAGTGTTGAATTGGTATATATTTTGCTGCATATACTCTCAGCAAGAAAAAAATTAGTTTAAAAAGGCAAGGAAAACTATCTCAAAGACAAAAACATCTAAAAGAATAAAATACCTAGGAATTAATTTAACCAGGGAGGACAAAGACTTTTAACTGAACACCATAAAACATTGCTGAAAGAAATTAAACACCTAAATAAATGAAAACACATTCCACGTTCTTAATATTGTTAAAGTGTCAATACTACTCAAACCAGTCAACAGATTCAATGCAATCCTTACACAAATTCCAACAGTTTATTAGCAGAAATGGAAAAGTCAAACCTCGAATTGATATGAAACTGCAAGGGGCTCCAAAAAGCCAAAGCAACCCTGAAAAATAAAAACTCTGTAAGAGGACTCAAACTTCTCTATTTCAAAAACTAGTATAAAGCTACAGTAATCAAAACAGTTTGGTACTGGTATAATGACAAAGATATAAATGAATTAAATAGAATTGGGAGTCCAGAAATAAATTCATTTTCTACAGTCAACTTATTTTTTTATAAGGTGCCAAATGCATTCAATTGGGGAATAGTCTTCAATAAATGGTGCTGAGAAAAAGACTGCAAAAGAATGACATTGAACCCATACCTCACACCATGTATGAAAACTAACTCAAAATAGATCAACGATCTAAATGTCAGAACTAAAAGCGTAAAATGCTAAGAATAAAACACGCTTTGGGACCCAGTTTCCAACAACGGATTCTAAGATATAACACCAAAAGCAGCACAAAAGATAAAACAGATAAATCCAGTTCTCCAAATTTAAAAACTTCCAAAGGATTTTTTTCAAGGAAGTTAAGAAACAACCTACAGAATCCAAGAAAATATTTAGGAACCATATATCTGATAAGGGTTTAGTATCCAGAATATTAAAAAAACCAAAACCAAAAAAACCCTAGAACTTAACCACAAAAAACAAACCACCAAATTTAAAAATGGGCAAAGCATTTGAACAGACATTTCTCTAAAGAACATACAAACAGCCAATAAGCACATAAAAAGATGCTCAACACAAGGGAGAATAAAGGAAACCAAAGACACAAGGGAAAGATTAGCTCAAAGAACTAATGGAACACAACTACTACAGCCTCCACCAGACTGAGTCCAGCACAACTAGATGATGCCCGGCTACCATCACCAACTGCTCTGACAGGGATCACAGTAGAGGGTCCCAGACAGAGTTGGAGAAAAATGTAAAACAAAATTCTAACTCACAAAAATAGACCAGACTCATTGGCCTGACAGAGACTGGAGAAGCCCCGAGAGTATGGCCCCCAGACACACTTTTAGCTCAGTAATGAAGTCATCATTCCTGACGTTCATCCATCAGCCAAAGATTAAACAGACCCATAAAACAAAAGGAGACTTAACAGGGCACACCACCCCAGGGGCAAGGACAAGAAGGCAGCAGGGGACAGGAAAGCTGGTAATGGGGAACCCAAGATTGAGAAGGGGAGAGTGTTGACATGTCGTGGGGTTGGCAACCACTGTCACAAAACAGTATGTGTATTAATTGTTAAATAAGAAACTAGTTCGCTCTGTAAATCTTCACCTAAACTACAATAAACTAAAAAAATTTTAACTTAAGGGAAAAAAGAGATGCTTGACACATCATTAATCATTAGGGAAATGCAAATCAAAACCACAATAGCACTTCACTCTCACTAGGATAACTATTACCAGAAAAATAGAGGATAAGAAGTGTTGGCAAGGATATGGAAAAATTGGAACCCTAATCAATTGTTGGTGGGAATGTAAAATGGTGTAGTTGCTGTGGAAAAGTTTGGTGGTTCCTCATAAAGTTAAACACAGAACTACCATATGACTCCGCCACTGCACTATTAGGTATATACCTACCCAAAAGACTTGAAAGCAGGGTGTGATCATTATGGTTGTGTTTCAAATTGATTGGGCCGTGACTCTCAGTGGTTTGGCAGTCGTATAATGATGTAATCACTTCCATGATGAGATCTGATATAATGTAATCACCTCAATGATAGGATCTGCTGTGAGTAGCCAATCAGTTGAAAGGGAGTTTCCTTGGGGGTGTGGTCTGCAATCAATATAGGAAGACTTGCTGGCAAGGCTCATGGACTTCTGCTCGTTCTGGATTCTGCAGCTGGCTCCTGTTTGTCTGACCTCCAGTTATTGGGACTGGAGCTAGCAGCTTACCTGCCATCTTGCCTGCCGATTTTGGGTTCCCCAGCCCTGCAGCTATGTGATTCACAAGAAGCCTCCAGCCTGATCCATGGACTTAGGACATTCCAGCCTCTATGACATTAGCCATTTTCTTCACACAAATCTCTCTCCATATGTACTTATCCACTTTACTGAATTTGCTTCTCTAGAAAACCCAGCCTAAGACTCAGGGTCTGTTTCCTGCTTACCAATGTTCACTGGAGCATTATTATTGTTGTTGTTATTGTTAGATGCCGTCGAGTTGGTTCCAACTAATGGTGACCCTATGCAAAACAGAACAAAAAATTGCATGGTCCTGTGCCATTCTAACAATTGTTGCTATGTTTGAGCCCATTGTTGCATCCATTGTGTCAATCCACCTCGTTGAGGGTCTTCCTCTCTTTCACTGACCCTCCGTCCACCTTACCAAGTGTGATGTCCTTCTGCAGGGACTGGTCCTTCCTGATAACATACCCAAAGTATGAGAGATGAAGTCTTGCTATCCTTGCTGCCAAGGAGAACTCTGGTTGTACTTCTTCCATGACAGATTGTTCATTCCTCTGGCAGTCCATGGTATACTCAATATTCTTCACCAACACCATTAACTCAAAGGCATTGATTCTTCTTCAGTCTTCCTTATTCATTGTTCAGCTTTCACATGCAGATGCGATTTAAAACACCATAGCTTGGGTCAGGCCAACCTTAGTCTTCAAGGTGACATCTTTGCTTTTTAACCCTTTAAAAAGGTCTTTTGCAGCAGATTTACCCAATGTGTCCTTTGATTTCCTGACTGCTGCTTCCATGGGTGTTGATCATGGATCCAGTAAAATGAAATACTTGACAATTTCAATCTTTTCTGTTTATGATGATGCTGCTTACTGGCCCAGTTGTGAGGATTTTTGTTTTCTTTATGTTGAGGTGTAATCCATACCGAAGGCTGTAGTCTTTGATCTTCATCAATAAGTGCTTCAAGTCCTCTTCACTTTCAGCAAGCAAGGTTTTGTCATCTGCATATTGCAGGTTGTTAACGAGTCTTCCTCCAATCCTGTTCCCTCATTCTTCTTCATATGGTCCATCTTTTCAGATTATTTCCTCAGCATACAGATTGAATAAATATGGTGAAAGCATACAACCCTGACACACGCTTTTCCTGACTTTGAACAATGCAGTATCCCCTTGTTCAGTTCCAACGACTGCCTCTTTATCTATGTACAGATTCTGCATGAGCACAATTAAGTGTTCTGAAATTCCCATCCTTGGCAATCATCCATAATTTATTATGATCCACACAGTCGACTGCCTCTGCACAGTCAATGTAAAACAGAGGTAAACATCTCTGTGGTTATCTCTGCCTTCAACCAAGATTCATCCGACATCAGCAATGATACCCCTCTTTCCACCTCGTCTTCTGAATCTGGCTTGAATTTCTGGCAGTTCCCTGTTGATATACTGCTGCAGCTCATTCTACATGTACTTTCAGCAAAATTTTACTTGTGTGTAATATTAATACTGTTGGATAATTTCTGCATTCAGTTGGATCACCTTTATTTGGAATGAGCACAAATACCGATCTCTTCCAGTTGGCTGGCCAAGAAGCTGCCTTCCAAATTTCTTGGCATAGACAAGTGAGCACTTGCAGCACTGTATCTGTTTGTTGAAACATCTCAATTGGTAGTCCATCAATTCCTGAAGCCTTGTTTTTCTGCCAATACCTTCAGTGCAGCTTGAACCTCTTCCTTCAGTACCATTGGTTCCTGCTCATAGGCTACCTCCTGAAATGGTTGAATGTTGACCAATTCTTTTTGGTATAGTGACTATATATTCCTTCCATCTTCTTTTGATGCTTCCTGTGTCATCTAATATTTTCCTTATAGAATCTTTCAATATTGCATCTTCAGGCTTGAATTTTTTCTTCAGATCTTTCAGCTTGAGAAACATCCAGCATGTTCTTCCCTTTTGGTTTCCTAACTCCGGGTTACTTTACTTTGTCTTCTGGAGCCACCCTTTGAAATCTTCTGTTCAGCTCTTTTACTTCATCATTTCTTGCATTTGCTTTAGACACCTGATGTTCAAGAGCAAGTTTCAGAGTCTCTTTTGACACCTATTTTGGTCTTTTCTTTCTTGTCAGTTTAATGACCTCTTGCTTTCTTCACATATGATGTCCTTGATGTCATTCCACAACCTGTCTGGTCATTAGTGTTCAACGTGTCAAATCTATTCTTGAGATGGTCACTAAATTCAGGCGGGAAATACTCAAGACTGTACTTTGGCTCTCCTGGACTTGTTCTAATTTTCTTTAGCTTCAACTTGAACTTACATATGAACAGTTGATGGTCTGTTCTGCAGTCGGCCCCTGGCCTTGTTCTGACTGATGATACTGAGCTTCTCCATCATCTCTTTACACAGATGTAGTTGATTTGATTCCTGTGTATTCCATCTGGTGAGGCCTGTGTATATAACTGACACTTATGTTATTCAAAAAAGATATCTGCAATGAAAAAGTCATTGGTCTTGCAAAATTCTATCCTGCGAGCTCCAGCATCGTTTCTATCACTGAGGCCATATTTTCCACCAGCCAATCCTTCTTTGTTTCCACCTTTTGCATTCCAATCACCAATAATTATCGATGCATCTTGACTGCATGTTCAATCAATTGGAGACTGCAGAAGTTGTTAAAAAATGTTTAATTTCTTCATCTTTGACCTTAGTGGTTGGTGCATAAATTTGAAAAGTAGGTCACGTTAACTGATCTTCCTGGCAGGCATATGGATATTATCCTATCACTCGCAGCGCTGTATTTCAGGATAGATCCTGAAATGTTTTTTGATGATGAATGCAATGCTATCAGGTTGTTGCTGCTGGCGTAGCAGACCATATGATTGTCCAATTCAAAATGGTCAGTACCAGTCCTTTTCAGCTCACTAACACCTAGGACATTGATGTTTATGTGTTCTATTTTGTTTTTTATAATTTCCAATTTTCCTAGATTCATACTCTGTACATTCCACGTTCCGATTATTAATGGATATTCGCAGCTGTTTCTTCACATTTTGAGTCATGCCACATCAGGAAACGAAGGTTCCAAAAGCTTGACTCAATCCACGTCATTAAGTTAACTCTACTCTGAGGAGGCAGCTCATCTTCTGGGACAGCCTCTGACAATGTTCCACTGCTATCCAGAAGGTTTTCACTGGCTAATTCTTTTCAGAAATAGACGACTAGGTCCTTCTTCCTAGTCTGCCTTAGTCTGGAAGCTCCACTAAAACCTGTCCACCATGAGTGACCCTGCTGGTATCTGAGTACCAGTGGCAGAAATTCCAGTGTCACAGGAAAACGCAAGCCCCCACAGTACAACAAAATGACAGACACGTGGGGGGAGCATTATTAACAATTGCCAAAAAGTGGAAACAACCTAAGTATTCATCAACAGATGAATGGATAAAATGTGGGAAATCCATACAATGCAGCAATTCAGCCATGAAGAAATATGAAGTTCTGTTACATGTTAAAACATGGATGAACCTTGAAAAGATTACACTGAGTGAACTAAGTCAGACACTACTGGACAATAGTGTATGACCCACCTATATAAAATACCTAGAACAGGCAAATGCATAGAGACCAATGTTTATTAGAGCTTACTAAGGGCAGGTGGGAGGGGAAAATAGAAAGTTATTCCTTAAGGAGTATGGAGTTTCTGTTAAGGGTGATAACAAAAAAATTTGGAAATGGATAGGGATGACAACTGCACAGCATGGTGAATGTAATAAATGTAACTGAATTGTACATATACAAATAGTTGAAATGCCAAATGTTTTGTTATACATATTTTATCACACACACACACAAAATCCATTTGTCTAACTTGCTCTTTGAATGGGATCTTTACCTCTGTGTGATTTCATAACGCCATCTGGAAAATGTTGGTTTGCTGAGTTATTCAGTTCTTCCAAATGTTGACACAGTTCATTAAATAATATCACCATTACTATCCTATCATTATTACCACAAATGTCTCTACTAGAATGCTATCAAGCTCAAGGTAGCCCATACAGGTATCCCCAAATTCTAATTTTTTGCCTGAAAGCTCCAATTTTATCATTAGTAACAAGTTCATTTTGTTCATTTTCAAAGAAATGTTTGCCAAATACCAAAGTCTGAATAACAATGGTTTTTCAGTTGTTTTTTCAATTAAAGAAGATACTACATGAAAATGGGGAGGGAGGTAGCTGAGCTAGCAACTCAATCACACAAACTCTTTCCCTCTGCAGCACATACCCATTTTATCACACAGACACTCTAGAGCCAAGTATAGTAAAATTTAATTTGTACTGAAAAAGAATCTGAAGGAAAAATGAATTTTTTTTTTAACTGTATGACATGAAGTATTCATGACAGAGAAGAATATACACTACTAGAAAATTCAGTGCCACTGCCTTGATTTCCTGCTAAGGTATCAGCTGTTTTACTCAGCATTGCTTTTGCATCTTTAATCCAAACATCAAAGAGAAAAGGGTGGGGGCTAAGATGGCTAACTAGGTAGAAGCTACCTCGGATCTCTCTTGCAACAAAGACTTGCAAAAACAAGTGCATCAATCACATACATGACAATCTATGAACCCTGACCATCAAACACAGATCTAAAGAGTTGACCTGAGTGACAGAGACTGGAACGAACAACCACGGGGAAGCAGTGACTGTTTTCGGAGCCTGAAGCCAGCGTTCCAGTCAGGAAACCTTGGCGCCGGGCTTTGGACTGGGCGCAGGGGAGCTGAGCACGCCATCCAGAGATGGCACAAACACGGGACGCAGCCCTAGCCCCCAGAAGTGACCTCGGGGGAAGCCCAGCCACTGCACGCAGGTAGCGCAGCAACGCAGCTGACAGGAGAAGTCACCAGGAGGCAGCGACTGGTTTTGGGAGCCTGGAGTGCGGAGTTTCAGCCAGGGAACCATGGCGCTGGGCTTCGGACGGGGAGCGGAGGAACTGAACGTGGCTTCTGAGACAGCACAAGCATGGGACGCGGGCCTGACCTTCGGCGGCAATCTCTACCCAGCCAGCGCACACAGTCGACTCAACACGACCCTCGGGAATCTCAGATAAAACAGTCATCCCAAGCAAGATAATTAACTTTGTCTATATTCTGGGGTGTTACTCTCTCCTATTTACCGGAAACCTCCCCTCCCCTTCCCAGGCGGCTTCATTAACATTGGGATTTCCTGAGCCAGAGAGTGACGTGTGCTGCACGTTTTTTTTTTTTTTTTTGGTCTTTTCCTAACCCATTCTCCTGGCCTGAGAGAAGCAGCTACAAAAAACCCAGGGACCAAAAATCCTTCCCTAATTGGACTAAAAACACAGAACCAGCTCCAGCCAAACATATGTGATCCACAGCCTTGGGCTTTCATCCCTACAGGGAACAAGGTGGCTATTATAATGCAAAGGCAATTCTGATAGGTATCAGACTAATTTTTTTTAGCAGATTACTGGAAAGACGAGTTTCCCAGGTCTGATATCTCTGTATATTCAACAGAGCTCTCACGGACCCATAACAGGGAACTGAGGGCTGAAGCTCCCCCCAGACCACCTAGCCTCCTGCCTTAGAGGTCTAAAGAGGGTGACACCTACCAATTTGTAGAGGTACTTGCATTGGGGGCCTAAGGTACAGCAGCAGAGCCCACCCACCAAAGTGCTTTAGGAATAGAGACACACCTACCTCACTGGAACTTGGGGGAAGCCTGTCAGCATCCTGCCCCTCCTGGAGTGTGAACCCCTGCTGCTACTAGAATCTGGTGAACACAACTATCACCACTACTTCTCTAGGTGGATAGGTGAGAGTCTGCACCACACACTTGATGACCCAAAATCAGATTCTACTCAAGAATAGTAAATGGACTCTCAGGCTTATATACCTGGTAACCGCCCAAACCAGCTAGTAATAGGATATAAGTGATTCAAGGGCTACAACATTCAAGAGAGCGCAATCTAGTAGCCCATCTACGTATACTGAAAGAAAACAAAACAAGATGAGACTCAGTGAGCAAATATAGAATAAATCACTACAATATCTTAGAGATGGCTCGGAGACAGCAGGCGATATCAAACCACATAAAGAAGCAGACCATGACTGCTAAACTAAAAATCAAAATCTTTCCCAAATGAAGATACAAACCTGGAATTGCCAGATGCAGAATATAAAAAACTAATTCACAGAATGCTTCAAGACATCAGGGATGACATCAGAAATGAAATAAGGCAATCTACAGAAAAAGCCAAGGAACACACTGATAAAGCAGTTGAAGAACTCAAAAAGATTATTCAAGAACAGAGTGGAAAAATGAATAAGCTGCAAGAATCCATAGAGAGACAGCATTCAGAAACCCAAAAGATTAACAGTAAAATTACAGAATTAGACAACTCAACAGGAAGTCAAAGGAGCAGACTTGAGAAACTGGAATGCAGGGTGGGGGATCTGGAGGAGAAGGGAATTGACACCAATATAGCTGAAAAAAAAATCAGATAAAAGAACTAAAAAAAAAAATGAAGAAACCCTAAGAATCATGTGGGAAGCTATCAAAAAGAATAACTTGCATGTGATTGGAGTCCCAGAACACGGAGGGATAACAGAAAATACAGAGAGAATAGTTGAAGATCTGTTGGCAGAAAACTTCCCTGACATCATGAAAGACGAAAGGATATCTATCCAAGATGCTCATCGAACCCCATTCAAGACTGATCCAAAAAGAAAATCACCAAGACATATTATCATGAAACTTCCCAAAACCAAAGAAAAAGAGAAAATTTTAAAAGCAGCCAGGAATAAAAGAAAGGTCTCCTACAAAGGAGAATCAGTAAGAATAAGTTCAGACTACTCAGTAGAAACCATGCAGTCAAGAAGGCAATGGGATGACATATATAGAACACCGAAGGAGCAAAACTGCCAGCCAAGGATCATATATGCAGCAAAACTCTCTCTCAAATATGAAGGCGAAATTAAAACATTTACAGATAAACACAAGCTTAGAGAATTTGCAAAAACCAAACCAAAGCTACAAGAAATACTAAAGGAAACTGTTTGGTCAGAAAACCAATATCAGATACCAGCACTACAAAAGGTCACAGAACAGAACATCCTGATATCAACTCAAACAGGGAAATCACAAAAACAAATTAAGATTAATTTTAAAAAGAAAAAAAAAACACTCAAAACAGGGAATCATTGAAGTCAATATATAAAAATCACAATAATCAAAAAGAGGGACTAAATACAGGTGGCACAGAACTGCCATATGGAGTGGGAAACAAGGCGATAAAAGACAATACAAGTTGGATTTTTACTTAGAAAAACAGGGGTAAATATTAAGGTAACCACAAAGAGGTATAACAACTCCATAACTCAAAATAAAAACCAAGAAAAACATAATGACTCAGCAAACATAAACTCAAATACTATGAAAATGAGGAACACAGAATTTACAAAGAAAAACGTCTCAGCACAAAAATTAAGTGGAAAAATGAAATACTCAACACACATAAAAAGGCATCAAAATGACAGCAGTAAACACATACATATCTATAATTACGCTGCACGTAAATGGACTAAATGCACCAATATAGGGACAGAGAGTCTCAGGCTGGATAAAGAAACATGATCCATCTATATGCTGCCTACAAGAGACACACCTTAGACTTAGAGACACAAACTAAAACTCAAAGGATGGAAAAAATATATCAAGCAAACAACAAACAAAAAAGACCAGGAGTAGCAATATTAATTTTTGACAAAATAGACTTTAAAGTTAAATCTACCACAAAGGATAAAGAAGGACACTACATAATGATAAAAGGGACAATTACCAGGAAGATATAACCATATTAAATATTTATGCACCCAACGACAGGGCTGCAAGGTACATAAAACAAACTTTAACAGAACTGAAAAGTGAGATAGACACCTCCACATTTATAGTAGGAGACTTCAACACACCACTTTGGAGAAGGACAGGACTTCCAGTAAGAAGCTCAATAGAGACACGGAAGACCTAATTGCTACAATCAACCAACTTGACCTCATTGACTTATACAGAACACTCCAACCAACTGCTGCAAAGTATACTTTTTTGTCTAGCGCACATGGAACATTCTCTAGAATAGACCATATATTAGGTCATAAAACAAACCTTTGCAGAATCCAAAACATTGAAATATTACAAAGCATCTTCTCAGACCACAAGGCCATAAAAATGGAAATCATAACAGAAATATTACAGAAAAGAAATCAAATACTTGGAAACTGAACAATACCCTGCTGAAAAAAGACTGGGTTATAGAAGACATTAAGGAGGGAATAAAGAAATTCATAGAATGCAACAAGAATGAAAATACTTCCTATCAAAACCTCTGGGACACAGCAAAAGCACTGCTCAGAGGTCAATTTATATCGATAAATGCACGCATACAAAAAGAGCCAAAATCAGAAAACTGTTCCTACAACTTGAACAAATAGAAAGTGAGCAACAAAAGAATCCATCAGGCACCAGAAGAAAACAAATAATAAAAATTAGAGCTGAACTAAATGAATTAGAGAACAGAAAAACAATTAAAAGAATTAACAAAGCCAAAAGCTGGTTCTTTGAAAAAATTAACAATATCGATAAACCATTGGCCAGACTGACTAAAGAAATACAGGAAAGGAAACAAATAACCCGAATAAGAAACGAGATGGGCCACATCAAAACAGACCCAACTGAAATTAAAAGAATCATATCAGATTATTATTAAAAATTGTACTCTAACAAATTTGCAACCTTGAAGAAATGGATGAATTCCTGGAAAAACACTACCTACCTAAACTAACACAATCAGAAGTAGAACAACTAAACAGACCCATAACAAAAAAAGAGATTGAAACGGTAATTGAAAAACTCCCAATAAAAAAAAGCCTGGGCCCGGACAGCTTCACTGCAGAGTTCTACCAAACTTTCAGAGAAGAGTTAACACCACCACTACTAAAGGTATTTCAAAGCATAGAAAATGACCAAATATTTCCCTAACTCATTCTATGAAGCCACCACATCCCTGATACCAAAACCAGGTAGAGACGTCACAAAAAAAGAAAATTACAGACCTGTATCCCTCATGAACATAGATGCAAAAATCCTCAACAAAATTCTAGCCAGTAGAATTCAACAACATATCAAAAAAATAATTCACCACGACCAAGTGGGATTTATACCAGGTATGCAAGCTTTTGGTTTAATATTAGAAAAACCATTAATGTAAGCCACCATATAAATAAAACAAAAGACAAAAACCACATGATCTTATCAATTGATGCAGAAAAGGCATTTGACAAAGTCCAACACCCATTCATGATAAAAACTCTCAGCAAAACAGGAATTGAAGGAAAATTCCTCAACATAATAAAGGGCATCTTTTTTTTTTTTTTTTATACACAGCCAACAGCCAACATCACTCTAAATGGAGAGAGCCTGAAAGCATTTCCCTTGAGAAAGGAAACCAGACAAGGATGCCCTTTATCACTGCTCTTATTCAACACTGTGCTAGAGGTCCTAGCCAGAGCAATTAGGCTAGACAAAGAAATAAAGGGCATCCGGATTGGGAAGGAAGAAGTACAATTATCTCTATTTGCAGATGACATGATCTTATACACAGAAAACCCTAAGGAATCCTCCAGAAAACTACTGAAACTAATAGAAGAGTTCGGCAGAGTCTCCAGTTATAAGATAAACACACAAAAATCACTTGGATTCCTCTACATCAAGAAAAAGAACATCGAAGAGGAAATCACCAAATCAATGCCATTCACAGTAGCCCCCAAGAAGATAAAGTACTTAGGAATAAATCTTACTAAAGATATAAAAGACCTGTACAAATAAAACTACAAAGTACTACTACAAAAAACTAAAAAGGACCTACATAAGTGGAAAAACCTGCCTTGCTCATGGATAGGAAGACTTAACTTAGTAAAAATGTCTATTCTACCAAAAGCCATCTATACATACAATGCAATTCCAACCCAAATTCCAATGCCATTTTTTAATGTGATGGAGAAACAAATCACCAACTTCATATGGAAAGGAAAGAAACCCCGGAGAAGTAAAGCATTACTGAAAAAGAAGAAAGTGGGAGGCCTCACTCTACCTAATATTAGAACATATTATACTGCCACAGTAGTCAAAACAGCCTGGTACTGGTACAACAACAGGCACATAGACCAATGGAACAGAACTGAGAACCCAGATATAAATCCATCCATATATGAGGAGCTGATATTTGACAAAGGCCCAGTGCCAGTTAATTGGGGAAAAGATAGTCTTTTTAACAAATGGTGCTGGCATAACGGGATATCCATTTGCAAAAAAATGATACAGGACCCATACCTCACACCATGCACAAAAACTAGCTCTAAGTGGATCAAAGACCTAAACATAAAGAGTAAAACAATAAAGATCATGGAAGAAAAAATAGGGACAACTTTAGGAGCCCTGATACAAGGTATAAACAGAATACAAAACATTACCAAAAATGACGAAGAGAAACCCGATAACTGGGAGCTCCTAAAAATCAAACACCTATGCTCATCTAAAGACTTCACCAAAAGAGTAAAAAGACCACCTTCAGATTGGGAAAGAATTTTCAGCTATGACATCTCCGACCAGCGCCTGATCTCTAAAATCTATATGATTCTGTTAAAACTCAACCACAAAAAGACAAACAACGCAATCAAAAAGTGGGCAAAGGATATGAACACGTACTTCACTAAAGAAGATATTCAGGCAGCTAACAGATACATGAGAAAATGCTCTCGATCATTAGCCATTAGAGAAATGCAAATTAAAACTACGATGAGATTCCATCTCACTCCAACAAGGCTGGCATTAATTCAAAAAACACAAAATAATAAATGCTGGAGAGGCTGCAGAGAGATTGGAACTCTTATACACTGCAGGTGGGAATGTAAAATGGTACAACCACTTTGGAAATCTATCTGGCGTTATCTTAAACAGTTAGAAATAGAACTACCATACAACCCAGAAATCCCACCCCTCGGAATATACCCTAGAGAAATAAGAGCCTTCACACGAACAGATATATGCACACCCATGTTTACTGAAGCTCTGTTTACAATAGCAAAAAGTTGGAAGCAACCAAGGGGTCCATCAACGGATGAATGGGTAAAGAAATTGTGGTAGATTCACACAATGGAATACTACGCATCGATAAAGAATAGTGACTAATCTGTGAAACAGTTCATAACATGGAGGAACCTGGAAGGCATTATGCTGAGTGAAATTAGTCAGAGACAAAAGGACAAATATTGTATAAGACCACTATTATAAGATCTTTAGAAATAGTATAAACTGAGAAGAACACATACTTTTGTGGTTAAGTGGGGGGAAGGAGGGAGGGTGGCAGAGGGTTATTTACTGATTAGTTAGTAGATAAGAACCACTTTAGGTGAAGGGAAGGACAATACTCAATACATAGAAGATCAGCTCAATTGGACTGGACCAAAAGCAAAGAAGTTTCCGGGATAAACTGAATGCTTCAAAGGTCAGCGGAGCAAGGGCGGGGGTTTAGGGACTATGGCTTAAAAAGGGGACTTCTAAGTCAATTGGCAAAATAATTCTATTATGAAAACATTCTGCATCCCACTTTGAAATGTGGCGTCTGGGGTCTTAAATGCTAACAAGCGGCCATGTAAGATGCATCAATTGGTCTCAACCCACCTGGATCAAAGGAGAATGTAGAACATCAAGGTCACAGGATAACTATGAGCCCAAGAGACAGAAAGGGCCACATGAACCAAGAGACTCACATCATCCTGAGACCAGGAGAACTAGATGGTGACTGGCCACAACCGATGACTGCCCTGATAGGGAGCACAACAGAGAAGCCCTGAGGGAGCAGGAGATCAGTGGGATGCAGACCCCAAATTCTCATAAAAAAGACCAGACTTAATGGTCTGACTAAGACTAGAGGAATCCCAGCGGTCATGGTCCCCAAATCTTCTGTTGGCCCAGGACAAGAACCATTCCCGAAGACAACTCATCAGACATGGAAGGGACTGGACAATGGGTTGGAGAGAGATGCTGACGAAGAGTGAGCTACTTGTATCAGGTGGACACTGAGACTGTGTTGGCATCTCCTGTCTGGAGGGGAGATAGGAGGGTAGAGAGGGTTAGAAACTTGCAAAATTGTCAGGAAAGGAGAGACTGGAAGGAGGGAGCGGGCTGACTCATTAGGGGGAGAGTAAGTGGGAGTATGGAGTAAGGTGTATATAAGCTTGTATGTGGCAGACTGACTTGATTTGGAAACTTTCACTTAAAGCACAATAAAAATTATTAAAATAAATAAATAAAAGAGAAAAGGGCATATAATATTTTATTATTAATATGAACAGGTTTTAGTCCTAAGGGTTCAAGGACTACACTTTGAAAACTACTGACTTACATACACAAACAAGTCTTTAAAATGTAAGATATGTGCATATTTAAATTAAAACTAAAACGCCTATTGCCAGTGGAGACCGTTTCGACTCATAGTGACCCTATACCCAGTGCCTTCGAGATGAGTGTGACTAGTGACCCTATAAAACTGTCCCATCAGGTTTTCAAGGCTGTAGTCTTTACAGAAACAGACTACCACATCCTTCTCCCACACAGTGGCTGGATTTGAACTGCTGACCTCTTAACCACTGAGCCATAAGGGATCTAAAACATCTCTAGATGTCAAAATGTCCCCCAGAAGCAAAATCCTATCCTACCCAACATTGAGAATTAATTAGTGTTTTGGACGAAAACCATTTAGGAAGTCTAACCTTGCCTGTTTTTTTTTTTTTTTTTTTTTTTCACAAAAAGAAAAAAAAAAAAGGAATAAACTCAATTTTAGGTCTATGTTCCCTCCTTTCCTAAACTTAATCATTTGATGATGGAATGCAATTGTCCATTCTGAGTCCCACCTACAAACAACACTTGAATAACATTACCAAATTAAACTTTTCCTACTAGGGAAATGAGGTTACCAACTTCAAGAGTGATATCTTCTATATCTCACACACATTGGAAAGGGAAGATAGACCAAGGTTTCTCAACCATGGGAGTGCACACCAAAATAACCTGAGGTGCTTTTTCAATATGTCAGGATACCATCTAAGCCACACCAAATCAGAATTCATTCAGCAATTACTTGAGTGTCCACTATACGCAAAGCACTGTTAATAGGTGATAGGGATTGTCTCAGTCATCTAGTGCTGCCTTAACAGAAATACCACAAATGCAGGGGCTTAACAAAAAGAAACTAATTCTCTCACTGTCTAGTAGGCTACAAGTCCAAATTCAGGGCGCCAGATCCAGGGGAAGGCTTTCTCTCTCCGTCAGCTCTGGAGGAAGGTCCTTGTCATCAGTCTTCCCCTGGTCTGGGAGCATCTCACACAGGAACCTTAAGTCCAAAGGACACACTCTGCTTCTGGCACTGCTTTCTTGGTGGTATGAAGTCCCCAACTCTCTGCTTACTTCCCCTTCATCTCTTCAGAGATAAAAGCTGGTGCAGGCCACACCCCAGGGGTACTTCCTTTGTACTGGATCAGGGATGTGACCTGGTAAGGGTGTTAAAATCCCAACCTAATCCTCTTTAACATAAAATTACAATCACAAAATGGAGGAGGACCACACAATACTGGGAATCATGGCCTAACCAAGTAAACACACATTTTTGAGGGGGATATAATTCAATCCATGACAGGGATACAGCAATATATAAAAGACACATGGTCCCTGTCCTCTTAAAGTTCACATTCCAGTACAGGGAGACACCATAAACATGTAGAAAAGTAAACAGGATTACCTCAGTCTATTAAAAAAAACAAAACACAAGGGAAAGCTTAGTCCAAAGGGCTAATGGACCACAACTACCACAATCTCTGCCAGGCTGAGCCCAGAAAAACTAGATGGTACCCGGCTACCACCACCAACTGCTCTGATAGGAATCATAATACAGAGTCCTTGGACAGAGCAGGAGAAAAATGAAGAACAAAATTCAAATTCAAACACACAAAAAGGACCAGACTTGCTGGTCTGACAGAACCTTGAGAAATCACAAGCCTATGGCCCCTGATACCCTTTTAACTCAGTAGAAAAGTACTCCAGAGGCTCGCTCTTAAGCCAAAGATTAGACAAGTCTATATGGCAAACAATAGCACACTTGAGGGACTGGCTGCATAATTTAACCACGTTTATGAGACGAAATGAATACACCAGCCCAAAAGGAAAGATAAGAAAGCAGGAAGGGACAGGCAACTGAACAAATGGAAACAGGGAACCCAGCGTGAAGGGGAGAGCATTGGTCCATCAAAGGGTTGGCACCCAATGTCCTAAAACAATTTGTGTATTAATTCTTTAATGAGAAACCAATTTGCTCTGTAAACTTACACCTAAAACATAATTGGAAAAAAAGGCAAATAGAAAAAACTATAATGGGACCAATTGCACTACATTCTCACCAGTATCAGTAAAGATATAACCAAAGTATTCAATGGTCTAAGTGAAAGTTATATTTTTGTATTTAGAAAGGCCATGACATAATTATGTCCATAAATTCAAAATTACTTGTTCTATGTTTGGTGGTTGGCAAAACTATGGCTCCTAACTTTGGGAAATTTTAAGCTCAAGCCTAAATAGGTAAATTCTCTCACAGTTTCAATTTTAACTTACATCACTTCAATGAAAACAATGTTAAATTCCTGAAAACAGTAGAATTTAATGGTTTTATGAATAAAGGGGGAAAAGAGCACCTGTACTCCCGAAGGCAACTTTGGGCAATAAGTAAGGGTGATCCAAAGCAAGGTATTCCCCAGAAATTACTCAAAAGAAAAAAGCATCCCTTGGCAAGCTGGCAATCACAAGGATTGTTTACAAAGGAATCAGGCAGGGATTCTGTATTTTTTACTTCTGTGAAGAACTGTTAGCAAAAATTTGAAGGCAGTCAATTTATTGCTCTTAAATTTCTTCTAAGAAGCAAGTACAAAGCCTCTTACCTAGCCTACCTATGGTTTAAGAAAAAAAAAAAAAGTTGTGGGTTCCAAGTAAGTAAAAGGCCAAACACTCCCTGTTATGTCAACTACTAAAAGGCACTGCTATTATCAGCCCAGCCTTCCTTGAACAGTCAAAAATAAATAAGATGCCAGAGGATGTTTAGGCTTTCAGTACACACCCCACTCCATACACACAAACAATAAGCAATCTGTTCAGCCTGTAACAAACCAAAACACCAGCTGCTGTCCAGTCAATTCCAACTCATGGCAACCCCGTGTGTCAGAGCAGAGCTGTGCTCCACAGGGTTATCGATGGCTGTTTTTTTGTAAGAAGATTATCAGGCCTTTCTTCCAAAGCACCTCTGGGTGGACTCCAACCTCCAATCTTTTGGTTAGGAGCTGAGCACGTTAACCATTTGCCCCAGCCGGGGCTCCCATAATAGTGGTTTTCTCAAACTGTTGCTGGACAAACCTCACAGAGAGCTCTCATGATTCCCTCTCCATATACTATACATCACTCTGTCACAAATTTGTAAATATTTCATGCCTGCAGGGAAGTAGTTTCTTGGATACAAACAGCTTTTAACTGCCCAAAAGAATGAAGGACCAATTCCAGAGAAAAAGGCAGATTCACCTTCCTCTTTGAACCTGTGATTTGTCACTACCATCTCTAAGCATTCAGAGCCCAGTCTTTGCAAAGTTGGTTCCTAAAGGCTCAAACTGAATGACAAAACTCTAAATAAAATTTTCCAACGGTTGCCACCCCACAGCTGTAAGAACAAATTTCAAGCCCCTTAGCTTAGAATTGCTCCTATATATTCTTCCTCCCCTAGTCTCATCTCCTGCCATCCCTCCTCAGTCCTCATCAACTAACACCATGTATAAAATCATCAGGCACATAATCCCCAGTTGACAAGATGGGAGGATAAAGATGAAAGTCAGGCACTGTCTTTGCGCTGCGCCACAGGGCCCTCTCCCAGGCCTTGTCTGGAGTCTTTCTTTGCTTGTACCCTTTCTGATTATAATAAATGGGTAAATGTAGGTACAAGTAAAGGAGCCCTAGTGGCACAATGGTTAAGCTCTCTGCTGTTAACCAGTGGTTCGAGCCCACCCAGCGGTTCCGCAGGAGAAAAGACCTGGCAATCTGCTCCCGTAAAGATTATGGCCTAGGAAACCCTACAGGGCAGTTATACTCTGTCAAAAGGGTTACTCTGAGTTGGAATCAACTCAACAGCACACAACAACAACAAATTAAAAAGTTTCCGTGAATTTTATAAGCAGTTAGAGAGAATTAGCAAACCCATAGGGGGCAATAAGCCAGCAGGGGTTAGCAGGACAGAGATTTGTGAAGACCCAGGTCTGGGCAGCTGGGTGACAGAGAAAGGCTACACAGGCTAGTCCCAGGAGACGAGAAAGAAAGAGAGAGACAGAGAGAGAGATAGAGAGAGAGGGGCCAGCTGGTCTGAAGTGATGGGAGTTGTGCAGACTTCTGAGCCTACGGCTGGTACCCAATGACCTTGGCCCTAGGTGGCCAGGGATGAGGTCTAGTTTAACTCTGGGTGGTTAGGGTAAGACAGACAAAGTGCCATGTAAGTGACTGCTGACAAGGAAATGATAAAGGTGAGGTTTGCCCACCTTGTCCCTTTAGCAGTACATACACTTTGAAAAACACTGCTCTAACCAGACTGTGCAAATCAAAAGGTCAAGGCTTCTAAAGAGGTCAGTTTGTGGCCACACTGAACTGAGCAACTAAGTGAAGTAGGCTTAATACAGCAAAGCTCTGGTTCACTGGAAGAACCAAGAATGAAAGAAGCTGTGGTCAGAAAAAAGAAATTTCAAGTTCAGAACTGCGGCTCCAAGGAGCAAAGAGGGGCACAAGGTGAGCAGGTAAGGAGTTCATTTGACATTAATTGAGTCTGTAAGCTTTAGGTGAAACACTGTCAGTAAGGAGAAAATACAAACGAGTTAATTACGAACATTTAAAAAGCAACAGTTCAACAGCCAATACATAGGTGGTTCTAAAGCCAGTAATTTACCAAACCTGAAACGTGAGGCTGTCGAGTCGATTCCAACTCATAACGACCCAACAGGACAGAGCAGAACTGCCCCACAGCGTTTCCAAGGAGTGGCTGGTAGATTTACTGCCGGCCTTCTGGTTAGCATCTGGGTTCTTAAGCGCTATGGCGCCAGGACTCCAGTAATTCATGAGAACATAAAAAATAGTCTCTGTAGTGATCACTCGTAACAGTCAAACCTTCAGAGCATCTACATTTAAGTGAAGGTGATATATAGCAATTCAGTTTTATGACAAAAGATAAGCTAAAAGATCACTTATTCTATTAAAGGACTTCACATTTTAAATAATTTACAGTAAGTTTCTTTAAAATAACAAGTTCATCCATTGTTAAGTGAGTAGATTAGCCATTACTGAACATACACACAATCACCCAGAAACATTTCTATAGGACATACAGCCCATATTTCATTTTCCCCCTTGACTAGCTTCTCTATTAGGAAATACTCTAACCAGGTTCTCTCTCACTGTCCCTGCTACAAGATCACTTGAGAATGTCTGCAAGGTTACATAGCTCCTTGGCCTCATTTACTGAAGTCTCTTGATCCCAGACATCTTTCCTATTTGAATCCTGCAGGCTCTCACAGACACACTAGTTTCTAACTACTTGCTCGTACCTCGGATTAGGCTACTTATCTGTCTTGCCTAACTAATAATACCACACTTGCTACTCTGATCTAGTCCCCTGGTTTCTATCCTACTGATGCTGCAGTCGCTTACATATCCTTTAAAAGCCAACTGTTGTTAACAAACAAGTCCAACAAACTCCAAGAGCATGCCACGCCTACTTTTCCAGGTTGTGGCTGTCACTTGCTCAGCCTTTTATAGTTCTCCTGGGAACGCTTTCCTCACGCTGGTTAACGATCCAGTTTGACACTGCAACCACACACTGCCTAGCGTGTAAGCTTTCAAAACTGGGGGAAATCCCTAAGTATTTAGAGAACTATGCAATATAGAAGACTCTTGTTTATTCATCTACACATGCACCCATCTACAACACACACATGCATATACACACACAGACACACACACACAGCTACTAACCTCAAGGGTGGAGGTTCGGACCCACCCAGTGGCACTACGGAAGAAAAACCTGGCGATCTGCTTCCATAAAGACTACATCCAAGAAAATCCTACAGGGTGCAGTTCTACTCTACACACATGAAGTCGTCATGTCAGAATCAACTGGACAGCAATGGGTTTGACAAGACAGACAGACATATCTTTCCAAGTCCTGTTTGATTAATTATGTGATTTTACCCTACGGAACTTACACAGATTTAGCATACCATGCTTAGGAAGAAAGTAGGTTCTTTCTGACTTTCACCATTCCCAATTCAAAATTTCCCTGCAAAAGAAGAGGGAAAGAGTAAATATCATCAATAAGGTTTTCTTTAAATTTTTTTCTTTGTTAATTGCAGGAAACATCTAACAACATAATCTGCATCAAGATTAAAATCTATAGTTCTCTTAAATAATTTTCTTAGTGATAGAGATTAAGAAAAGGCACATGTTCAGCACACCCCACGTAACACAAATCTACCAAAAATGTACTTGTTTTTGATTTTCTAAAGGGAATCCACCAGGCGCTCCTTGGAAACTCTGTCCTCTAAGGTCACTAGGAGTTGGAATCAATTCAATGGAAACAGGTTTGGTTTTTTTCGTTTAAAGGGGTATTTTAAAGAGGTTAGGTATGACTCCTGTCCAACAAGTATAAAAGAGAACAATCTTACAAAAGGGATATAAACATCAAGAAGGACTCCACCCACTCCACCTTGGGTTCAATTAGCCACTTCTCCCTTGGTGCTCCAAAGTACAGGTAAGATAATTGCCCTTATCTAAGTCCATCTTATTCCATACCAGAAGGCAGACCCTTTGTTTTATATATAGATGTATCCCCAGCATCAAAGACCAGGAGGCAGTAAGCATGCAAATGTTTGTCATTTAATAAAATTATCAGGATGTTAACAAAAGCATTTCCATTAAAATTATTACAGAAAAAACCACAATATTTACCTACAATGCCTGCAAGTAAACAACTGAAGACTATTGTTGTCAGGTGCCATCGAGTTAGTTCCAACTCACAGCCACCCTGTGTACAACAGAAGAAATACTGCCCAGTAACTGTGCCACCCTCACAATCCTTGCTATGTTTAAGCCCATTGTTGTAGCCACTGTGTCAACTGATCTTGTTGAGGGTCTTCTTTTTTGCTGACACTCTACTTTACCAAGCATGATGTTCTTCTCTAGGGACTGGTCCTTCCTGATAACATGCCAAAAATATACAATCTCACCATCCTCGCTTCTAGAGAGCATTCTGGCTGCTACTTCTTTCAAGACATATTTGTCTGCTCTTCTGTCAGTTCATGGTATATTAAATATTCTTTGTCAACACCATACGTCAAAGGCACCAATTCTTTCTCAGCCTTCCTTATTCATTGTCCGGTTTTCACAAGTATATGAGGCAACTGAAAATACCATGGCTTAGGTCAGGTGCACCTTAGTCCCCAAAGTGACATCTTTGTTTTTTAAAAATTTAAAGAGGTCTTTGCAGCAGATTTGCCTAATGTGATACATTGTTTGAAACTGAAGACTACCCTACCATATAAATGAGTTTAAAAATACAAATGGCATAGACAAAGGGCCATGGTTCCCAAACTCTGATCATTAAATAGTAATCTAAGAAACCATACTGGCTAATGTAACAGTGGATGTTATAATAGGTAAATTCCAAAACTGTGGCATAACACAATAGTTTATTTTTAATCCATGCATACAGAAAGACCAAAATCAGTGTTAATGATCAGTTTGAGGAGGGTGGAGACGACCCAGGCTGACAGATGCTCAGCTCTATTTGACCCCTCGTTTCCAGTGTTGCTCTGTCATACATATAACTGCCAGACAGAAGGTAGGGAAGAGAGAGGATTGATCAAGGGGGCTTCGTATTTGCAATGGATAACATTTCTGCTTAATTTCCTATAGAAGGATCTCAATCATATGGCCATCCCTAACAGCAAAAAAAAAAAAAAAATTTTTTTTTTTTTTTCCAGCAAAGGGACTAGTAAATATAAGTTAGTTGGCATCAGGGATAAAAAGAAACAAGCTTGGTAAAGAGCATTCTTTATCACAGAAGATTTTTAAAAAATACAGATTCTAGAGGCGGAGCCAAGATGGCAGACTAGGCAGACGCTACCTCAGATCCCTCTTACAACAAAGACACGGAAAAACAAGTGAATCGATCACATACATAACAATCTACGAACCCTGAACAACAAACACAGATTTAGAGACGGAGAACGAACTAATACGGGGAAGCAGCGATTGTTTCCAGAACCTGGAGCCAGCGTACCAGTCAGGTACGGCACAAGCACAGAGACCTGCTCCACCCCCCTGAACTAACCCCGGGAGGGAGACCAGCCGGTTCCACGGGCGGCGTGGGACGCAGCCGGTAGGAGAAGTCCCCGGGAGGCAGTGACTGGTCTTGGAGCAAAAAGAGCAGCATCCGAGCCGGGGAACCGTCCCGCAGGGATGTGGACTGGACGCAGGTACGCCATAAACACGGAGAGTTGCTCCACCCCCCTGAACTAACCCCAGGAAGGGGACCAGCCGGGTCGCGCAGGCGGCGTGGGACGCAGCCGGTAGGAGAAGTCCCTGGGAGGCAGCGACTGGTATTCGAGCGGGGAAAACAGCATCCCAGCCGGGACACTCGGTCACGGCACAAGCACGGGGAACTGCTCCACCCATCTGAACTAACCCCGGGAGGAGGCCCAACTGGTTCTCGGAGGCGGCACGGCCACGCGGCTGGAGGGACGAGAAGTCCCCGGGAGGCAGTGACTGATTTTGGAGTCGAGAGTGCACCGTCCCAGTAGGGGAGCCTTTACGCTGGGCGTGGGGCTGGAAGCGGAGGATCTGACCGTGACTCCAGCGGGCCAGACCCCCCGGGGGCAATCTCCACACAGCCAGCACACATAGGCGATGCGCCCGAGGGAATCTCAGATATAATAGTCATTCCAGGCAAGACAAGCAACTCTGGCTATATTCTGAGGTGCTACTCTCCTATCTCTCTGTTCCCTCCCCCACCCTCCCCAGGCGGCTTCATTAACATCTGAATAGCCTGAGCCAGAGGGAGAACTCTGATAGGGATCTGACTGCATTTTTTTTTTTTAGCGGATTTTCTGGAAAAACTAGTTTCCCAGTGATGGCTCGGAGACAACAATCCATATCAAACCACTTAAAGAAGCAGACCATGACAGCTTCTCCAACCCCCCAAACAAAAGAATCAAAACCTTTCCCAAATGAAGATACAATCTTGGAATTCTCAGATACAGAATATAAAAAACTAATTTACAGAATGCTTAATGATATCACAAATGAAATTAGGATAACTGCAGAAAAAGCCAAGGAACACACTGATAAAACTGTTGAAGAACTCAAAAAGATTATTCAAGAACATACTGGAAAAATTAATAAGTTGCAAGAATCCATAGAGAGACAACATGTAGAAATCCAAAAGATTAACAATAAAATAACAGAATTAGACAACGCACTAGGAAGTCAGAGGAGCAGACTCGAGCAATTAGAATGCAGACTGGGACATATGGAGGACCAGGGAATCAACACCAACACAGCTGAAAAAAAAATCAGATAAAAGAATTAAAAAAAATGAAGAAACCCTAAGAATTATGTGGGACTCTATCAAGAAGGATAACCTGCGGGTGATTGGAGTCCCAGAACAGGGAGGGGGGACAGAAAACACAGAGAAAATACTTGAAGAACTCCTGACAGAAAACTTCCCTGACATCATGAAAGACGAAAGGATAGCTATCCAAGATGCTCATCGAACCCCATTTAAGATTGATCCAAAAAGAAAAACACCAAGACATATTAGCATCAAACTCACCAAAACCAAAGATAAACAGAAAATTTTAAAAGCAGCCAGGGAGAAAAGAAAGGTTTCCTTCAAGGGAGAATCAATAAGAATATGTTCTGACTACTCAGCAGAAACCATGCAGGCAAGAAGGGAATGGGACGACATATACAGAACACTGAAGGAGAAAAACTGCCAGCCAAGGATCATATATCCAGCAAAACTCTCTCTGAAATATGAAGGCGAAATTAAGATATTTACAGACAAACACAAGTTTAGAGAATTTGCAAAAACCAAACCAAAGCTACAAAAAATACTAAAGGATATTGTTTGGTCAGAGAACCAATAATATCAGATATCAGCACAACACAAGGTCACAAAACAGAACGTCCTGATATCAACTCAAATAGGGAAATCACAAAAACAAACAAATTAAGATTACTTAAAAAAAAAAAATACACATAACAGGGAATCATGGAAGTCAATAGGTAAAAGATCACAATAATCAAAAAGAGGGACTAAATACAGGAGGCATTGAATTGCCATATGGAGAGTGATACAAGGCGATATAGAACAATACAAGTTAGATTTTTACTTAGAAAAATAGGGGTAAATAATAAGGTAACCACAAAAAGGTATAAGAACTCTATAACTCAAGATAAAAACCAAGAAAAACGTAACGACTCAACTAACATAAAGTCAAACACTATGAAAATGAGGATCTCACAATTTACTAAGAAAAACACCTCAGCACAAAAAAGTATGTGGAAAAATGAAATTGTCAACAACACACATAAAAAGGCATCAAAATGACAGCACTAAAAACTTATTTATCTATAATTACCCTGAATGTAAATGGACTAAATGCACCAATAAAGAGACAGAGAGTCACAGACTGGATAAAGAAACACGATCCATCTATATGCTGCCTACAAGAGACACACCTTAGACTTAGAGACACAAACAAACTAAAACCGAAAGGATGGAAAAAAGTATATCAAGCAAACAATAAGCAAAAAAGAAGAGGAGTAGCAATATTAATTTCTGACAAAATAGACTTCAAAGTTAAATCCACCACAAAGGATAAAGAAGAACACTACATAATGATAAAAGGGACAATTGATCAGGAAGACATAACCATATTAAATATTTATGCACCCAATGACAGGGCTGCAAGATACATAAATCAAATTTTAACAGAATTGAAAAGCGAGATAGATACCTCCACAATTGTAGTAGGAGACTTCAACACACCACTTTCGGAGAAGGACAGGACATCCAGTAAGAAGCTCAACAGAGACACGGAAGATCTAATTACAACAATCAACCAACTTGACCTCATTGACTTATACAGAACTCTCCACCCAACTGCTGCAAAATATACTTTTTTTTTCTAGGGCACATGGAACATTCTCTAGAATAGACCACATATTAGGTCATAAAACAAACCTTTGCAGAGTCCAAAACATCGAAATATTACAAAGCATCTTCTCAGACCACAAGGCAATAAAACTAGAAATCAATAACAGAAAAACTAGGGAAAAGAAATCAAATACTTGGAAAATGAACAATACCCTGCTGAAAAAAGACTGGGTTATAGAAGACATCAAGGAGGGAATAAGGAAATTCATAGAAAGCAACGAGAATGAAAATACTTCCTATCAAAACCTCTGGGACACAGCAAAAGCAGTGCTCAGAGGCCAATTTATATCAATAAATGCACACATACAAAAAGAAGAAAGAGCCAAAAGCAGAGAACTGTCCCTTCAACTTGAACAAATAGAAAGTGAGCAACAAAAGAATCCATCAGGCACCAGAAGAAAACAAATAATAAAAATTAGAGCTGAACTAAATGAATTAGAGAACAGAAAAACAATTGAAAGAATTAACAAAGCCAAAAGCTGGTTCTTTGAAAAAATTAACAAAATTGATAAACCATTGGCTAGACTGACTAAAGAAATACAGGAAAGGAAACAAATAACCCGAATAAGAAATGAGAAGGACCACATCACAACAGAACCAAATGAAATTAAAAGAATCATTTCAGATTATTATGAAAAATTGTACTCTAACAAATTTGAAAACCTAGAAGAAATGGATGAATTCCTGGAAAAACACTACCTACCTAACACATTCAGAAGTAGAACAACTAAACAGACCCATAACAAAAAAAGAGAGTGAAACGGTAATCAAAAAACTCCCAACAAAAAAAGCCCTGGCCCGGACGGCTTCACTGCAGAGTTCTACCAAACTTTCAGAGAAGAGTTAACACCACTACTACTAAAGGTATTCCAAAGCATAGAAAATGACGGAATACTACCCAACTCATTCTATGAAGCCACCATCTCCCTGATACCAAAACCAGGTAAAGACATTACAAAAAAAGAAAATTATAGACCTATATCCCTCATGAACATTGATGCAAAAATCCTCAACAAAATTCTAGCCAATAGAATCCAACAACACATCAAAAAAATAATTCACCATGATCAAGTGGGATTTATACCAGGTATGCAAGGCTGGTTTAATATCAGAAAAACCATTAATATAATCCATCACATAAATAAAAGACAAAAACCACATGATCTTATCAATTGATGCAGAAAAGGCATTTGACAAAGTCCAACACCCATTCATGATAAAAACTCTTACCAAAACAGGAATTGAAGGAAAATTCCTCAACATAATAAAGGGCATCTATGCAAAGCCAACAGCCAATATCACTCTAAATGGAGAGAACCTGAAAGCATTTCCCTTGAGAACGGGAACCAGACAAGGATGCCCTTTATCACCGCTCTTATTCAACATCGTGTTGGAAGTCTTAGCCAGGGCAATTAGGCTAGACAAAGAAATAAAAGGTATCCGGATTGGCAAGGAAGAAGTAAAGTTATCACTATTTGCAGATGACATGATTATATACACAGAAAACCCTAAGGAATCCTCCAGAAAACTACTGAAACTAATAGAAGAGTTTGGCAGAGGCTCAGGTTATAAAATAAACATACAAAAATCACTTGGATTCCTCTACATCAACAAAAAGAACACCGAAGAGGAAATCACCAAATCAATACCATTCACAGTAGCCCCCAAGAAGATAAGATACTTAGGAATAAATCTTACCAAGGATGTAAAAGACCTATACAAAGAAAACTACAAAGCTCTACTACAAGAAATTCAAAAGGACATACTTAAGTGGAAAAACATACCTTGCTCATGGATAGGAAGACTTAACATAGTAAAAATGTCTATTCTACCAAAAGCCATCTATACATTTAACGTACTTCCGATCCAAATTCCAATGTCATATTTTAAGGGGATAGAGAAACAAATCACCAATTTCATATGGAAGGGAAAGAAGCCCCGGATAAGCAAAGCACTACTGAAAAAGAAGAAGAAAGTGGGAGGCCTCACCTTACCTGACTTCAGAACCTATTATACAGCCACAGTAGTCAAAACAGCCTGGTATTGGTACAACAACAGGCACATAGACCAATGGAACAGAATTGAGAACCCAGACATAGATCCATCCACGTATGAGCAGCTGATATCTGACAAAGGACCAGTGTCAATTAATTGGGCAAAAGATAGCCTTTTTAACAAATGGTGCTGGCATAACTGGATATCCATTTGCAAAAAAATGAAACAGGACCCATACCTCACACCATGCACAAAAACTAACTCCAAGTGGATCAAAGACCTAAACATAAAGACTGAAACGATAAAGATCATGGAAGAAAAAATTGGGACAACCCTAGGAGCCCTAATACAAGGTATAAACAGAATGAATACAAAACATTACCAAAAATGATGAAGAGAAACCCGATAACTGGGAGCTCCTAAAAATCAAACACCTATGCTCATCTAAAGACTTCACCAAAAGAGTAAAAAGACCACCTACAGATTGGGAAAGAATTTTCAGCTATGACATCTCCGACCAGTGCCTGATCTCTAAAATCTACATGATTCTGTCAAAACTCAACCACAAAAAGACAAACAACCCAATCAAGAAGTGGGCAAAGGATATGAACACACATTTCACTAAAGAAGATATTCAGGCAGCCAACAGATACATGAGAAAATGCTCTTGATCATTAGCCATTAGAGAAATGCAAATTAAAACTACGATGAGATTCCATCTCACACCAGCAAGGCTGGCATTAATCCAAAAAAACACAAAATAATAAATGTTGGAGAGGCTGAGGAGAGATTGGAACTCTCATACACTGCTGGTGGGAATGTAAAATGGTACAACCACTTTGGAAATCTATCTGGCGTTTTCTTAAACAGAAATAAAACTACCATACAACCCAGAAATCCCACTCCTAGGAATATATCCGAGAGATACAAGAGCCTTCATACAAACAGATATATGCACACCCATGTTTATTGCAGCTCTGTTTACAATAGCAAAAAGTTGGAAGCAAGCAAGGTGTCCATCAACGGACGAATGGGTAAATAAATTGTGGTATATTCACACAATGGAATACTACGCATCGATAAAGAACAGTGACGAATCTCTGAAACATTTCATAACATGGAGGAACCTGGAAGGCATTATGCTGAGCGAAATTAGTCAGAGGCAAAAGGACAAATATTGTATAAGACCACTATTATAAGATCTTGAGAAATAGTAAACCTGAGAAGAACACATACTTTTGTGGTTACGAGGGGGGGAGGGAGGGAGGGTGGGAGAGGGTTTTTTATTGATTAATCAGTAGATAAGAACTGCTTTAGGTGAAGGGAAAGACAACACTCAATACATGGAAGGTCAGCTCAATTGGACTGGACCAAAAGCAAAGAAGGTTCCGGGATAAAATGAATGCTTCAAAGCTCAGCGGAGCAAGCGCGGGGGTCTGGGGAACATGGTTTGCGGGGACTTCTAAGTCAATTGGCAAAATAATTCTATTATGAAATCATTCTGCATCCCACTTTGAAATGTGGCATCTGGGGTCTTAAATGCTAACAAGCGGCCATCTAAGATGCAGCAATTGGTCTCAACCCACCTGGAGCAAAGGAAAATGAAGAACACCAAGGCCACACGACAACTAAGAGCCCAAGAGACAGAAAGGGCCACATGAACCAGAGACCTACATCATCCTGAGACCAGAAGAACTAGTTGGTGTCCGGCCACAATCGATGACTGCCCTGACAGGGAGCACAGCAGAGGACCCCTGAGGGAGCAGGAGATCAGTGGGATGCAGACCCCAAATTCTCATAAAAAGACCAAACTTAATGGTCTGACTGAGACTGGAGGAATCCCGGCGGCCATGCTCCCCAGACCTTCTGTTGACACAGGACAGGAACCATCCCCGAAGACAACTCATCAGAAATGAAAGGGACTGGTCAGCGGGTGGGAGAGAGACGCTGATGAAGAGTGAGCTAATTATATCAGGTGGACACTTGAGATTGTGTTGGCAACTCTTGTCTGGAGGGGGGATGGGAGGATAGAGAGAGAGGGAAGCAGGCAAAATTGTCAAGAAAGGAGAAACTGAAAGGGCTGACGCAAGAGGGGGAGAGTAAGTGGGAGTAGGGAGTGAGATGTATGTAAACTTATATGTGACAGACTGATTGGATTTGTAAACGTTCACTTGAAGCTTAATAAAAGTTATTAAAAAAAAAAAATACAGATTCTAGGGTGTCATCCCAGGTGATTCTCATTCAGTAGGTCTACCAGGACCCAAAGAACCTGCATTTAATCTCACCAAGTGACTCTGATATATGTGCAAGTTAGGAAACACTGGCTTAGGTAGTAAAGAGCATAAGGCAAATGGGAAAAACAAAACAAAAAATTTTCATGTTAAAGTTTAAAACAATGTACTGGATAAAAGGAAAACTAAACGATAACGAAAAATTGAGCTAATTCTTCCCTACTTTGGCCTGTAATAGCAGCCTCTTGTAGCTTTCTTCCTACCTCTTGTAGCTTAATTTCAGGTTTCCTTTCCTCTATTCATCCTATAGCCTCCATTATACTCTCATTGACCATAAGCTCTGCTCATTTCTTGAGTGACCTCATTCACATTAATTATCACCTAAAACACTTTTCTCTGAACCCAGCCTCACATTTAACTGCCTAGGATTCCCAAGGTGGTGCAGAAGGTTAAAACACTCGACTACTAACCAAAAGGTTGATGGTTTGAACTCACCCAGATGTGCCTTGGATGACAGGCCTGATGATCGATTGGCTTATGAAAGATGACAGCCTTGAAAACCCAGTTCTACTTTGCACACATGGAGTCGCCATGAGTCGAAATGAACTTGATGGCAACTAACAACACTATAACACTTCTCCAATGTAGATGTCCTGCTAGTACCCCAACATATCCAAATATGAATTCACCTTCCTGCCAAACCAGTTCCCTCTGTGTGTTCCCTAACCACCTAGGCCCCCTAGTCAAAACCATAGTAATCATGGAGGTACTGTCCTGCTCCTTCAGCCTCTACAATCCAGTTACCAAGTACTATCCATTTTTCACTTCCTAAAAATCTACAGATCTATCCCCACTTAAAAAACAAAAAACCAACATTGTCATCGAGTTAATTCCGACTCAGCAACCCTAAAGGACAGAGTAGAACTTCCCCACAGAGTTTCCAAGGAGTGGCTGGTGGATTTGAACTGCCTACCTTTTGGTTAGGAGCCACGGCTCACTGTAGCTCTTAGTTACTGTGCCACCAGAGCTCCACTTCCAGTGTCTTATTTCAGGCTTTCTTTTCTTTTCAAATGATAGAACTAGCAGTTCCCCAACCTCCAGCTTCATTTTCAGCATCAATCTATATATTCTACACTAGCTCTCCTTCCTCACGATTTGTTCAAGATTCACATCTGACACTGATTTCCTGCTTCAGATCTTTCAGTGGCTCACTACTACTTTCAGAATAAAGTTCTAACTCCTTAGAACTTAGCTCACAGGATCTTCGTGATACGGCCCCTGCGTATCTCCAAGAGGGTCCTCTGTTGACACGCCAGGTCCTCTGTGTTAGAGCCATTCTTACCTCAGACATTTCTCCAAACATATTCTTGTATCCTTTGGACCCTGGAATAGCATTCAATGTACAATAAATGAATCAATCAAATGAATGCATGAATAAAGTCGTGCTGAATTTGGAATGACAGGCTGGTAGCTAATTGGAATTACTGAATAAGCAAATGTCACAGAGATTAGAACTTAGGGGAAAATTCAAAACCTGAATCACAAATTTGAGCATCACTAATAAAAAAGCAATATTTAGAAGTCTTGAGAATGGACAAATTCTGACAATATATGACCTTGGCTAAAGCCAGGGGATTTTTCCTTCTAGTTATATGGCTTTATCATGGACCCAAGGTGGGAACTTCTTATCCATGTATAAGAAGCTACCAGTCAACAAACTAGAGATAGAAAGGAACTTCCTGAAACTGATAAAGGCCATCTATGAAAAACTCACAGCTAGCATCATACTTAAAATAAAAGACTAAACGCTTTCCCCAGAAGATCAGCAACAAGATAAGGATGTCCACTCTCACCACTTGTATTCAACACTGTCCTGGAGATTCTGCTCAGGTCAATTCATCAAGAGGAAGAAATAAAGGGCTAGACTGGAGAGAAGTAAAACTCTCTCTATTCACAGATGACATGATCTCATATACAGAAAATGCTCAGGAATCCACTCAAAACTATTAGTACTAATAAACAAGTTCAACAAAGTTGCAGGGCACAAGAGCAATATACAAAAGACAACTGTATTTCTATATACAATAAACAATCCGAAAATAAAATTAAGAAACTTGTACTCTGAAACTACATCATTGAAAGAAATTAAAAAAAAAAAAAAAACTAAATAAATGGAAAGATATCCCACGTTCATGGGCTGAAAGACAATATTGCTAAGATGGCAGTATTCCTCAAACTGATCTACAGATTGAATACAATTCCCATCAAAGTCCAACAGCCTTTTTGGCAGAAATTAACAAGTTGATCTCAAAATTTATGTGGAAATGCAAGTAACCCAGAAAAGCCAAAATAATCTTGAAAAAGAAGAATAAAGTTGGGAGACTCACACTTTTCAACAAGTAATTAACACAGTATGGTACTGATATAGCCCAGTGGAACAGAATTGAGAGTCCAGAACCAAATCCTCACATTTACAGTCAGTTGATTTTTGACAAAGATACCAAGACAATTTAATAGTCCAGACACACAAAAAAATGAAGTTAAACTCCTACCTCATAGCATATGCAAAACTTAGTCAAAATGGATCACAGACCAAAATGTAAGAGCTGTAACTATACAACTCTTTGTACTAGTTTCCTAGGACTGCCATTAACAAATTACAACTTGGTAGCTTACAACAAAAACTTATTTTCTCACAGCTGAGGCCAGAAGTCTAAAATCAAGGTGTCCACAGAGCTGCCCTTCGTCCAAAGGTTTTAGGGGAGACTTCTTTCTTGCCTCTTGCAGCAGCTCAGGCTCCAGCTGTTCCTTGGCTTGAGGGTACATGATTTCAGTCTCTGCCTCCATCTTCACATTGCCTTCTTCCATGTGTTTCTAGGTCTCTCAGTCTTCTCCTTTTCTATCTCTTACAAGGACATTCCACTGGATTTGGAGCCCACGCTAATCAGGGTGATCTCATCCCGAGATCATTACCTTAATTACATCTACAAAGACCCTCTGTCCAGGTAAGATCACATTTACAGGATCCTCGGGTAAGGACTTGGACATGTCTTTTTCAGGACCAGTGTTCAACCCACTACACTCTTCATGACTTTGAATTAGGCAAATATTTCTTAGATATGACAACAAATGAACAAGTAACCAAAGAAAAAATAAATTGGGCTTAATCAAAATTAAATACTTTTATGCTTCAATGGACACCATCACAAAAGTGAAAAGACAGGTTACAGACTGGTAGAAAAATCTGATAAATGTTATATCTGATAATGGACTTGTATCTACAATATATAAAGAACTCCTACAACTCAATAATAAAAAGACGAATAACCCAATTAAAAAATGAAAAAAGGATCTTAATAGATATATCTCCAAAGATAAGAAGACAATCACAAAGAACATATGTTATTTAATCCCATTTATACAAAATATCCAGAAGAGGCTAATCTACAGAGACAAAAACAGTTCAGTGGTCATCTACAGCTGGAGAGGATACGGATTTAGGGAGTGACAGCTTAGAGGCGAGGGGTTTCTTTTTGGTATTATAAAAATGGTCTAAAATTGATCATAATGAGTTGTTCCATTCTGTGAACTGAACCGTAAAATTTAAATTGGTAAACTGTATGGTAGGTGAATATATCTCAATAAAGCTGTCTAAAAATGAGATAGTGATCCAGCTTTTGAATCCAGAAACTGATGCAAAAGAAAAGGCTACCTCTTCAAAGTAATTTGTGCTTGCTACTGTAAGACATAAAGTCAATCTCTCTCTTTTTTTTTTATACCTTAGATAACAGGGAATAAAGTTAAATGTAGTCCTCAATTGTAATAACTCTCATTCTAAGTTTTAGAACAAATATTTCTTACATGATTTTACTTCTTAAGTGTTTAAATTATCCTATGCTGCATGTTTTAATGTTATCTGTGGCCTTAAATCCTTACAAGTACAAAAGATTGACCTTTAAGTTGATAATAAACTAATAAATTAAGTGGCCTTTTCCCTAAAGCTGTGAAGTAATAACTGCATCCAGACTATTTCCAATGCCAATCAGCAAATACAGAGAAGAATGTTAGTAATTATAGTTATCATATAAAAAAGAATGGGGAATGGTGGAAATAAAACCTAAAGTATTTGACAGTTGTAATCATTTTAACTTTATATTTGCACACGACATACTAGTAACTGTTTAAAACATTACTAAGTAACTGGAGATTTCATTAACTTTTGTTTTCAATCAGAAGTATTACTGTGTGACTGATTTGATTTCATGTGGCTGTCTACCGGGAATATTACCCAACACAAAAAGACTTAATCCTAAACTACTCTCTCCAGACACACAGCATTTTCCCAGGGTCACTTCACCCCAGAGTACATTCACTAAATACCAATTTTATGTTAGACTAGAATAATAAAAATCAAATAACAAGATAAAAGGCTAAAAAACCTAACACAACCCAAATCTGAACACCTGGATTATCTGATTCTTTTTTACTGCCATAATCAATGTTTGACTTCATTTTCATAAAGTTTAATTTATCCTACTGGGACTAAATAATGACGACAACAACAAAAATATATGATTAAAAAAAAAAAAACCTGACTCATAGCAACCCTATAGGACAGAGCAGAATTGCACTATACAGTTTCCAAGGAGCACCTGGCGGATTCGAACTGCCAGCCCTTTGGTTAGCAGCCATAGCACTTAACTACTACGCCACCAGGGTTTCCAAAATATATGACGGTCACTCTCAATTGTACTTACAAGTGAGCCATTAATACGGTTATGTGGGACCTTTAAAGATATATTCACTTCCATTCAAACTTCTGCTTAGTACTTAATGTCCTCAGTTTATACTCAAACATATTACATACAGTCTGAATTATAGCAATAGCCACCCAACTGGCCTTGGGTGTTTATCTGTCTTTTGTAATCTACCCTTCTAAAACCTGTAATAGAGTGGTAATTTAACTTTCAGGGATCATAGGCCCCTCTGAGAATCTGATGAAAGTTATGGGCCGTCTTGATTAAGTACAAATATGCACATTTCTCTCGAAGTCCTTTACAGACTCTAAGAAAGCACAGCTACAATGACTTCTCATTGCCTACCAGTCAAATCCAAACTTCTTGGCCTGATACTTAAAGTACTTCATAATGTAGTCACAGTTAACCTAGGTAATTTATCTCCCGATCTTTTTCAACTACATGCACCAATCAGGGCTCTCTCTCTCTTTACCATCCCAACATAGGCACACCATCCTCTTTCGGGCTTGACCTTATGGTTCCCTCTTGTTGCTTCCATGCACAACTGTCTGCTTTTTACAAATATTTCCAGCTGAACCTAAAATACCTCCCCTGCCATGACACCCTCCCTCTGTCCACAATCAGATCATCCGCTCCTTTCTGAATTCCGAAAAAAGTTATCTACATCTCTTAATAGAGTTCACCATGTTCTACTTTGTATTATACCAAAACTCTCGTTGCCGTCCAGTCGATTCCGACTCATAGTGACCCTATAGGACAGAGTAGAACTGCCAATAGGGTTTCCAAGGAGCGCATGGTGGATTAGAACTTCCAACCTTTTGTTTGGCAGCAGTAGCCTTTAACCACTATACCACCAGGGTTTCCTTGTATTATACAAGCTACCCAAAAAGTTAGGAAACATAAAATACACTTGTTCATTACATTTTCAAATAATGTTTTATATGCTTGTCTTCAACCTCCACAACGCTTTTCATGTGAAGTATCTCACACATGCTGTATTTATATGCATCTTTTCTCCTCTCATAGCCAATAAGATCGTTAAGGGCAGAGACAGTAGCTAATACTCTTGGGTGTCCCACAGTCTCCAGCAGAAAAGGAGTACCCTTGATATAAAGTACCTCAATATCCGGGCCTCAGTGTTCTTCAGGCACTTCATGCATTCTGTATCCCAAATTACAAGATTTTTCAAGGATCATCTTCCCCTGTGCCTCCATAAACAAAGTTCAAAGTACAATGTTCTACCCCCTTAGTGGGTACTGGATTAACTGTGAACTTACTAAAATAGTAGTTAAGTTATTCTCTCTACTCACTGAGATATGCCAACCCTACTATTATGGATTGAAATGTGTCCCCCATAAAATGCGTGTCAACTTGGGTAAGCCATGATTCCCAGTACTGTGTGACTGCCCACCATTTTGTGATCTGATGTGATTATCCTATGTGTTGTAAATCCTAACTGCAATGAAATGTCAGATGGATCCTGGCTGAAAGCAGAGAATACCAGAAGGATGTTTACCTCTGTTTTATTGATTATGCAAAGGCATTTGACTGTGTGGATCATACAAACTATGGATAACACTGTGAAGAACAGGAATTCCAGAACACTTAATTGTGTTCATAAGGAAACTTTACATAGATCAGGAGGCAGTTGTTTGGACAGAACAAGGGGATACTGACTGGTTTAAAGTCAGGAAAGGTGTGTGTGAGGGTTGTATTCTTTCACCATACCTATTTAATCTGTATGCTGAACAAATAACACGAGAAGCTGGACTATATAAAGAATGGGGCATCAAGATTGGAGGAAGACTCATTAACAACCTGTGTTATGCAGGTGACACAACCTTGCTTGCTGAAAGTGAAGAGGACTTGAAGCACTTACTAATGAAGATCAAAGACCGCAGCATAAAGAAAACAACATAAAGAAAACAAAAATCCTCACAACTAGACCAAGGAGCAACATCATGATAAATGGAGAAAAGACTGAAGTTGTCAAGGATTTCATTTTACTTGGTTCCATAATCAACAGTCATGGAAGCAGCAGTCAAGAAATCAAAAGACACATTGGATTGGGCAAATCTGCTGCAAAGGACCTCTTCAAAGTGTTAAAGAGCAAAGATGTCACCTTGAAGACTAAGGTGTGCCTGACCCAAGCCATGGTATTTTCAATCACATCATATGCATGTGAAAGCTTGACAATGAATAAGGAAGACCGAAGAAGAGTGGACGCCTTTGAATTGCGGTGCTGGCAAAGAATACTGAACATACCATGGACTGTCTTAGAAGAAGTACAACCAGAATGCTCCTTAGAAGCAAGGATGGTGAGACTGCGTCTTACAGGCTTTGGACCTGTTGTCAGGAGGGATCAGTCCCTGGAGAAGGACATCATGCTTGGCAGAGTACAGGGTCAGCGGAAAAGAGGAAGACCCTCAACGAGGTGGATTGACACTGTGGCTGCAACAATGAGCTCAAGCATAACAACGATTGTAAGGATGGCGCAGGACCAGGCAGTGTTCCTTTCTGTTGTGCATAGGGTCGCTGTGAGTCGGAACCGACTCGACGGCACCTAACGACAACATGATATTAATGAGGCAGGACACAATCTACGGGATTGGGTTGCCTCTTTTGAGATATAAAAGAGAGACGGGAGCAGAGAGGAGACAGACCTCATTATCGCCAAAAGAAGAAACAGGAATGGGTGCATCCTTTGGATTCAGGTTCTCTGCACTGAGAAGGTCCTAGACCAGGGGGAGATTGATGACAAGGATCTTTCTCCAGAGCTGATAAATAAGAGAAAACCTTCCCTTGAAGCTGGAGCCCTGAATTCAGACTGCTAGCCTCATAAACTTACAGAATAAATTTCTGCCTGTTAAAGCCATCCACTTAAGGTATCTGTCATAAGAGCACTAGATAACTAAAAAGCTTGTTCATAAAAACCTTCAACATATCAAGAACCCTCACCTAATGACCACTAACCCAGAAGGGAGCCCCGGGCCTGTAGTACTACTGCAAAGTTTAACTCCAGTTATAAAACAGATTCAGAAAACATACATAACAACATCCCAAATTATATATGCAATATATACATTTTATGTATATATATGCCTTTGAGTTGTGGTGTTGGCAAAGAATATCAACTATACTATGGACTGCCAAAAGAACGAACAAATCCATCTTAGAAGAAGTACAGCCAGAATGCGTCTTAGAAGGGAGGACGAAGAGACTTCATCTCACACTATTTTGAACAAGCTATCAGGAGATACCAGTTCCTGGAAAAGGACATCAAGCTTGGTAAGGTGATTGTTGTTGTCAGGTGCTGTCAAGTCAGCTCTGACTCACAGTGACCCTATGTACTACAAAACGAAACACTGCCTGATCCTGCACCACCCTCACAACCATTTTTATGCTTGAGCCCATTGCTGCAGCCACTGTGTCAATCCATCTCATTGCGGGTCTTTCTCTTTTTTGCTGACCCTCTCTTTACCAAGCATGATGTCCTTCTCCAGGGACTGGTCCCTCCTGATAACATGTCCAAAGCATGTAAGACATCGTGCCACATCAGGAAATGAAGGTTCTGAAAGCTTGACTCCATCCACATCATTAAGGTGGACTCTACTTTGAGAGGGCAGCTCTTCCCTAGTCATCTTTCCAGTGCCTTTCAACCTGGGGGGCTCATCTTCCAGCACTATATTAGACAATGTTCTGCTGCTATTCATAAGGTTTTCACTGGCTAAGTCTTTTCAGAAGTAGACTGCCAGATCCTTCTTCCTAGTCTTAGTCTGGAAGCTCAGAAGAAACCTGTCTGCCATGGTAAAGTGGAGGACCAGCAAAAAAGAAGAAGACCCTTAATGAGATGGACTGACACTGGCTGCAAGAATGGGCTCAAGCATAACAACCATCATGAGGATGGCGCAGGGCCAGACATGTTTCGTTCTTTTGTAAGTAGGGTTACTATGAGTGAGAACTGACCTGACAGCACCTTACAACAACATCAACAAACACTACAGGAAGCAGTGAAACAGCACACAAATATAGGAACTTTTTTAGGAATCCCTAAACATGATGTGGAAACCCTGGAGGTGTAGTGATAAGTGCTAGGACTGCTAACCAAAGGCTCAGCAGTTCGAATCTGCCCGGCGCTCCTTGGGAACTCTATGGGGGCAGTTCTACTCTGTCCTATAGGGTCGCTAGGAGTCAGAATCAACTCGACAGCACTGGGTTTGGTTTTAAACATGATATGGAGCTATAGAGGATGCTAACCAAAAGGTTAGCAGTTTGAATCCACCAGCCAAACCTTGGAAACCCTATGGGGAAGTTCTAGTCTGTCCTATAGGGTCACTATGAGTTGGAATTGACTCGATGGCAATGGAAACATAATATAAAAGTTTATGACCAACTGACTGATACTACGACATTCATGAACCTTAAAAGTAGTATGTTAAATGAAGGAAGTCAGACAGAAAGAACCACATTTATATGAAATAATCAGAATAAGTAAATCCATAGGGACAGTAGATTAGTGATTGCCAGAGGCTGAAGGGAGGAGGGAATAGGGAGTGACTGCTAATGGGATATGAGGTTTCTTTTCAGAGTAATGAAAATGACCTGAAATTAGACAGTGGTAATAACTGCACAACTTTGTGAATATACTTAAAATCGCTGAACTGTACACTTTAAAAGGGTGAGTTTCATGTTATATAAATTACATCTCAGAGTCCTGGGTGGCGCAAATGTTTAAGCTCTCAACTACTAGCCAAAAGTTGGTGGTCCAAACTCACCGAAAGGAGCCTAAGGAGACAGGCCTGGCGATCTGCTTCTGAAAGGTCAAAAAAAAAAAAAAAAACCAAACCAAACCCGGTCCCTCGAGTCGATTCCGACTCAGAGCGACCCTATAGGACAGAGTAGAACTGCCTCACAGAGTTTCCAAGGAGCACCTGGAGGATTTGAACTGCTGACCCTTTGGTTAGCAGCCGTAGCACTTAACCACTAGAGCCTTGAAAACCCTATGGAGCACAGTTCTACTCTGTACACATGGGGTCACCACAAGTCAATATATACAGCTTTCAATATATGTGACCTAAATTATACCTCAATTTTTTAAAGTTTATGACCAATTTGGTCATTTTACCTTGAAGAAAACTTTTTAATAGGAATCTTACTTACTACTTTGTTTTCTCAAGCTGATTAAAACTACAGGTTGCAAGCTAGTCCCCTACAAGCCTCTTTTTAAAACCACACCATTAAATTCAAAGAGATTTTGTATTAAGAATCCAGAGCGCTGAATTCCTTAAAAAAAAAAAAGGAGTTCTAAAGACTCTAGCCATACCTGCACAGTTAACCATGGCAGCAAGTAACATACCTGCTCCTATATGCCGTGATCTCCAGACGTCACTCCCTATTGTAGTCCCCATAGGCATGTGAATTTGTGATCCCTGATCTACAAATCAAGATCTTCTATCTTTCTTATTGTAATGAATGTACTATGAATCACTACTAATAAATTAAAATGCAATCATGTAGGATTACATTTTTATTAACTTCAAAGAGAAAAATACTGACAGCAATACCTGCTGAATAAAACTCTACAATTGTTACAGATTCATGCTGTGTAAACTAAAGCGAAATAATCTGGGGAAAAGTTCATGTTTCCACTTTAAAAAGAATAGAAAATTAATTTTAGTTTAAAAAGTCTCAAATTATTTTCACCAATTCAGCCTATAGGGTCACTATGAGTCAGAATTGACTCGACGGCACTGGGCTGGGCAAGTAAGTAATAACTTTTTACCCACATAATTAGATACTGGCATAAGATGAAGCAAAGCTCTCTCATTCAGATTACTGATTTGGTATTTGAACAAACTGTTTTATTTGCTCACTGATTTTATATTTAAACCATCTCTAACTCTCCTGATGCTTAAACACATAATGAAAAAATGACCACTACCCATCTACAGCTTATACATATTAGGCTGTATTTTACAAAACTAAAGAAAATAAAATACAAGATGAATATGGAAATAGATTTACAAAAGTAGGTTCTACTACCTCCAGCCTCAAATGTAAATGAAGCCAATTCGTTTTATGTTTTAACTGTTATTCTTTGAGTTAAATGTATGTCAAGTACCTTCGAGCTTTAAAACTCACCTGTACTTATTCAGATCTCATCCTGCTTTCCTCCAAATAAAATAATTCATCTCAGCTGAGCTGATTTTCTGTAGCTGAGAAAGTTCAAATAGTATTCACATTCCATTTCATTTTTACCATCACTTCTAACTGTAAAGTATCAGCATACAAGACGACTTCTAAAACAGCTATTCCGTGTAAACTAGGCAAAATTAAAAATTAAACTTGTTTCTCAATGTCTTCCAAAAGAGAGACCAGATAAGCCAACGGCTTAGTGATTTACAGGTAAACCTCAATGCTTTTACCCCCTCTGAGCCAGGCCATTTTATTAACTTATCCAATTACCCTCAAGTTTACAGACGACGTTTTAACAGATCAACTCTACCACTTAGTATTACTAGATATTATATAAAACTGGAGTAGCATCACAGTCACCTCACGAGTGCAATTCCTAAATACCGTACACAAAGGTGCAACTGGATTTTACGACCAAAAAAAACACAATCCTATTTCTGTTTAAACCTGACAGTGAATAAAATAGTGTGCTCTCCTAAAAGTTCACGAAATCCCTAACACATACAATGATTTAAATCATAAAAATAACCTTCCCAAAATACAGGATTAGAAACTAAAGAAAGCGAACAATCGTTACCTCACCCATTACCTATGGGAAGACAAAGTTATTTAGAATGGTAAAAATTAGAGGAAAATCTAGATCTTGAGTTTCACACCCTTGGAGTATAATGTGAGATAACTGTACGGGAATTGGTTTCCAAAGAGAAACCAATCTGTTTTATTTCAACTGTGCTTTGCTTGTTATTCTTTAACAGTGTTGTCCAATAAAACTTTCTCCGATGATAGAAATGTTCTACTATCTGTGCTGTCCAGTAGGATAGTTAACAGTCACATGTAGCTACTGATCACTTAAAACGCGGTTAGCAGGACTGAGAAAGTGAGTTTTGAAATTGATTTAATTTTAATCAACTTAAATGTTAACTGCCACAAGTGACTAGTGGCTGGTGACACAGTGGTTAAGAGCTAGGATACTAACCAAAAGGTCGGCAGTTAGAATTCACTAGCCGCTCCGTGGAAACCTTATGGGGGCAGTTCTACTCTGTCCTACTGGGTCACTATGAGTCAGAATGGACGCCACAGCAACAGGTTTTTTTTTTCCCCCAGCTATTCAAAATCGACTCGACGGCACTGGGTAGTGTGTATACTGGACAGCGCAGTACTACAATTTGAAATAAAAGGCATAAACGTGACTGAACAGTTTTTCAAAGTATCATGTCCTGAGATGATGTCAACACCAAGTAGACCCCTTCTGCTACCAAATGATACACACCTTCAGCACCACCCTAAACATGAAATTCACTTAGGAAATGAGAATTCATAATACTACTTAGATTCAGAACGCAAGGCACAATATTCACTAAAAAACAATATTAAAAACCACATCTCAAGTTTTCCCCCATTATTTTGCAAAACAGGTACTGATTTATGGAATAATTTCCTAATGCATGCGAGTAACTATTCCTTCAAATCTGTCCAATTATCTTCTGTTCACAAAAGGAAGGGAGGAAGGCAAAAATAAGTTCTCAGCACTAATAAGTTTCCTACGACTCGGTAAATTTCACGTTTCCTTTTCCCTTAAGGAAAGATACAAACGTCTGCAAGGGCCTGCATCTCCTGAAAGCCTCGTTACCTATGTATTTAGGCAAACAAATCATTCTGATACCGCTGCGATTTCCTTCCTACGCACAAAATATTTCTTTCAGGCCAAGAAAGTCACGAGTCTTTAGGGCACTTCAGGTGATCCCTGACCAGCTCTTCCCAAGCCAAGTAACCAAGAACGTGCAAAAAATGTCAAAAGAAAACAAATCTAGCAACCTGCACGTTGAATAACTACTCCCTAAGCAGAATCAACCACTCTGAACCAGGAAAAAAAGGGCCTGGAATTATCTGGCGAAGCAAACAAGCAAGGTCGTGACCCTGGGTCCCGGCCGCCCGCGCCGCTCCGCCCGCCTGCGGGAAGCCACCTGTCAGGCCTGAGCCTCACCTGGCAGGCGACAGGAGGCGCAGGCCGACAGCGCGGCCCCGCGCGGTGGGCGGAGCCCGGGACTGAAGGAGACCGGGTAGGGGTAGCCGCTAGCGATTCACACGCGGACGGAGAGTGTAGACGCCTGTCCCCGAGGCGGGACCCCTGCCTCCCGCACACCCACCCCGCCGGGCAGGCGTCCAAGCCGCCCACGTCGCCGGCCCGCCCTACCTCCCTTCCTGCTCAGTCGGAGCGCTGCCCCTCCGTCGCCCCTTACCTACCTGGTCCGCGGAGTTTGAGGAACGCCATGGCGGTCGCCGGCGCGCCCACTCCAGCCTCCGCCGACGCCCCGGCCCGCCGCTGCCACCCCGGTGGCCTCAGCAGCTGCCCGGGGCCGCGGGTCGGCGGCCGGCTGAGCTGAGGAGCCCGCGGGCCGGGGGGAACCGCCTCCCGGGCCGCCCGCCGCCGCAGAGAGGTGAGGAGCCCGGCCGGTCCCGCCTCCTCCTTCTAAGGACTCCACGCCCTCTTCCTTCCTTTCTTTCTCTTTTTCTCGGCCGCCTCCACATGCTGCCCGAGCGGCCGCCACAGCCCCTGCCGCCTCCTCCCCCTCACGCCCCCTTCCCGAAATACCCCGTCAGCCCCCGCGGCAGCGCCGCTCCAGCCCGCGGCAGGAGCGGCATCGAAACTCCACTCCACAGCATTACCACCACCGCCCGCCGCGATTGGCCGCCGCGCGGGGGCGAGGCCAGAGAAAGCTGAGCGCCCATTGGCTTCGCCATTGCGCTCGCTGGTGACCCACCCCGTCTGCCGGAAGGGGAGAGGGTGGGGAGGAGAAAGCAGCGAGGGATGGGCGCGGAGCTGCGGCTGCCGTGGGCGGGGCAGTCGGGAACGTGGGGGACCCTGGGGAGGGGCGGCCAGGTGTCTGGGTTCCCTGGCGCGCGGCCTAGCGCGGTGGGCGGAGCCCGGGACTGAGGGGGACACGGGGTGGGGGCAGCGGCCCGTGATTCACACGTGGACCTAGAGTGTAGACACGCCTCCGAGCCTTGGGAGGGTGAAGGAGCTGGTTGAGGGGTGGGAATGGGCAGGCGTGAGGAGTGGGAACCTGGGGGCTGCTGCCGTCTCCATAGCGGCCTGGATTGGGGGGTGAGCTGGACTCGCATTTGGAGGAGGGGGGTGAGCTGGACTCGCATTTGGAGGAAGAGTGAGGATGCGCCCCTGGGCTTGGGTGGGGGAGGGCTGAAGGAGCCCAGGGAGTGGGGTGAGAGGTGGTCATGTGGGGGTGTCTGCTGCCCTGGCTGGGGCGGTAAGCAAGCACAGAGGGAGGTGGGGAAGGCAAACTGCCAGCTACTTGCATGTCCAGGTAGAATGGAGACTCTTTTGTCTCCCCTCTCCGCCCTCCTCCCTCCCCATGAAGGCCCAGGATTTGGGGAGCATGGTGAGGCACTGGAGGGATGTGAGGTAATACCTGGGGGCAGCAATCCTGGGGGAGAGGGACAATGCTGGCTCTCTGGAAGGAAGGGAGGCATGTTTGTAGCCAAACAGGTTGTGGACGCCTGAGCTTTTTTTTTGCCAGCACTCCCAATCTTAAGCAAGGGTATGGATGCCCTCTAGAAAGCCCCCCTGCCAGGCTTGCTTCCCCTTACCCCCTTTCTTCTCATTCCCCTGAAGGATTCTGCCTCCCACGCAAGAGAAATCAATTAAATGTAAAAAGAAGATGTGCAAGATTTTTGATAAGTATCGCCCTTGGATGGAGAAGAGGAATGAATGACTCCCTCCCACCCCACACCACCCCACAGCTCTGAAATGACTTCTCTTTCTTAGGCAGCTGCACACTGTTACCATTCCAGGATTGTATGGCAGAAGACTATTGCACTCTTGTGTCTCTCCTCGCAGGCAGCACCAGCCCCTGGCTAATAAAAGGTACAGATGCTTGTGTCTGTCCTCCCAGGCGGGACCAGCCCCTGGTTAATAAAAGATTATTAAAGTACAGATGGTTAGAACACGAATGTGTGACGTCAGACTTGGTTTTAAATAGTCCCATTTTCCCCACATCAGTTGCATCTCTTGGGACAGACTTTATATTTAGAGGATCGATTTGAGTCTAAGGGCAACCTGGTTGCAGGAAAGGGGACCTATCCTAGAACTGTCAGATTAGTATAATGCTTCACTTATAACAAAAAGCTTATCTTTAGCGCCATAAAAAATGAAAATACCAGAATCTGCAAGATCAGAAACAATGCAGATTAACTAATAGTACAAGCCTTCCAGTATTCTTTGACATCTCAGTGCGTTGATGCTATAGAAACAATTTCTACCGAAAATTATATTCATCATCATAAATTACATTTTCTACTTAAAATGGAGAAGTTCTCATAACAGTGAGATGCAACAATCATGACAGTACTAAAAAGAAAGTCCAACTGCCCTTGCTTTGTATTATCTTCAGTACTTCACTCTTTTCCCTTTACTTCATCAACTCTGGCAGATAAAATAGGGATGCTATTTGTCCCCCAACCTCTCCTTATCTGTTCAGTGAAAGTGAATGAGTTAATGTTATGAAAGCATTTGGGTTCTGCAAAACAAAGGTGTTGTGATAATACTACTAAAGCATTTTGTAATTACAGGTGACTTTTGTAAATAATTACCCATGTGCTATGTGGGATACAGGGTTCTACCTTAAGAATTTAGCTTCATGCATACATAAACTGTTATCCACTGTGGATGTCTAGTCAGAAGTCAATAAAATTCCCCCCAATCATCCCTCCTCTAGATTAAAGTTCTAGAATTTAAAAGCACAGTGGAAACTTGATTAGGAACACGGTGAAGATTAACTTTTGGGAGAATGAAAGTGCTTTTGAGAACATGAATTTAAATTATGGACCAAGTATGCATTTTTGGAGGTTTTGTAATTGATCTAATAAGACTTTTCGGGGCTCCTCTGAATTTTTCTAATTACCAACAATTAGTGAATGTGTTTTATAATGCACCAAATCTGACAATTTTATGAATAGTAAATGCCAAACTCTCCTGCTAGAGAATGTTTAAGACCTAGCTGGGTTCTTACCCTTCCTGACTCTGAACATCATTTAACCTCTCTGCATCTCAATTTTACCATTTGTAAAATCTAAACTTGACCTTACCTGGCCTGCTCATCTCCCAGAATCAAGTAAGATGAAATGAAAGGCTGTGGGAACTCTGAAGGGCTGTACAAATTTAATGTTATTATTACGGCAACTACATTTCCATAGCTGGCAAGAGGGTAATAACCATTTATTCTGAAACATAGGAATAAAAAATGTAAGGAATTGAGCAACAAAATAAAATTCATGTTGAATTCTGATATTTAAAAAATATATGTATAAGATTTCTCCTGCTTATAAAATATTCAAATATTAAAGAAATGTAGAAATGTACAGTACTGACAAAAGTCAGTTGGATTCCTCTACACTAAGAGAACTTCAGAGAGGAAATCACCAAATCAATACCTTTTACAGTAGCCCCCAAGAAGTTAAAATACATAGGAATAAATCTAACCAGAGACATAAAGGACCTATATAAAGAAAACTGCAAGACTCTACTGCAAAGACCAAGAGACCTACATAAGCAGAAAAACATAACTTGCTCGTGGATAGGAAGACTCAACATTGTAAAAATGTCAGTTCTACCCAAAGCGATCTACAGATACAATGCAATCCTGATCCAAATTCCAACAACGTGTTTTAACAAGATGGAGAAACAAATCACCAGCTTCATATGGAAAATGAAGAGGCCCCAGATAAGTAAAGCATTACTGAAAAAGAAGAACAAAGTGGGAGGCCTCACACTACCTGATTTTAGAATATATCATACCACCGTGGTAATCAAAACAGCCTGGTACTGATACAATGACGAATTGACCAATGGAACAGAATTGAGAACCCAGATGTAAATCCTTCTGCCTATGAGCATCTCATATTGGACAAAGGTCTGAAGTCATTATATAGGGAAAATACAGGCTCTTTAACTTATGGTGCTGGCATAACTGCATATCCATCTGCAAAAAAAAAAAAATGAAACAAGACCCATACCTCACACCACGTACAAAAACTCCCAAAATGGATCAAAGAACTAAATATAAAATCTGAAATGATAAAGATCATGGAAGAAAAAATAGGGACAATGCTAGGAGCCCTAATACATGTCATAAACAGAATACAAACCATAACTAACAATTTACAAACACCAGAAGAGAAACTGGATAACCGGGACCACTCCTAAAAATCAAACACTTATGCTCATCAAAAGACTTCACCAGAGTTAAAAAGACAGCCTACAGACTGGAAAAAAATTTGTGTCTGTGACATATCTGATCAGGATCTAATCTCTAAAATCTATAAGATACTGCAAACCCTCAACAACAAGAAGATAAATAACCCAATTTAAAAAATGGGCAAAGGATATGAACAGGAATTTCACCAAAGAAGGCATTCAGGCGGCTAGCAGATACTTGAGGAAATGCTCAAGATCATTAGCCATTAAAGAAATGCAAACCAAAACTGCAATGAGATACCATCTCACCCCAACAAGGCTGGCATTAATCCCAAAACCACAAGTTAATAAATATTGGAGAGGGTGTGGAGAGACTGGAACATTTATAGCCTGCTGGTGGGAATGTAAAATGGTACGGCCACTTTGGAAATCGATTTGGTTCTTCCTTAAAAAGTTAGAAAAAGAAGTACCATACGATCCAGCAATCCCACTTCTTGGAATATATCCTAGAGAAATAAGAGCCTTTACACGAACAGATATATGCACACCCATGTTCATAGCAGCACTGCTCACTATAGCAAAAGGGTGGAAACAACCTAGGTGCTCATAAACAGACGAATGGTTAAACAAATTATGGTATATATACACAATGGAATTCTATGCAAAGGTAAAGAACAATGATGAGTCTGAAAAATATCTGACAACATGGATGAATCTGGAAGGCATGCTGAGTGAAATTAATTAGTTGAAAATGGACAAATATTGTATGAGACCACTATTATAAGAACTCAAGAAAAAAGTCAAACAGAAGAAAACATTCTTTGATGATTACAAGGGTGGGGGGGGGGAGAGGGGAATTCACTAACTAGAAAGTAGACCGGAATTATCTTAGGTGAAGGGAAGGACAATACACAACACATGGGAAGTCAGGACAACGGGACTAAAACAAAAGCTAAGAAGTTTCCTGAACACAACCAAACACTTCGAGGTACAGCATAGCAGAGGCAGGTGTCTGGGCACCATGGTTTCAGGGGACAAATAGGTCAACTGGCATAATAAAGAAAATGTTCTGCATCCCACTTTGGTGGGTGACATCTGGGGGTCTTAAAAGCTTGCGAGAGGCCATCTAAGATGCATCCATTGGTCCCAACCCACCTGGAGCAAAGGAGAATGAAGAACACCAAAGACACACAAAAAATATTAACCCAAGAGACAAAAGGGCCACATAAACCAGAGACTCCACTGGCCTGAGACCAGAAGAACTAGTTGGTGCCCGACTACCACCAGCAACCGCCCTGACAGGGAACATAACAGAGAGTCCCTGACAGAGCAAGAGAAAAGTGTGGTGCAGAACTCAAATTTATATAAAAAGACCAGACTTAATGGTCTGACTGAGACTAGAGGAACCCCCAAAGACATGGCCCTTGGGTTCTCTGTTAACCTAGAACTAAAACCACTCCCTAGGCCAGCTGTTCAGACATAGAATTGATAGACTATAAAATATAAAATAATAACTTGTCAACAGTATGCTTCTTAGTTCAAGTTGATAAAAAGAAAATTTTTTTTTTTTTGCAAAAGACTAAATGGGCAGCTCCTGTACGGAGGCAGGATGAGAAGACAGAAGGGGATAGGAGCTCCTTGAATGGACACTGGAAATGTGGGGTGGAAAGCCAGAGTGTGCTGTCACATTTTAGGGATTGCAACTAGGGTCCAATAGCAATATGTGTATAAATTTTTGTATGAGAAATTAACTTGAGCTGTAAACTCTCACCTAAAAAAAAAAAAAAAAAATTTTTTTTAAAGCACATTAAAAAAAAAAAAATTATATTACTGAAAGTAAAGTCCCATATCATCAAAGCCAGTGAAACTAGAAACTTGAATGTTGTCAGTAATCCCTCTGTCTGCCACCCTCACCTACCTCCCCTTTTCTCCAGGTCACTTTCATTCTCCTTTACTACAGCCAAGACCTCTACTAACACATTTTAAGTACTCTGCAATGATAAAGGAAAAAAGCCAGTATTCCTGACCTCAGATTTGAAGAGGAGGCCTGGTGGCAGTGGTTAAGCACTAGGCTGCTAACTGAAAGGTTGGGGGCTCTAATCCACCAGCCAGTACACGGGAGAAAGGAATGATTAACTGGTTGGGTTAGAGTCATGTGACCGTGTCTTAGCCAATCACTACAGCCAAAGCAGCAAGGTCTTGAAATTGATCAAAGTTTCTATGCAGAAGTCGTGTCTAAAATGGTGTGAGGACAGATATCATACAGAATTGCTGTGAGCTGGACAACTACAACAAATATTATTTCCTGTACTACTACATGGAAACCCTGGTGGCGTAGCGGTGGCTATAGCTGCTAACCAAAAGACTGCCAGTTCAAATCTTTGGAAACTCTACAGGGCAGTTCTACTCTGTCGTATAGGTCGCTATCAGTCGGGATTAACGATTAACTCTGGCCATGGGTTTGGTATGGTTTAGATACTACTACATAAGGAGCCCCGGTGGCAAGGGCTTGGCTACTAACCTAAAGGTCAGCAGTTCAAACTCACCAACCACCCCAGGGGAGAAAGATGTGGCAGTCTGTTTCCATAAAGATTACAAGCTAAGAAACCCTATGGGGCAGTTGTACTCTGTCCTATATGGTCGCTGTAAGTCAGAATCTACTTGATGGCAATGGGTTTTTGGTTACTACCACATGTCAGGTACTTGGTCTGCACTGTATATCCTTTATCTCATTTCAGTTTTCAATAGCCTCAGAAGTGTGCCCAGAGTTACCCAGCTAGTAAATGGCAGGCCTGGATTCATGAGGGCCTTGCAAGCCAAGAAGAGTAGCTAACAAAGTAGGAAATAGGCAACTATTGATGCCTTTCAGCCAGATAATCCCCATTGTTGTTGTTAGGTGTGGTCGAGTCAGTTCCTACTCATAGCAACCCTATGTACAACTGAATGAAACACTGCCCAGTCCTGTATCATCTTCACAATTGTTGCTAAGCTTGAGCCCATTGTTGCAGCCACTGTGTCACTCCATATTGCTGAGGTCTTCCTTTCATTCACTGACCTTCTACCTATCTTATCAAAATGAGCTTTATAAAGAGTCTGAAATACATGCAAGGAGATAAAAAAAATCAAAAGTAAGTTCAGAGACTTAAAAGATAAAATTAGAAGATCCAACAAAAATCTAAAAGTTTCATTGGAAAGAAAATAGAAAATGAAGAAGAGATACTATTCGTGGAGACCATGGCTGAGAATTTTTCAGTCTTGAAGAAAAGCATGAGTCATCAGATTAAAAAAAAAAGGTAGACACTAAGTGTCAGGCAGAACAATTGTAAAAACTGAGACCTACACATAACAGTGAAACTATAGAACACCAAACACAAAAAAAATGTTAAAAATTACCACTGAAAAAAGTCAAATTACCCTAAAAGAATGACAGGGACATGTCATTGGACTTATCAGCAAAAATTGACAGAAGATGGAAAATATCTTCAAAGTGTTGAGAAACCAGAACTGAGAAACTAAATTCCATACCTAGCTAAGCTATGTTTCAAAAGGAAGGACAATACATTTTGACATTTGGGATTCACAGTCCCTCATCGAAAGAAATATTAAAGGGTACACTTGAACCAGAAAAAAACTGAACCCTAAAGGAACAAGTGAGATGGGAGCATAAAGGGTGAACCAATAAATTAGCAAATATCCTGGTTAATCCAAATAAGTATTATTCTTTTTTAAGTGCCAGTATTTTAGACTGTAAAAACAAGGTGAATTTAAGTATTAGTCATTAAAAATATGGTAGATGATAGCAAGAAGGAGTTCTGAATTAAAACATTCTAGGCTCCTTTTGGAAACCCTGGTGGCGTAGTAGCTAAGCGCTACGATTGCTAACAAAGAGGTCCGCAGTTCAAATCTGCCAGGCACTCCTTGGAAACTCTATGGGGTGGTTCTACTCTGTCCTATAGGGTCACTGTGAGTCGGAATCGACTCAACGGCAGTGGTTGGTGGGTTGTTTTTAGGTGCCCTTGAGTCGGTTCCAACTCATAGTGACCTTATGCACAACAGAACAAAACACTGCCCGGTCCTGAGCCATCCTTACAATTGTTGTTATGCTTGAGTTCATTGTTGCAGTCACTGTGTCAGTCCACCTCGTTGAGGGTCTTCCTCTTTTCCGCTGACCCTGCACTCTGCCAAGCATGATGTCCTTCTCCAGGGACTGATCCCTCCTGACAACAGGTCCAAAGCCTGTAAGACGCAGTCTCTCCATCCTTGCTTCTAAGGAGAATTCTGGCTGTACTTCTTCCAAGACGGATTTGTTCATTCTTTTGTCAATCAATGGTATATTCAATATTCTTTGCCAGCCCCACAATTCAAAGGCGTCAACTCTTCTTCGGTCTTCCTTATTCACTGTCTGGCTTTCACATGCATATGATGTGATTGAAAATACCATGGCTTGGGTCAGGCACACCTTAGTCTTCAAGGGGACATCTTTGCTCTCCAACACTTTAAAGAGGTCCTTTGCAGCAGATTTACCCAATGCAATGTGTCTTTTGATTTCTTGACTGCAGCTTCCATGGCTGTTGATTGTGGATCTAAGTAAAATGAAATCCTTGACAACTTCAATCTTTTCTCCGTTTATCATGGTGTTGCTTATTGGTCCAGTTGTGAGGATTTTTGTTTTCTTTATGTTGAGATGCAATCCATGCTGAAGGCTGCGATCTTCGATCTTCATTAGTAAGTGCTTCAAGTCCTCTTCACTTTCAGCAAGCAAGGTTGTGTCATCTGCATAACGCAGGTTGTTAATGAGTCTTCCTCCAATCCAGATGTCCTATTCTTCTTCATATAGTCCAGCTTCACGTATTATTTGCTCAGCATACAGATTGAATAGGTATGGTGAAAGAATACAACCCTCACGCACACCTTTCCTGACTTTAAACCAATCAGTATCTCCTTGTTCTGTCCAAACAACTACCTCCTAATCTATGTACAGATTCCTCATGAGCACAATTAAGTGTTCTGGAATTCCCATTCTTCGCAATGTTATCCATGATTTATTATGATCCACATAGTCGAATGCCTTTGCATAGTCAATAAAACACAGGTAAACATCCTTCTGGTATTCTCTGCTTTCAGCCAGGATCCGTCTGACATCAGCAATGATATCCCTGGTTCCATGTCCTCTTCTGAAACTGGCCTGAATTTCTGGCAGTTCACTGTCGATATACTGCTGCAGCTGTTTTTGAATGATCTTCAGCAAAATTTTGCTTGCGTATGATATTGTTCTATAATTTCCACATTCGGTTGGATCCCTTTCTTGGGAATATGCATAAATATGGATCTCTTCCAGTCAGTTGGCCAGGAAGCTGTCTTCCATATTTCTTGGCATAGACAAGTGAGCACGTTTAGCCCTGCATCTGTTTGTTGAAACATCTCAATTGATATTCCATCAATTCCTGAAACCTTGTTTTCGCCAATGCCTTCAGAGGAGCTTGGACTTCTTCCTTCAGTACCATCGGTTCCTGATCATATGCCACCTCTTGAAATGGTTGAACATAGGCTAAGTCTTTTTGGTACAATGACTCTGAGTATTTGTTCCATCTTCTTTTGATGCTTCCTGCGTCGTTTAATATTTTCCCCATAGAATCCTTCACTGTTGCATCTCGAGGCTTGAATTTTTTCTTCAGTTCTTTAAGCTTGAGAAACGCCAGGCGTGTTCTTTTCTTTTGGTTTTCCATCTCCAGCTCTTTGCACGTGTCATTATAGTACTTGTCTTCTCAAGATGCCCTTTGAAATCTTCTGTTCAGTTCTTTTGCTTTATCAATTCTTTCTTTTGCTTTAGCTGCTCGACGTTCGAGAGCAAGTTTCAGAGTCTCCTCTGACAGCCATCTTGGTCTTTTCTTTCTTTCCTGTCTTTTCAACGACCTCTTGCTTTCTTCATGCGTGATGTCCTTCATATCATTCCACAACTCGTCTGGTGGGTAGACTCCTTTTATTCAGAAGGAGGAGCGAAATAGTCCTTAACTTTGGATTTTAAGGTTCTTTGTTGCAATTTAACAGAATTCATTAAGGAATTTCTTAAAATTCTATTCATCAGCTCTCAGAGTCATTGGGAGGCCTAGAAAAACAAAGCTTTGGCTAAGGTCCTAGAAGTGCCCTAAACCATGCAACAGAATAAGCATGATAAACTGCTACTGCTCCCATGGAACACCAAACAGCAGGAGCTCAACTTTTCTTCATTGGCCCCTGCTGTCAGCATCAACGTCAATTCTGCATCAGGAGTTTGATCTTGCAACCACTGCCACCTCTGCAAGCTGAATTCCTCTGCCTCTACCAGGAAAATGGAAGCTGAAGGCATAGCTTGCATAGCTTACATTGCCTACTCTCACAGGTGCTTCTGGTTACCAGAGACTAAGTTATAGGTCTGCAGCCTAGCTGCAAGGGACGCAGAAAGTTTGAGTTCTGACTTGTATACTAGAGAGGTGGGATCAATAACGCAAATATAGAAAGGCTGTTTAAATGATTATGGCAGTCCTGAATATGACAGGAGTCAGATAACTGATGTTCTCGTTAGTTACCGTTGAGTCAGCCCCTGTCTCATGGCAACCCCAAGTGTTACAGACTAGAACTGCTCCATATGGTTTTCTCGGCTGTAGTCTTTATGTAAGCGTATCACCAGGCCTTTCTTCCACAGGGCCACTGGGTGACTTAGGTTAGTAGTCAAGTGCAAGCTGTTTGTGCCACTCAGGTACTTTTCATTACTGATATGCATGCTAAATACTTCAGATTATTCACCAAAATAAGAAAAATAGAATGTGTAATTTCCAAACTATACAGAATTAAAAAAATAACAGAGAGAATTTTTAGTGAATTGATAAGCAGATAAGAAAGAAGAAAAATAGAGGCAAATTAAAAGCATGGTAAACAGAAAAACCCAAATAAGATTGTAGAAAAAAGTCCAAGTATATTAATCACTATAAATAAAAACGAAACAGACATTAATATCAGGCATAAGAATTTAAGAAAGATTGGTAGGATAAAGGAGTGGTATGTAGTAGGTATAGAAAGAAAAAGTCACCAAGAAAACATACAGTCTTCAACTTGTATTCACTTAACAACCTAAAGCATGATATGGGACATAAAATCAAAAGACGCACCTGACCTAAAGTAAAATGGCTGAACTAATGCTAAGGCTCAGTATAACCTTTCACATAGATTCAAACCCTGTTGCTTAGGAGCCAACCCTGTCATTAATGAAATTCTTTTCTTTGTGGTCAGGCTAAGGATGTGGACACTACGTGTCCTGGGGCCTGTAACCAAACCTTATCGAAACGCTTTGTGTTAGATCTCTTCAGAAAATCTTATATTCTGAGTGAGGTAATGTTTAACAACCTATTCCTGACAGTACCTGTCATGCCATCGTCATGTCGTTGTTTTTTGACGGTCCTGAGGCCCCCCTCTGCAAACACATACCTTGCAATTTTGTCCTTTAGCCAATGTATTCCAGTTGTATTAATGTAACCAGCAGTGTTAAAAATCATGCTTTGCTTTGTCTCACCTTTGATTGACCTCAGTCACTGTAAACCAATCAGAATATTGTGTTTTCTATCTCCTCCTATGACACTATACCTAGATGTGATTTGTACCCCCTCCCTTGGATCTGTGAGCTTCAAACTCTGAGGTTTTCACGATCTCCATTCGAATGACATACTGCCTTCAATACATGTCTTTTTTTTTTTACTTTAACAGAATTGGAGAGTCTTTTCTCTACAATATTTGGCAGAGTCTTGGTGGGATTCGGTGATGTCTTCCCCAGTGGACCAGGAGGAGCTGAAAAACCAGAGTTAGGCACTGACAAGCTCCTGCTGTCTCGGACCCCTTGGGACCTGTCCAGACGTGAGTGCTCCCAAGAGTGAGCCCCAAGTATTTCGGCATGGATCTTTGGGATTTATCAAAGCCATTTCTCAACTTTCACTTTCTCATTCGCTACTGAACACGTTTGTTGGAGGATTGTGTTTTCAACTACAGTTTGGGTGTTACGAAGTTGCCACTTACTGGCTGTATTCTGTTAAGTGTATTCATGCTTATCTTTCTTTTGTTTTCTGTTTGCCTGTTTCTAATTCGTGAGTTTTGATTTGTGTGTGTTCACGTGCATGCGTGTGCACTTCAGGTGAAAGTTTACAGAGCAAATTAGTTTCTCATTCAACAGTTTATACACAACTTGTTTTGTGACATTGGTGCAATCCCCATAATGTGTCAACACTCTGCCCTTTTCCACCTTGGGTTCCCTGTTTCCATTTATCCTGGTTTTCTGACCCTTTCTGCCTTCTCGCCTTTGCTTTTGGGCAGGTGTTGCCCATTTGGTCTCATTTACAGTCTAATTCATGATTTGAATGACTGTCTACTGAGGTGCTTTTGGGTCTTATAAGCTGCAAAAATAAACAAATAAATAAAATAAGGGCACAAGTCAACCTCTTAAATGCCACAAGAAAACACATCTCAACCACAGCGAAATACTCATAGATTTTTTTCAAACCCTGAAGGTGCTGAAGTTCTCAGTGTACCTTTTAAGTTTTTGGTCAGTTGTTTCTTTTCATGGTCTGGACATTTTGAAGAAGTCTTGAGCATGACATGTCCACCATCTAGCAGATGAAAAATATAACTCTCTGCGCAAATGTTTCCTTTTTTTTCTCTAAAGGCGTATTAAGCTTAACGCACTCTTTGGTTGTCAGCACGTACAAGTGTTTAGTAAGATGGTGAATGCCACCTCCAAAGACCATAGCGGACCTCCTTCTGTGACTCCCACCACTTACATGGCCAAAAACTGTGACCCCCATTTCAGTTCAGTATCTTTGGTGGTAGCATGTACTTACTACAGAAAATCCCTGGCCAACTTGGGGGGGGTTTGAGCTCACTAAATTAACTTTTCTGAGCAGCAAGTTAGAGGCTAAAGGTTCTTGGACCAATCAGAACCAGTGGGAAGACTATTTTAATTCGTTTTTAGAAGCTTCCAAGAGACAAAATGATGATAGTTTTGCCTACTCAAAGACACAGTGTTCAGGCAGGCAAAATAAAGAATTGCAATTCCAAAATTCTACTGTCACTACAGCATTTTCTCCTCCTCCCACTGCTCCTCTGGAGGCTGCTTCTCTGTATCCATCTATACTTTCTTGTCCTGACAATACTTTGTGTGAGCTTCCTTGTTACTCCAGGGAATCCTCAAAGAAACCAACCTGGCAGCTACAAGAGAGAATAAAGCAGTAATTGAGATGCCTTTCAAAATAAAATATCCAAAGGCAGGGGGAAGACCTCCTGAGGTTGCTTTTGCCCCCTGGACTAAAGTGAAACCTCATGCGATTGTTAAAGAATTTCTTGGTTCTTGCGAAGATCATCAAAAGTTTTGTCAGAAGTTTAAGATTTTGTCAGAAACTTATGAACCTGGATGAGCATATTTAAGTAATCTATTACACATGTTACTAGAACCTAGGGATGCTCAAAAGTAGATCAAAAAAAAAGCCCAAATGATTGCCATTGAGTCGATTCTGACTCATAGCGAGCTCCAGGACAGAGTAGAACCACCCCATAGGGTTTCCAAGGGGTGACTGGTGGATTTGAACTACCAACCTTTTGGTTACCGGCCAAGCTCTTACCCACTGCATCACCAGGGCTCCATCAAAGGTGCATAAAAATGTAAAGGCTAAATAGAAAAAAAACCTGAGAAACCATTACCTATACAACCTAATGTCCCAGGTCTAGAATTACTAACTTAGAATAAAGCTATTGTTGCAGATCTAGTGAAATTTCCCCAAGGTTTTTTCCCCAGAAGATAAACTGGGCTAAGGTTCAGCCTTATAAGCAGGACAAAGATGAAAATGTTTGTAACTATAGGGATTATTTAACTAAACTTTTTGTGGATCATTAGTGTTAAATTTAGAAGATGCTGGAGCCAGATCTCTTTTAATTCTATTTTTTTGGAGGGCTCCACCCCAAACTGGCCAATTCAGTTAGACATCATCAATTAAATTGGAAAATGTTGAAACTTCAGGATTGATCTTGGCTTATAAATTAGCCCAAACCTTAGAACAAGGAGCCAGGGAATTGGAGCAGAAGGATAAAACCTGACAGAATAAATTAATGGCATTACAGTTACAACAATTACAATCTCCAGGTTGTAATAAAGGACTAAAACTCCGGTTTGGTAATAGACCCAGGGTTCCTCAATCAGTAGTTCCTGGCATTTGCTATTATTGGAAAAAGTCAGGCCCACCAACCTAAAAATGTTCCCAGACCGAAGAAACTAAAAGGAATATTTTAGCTGACACAACCGCCAGACAGGCTGCTTCCCAATTACCTCTGGATTGTGACGGCCTCAGTTGCGATCAGGACAAAAAGGAGGGCATAAAGGAAATTAGGGAAATAAAATGGGGGTCTTCTTTCACTTTTTCAAAGTCTAATTTCTTAAGAAAGATAAATCAAGTAGAGTTGGGCCTGGCAAAACTTAACCCAAACCTTCTTGATCTTTCCTGTTTTCCTGATTTCTTGGGTATCCTTAGTAAATATCCGCAGCTGACCTCTGAGGAAGAGATTAAGGACTGGGCATGGAATAAATGTTATCTGGATCCTACTATGTGCTTGTGGGTTGGTCCTGTGGACAAATCTGTTTTGCCTCCTTGCCTTCATGTCCCATTGCTCTGAGCCTGTTTAATTGAGAAGAACAGTTTGCCTGGGGAAAGCCTCATTGATTTCTTGGAATGGCATTTTGGGGGACATTTTAAGTCCACTGCCAACAACATATCTTTTAGCTCCACATCTTCTTACAGGAGAAGAACGTTTATGATGCTGAGTGCTTATGGCTCAGACCTTTATAGCCCTTCTTACCGACATTGTCCCAACAAATCCTCCATTGATAATAAATTTCACCTTTGCAGCGACTGCCCTTCAGGTACACCCACCAACTTACTGATTGAAGAGTGTAGACAAAAAATTGCTGTTTGGCGTGACTTGACTAGTCATCAGGCTAAGGATTCTGATGATGAGAGGGAACGATGGAAAGGGGAGATGTCTTAGTTGTCTAGTGCCACTATAACAAAAATACCACAAGTGGATGGCTTTAACAAAGAGAAATTTATTCTCTCACGGTCTGAGAAGCTAGAGGTCTGAAATCAGTGTGCCAACTCCAGGCCCTTAGTCATCTAGTGCTGCCGTACAGAAATACCGCAAGTGGATGGCTTTAACAAAGAGAAATTTATTTTCTCACAGTGTAGTAGGTTACAAGTCCAAATTCAAGGCGTTGGCTCCAGGGGAAGGCTTTCTCTCTCTGTCGGTTTTGGAGGAAGGCTTCCCCTGGTCAAGGAGCTTCTCAGGCACAGGGACCCTGCGTCCAAAGGACACGCTGTGCTCCTGGTGCTGCTTTCTTGGTGGTATGAGGCACCCAACCCTGCTTGTTTCTTTGATGTGGTGAAATGCCTGTGAAATTGTGCTCTACTGATTAGTAAGTAAACACAATTAAGCCTGTTGCACACCTTGCTTACTGTAACCCTGTGAGTACCTTGGTTACTGGTTAATCTGCCCCTGCATCCTGGCAAAATGTCTACACTTGATAGGAAATCACTTAGCTTGGCAAGTTAAAAAAAAATTGAAGAGGAAACACTTAACATTTGTTAGGGAGATGAGAACTCTGAGGTGAATGAAAGTAAAAGGAGAAGTTGCTGTGAAGCTCCAGCTCACTGGGAACATAACAACTGTCCCTAGTAAAGTGAAATACAGGTTTTCGGCTAATAGTTTGGAACTCAAAGCAAATCATCAGGAATAACTTAAAATTTTGCCTAAAATTTTTAAGTTGGTATTGGTGATGGTGGGGGAAGGAATTCTGAAGGTTGAGGGAGGTAGTATAACTTGAAAAAGCATATGCTTCTGGCCTCAAAAAAAAATGTCATTTTTGTCATATAGTCTGCCCCCGGATTCTGAACGAGTTCCATTCCTAAATCTGTGTTTAAGTTGAATTTGTACATGAGTCGGAACAGTTAGGCACAGTTTGTATCTAACGTCAGTTAATCAAATGTTTGTCTCAGCGTGTAGCATTCCTTTTCTATACATAAACCTTAAAGAGTCATTTCCAGCTACACTAAAATATCTTTAACATGATAATAATGGTAATAATAACAGTATTTTAATGTACTTCCCGAAGTATCGGCAGTTTATTATTAGGAACCATTGTATATATCTCAAATTTTTAATATAAATAGGCTCTACTGGGATTGGTTTGTAACTACAGGTTGCACATTAGTCGGACGTTTGTAACTGGGGACTGCCTGTGAAAACTACACAAAGGCAGTTCTTACGTTCAGCCTGTGGAAGGGGCTGTGAAAAGTTTGAAAAACACTGATCGGGTTAAGGAAGGGAAACCAGGAAGATCGGCAGGCTGAGTTCATCTTGCGGGACGCGACATGTATCAGTGACCTGTAGCACAAGGGTTTATGCTCTGAATCAATGAAAGCTCACTAGTGTTAATTTCAAAACAACAATAAAATCATTTCCTTTCTGTCCTTTCTGTCCCTCGGGTTAGGCGAGGGGAGGATGGAGAGCGAATGAAAGAGATTTGAGTCCGACCTGCATGCCTAAGCAGTAGTGTCCCTTAAGAAGGATCTCTGTCACATTGTGTACATGTAAGAGCCTTCACATTGAGAGGGGTCTGAGTACCTTCCTTAGGATGTGAGAGCTAGATAGCATAGCCGCAGGTCAGGGCTGGGAGTGCTTATCTGATACTGAAGCAGTGGGGGAAAAGGAGAGCCAGGAAATGTTGAATTCAGTGAGGCTCTTGCATCTGGGACGTTGAGGAGGCATTTCCAGGCAGAAATGCCTCATTGTTGGCTAGCCTGGCTTTGCTTTACATGGCTTCCGGATGACCTGCCAGTCACAATGGAGGTTCCTGTGGAGGTTACACATCTCAGGTTGTAGCTTATGCTTACAATGTGGGCTAGAAAAAAGAAAGGCTCCCAAAGATGGAAATCTAGGCTGCCATTCCTGTCACCCGTAGGCTTCCAGAAAGCAGATTGTGCCCTCCCTACCAGCAGGTGGCACTGCTGTTTCTGGGAATTTCTGCAGGAGATGAAATAATGGAGCTGGCAAACCAGCAGTGTGTAGCCTCTGGTCTAGAAGATCTCGAGAAGCTTTGTGAGATCTCAGTCAAAGAGAAGCTCAAAGAAAATAGTTGTGAAAGCCAAACTGTTTCTATAAGGTTGGGATAATGGGTGTTGTGAGGACTGAGGGATGGTTGTGGTTACTCTGCTGGTTTTGTGTGTGTGTGTGTGTGTGTGTGTGTGTGTAGTGGAGGAGAAGGCGGAATGTAACCTAACAATTAAGCATCATAATACAGGTTTTGAAAGTACTTTGCATAAATTAGTTAATGGAACGTGAAGTTGAAATCATGATTCAATCAAAATTCCCCATAACTTAATAGTTTCTAATTCTTTGCTTGTAAAGCTAGTCTACACACATAGGTAGGATTCTGGAAATATACATGTGACTTTTAAACCTGATCAATATCCAATAATTACATACCTTGAAGGTAGGGGTGACAGTATTAGTAAAAATACCGTTGGTTAATTAGTCACTGTACTTCAGTGCTGACACAGAAGGCAGATCAAAGTTATTCTCAAATCAGCTTCTTCTGAAACTTGAAACTTCTAAGAAGTATGGATTTTCCTAAATTCTGTACTTTTCAGATTTCATTCACAACGCAAAACTTGGATATTGGTTTTATTGACCTTATGAGGCAGAGTTCATTCATCTATTCTCTCTTTGGAAATAACTTGATGGCTGTTCTTTGAAATGAATTTTGTAGAGGTGATGTTTGAGGGAGATGGGTGCCGTTGCCAGTGATGGGGAGGTTACCGTGTATAATGAGGCCCTCAGCTTTGACCCTGACCCAGGTAGAGAACACTGCCTTTGGTGCCAGTACCCCAGTCACCTGCTTCCTCTTGCAGTTCGTATTCTATGCCCAGCTTATTTGAGGTTTATTTCTGTCTGTCTTCAAATGAACTGATGAGCTTGCTTTTACTACCAATGAAGAATCCTAAAATTCTGCTGGTGCTAAAAAAAAAAATGAAGAATCCTAAAATTCTGCTGGTGCTAGCTCAACATTATTAGTCATGAGGAGGGTGGAAATGAGAACCACAATGCCATACCACCTCACCCCCACTTGAATGGCTATAATAAAAAAAAGAGGAAAATAACAGGTGTTGGAGAGGATGTGGAGAAATTGGAACCCTTGTTCATTGCTGGTGGGAATGCAAAATCCCACAGTCGCTGTGGAAAACGGTTTGGTGGTTCCTCAGAAAAGTTAAACGTAGAACACATGACCCAGCAGTTCCAGTCCTAAGCATGTGGCCCAAAGAACTGAAAGTAGGGATGCAAACAGCAACCTGTATACCAGTGTTCATTGCAGCACACTTCACAGTAGCCAGAAGGTGAAAACAAAGGAAATGTCTATCAAGAGATGAATGCATAAACGAAATGTGGAATATACATAACAATGGGTTATTATTCAGCCATGAAATCCTGATACATGCTATAAGGTGGATGAACCTTGAAAACGTTATGCTAAGCAAAATAAGTCAGTCACAGAAAAATACTGTACAATCCCTCTTACATGAAATAGGCAGATCTATAGAGACCAGAGCTTATTAGTGATTGCCAGGGGTGGGAGGGAGGAGTAAAGGGGAAGTCAGTGCTTAGGGGCCACTGAGTTTCTGTTAATGATGGTGGAATAATTTGGAAAAGGATAGTTGTAATGGTTGCATGACATGCTGAATGTAATCAATGTCACTGAATTGTACATGTAAAAATTGTTGGGGAAAAAAATCCTGCTAGTACTAGATAGTGATAGTCACAACAGCTTATTAACATTGCCTCTTTATGTGACCCCAACTCTCTTTGCTTTTCTGAACCTCAGTTTTCTCACCTGTTCGCTGGGATTGGTAAAGTGGCAGGTGTTGCTTAAGATTCCTTCCAAGTCTGAAATTGTCTGATTAGGTGATTTGTATAGATATTTCTGAAGCCTCTGGAAAATTCTCATTTAGAAGGCATTTTCGTACTGTGAGTGTAGGGACTCTTAGTCATGTAGTGCTGCTATAACAAATACCACAAGTGGATGGCTTTAACAAAGAGAAGTTTATTCTGTCACAGTCCAGTAGGCTAGAAGTCCAAAGTCAGGGCAGTGGTTTCAGGGGAAGGCTTTCTTTCTCTGTGGGCACTGAAGGAAGGTTCTTGTGATGCATCAGTCTTCCCTTGGTCTGGGAGCATCTCAGCGCGGGAACCTCAGATCCAAATGATGTGGTCTGCTCTTGGTGCTGCTTTCTTGGTGGTATGAGGTCCCCAAGTCTCTGCTTCTCTCCCTTTCCTTTTTATCTCTTGAGGCATAAAAGGTGGTGCAGGCCAGATCCCAGGGAAACTCCCTTTACGTTGGCTCAGGGAGGTGACCTGGTAAGGGTGTTGCAATCCCACCCTACCCCTCTTTAACATAAAATTACAATCACAAAATGGAGGACAATCACAGACCACTGGGAATCATGGCCTAACCAAGTTGTTACACACATTTTTGGAGGACATAATACAATCCATGATATAGGGTGAGAAGAAATCTAAAGTCTTGTTAATATTTTTTTTTATAATTTTTGTTGTGCTTTAAGTGAATGTTTACAAATCAAGTCAGTCTCTCACACAAAAACTTATGTACACTTTGCTACATACTCCCAATTACTCTCCCTCTAATGAGACAGACCGATCCCTCCCTCCACTCTCTTTTTGTGTCCATTTCACCAGCTTCTAAACCCCTCCATCCTCTTAGCTCCCCTCCAGGCAGGAGATGCCAACATAATCTCTTATATCCACCTGATCCAAGAAGCTCACTGTTCACCAGCATCCCTCTCCAACCCATTGTCCAGTCCAATCCATGTCTGAAGAGTTGGCTTCAGGAATGGTTCCTGTCCTGGTCCAACAGAAGGTCCAGGGGTCATGACCACCGGGGTCCTTTCAGTCTCAGTCAGACTGGTCTTTTTATGAGAATTTGGGGTCTGCATCCCACTGCTCTCCTGCTCCCTCAGGGGTTCTCTGTTGTGTTCCCTGTCAGGGCAGTCATCGGTTGTAGCCAGGCACCATCTAGTTCTTCTGGTCTCAGGATGATGCAGTCTCTGGTTCATGTGGCCCTTTCTGTCTCTTGGGCTCATAATTACCTTGTGACCCTGGTGTTCTTCATTCTCCTTTGATCCAGGTAGGTTGAGACCAATTGATGCATCTTAGATGGCCGCTTGTTAGCATTTAAGACCCCAGACGCCACACTTCAAAGTGGGATGCAGAATGTTTTCTTAATAGAATTTATTTTGCCAATTGACTTACATGTCCCCTGAAGCCATAGTCCCCAAACCCCCACCCTTGCTCCCCTGACCTTTGAAGCGTTCAGTTTATCCCGGAAACTTCTTTGCTTTTGGTCCAGTCCAGTTGAGCTGACCTTCCTTGTATTGAATATTGTCCTTCACTTCACCTAAAGTAGTTCTTATCTACTAACTAATCAGTAAATAACTCTCTCCCACCCTCCATCCCTCCCTCCTCTCATAACCACAAAAGAATGTGTTCTTCTCAGTTTATACTGTTTCTCAATATCTTATAATAGTGGTCTTATACAATATGTGTCCTTTTGCATCTTACTAATTTCACTCAGCCTAATGCCTCCTAGGTTCCTCCATGTTATGAAATGTTTCACAGATTCGTCACTGTTCTTTATTGATGCGTAGTATTCCATTGTGTGAATATACCATAATTTATTTAACCATTCATCCGTTGACGGACACCTTGGTTGCTTCCAACTTTTTGCTATTGTAAACAGTGCTGCAGTAAACATGCGTGTGCATGTATCTGTTCATATAAAGGCTCTTATTTCTCTGGGTATATTCCGAGGAGTGGGATTTCTGGGTTGTATGGTAGTTCTATTTCTTACTTTTAAACGCCAGATAGATTTCCAAAGTGGTTGTACCATTTTACATTCCCACCAGCAGTGTGTAAGAGTTCCAATCTCTCTGCAGCCTCTCCAACATTTCTTATTTTGTGTTTTTTTGGACTAATGCCAGCCTTGTAGGATTGAGATGGAATCTCATCGTAGTTTTAATTTGCATTTCTCTAACAGCTAATGATCAAGAGCATTTTCTCATGTATCTGTTAGCTGCCTGAATATCTTCTTTAGCGAAGTGCGTGTTCATATCCTTTGCCCACTTCTTGATTGGGTTGTTTGTCTTTTTGTGGTTGAGTTTTAACAGAATCCTGTAGATTTTAGAGATCAGGCGCTGGTCGGAGATGTCATAGCTGAAAATTTTTTCCCAATCCGTAGGTGGTCTTTTCACTCTTTTGGTGAAGTCTTTAGATGAGCATAGGTGTTTGATTTTTAGGAGCTCCCAGTTATCTGGTTTCTCTTAGTCATTTAAAAAAAAAAAAAAAAAAAATTTTTTTTTTTTTGTAATGTTTTATTCTGTTTATGCCTTGTATTAGGGCTCCTAACGTTATCCCTATTTTTTTTCCATGATCTTTATCGTTTTAGTCTTTATGTTTAGGTCTTTGATCCACTTGGAGTTAGTTTTTGTGCATGGTGTGAGGTACGGGTCCCGTTTCATTTTTTTTGCAAATGGATATCCAGTTATGCCAGCACCATTTGTTAAAAAGACTATCTTTTCCCCAATTAACTGACACTGGGCCTTTGTAAAATATCAGTTGCTTATATGTGGATGGATTTATATCTGGGTTCTCAATTTTGTTCCATTGGTCTATGTGCCTGTTGTTGTACCAGTACCAGGCTGTTTTGACTACTGTGGCTGTGTAATATGTTCTAAAATCAGGTAGAGTGAGGCCTCCCACTTTCTTCTTCTTTTTCAGTAATGCTTTTCTTTCCCTTCCATATGAAGTTGGTGATTTGTTTCTCCATCACATTAAAAAATGTCATTGGAGTTTGGATTGGAAGTGCATTGTATGTATAGATGGCTTTTGGTAGAATAGACATTTTTACTATGTTAAGTCTTCCTATCCATGAGCAAGGTACGTTTTTCTACTTATGTAGGTCCCTTTTAGTTTCTTGCACTAGTACTTTGTAGTTTTCTTTGTATAGGTCTTTTACATTTTCGGTAAGATTTATTCCTAAGTATTTTATCTTCTTAGGGGCTACTGTGAATGGTATTGATTTGGTGATTTCCTCTTCGATGTTCTTTTTGTTGATGTAGAGGAATCCAAGTGATTTTTGTATGTTTATCTTGTAACCTGAGACTCTGCTGAACTATTAGTTTCGGTAGTTTTCTGGAGGATTCCTTAGGGTTTTCTGTGTATAAAATCATGTCATCTGCAAATCGAGATAATTTTACTTCTTCTTTGCCAATCTGGATGCACTTTATTTCTTTATCTAGCCTAATTGCTCTGGCTAGGATCTCTAGCACAATGTTGAGTAAGAGTGGTGATAAAGGGCATCCTTGTCTTGTTCCCGTTCTCAAGGGAAATGCTTTCAGGCTCTCTCCATTTAGAATGATGTTGGCTGTTGGCTTTGTATAGATGCCCTTTATTATGTTGAGGAATTTTCCTTCAATTCCTATTTTGCTGAGAGTTTTTATCATGAATGAGTGTTGGATTTTGTCAAATGCCTTTTCTGCATCAATTGATAAGATCATGTGGTTTTTGTCTTTTGTTTTATTTATATGGTGGATTACATTAATGGTTTTTCTAATATTAAACCAGCCTTGCATAACCTGGTATAAATCCCACTTGTTCATGGTGGATTATCTGTTTGATATGTTGTTGAATTCTGTTGGCTAGAATTTTGTTGAGGATTTTTGCATCTATGTCATGAGGGATGTAGGTCTGTAATTTTCTTTTTTTGTGGTGTCTTTTCCTCGTTTTGGTAGCAGGGATATGGTGGCTTCATAGAATGAGCTAGGTAGCATTCCATCATTTTCTATGCTTTGAAATACCTTTAGTAGTAGTGGTGTTAACTCTTCTCTGAAAGTTTGGTAGAACTCTGCAGTGAAGCCGTCCGGGCCAGGGTTTTTTTTTTTTTTGTTGGGAGTTTTTTCATTACCTTTTCAATCTTTTTTTGTTATGGGTCTGTTTAGTTGTTCTGATTGTGTTAGTTTAGGTAGGTAGTATTTATCTAGGAATGCATCCATTTCTTCTAGGTTTGTAAATTTGTTAGAGTACAATTTTTCGTAAGAATCTGATATGATTCTTTTAATTTCAGTTGGGTCTGTTGTGATATGGCCCATACCGTTTCTTATTTGGGTTATTTGTTTCCTGTATTTGTTTAGTCAATCTGGCCAGTGGTTTATCAATTTTGTTATTTTTCTCAAAGAACCAGCTTTTGGCTTTGTTAATTCTTTCAATTGTTTTTCTGTTCTCTAATTCATTTAAAAAAAAAAATTTAGTTCAGCTCTAATTTTTATTATTTGTTTTCTTTTGGTGCCTGATGGATTCTTTTGTTGTTTGCTTTCTATTTGTTCAAGCTGTAAGAACCGTTCTTTGATTTTGGCTCTTTCTTCTTTATGTATGTGTGCATTTATCGATATAAATTGACCTCTGAGCACTGCTTTTGCTGTGTCCCAGAGGTTTTGATAGGAAAGGTTTTCATTCTCGTTGCATTCTATGAATTTCTTTATTCCCTCCTTAATGTCTTCTATAAACCAGTCTCTTTTCAGCAGGGTATTGTTCAGTTTCCAAGTGTTTGATTTCTTTTCCTTGATTTCCACTTTTATGGCCTTGTAGTCTGAGAAGATGCTTTGTAATATTTCGATGTTTTGGATTCTGCAAAGGTCTGTTTTATGACCTAATATGTGATCTATTCTAGAGACTGTTCCATGTGCACTAGAAAAAAAACGTATACTTTGCAACGGTTGGGTGGAGTATTCTGTATAAGTCTATGAGGTCAAGTTGGTTGATTGTAGGAATTAGGTCTCCCGTGTCTCTGTTGAGCTTCTTACTGGAAGTCCTCTCCTTGTCCAAAAGTGGTGTGTTGAAGTCTCCTACTATAATTGTGGAGGTGTCTATCTCACTTTTCAGTTCTGTTAAAGTTTGTTTTATGTATCTTGCAGCCCTGTTATTGGGTGCATAAATATTCAATATGGTTATATCTTCCTGGTCATTTGTCCCTTTAATCATTATGTAGTGTCCTTTCCTATCCTTTGTGGTGGATTTAACTTTAAAGTCTATTTTGTCAGAAATTAATATTGCTACTCCTGGTCTTTTTTTGCTTGTTGTTCACTTGATATTTTTTTTCCATCCTTTGAGTTTTAGTTTGTTTGTGTCTCTAAGTCTAAGGTGTGTCTCTTGTAGGCAGCATATAGATGGATCGTGTTTCTTTATCCAGTCTGAGACTCTCTGTCTCTTTATTGGTGTATTTAGTCCGTTTACATTCAGTGTAATTATAGATAAGTATGTGTTTAGTGCTGTTGTTTTGATGCCTTTTGTGTGTGTTGTTGGCAGTTTCGTTTTTCCACTCACTTTTTGTGCTGAGACGTTTTTCTTTGTAAATTCTGTGTTCCTCATTTTCATGGTATTTGAATTTACATTTGCTGAGTCGTTATGTTTCTCTTGGTTTTTATTTTGAGTTATGGAATTGTTATACCTCTTTGTGGTTACCTTAATATTTACCCCTATTTTTCTAAGTAAAAACCTAACTTGTATTGTCCTATATCGCCTTGTTTTCCTCTCCATTCGGCAGTTCTATGCCTCCTTTATTTAGTCCCTCTTTTTAATTATTGTGATCTTTTACATAATGACTTCAATGATTCCCTGTTTGGAGTGTTTTTTTCTTTTTAAAATTAATCTTAATTTGTTTTTGTGATTTCCATGTTTGAGTTGATATCAGGATGTTCGGGTTCTGTGACCTTGTGTTGTTCTGGTATCTGATAGTATTGGTTTTCTGACAGACAATTTCCTTTAGTATTTCTTGTAGCTTTGGTTTGGTTTTTGCAAATTCTCTAAGCTTGTGTTTATCTGTAAATGTTTTAATTTCACCTTCATATTTGAGAGAGAGTTTTGCTGGATATATGATCCTTGGCTGGCAGTTTTTCTCCTTCGGTGCTCTATATATGTCATCCCATTGCCTTCTTGACTGCATGGTTTCTGCTGAGTAGTCTGAACTTATTCTTATTGATTCTCCTTTGTAGGAGACCTTTCTTTGATCCCTGGCTGCTTTTAAAATTTTCTGTTTATCTTTAGTTTTGGCAAGTTTGATGATAATATGTCTTGGTGATTTTCTTTTTGGATCAATCTTAAATGGGGTTCGATGAGCATCTTGGATAGATATCCTTTCATCTTTCATGATGTCAGGGAAGTTTTCTGCCAACAGATCTTCAGCTCTTCTCTCTGTGTTTTCTGATATCCGTCCGTGTTCTGGGACTCCAATCACATGCAAGTTATTCTTCTTGATAGAGTCCCACATGATTCTTAGGGTTTCTTCATTTTTTTTTAATTCTTTTATCTGATTTTTTTTCCACTATGTTGGTGTTAATTCCCTGGTCCTCCAGATTTCCCAGTCTGTATTCTAATTGCTTGAATCTGCTCCTCTGACTTCCTATTGCATTGTCTAATTCTGTAATTTTATTGTTGATCTTTTGGATTTCTGAATGCTGTCCCTCTATGAATTCTTGCAACTGATTAGTTTTTCCACTATGTTCTTGAATAACCTTTTTGAGTTCTTCAACTGCTTTATGAGTGTGTTCCTTGGCTTTTTCTGTAGATTGCCTTATTTCATTTCTGAGGTCATCCCTGATGTCTTGAAGCATTCTGTTCATTAGTTTTTTTATATTCTGTATCTGGCAATTCCAGGATTGTATCTTCATTTGGGAAAGATTTTGATTCTTTAATTTGGGGATATGTAGAAGCAATCGTGATCTGCTTCTTTATGTGGTTTGATATCGACTGCTGTCTCCGAGCCATCTCTAAGATATTGTAGTGATTTTTCTATATTTGCTCACTGAGTCTTATCTTGTTTTGTTTTTTTTTTTTCAGTATACGTAGATGGGCTACTAGATTGCACTGTCTTGATTGTTGTAGCCCTTGAATCACTTATGTCCTATTACCAGCTGCTTTGGGCTGTTACCAGATATATAAGCCTGAGTCCATTCACTATTCTTGAGTGGAATCTGATTTTGTGTCACCAAGTGTGTGGTGCAGACTGTCACCTATCCACCTAGAGAAGTAGTGGTGATAGTTGTGTGCACCAGATTCTAGTAGCAGCAGGGGTTCACACTCTGGGGGGGGGGGGCAAGTTGCTGACAGGCTTCCCCCAAGTGCCAGTGAGGTAGGTGTGTCTCTATTTCTAAAGTACTTGGTGGGTGGTCTCTGCATCTGTATCTTAGCCCCCCAGTGCAAGTACCTCTACAGATTGGTAGGTGTCACCCTCCTTAGACCCCTAAGGCAGGAGGCTAGGTGGTGTGGGGGGAGTGTCAGCCCTCAGTTCCCTGTTGTGGGTCAGTGAGGGCTCTGTTGAATAGGCAGAGATATCAGACCTGGGAAACTTGTCTTTCCAGTAATCTGCTAGAACAATTACAGTCAGATCCCTATCAGAAATGCCTTTGTAATTTAACAGCCACCTTGTTCCCTGTAGGGATGAAAGCCAAGACTGTGGATTACATATGCTTGGCTGGAGCTGGTTCTGTGTTTTTAGTCCAGTTAGTAGGTTTTTTGGTCCCTGGGTTTTTTGTAGCTGCTTCTCTCAGGCCTGGAGAATGGGTTAGGAAAAGACCCAAAAAAAGAAAAGAAAGAAAAACTGCAGCGCAGTTCACGCTGTGGCTCAGGAAATTCCAATGTTAATGAAGCTGCCTGGGAAGGGGAGGGAGGGTTCAGACAAACAGGAGAGACTAGCACCCCAGAATATAGACAAAGTTACATATCTTGCTTGGGATGACTGTTTTATCTGAGATTCCCGAGGGGCGTGTAGACTGTGTGCGCTGGCTGGGTAGACATTGCCCCCGAGGGTCAGGCCGTGTCCGGTGCTTGTGCTGTCTAAGAAGCCTTAGTCAGTTCCTCTGCTCCTAGTCCAAAGCCCAGTGCCAAGGTTCCTTGGCTGGGACGCAGCACTCCCGGCTCCAAAACCAGTTGCTGCCTCCCGGTGACTTCTCCTCCTGTCAGCCGCGTCTCTGCGCTGCATGCATGCACTGGCTGGGCTTCCCCCCGAGGTCAATTCTGGGGGCTAGGGCTGCGCCCCGTGTTTGCGCCATCTCAGGATGCCGTGCTCAGCTCCCCTGTGCCCAGTCCAAAGCCCAGCGCCAAGGTTTCCTGACTGGGACGCTGGCTTCAGGCTCCGAAAACAGTTGCTGCTTCCCCGTGGTTGTTCCTTCTCAGTCTCTCTCACTCAGGTCAACTCTTTAGATCTGTGTTTGATGGTCAGGGTTCATAGATTGTCATGTATGTGATCGATTCACTTGTTTTTCCGAGTCTTTGTTGCAAGAGGAATCCGAGGTAGCTTCTACCTAGTCAGCCATCTTGGCCCCGCCTCCAGCTTGTCTGATTTAATGGTTTTAAATGTGACCCATTCCTAGCACCCACCTCCTTAGAGGGGGCATCAGAAACAAGGAAGAAAGCAGGCAAGGAGGAGCATGATTCTCCTAGCTAGCAATAGCTTTCCCTGTTCCACAAGAAAGAACATTTGCTGATCACTTTTTTTTCTTATTTTATTTTGTGTTTTTTATTGTGCTTTAGGTGAAATTTTTCAGCTCAAGGTAGTTTCTCGTACCAAAATTATACACACATTGTTACGTGACCCTAGTTGCTGTCCGTATAATGTGATCATACATTCCTCTTTTCCACTCCAGATTTCCTGTGTCCATTCTACCAGTTCTGTCCCTTTCTGCCTTCTCATCACACCTGCAGACAGGAATTTCCCATTTAGTCTCGTGTATCTACTTGAAGTAAGGAGCACACTCTTCACGAGTATCGTTTTATGTCTTATACTCCAGCCTGTTCTTTGTCTGAATGATTTTAGTTCTAGGTTAACAGAGAATCTGAGGGCCATGTGTTCTAGGGTTTTTCCAATATCAGTCAGACCATTAAGTCTGGGCTTTTAAGAGAATTTCAGTACTACATCCCACTTTTCTCCTCCTTCAGGGACTCTCCATTTTGTTCCGTGTCAGGGCTGTCATTGGTGGCTGTAGGGCACCATCATTGATCACTTTTAATTTTTGACAGTAATAAAATATTTGCCAAATATTAAAGGTCAGGACATTATGTAAAACCTTTTGCCTAGCCACTTCCAACCTGTGGCGACCCTACAGGACAGAGTAGAACTGCCCTATAGGGTTTCCAAGGAGCACCTGGTAGATTCAAACTGCCGAACTTTTGGTTAGTATCTGTAGCCTTAAACACTACACCACCAGGGTTTCCAGGAAATATTTAGAGACCCCAATTTAGAAAAGAGACCAAAATCCCATTTTTACAGTCCTGGATTTTACCTTTTTCTCCCTTCTAAGGTATCTCCAAATACCTCTTTATCTTTTCTCTTCTTCCATGAATGCTGTTACCTTGTTTAGGTCCTTTAATCTTTTGCATTTTCTTTTATGTCAGTCCATCATTTCCAGAGTTTTGTGGTTCGCAGTGGGCTGTAAGACAAAGTGCTTCTTAACTGGGTATAAAGGCTGTCCCCAGTCTGACTGCAGCCTCCCTTTCTTTCTGCTCTTTGTACGCACAACATGTCCATTTATCCAAACTGGTCTGTGCCCCCTTTCTCTCCTTCCTGCATAGATGTCCCCCTCCTTTTTTGTGTGAATATTTGATGGCCTTGATAAACCTTGGGGTTAGTAGCTGGATCAATCTATATTCCCATCCTGTATCTATCAGTTTTTAGAAATGTGATTTTGAGCAAAGTACTTAATTTCACTCAGCCTTAATTTTCTTTTTTATAAAATTTATTTTGTTGTAGTTGTCAAGAATATACACAGCAAAATATACACCAATTTAACTGTTACTACATGTACAGTTCAGTGGCACTGTCTTTGAGTTGTGCACCCATTTTCACCCTCCTTTTCTGAGTTGTTCCTCCCCCATTGACATAAACCCACTGCCCTCTAAGGTTCCTATCTGTTCTTTTGAGTTGCTCTTGTCAGTTTGATTCCCTATAGATAGATCTTCAAAGAGCATAATGGCTTAGGCAGACCTTTTTTACTAGTTAAGCTAAACTATAGTTTGGTTTTCACAAGACTTCAGGGGATATCTTTGGTTTAAGTTTTAAAGATTATCTCAGGGCAATAGTTTGAGGGGTTCTTCCAGCTTCTATGGCTCCAGAATGTCTGGATTCCATGAAAATTTGAAAATCTATTTTTCATTTTCCCCCTTTTGACCAGGATTCTGTTATAAAATCTTTAATCAAAATATTCAGCAATGGTAGCTGGGCACCATCCAGTTCTTCTGGTCCCATGGGAAAGGAGGCAGTTGTTCATGGAGCCTGTTAGCTACACATTCTGTATCCTCCTCTTATTCCTGACTCCCCTTCTTCCTCTGTTGCACCAGGCGAATAGAGACCATTTGTTGTGCTTTGGATGGCCACTTGAAAGACCGCAGGCACTACTCAACAAACCAGGTGGCAGAACAGAGACACTGTTATTGGCCAATTAATTGGGATATCCATGACCTTAAACCTCCAAACCAGAGAAGCAAATCCCATGAGGTTTTTGGCTATACGTAAGCAGCCTCAGCAGCTACTCTTTTTTGTTGTTGTAAATATTATTTTCTTATTTGCAGGATGAGAATCATAATACCTACTTGATAGGTTGCTTGTGAACATAAAGTGAGGTGAAGCACTTAGCGTGGCCTTGGGGTACTCTCCCTCCCATGTCCTCTTTCTGCCTGTCTAGCACAGAGCTCTGAATATAAACTCATCACATGTGCTTGCTGATTAACTTATTGATGATTGGAATTTCAGGGCTGGTCGACATCTCAATTCTTGATTAGTTATCTTCTACTTGCCACTGTCACATCTTCTGAAACTGTATCTTTCTGTGATAGGATCTCAGCACCCCTATGCTATCAGTATGCACCTAAAGGTCCATTGCCCACCCCACCCCCAGTGATTATGGAAATTATGTTCATGCACACACATGGTGTCCTGCATGGCATATCTACCCGTATCAGCAACTGACAGCAATTTCACAGCCACTCTGCATCCTCGAGCACTGATTCGTTTGCTCAGCATTTGTTTCCTCTCAGGTGTAGTGAGATTTATCGTAAGTGTCAAATGCTAAGATTATAGCTGTCATGACAAGGAATACTTCTTTAAAACAAAGGGTTTCTAAGGCCCAACCGATAAGCTTTTTATTCCAAACATCACTTAACAAAATGCAGCGTGACATGAACAGGATAGCTTGGGCAAGCCCTTGGAAGTTCATTTAAGCAGACTGCCCCATATTGATTCTCAGTGATAACACGCTTGGCCTGAACAAGCCTGCCAGTGTTATCAAACATTGATGCTCTCCTGGCAGCTCTGCCCTCCTCGGGCTGGCGCTGAGAGCACATCAGTGTTTCTTTTCATCCTTCTATTTAAAACATCATTTTCTACCTCTTGCTCAAATGATTGAAGCTGTATGTTACACCTGTAAATTTTAGTTTCTCAAAGCCTACCTTATTCTGCCCTTTTCCTTCTTTCTTACTCCTCCTTTTTCTCTTTTCCTTGTTTCTGTACCAAAATAAAACTTTTAAATTATTTTCCATTCAAGTATGCATAACTTCTAAGTTTTGCTTGTATTGCTTCTCTAGTTTGATCTGTTGGCTTTTAGTTATTAGCTTGGCCTGGTTAGCTTATATATATGTGTGTTCTCATTGAATTAACTTCATCTCTCTCTTTTCCTCCTGAGTTTATTGCTGAGAAACACTGAACACAGCTTCTTGGACTCTTCTCCCTTCCTTGGTCATTCACGTATATTGCTAATTGGATCCTTACCAGTTGTCAAAATATTGTAATTTCCTCTGTTTTTACCTCAGGCTCAGGCTCTGAGGGAAACATATAAAAGACCATAGGAATAACCGTGGTGTAAAAAGATCCAGCAGAATGCGTTACTCTTCCCAGATCCCTCTTTTGGAGAGGAGTTAAGATAGATTATTTTTTAGACTCATAATGACAAATATTATCTAGTGTAACTTCTTTGAATGGAGAGGTCTTATGGGCTGGCAACAGGAACGCTGATCTTTTCACTGTATAAGCACTGACAGAGGGGAGATTGTCTGTGTTTGAGTGAGTTTAGGGTTAAAGAAAAGGAAGAGTTGTAACAATAAACTGTGGGCCTGAGTTGCCCTAAATTACTTGTTATTCCTTCTGAAGAGAAGGCATCGGGGCCTGAACCCTGTGTCCTTCCACACTAGAAATATTCATAGTTGGAGGGAGCAATAAACGCAGTCTTTGAGCAAGATGAATTTTTTTAAACTATTGATTTTGAATTTTTTTTAAAGTTATTAATATAGTGACTGACTGGGGTCCCAGTGGAAGATCCCAGACAGATCAGGAGAAAAATGTAGAACAAAAAATAAAATTCACAAAAAAGGACCAGAACTGTTCTGACAGGGACTGGAAGAACCTCTGAGATTGTGGCCCTAAGACCCCCCTCTGGCCTGGAACTGAAGACATTCCCAGAGACCGCCTTCATCCAAACAATAGACAAGCCCGTAAAATAAACAATAACACCTGAAAGGAACGTGCTCCTTAGAACAATCAATTATATGAGATCAAAAGGGCAGTATTTGCCCAAAAGCAAAGATGAGAAGGCGGGAAGGGGTGGAAAACCGGAATAAGAGAAAACAGGGAACCCGGGGTGGAAATGGGGAGAGTGCTGACACACAAGGCCATGAAACACTTTATGTATAAACTGTTGAATCGGCATCTAATTTGCTCTGTAAACTTTTAACCTAATGTACAATTAAAAAAAAAGCTATAAAGTATAAGGAACACCACTGCTGTTGAGTCGATTCCGACTCATAGCGACCCTATAGGACAGAGTAGAGGTGCCCCATAGAGTTTCCAAGGAGCACCTGGCAGATTTGAACTGCCGACCTGTTGGTTAGCAGCTGTAGCACTTAACCACTATGCCACCAGGGTTTCCAAAGTATAAGAAAGAATGAGAGAAGTTAAAAAAAAAATGGAAAGAGATGTACAGGAGCTCAACTGTTACTGTTTCACTGACTTGTGTTAGGGGTCAGGTAGCCTAATCCGCCTTCATTTTTTAATAAACCTCTATTTCCTGCTGTGTGGGCTACTCAGAATCCCTCTCCCACTTCTGGGAGCACTCTCCTGTTCTCTCCTAATTTAGGAAGATGATCTGGCGGGACAGAGCAGGACTGGCTGGTTCTCTGAGGATTTGCTCCTCAGGGAAGATGAGAACTGGCTTGCAGCTTTCCTTTAGTCTAGGGCTGGAGCTCACCCCCAGCTCAACCACAGGAATCACTGCTGCCTGGCACTCTCCCTGCCACGCTTTTGTGTCTGGAGTTCCCTTCCTGGCTTCTGTTGTTTGACTAGGAGGGCAGGCCACTTTGGCACCTACAAGTCCTCTTCCCTGGGGCAAGAGGAGTGGGTGAGGAGTGCTCCAGAGGGAGGAGAGGCTGAAGGAGGAGACCAAGAGGTGCCAAGGACAAAGCCCTGATTCACAGTTCTGTTCCAGGCCTCTCTGTTTACCTCCTTTTGCTTCTTTGGGGCCACATCTTGGTTGGGAACAGGGGCCTTTGTTACTTAATAGGGTGTTTTTTTCCTCCATTACAGAGTTTGGCTCCACAGTAAGACAATGAGGTCTCTACAAGGCAGGGGCCATGCCATGTGCTTCTCTGGCATTCTTTGTGTCACCTGCCCTGTGTGATGCACATAGCAGGAGCTCCGAATATGGGAGCTTCATTATATTAATAGTTTCTGTTTGTAGTCTATTTTGGTCCCTTCCCCCTAACTTACCTACAATTCTTATATTTTTTCTTCAGCTTGCCTGGCTCTCCCCAGAGTGACATTTATTTTTCTGGAAGGTTTCAAATTTTCATGCCTCTAAGATAGCCTGGGAAACCGTGGTAGTGTAGTGGTTGAGTGCTAAGTCTGTTAACCAAAAGGTGGGGAGTTCAAATCCACCAGACACACTTTCAAAACTCTATTTGGTAGTTCTATTCTGTCCTCTAGGGTCGATATGAGTCGGAATCCACTCAATGGCAACTGGTTTTTTGTTCTCAGGAAGGCGTTCTGCGTTAGTATCAGTTTGGCCATATCTGACTTTATCTGTTGAGGTGGATCTTACTTTTCCTTGTGTTGTATCCCCATGAAAAGCTTGTAATCTCAGGAGCCCCAATTTTGACTTAAGGGGCTTCTTTTCCCCTTCACTTTGAGGAGATGGGAGGGGTCTAGGTTTTTCCCACGAGGTCTCATTTAAATTGGCTGTGTGGTCACCTTTCTGTGTAGTGTGCTCTCACCCACATAATTGGGAGAGTCTCCCAAACTCCTTATACTCAGATCAGTTGCTCTGTTCCTTGGGTTCTCAGTCATACTTGTGAAGTCATTGTTTTCATTAAAGTTGTACTGTTCCTTCATCCTAGTCGTTCAATGCAATTTTTCCCTTTCTAGCCAGACCGATTTCTTTGACGGGCAGGGATGAGACATAATTCTCACGTATCCTTACTCACCCTTTTTCCCCCTGTAGACCAAGTACAAGACTCTGTTCAAAATAGCTGATCCGTAAATATTTTAACCTAATTAGACTCAGGCATTTGTAGAGTTCAAAAAGAAAAAAAAAATGGCCTTGATACATTAACATCTTAACACACTCTGGAGATCATCTGGTATACGACCTCATTTTTTGGTCCATCAGTTTATTGATTCAATTATCCCTTCATTTGCTCATTCATTCATTCACCTTTTTGTGCTACGTGCTGTGCAAGGAGCAGGAGATATAAGGTGAACATCTACATGGAGCATACCATGACATGCAGAGGATAGACACCGAAGAAATAATTAAATGTCTGATGAGAAATTTAAGTATGTAGAGCTACAGAAAGGAGCCCTGTTGGCGCAATGGTTAAGTGCTTGGCTGCTAACTGAAAAGTTGATGATTTGAACCCACCACCCACTTTGCAGGAGAGAAGACCTGATGATCTGTTCCCATAAAGATTACAGCTTAGGAAACCCTTGGGGCGGTTCTGCTGTGTCATATAGGGTCGCTATGAGTCAGAATTGACTCAGTGGCACGCTACAACAGCATAGCTTCAGAAGTCCACGTGGGAAGCTGGCTTAGGGTCCAGGAGGACTTTTGTAAGAATGTGATGTTTCAGCTGAGGATGAGCAATGTAGGTGAGGACAGTGACTTGCCCACAACCAGTCAGGAGCTTTTGTGTAGCAAACCTTGGGCTGTGACCCAGATTTTGGGGTCATTCCTTTGAATTTCAAGGAGATGCTGTAAAAACACTCATCATTGAAGTACTGTAATTTTCTTGACTCTAATTGGGATCATACAACTTAGCTTTTGCATGAAGCCCTTACTCCTTGCACCTGACATAGTCTTCCTTCTTTGCTACTTAGGAAGCAATATACAGTGTCCCTTACCTCCTCCTGGAGTAGTCATTAGTTTCACTTTTATTATCTTCTCTCAACCACGCAGTAGTTTATGTCCTTCATAAGTTTTAAGGTTTTCCAATTCCTGGTAACCCTTTAGGGTTTTATTTTAAAACCTGTCCTATAGTGTGGTAAACATTAAAAACGGAGGATTTATAGAAACCGAGAGTGGCCAAAAGATAAGTGATGAGCAAGTAAGAACTTTAATAAAAAAATTAAAAATTACAAAATAAACTTAAGAGCTCTCTGAGATGAGCCCAGAGGATAGAAAATAGAAAGGGATACTTCTTCCATTCTTTCCTAATTCTTCCAAACCTCTTTATATGTGTGGGCTGGACCAGAGATGCTAACTGGCAGAAATAAAAGGGAACTCCTCTTTACAAGTTTACTCACAAATTATTCGTGTATAGCACGTGGGCAGAGGAGCAAGGCAGTGGGGATGGAGTACACACAAGAGAAGAAGCTAGAAGGCAGCCAGCTTAACCTGTGGATAGAGTGGTTATGTCTGTGACATGTGTACACATAGTCCTATGATAAATATGCTACATTTGTTGGCAGAGAAACATATAAATAGAAAACATGATTTGCCCAAGATCACACAGCCGGTTAACGAATGGTTGAGCTCTCTGAAATTGTCTGCAAAATTTTTATATTTTGGGGCATTTTTCTGGATAGTTGTAGTTTCATCAGATTCTGAAAGGAGTGTTTGGTTTCAGAAAGGTTAAGAAAAATGGTATTAGCAGAAAATATTGATGATTAAAAAGTTTTAGAGTGATGGAACCTTTCTACCTAAATGCCATGAAAATTAGAAAATGTTAAAGGAAAATTGCTAAGTTCATTACATACCATTTAAAAGTTTGTGTATGATAAAAATCACTATACACAAGATTGAGAAGATTTGTCCAACTGAAATATTTATATTAATAGCTCTAAAATGCAATTCTATAGGCAGTGATGATAAAGTTTGACAGTAGTATTGGCAAGAGAGGGGAGCTCTTGAGCAGTGTAGTTGAGTGTATGTTGTTATAACTTTTCTGGAGGGGTGTTTGACAGCATATGTAGAGATGTAAACTCTGCCTACCTTTTGGCCCAGCAATTCACCTTCTAGAATTTATCCTAAGAAGATACAGCTGTGAAGAGATACGTGCACAAAAATACTCATCGTAGCTTTGTTGGTAAGAAAAAACTAGAAATAACCTAAACATCCGTTAGCAGGAGATATGTTATTAAATATGATGCATATGTACCACAGAATACTATATAACCATTTAAAATGATGTGTTCTTTGTTTTTATGGGAAGATATCTATGGTATGTTAGCAAGTTAAAACAACAATTCATGTCACAGGACAGCATGAAAATTATAAATTCATTTATGCAAAAATCATGTACATATGTATATATGTGGATACACAAGGAGTATTCAATAAAATCTTAGTATTTTTTCCCAGATGATTTTTATTTTTGCTTTGGCATTTTGCCGTGTAGCCTGAATGTTTGTACAGAGAGCGTGCCCCATTCTCAAAAGTCCTCACAGTATTTAAAATGTGCTTGGCCCTTCGGATGGAGTGTTTGCAACATCATGTGTTAAGTTCAGCTACGTACACACTGTGGCACTGGATGTCATGCAGAGGAGCATCCTTGTTCTCTAGAAGCTTAAAGTCTAAAATAATTTCAAGGCAATATATTATCAAGTAGTGTGTGGTGTGGAATATATTAAGTACCTGCCTAGGGGAGATTTTAATGACACATGTATTCAAATGTAATATTTACCTTGAGTGTTTACCCAAATAGGAAAGGAAAAATGGCAAATGTTTTCCACTGAAGGAGAGATTTGGCATAATTTTATGGACCTCCAACATCATTTAACTGAGTGTTGCTACCAGTTTTCGCATTTTATTTTAAAAAGGAGCTGGTACTTTCATTTATTGGCAATGCATTAGATATTCTAAAAACTTGCAATTGAAATCTGATAACATGGCCAGTGAGTCTAAAATGTAAAATAGTCTTCTAGTATGGCAGTGCTGGAGAAAAAGTAAGAGAATATATTTTATAGGAGAAAAGGTCACTTTTTAGCTTTGCAAATAAAATTAGGGATCAGTCATTCCTTAATCCAGTTTTTGCTTTTCTGATGTGAATGTTTTCCTCTAACAGCATCAGACTAATTATTTTTCACATTGGAAAATCATAGCCTGTTGACCTGGTGCACAAACAATACCCAGCAAGGGTTTTTGGAGTTTTTGATAATGTTATTATTTTTCCATTAACATCCCATTATTTAGAATTGTTTTTGTTTTCTCCAGGTTCAGAGAATTAAAAACATTTGTCTGTAGCTAATGGGCATTATTCTGGGTCAGTAGGGTATGAGCCCATGGCCTAAAGAATCAGAGTAGGTTTAAAGGAAGTTCGTTAGGGGCTTAAATCTTCAGTGCCCTCTGCCACCGTTCTCTTTTAGTTTCATCCTAAGAACCTGTGCTAAGGGGAATCTTTGGGTGCATATTCTAACTTGGGACATATATACCTCCTTAGAAACTTGAAGTCAGTCTCATATAAAATTTTCTTTCACAGAACTAAATTTGTTTTAGTCTAAAATCTGGTGGCAGTATTCAGTGTCTGTTCATTTCATGAAGCTCCTGTGGAGTCAAGAGAAAAGGGAGGAGAAAAGTTGGAGATGACACTTTTGAGGAGTTTGCCGATTGTGCAGCAGTGGTAAGGGTGTCCACGTTAGGTTCCAGGTCGTGAATTTAGAATGAGGCCATTCTTTGGGATGGGTGTTTTTTCTCTCTGTGGGCCGAGATACAAGTAAGTGGAGTGTTGAAATTAATCATGTTGGTTTTGCCAAGGAGCAGGTCCACATGACAGTGAGAAAAAGGGTTTAGGATATATGAGAGAATGTGGTTATGATAATTGATCTTGGAGTTTAAACTGGTTAAGAAATTGAAGTGGATATTAGGAGGGTGAGAGACAGTGTTAAGTGGTAGGATCAGGGGGTTGCAGATCTCAGTGGAGTCAGGTTTGCAGGAATTGGGGTACCAAAGGGTGGGAACTTGAAAGAGAGGAGATGGTGGTGCTGGAGAGTAACATGGAAGGAATTTCAGTTAAGAACTGGTGTATGTCCTTGAAATTAGGGTGGAGGACAAGACCGAGAGCCAGAGTATTGGAGGGATCATCTGTGTGAGTATTGATATTCCCGAGCATCATGGTTACAGCAGTGATGGGGAAGGTCCAGGAGCCAGGAACCCAGATCTTCCCAGAGTGAGGGGGACCTGGTGCTACATCTGATTTTGTGAAATTCAAAGCTGAGGGTTCTTATGGAAGAGGAATGGAGAGAGAATAGTCTGGATGCAGTAAAGAGAAGCAATATGGACATCCATCCTTTCTCTAACCCGTGTGGTTCAAGGAATATGGCGATAAAATCGCCAGCTGTTAAGAGAGCTAGGCAAGAACCAGATGTCAGGAAGAGGAGGGGAGCATTCAGAGATGAGGCCAAGGATATGGAGCATCTTGCTGATGACTGCTGTGAGTTCCAGAGAGCACAGGGGAAGGGTTTCAGGCACTGGGGAAGGATGGGAGACAGGGTCAGGAAAGGGATGAAGAGGCCATATGACAATAAAAGTTGCAGGGATGATCAGTAACCTTGAAGTCCTGGGCTTCTCATGGTGACTGTTGTTAACGTAAACGTGATATCCCAAGGCTATGACTATAGGGAATGGGATGTGGGGAGAGCAGTGTGGATATTCGAGGACCCGGTTAAGGTCTCCCACCAGAGTCTTCTTGAAGGGTGGTTTTACCCAGAGCACAAAAGACTCCATTTTAATCCCAGCCAGAGTAGGGCCTCTCCTAATTCCAGGCACTCAGAGCTCATCCTTGTCCCTGCCTCAGGAGGGCTAAAGAACAGCAGAGGGTCATGGAGGGCTCTCCTGCTTTATTCAGTTTTGTGGATCATTTTACATATTTCACAGCATAGTGTCTCCTTTGCATCATATTTCTGCTGGTTACTTTGTGCCTGATAAAGAATCCTCCTTCACACCTTGGCCCTTTCTTCCCATTTCCCCATCTGAGCAGATGAAAGCTGCAGTGTGTGCCAGTCCAAGGGCAGAGTGTCTGCCATGTGCGTTATAGGACTCTACTCAGTGAAGATGCAGCCTGCAGGAAGGTGTTTGGTCTAAAGCCAGGGATCACCTCTACTGACCCAAGAAGCATTCAGTTCTATCTTCCAGTCAATCCAGAAGTGTTTCTATAGTACAAGCCAAAAAAAGAGTATGAAGTGCTGGTTAAGTGATCTATTTTGGGACATCTCATTTGTTTTTAACTCTTTGTGAGTACTTGACTTTTAATTCAAAATGATTCCTTGATAAGAATGATGCCTTGATAAGAATAATTCCTTGATAAAGCCTTAGTCTTTCTCCCTGTGGGCTGATGCTAGATATATTTGACAAAAGGACTTGATCTTAATTTTTAGGAAATCCTAAAATCATTGTGCTCAGGAAGGGAGAATATGGCATCTTGTCTTCTGTGACTGAAGCCTAATAATCTCTGTACCTCTGGCCTAGTATTGGCGTTTCTAGTTAGTATGGAAGAAACCCAATTTCTTCCATGTTCTAGAAACAGGTTTTATTCTTTTCTCAAAGAAAGAACCTCAATGTAGAGTATATATTTCTTAATTAAGAAGTGTTATGATGCATCTGATTGATAGCTCCTTACACCAGGTGAGCGGTGGACGAACAGCACAAGGCAGCAGTAGACGACTGGCCTGACCAGGATGCCATCACCCCTGCTCAGGATGCTGCCTGTAGGGTGACGGTTGCACAACATGGTTACTGCGATTGCGATCACTCACTTGTACACCTGAAATATGGTGCATTGGCAAGTGTTGTTTTCAAAAATGAATAGCGGTGCAGCCTGCTCAGTTGCTGGGCCGCGGGTCACCTGCTTCTACTGCTCCCTCTGTCCCCTCAGCTTGTGGTTCATGAGCTGTAGAAGTGAAGGAAATCTAAAAGTGAACTCTCCACTGAAAAAGCTGACTACTCTATGCCATCTATGAGGAAGTGCTGTACATGCAGATACAAAGGAAAAGCAGCTAATAAACCCTGAAGAATGTTTATTATGAAGAAGACGACAGTTTATTAATGAAGAAAGTATGATTTCAGTCTCATTATAGCATTTCATTACAAGGATTCGTTCTTGATAACAAAGCAATGTCGCTGTCCTGGTAAGTGACCTAAAGAAAAAGCATTTTGTTGATCAGTGTACAATAAATTCTGTGTAATGAATACTCTCTCTGCTGCTTGTTCACTTAACAGCCATTTGTCGTTACGAAGGAATTGTCTTCTGAACTGGAGATGGGCACGGGGTGCCAGGCTACTGCAGCAACTCTGAATGTTCTGCTCTCCCCGCCCGCAACTCCCGCTTCTTTAAAAATTCAACATTTCCCGCCCTTAGGGAGCTCACACTGAAGAGGTGGACCACTAGGCTGCTGACTACTGCAGGCTGAGCTCCTTGAAGGCAGAGCTCAGGAATTCTCATGGTCCTCTCTCTGTGTAACCAGCACCTCGCACAGTACCTGGTGCGCAAAAGCTGTTCAGTAGAAATTCTTTTTTTTTCATTTTTAATTTGGAAATAATTTCAAACTTTTAGAAAAGTTGCCGTGTAATACAGAGTGCACCCATATACCCTTTAGCCAGATTCATTTATTGTTAACATTTTTCCTCTTTTTGTGGCTGCCCTCCTCTCTCTCTCTTTGTGTGTGTGTGTGTAAAGTTTTTTTTTTTTTTTCTGGGACCATTTGGAAGTAAGTTGCATACCTCATGTTTCTTCTAAACACTTAAGTGTGTATTTCCTATATGAATAAGGATATTCTCTTCTGTAGCCATGGTACTATTACCAACCTAGTTGAATTTAACTTTGCTGCAGTATTTTTATCTATTTTACGTACTGCCCATAGGTCAGTTTTGTCACTTAACCCAACAATGCCCTTTCTAGCATTTTTCTTTTCCTCCACTACAGGATCCAGTCCAGGATCACTTATTCCATGAATTGTCATGTCTTTAGTTTCATTTACTCTGGAGCAGTTCCGTGGCCTCTTTGTATTTTATAACATTGAATTTTTTCACACATAGCTTTATTGATGTATAATTTACAGATGATAAAATTCACTGGCTTGAGCATGCAGCTGGATGATTTTTAGTAAATTTAGAGAATTGTGCAAACATGACCACAGTCCAGTTGTAGAACATTTCAGTTATCCTAGAAAAATCCATCCTGCCCTTTGTAGTCAATCCTCCACCCTCAAGCAACCATTAATCTGCTTTCTCTCATTGGAGATTTGCCTTTTCTGGATGTTTCTATAAATGGAATCATATGACGTGTAGTCTTTCGCATCGGGCTTCTTTCACAAAGTATAATGTTTCCAAGGTTCGTCCGTGTTCCCGCGTGCATCAGTATTTCACTCCTTTTAATTGCTGAGTAGTAGTCCATTGTGTAGATACACCATATTGTGTTCATCTGTTCACCAGTTGATGCACGTTTGGATTGGTTCTACTTTTTGACCCTTATGAATAATGCTGCTGTGTACATTATCACAAACAAGTCCTTGTGTGTATATACTTTTAATTTTTCTTGGATAGATACCTAAGAGTAGAATTGCAGAGTTCCATGATAATTTATATTTTAATTAAAAAAAATTTTTATTTTGCTTTAGGTGAAAGTTTGCAGTGCAAATTAGTTCCTCATTCAAAAATTTATACACAAGTTATTTTGTGACAGTGATTGTAATCCCCACAGCGTGTCAGCACTCTCCCCTTCTCCACCCCAGATTCCCTGCATCCATGTGTCCATTTTTCCTGTCCCATTCTGCCTTCTCGTCTCTGCTGTTCAGTCAGGTGTTGCCCATTGGTGTCGTATACTTGATTGAACTAAGAAGCACATTCCTCACGTGTGTTGTTATGTGTTTTATACACCTGTCCAATCTTTGGCTGAAAGGTAGACTTCGGGAGTGGCTTCAATTCTGAGTTAGCAGGGTGTCTGGGGGCCATAGTCTCAGGGGTTCCTTCAGTCTCTGTCAGACCAGTAAACCTAGTCTTTTTCTGTGAATTTGCATTTTGTTTTACATTTTTTCCCCACACTGTCCAGTACCCTCTATTGTGATCCCTGTCAGAGTGGTCAGTGGTGGTAGCCAGGCACTATCTAGTTCTTCAGGGCTTAGGCTGGTGGAGGCTGTGGTTCATGTGGTCTTTTAGCCCTTTGGACCAATATTTTCCTTTTGTCTTTTTTTTTTTTTCCTTTGCTCCGAATGGGATGGGACCAATAGATACATCTTAGGTCGCCATTCATAAGTTTTTAAGATCCCAGATGCTACTCACAAAAGTAGCACGCAGAACATTTTCTTTATGAGCTGTGTTATGCCAGTCAACCATGATACTCCCTGAGAGCATGGTATCCAGCTCTCAGCCCCAGTAACATGGTCCCTCAAGTGTTTGGATGTGTCTAGGAAACTTTTATGACTTTGCCTTTGTCAAGGTGTTCTGAGGTCCCTATATTGTGTGTCGTCTTTCCTTTAGCCAAAGTTAACACTTGTCTACTATCTAGTTAGTGACATCCCTTCCCCACCCCTCCCCTTCTTGTAAGATTGTTTTTTCTGTGTGTAAACCTTTTCTTGAGTTTTTGTAATAGTGGTCTTGTACATTATTTGTCCTTTTGTGATTGACTTATTTCACTCAGCATAATGCTCTCCAGATTCATCCATGCTATTAGGTGTTTTGTGGATTCCTCATTGTTCTTTATTATTGCATAGTATTCCATTGTGTGTATGTTGCATAACTTGTTTATCCGTTTTTCTGTTGTGGCACTTAGATTGTTACCGTCTTTTTGCTATTGTGAATAATGCTTCAGTGAATGTGAGTGTGCCTATGTCTATTCATGTGATGGCTCTTATTCTCTAGGATACTTTCCCGAGAGTGGGATTGCTGAATCATATGGTATTTGTATTCCTAGCTGTTTAAGGAGGTATCGTGTCATTTTCTATAGTTGTACCGTTTTACATTCCTATACCAGTCATGCATAAGAGTTCCAACCTCCTCGCAATCTCTCCAACATTTGTTATTTTCTGTTTTTCGATTGGTGCCAGTAATGCTGGGGTAAGATAGTATTTCATTGTAGTTTTGATTTGCATTTCTCTAATAGCCAATAACTGCCAGCATTTCCTCATGTGTTTGTTAGCTGTCTGAATGTTTTCTTTGGTGAAGTATCTGTTTATATCCTTTGCTGATTTTTTAAATGGGTTATTTGTCTTTTTATTGTTGAGGTGTTGAAGTATTTTATAGATTAGACCCTTGTGGGATGTGTCAGAGGCCAAAATTTTTTCCCGATCTGTAGGTTCTTGTTTTACACTTTTGGTGAAGTCTGTTGATGAGCATAAGTGTTTAATTTTTAGGAGCTCCCAGTTATCTAATTTATCTTCTGGTGTTTGTGCATTTTTATAGTTTGTATTCTGTTTATACCATATATTAAGGCCCATAGTGTCCCCATTTTTCCTTCCCAGCTGCTATGGGGCAGTTCTGCTCTGTCCTGTAGAGTCACTGTGAGTCGGAACCCATTCCACGGCACACAACAACAACAACATGCACGTAAAACAATTAAGAAACACTCCCAAACCGCACAGTGTTTTCATGAGCGTCGCAAGGTAGTGCTTACATTCATTATTATGAACCGTTGTACTTAACTCAAATTTTTATCATAATAGTCTTTATGGCAGGCAGTCTATTCTTAATTGTGAGTTGTCCATAAATTGGATGTTCATACCCTGGGGACTGTCTGTACTTAATCTGGCTAGGTGGTATTGATTGCCCTCCAGAAGGACCACCGTCCACCAGTAATTCTTGGAGGGCCTGTTTCCCTAAATCCTCACTCACAATTGGCATTCTCCAATTCTCTAATTTTTGCTAGGTTAAGATGCATGATGTGAAATCTCATTGTTATCTTTTTGCATGTCTTTGATCACCAATGATTTTTTGCAATTTTGCTGTGATTACCAGCAAATCGATGGAGTTTTACTGAATAGTAATCCTAGTCCTCATGGAGTCTTTCTGATGTCATCCCTCCCATCATCATCATTTCTCAGATCTAGCACAGCCCAAGGGTTTTCCTTCCTCCTTGGTTATAATAATTTTCCCTTCCTTGCACCTCATTTTTGTGAGGTGATAGGAAAGAGGGGAGACCATTTAGTTCGCCCTGTGTTTTGTTGCTGTGGGAAATAAGATTTCTACTGCTTTGTACCAGCAGTGAGTTCCAGAGGAAGTAATGGATGGCTTGAAAGGTGAGAACAAAGGCATGATGTCCCATGCAAGTGATGTCCCTTTGAAAATCAGCATTCAAGGAAAAGCAAGTGAAGAAGGCTGAAAGTGTGAGATGTGAGATGGGTTGCTAGGAATGGGGTCAGGGGGTATCTGGAGACCTCAAGGTCCAAGGAAGGAGATGATCCGGAAAGGAATATAGCTCTGGATGATGTGGGGTCTAGAGAAAGAGGAAGACTCATTGAGATTTGGAGAGGGAGGAAGGCAGAGGAGAATTTAAGGGTCTAAATTTTTTAATGTATGTATTTTTTAATAAAATAAAATACATGTAATAAAATACTTTTTTATTATTTTATTATGCTTAAGGTGAAAGTTTACAAAGCAAATTAGTTTTTCATTCAAAAATGTCTACATAAATTGTTTTGTGACACTGGTTGCAATCCCAGCAATGTGTCAGCTCTCTCCCCCTTTCCACCCTGGGTTTCCCATTCCCTTTTCATCCAATTTTTTCTGTCCCTTCCTGTCTACTCGTCTTTGCTTTTGGGCAGATGTTGCCCATTTGGTCTCATATACTTGATTGATGTAAGGAGCACATTCCTCACGTGTGTTACTGTTTGTTTTATAGGCTTGCTAATCTTCTTTTTTTAATCTTTGGCTGAAAGGTGACCTTCAGGAGTAGCTTCAGTCGTGAGTGTTCTGGGACCCTTGTCTCAGGGGTTTTTCTAGTCTCTGTCAGACCAGTAAGTCTGGTCTTTTTTGTGAATTTGAATTTTGTTCTCCATTTTTCTCCCAATTTTTTTTTTTAGTGTCCTGGACCCTCTACCGTGATTCCAGTTGGTGAAAAATACATGTGTTCTATAAAATGCATTCTACAAAATTAAGTTGAAAGTCATAGTGTCGATTCCCAGAGGATTTACAGTCTATTAGCAGGGCTTTTTGGACATGTTGTCAGGAGGGATGAGTCCCTGGAGAAGGACATCATGCTTGGCAGAGTACAGGGTCAGCGGAAAAGAGGAAGACCCTCACCCAACGAGGTGGATTGACACAGTGGCTGCAACAATGAGCTCAAGCATAGCGGCGATTGTGAGGATGGCTCAGGACCGGGCAGTGTTTCATTCTATTGTGTGTTGGGTCACTATGAGTTGGGACCGACTCGATGGCACCTAACAACAACAACAACAAAGCAGGGCTCTTACTTTCTTTAGAAGATGTGAGTTGGAAGAGGCTAATGACAACACTTTTAAAATATGTGCTAGAGTTGCGTGACTAATTCCATAGCTTTCAACTTTATTCTACCCGCTTCTCCAGAAGAATGGGCGAATAGGTAAAAGATGATTAACAAGAAAGCAATTAAAGAGATAAACAGCTCAGAGCAGTGGTTGTCCACTTGCCATTTCAGACATTGCCATTGTCATATCAGTGCCTAACCCTCACTTGTTTTGCCCTCACTACAATGAGCACATTTTATTGAGACCTGGTCCATTTTATCTTGTAGGCAGGGCCCTCTGCAGACAGTTGCTTACTGAACTGCTCCCACTTGGCCTTTGAGCTCAGCCATGGCAGACCTGAGGAGCCGAGGGGAAATGCTGTTGAAGAACAGGGTGTAAGGCCCTTAAAACCTGCAGCTCTGGTCTTGGCTAGCTAACATCCCTGAGCTTCCCTTACTCTGCACCTTTCCTCCCTGGGGTTCCCGGTCCTTGAGTCTAGAAAACTCAGGTAGTCATTTAACAGCTAAACTAAGAGGCCGGAGTGAAAGGTTAAGATGGAGAACAGATAATAAATCAGTGAAGGGATGAAAATAATTCCTGTGGATAGGTGGCAGAAGATGGCTCAATCAAGGCATTCATAGAGCCATAAAGGTTAAAAGGAAATAGAACTTTCCTGTAAAGGCAGGTGAAGGTGCTAATGGTAATAATAATCACTTACGTAAACGTGTCTGTTTTTTTACAGTTCTGAGTTCTTTTCACGTTTGAGCAATCAGGGTTGTGACCACCATCCTTCTGACACATAGAGGAGGCTGAGGTACATATGGGCAGAGGGACTTCCTCAAGGTCTCTTGGAAGCTGATACTGGAGTAGCTTGTTGATATTTCCGTGACAAAATGGTGGAGATTGAGGTGACAGTGCCTGGGTACAAGCAGCTGACATTAAATAGGAGGACAGGAAGAAAAAGGATGTTAAAGGAGCAGAAAAACTGCAGAAGCAGAATGTGTAATGAAAAAAATGAGCTGTCTTTGTAGCGTTCAGTCTCTACTAAGGCCCAGTAACAAGCCAAAAGCAGTTTCTCAAAAGGAGAGTAGTTACCTTCAGAGGATGCCAGGGCTTTGCTCCAAAATCCTAAGGGTCTGTGCAGTGATTCACCAATAGGGGCCTGCCAGAGACTCCGTACAGAATCTCCATCTGCCACCGACACTTCAAGCACCATTGAATCAGCTGGATCATACGGTCCAAGTGGCAGAGCAGCTTGCACAGCAGCCTGAACCTGTTGCAGAGCCTTCTCTTTTTCTGGGCCCCATTCAAAAGTAGCAGCTTTTCCAGTCACTTGGTAAATATGCTGGAGTAGCACACCCAAATGAGAAATATGTTGCCTCCAAAATCCAAAGAGGCCCTTAGGCATTGTGCCTCCTTTTTAGTTGTGGGAGCAGCCAGATGCAATAACTTATCCTTCACTTTAGAAGGATTATCTCCCCATGCCCCATACCACTGGTTCCCTAAAAATTTCACTGAGGTGGTAGGAGCCTGAATTTTTGTGGGATTAATTTACCATGCACTAGCAGGCAAATGTTTTACCAGTAAGTCCAGAGTCATTGATACTTCTTCCTTACTATGTCCAACCAGAGTAATGTCATCAAGGTAATGGACCAGTGTGACATCTTATGGAAGGGAAAGGCAATTAAGGGCCCCTGCTGACTAATTTGTGACATAGGGCTGGAGCGATCATGGAGCCCTAAGGCAGGCAAGTGAAGGTGTATTGCTGGCCTTGCCAGCTGAAGGCAAACTTCTGATGGTCCTTCCAAATAGGCACGGAGAAAAAGGCATTAGCCCACTCAATAGCTGCAGACGAGTTACCAGGACATGTATTAATTTGCTCAAGCAATGAAACTACATCTGGCACAGCATCTGCAATTGTAGTCACAACCTGGTTAGGTTGTTAATAATCTACTGTCATCCTCCAAGATCCATCTGTTTTTTGCACGGGCCAAATAGGCAAGTTGAATGGGGGATGTGGTGAGAATCACCACCCCTGCATCCTTCAAGTCCTTGATGGTGGCAGTAATGTCTGCAATTCCTCGTGGAATGCAGTATTGCTTTTGGTTTACTGTTTTCCTAGGTAAGGGCAGATGTAATGGCTTCCACTTGGCTTTCCTTACCAAAATAGCCCTTTCTCCATTTGTTGGGGATTCAGTGTGGGGCTTCTGCAGGTTGTTGAGTATGTCTATTCCAATAATGCATTCTGGAACTGGGAAAATCACTACAGGGGGATTCCAGGACCCACTGGACCTACTGTGAAACAAACATGAGCCAAGACTCTGTTAATAACTTGACCTATATATGTCCCCACCCTGACTGGTGGGCTACAGTTCCATTTTGGGTCTCCTGGAATTAGTGTCAGTTCAGAGCTAGTATCCAGTAATCCCCAAAAAGTCTGATTATTTTCTTCTCTCCAATGAAAAGTCACTCTCATAAAAGGTTATACATCCCTTTGAGGAAGGCTAGGAGAGAGAATAACAATATAAATTTTTGGCAGTGTGTTTGAGCCCTTCCTCATGGGGACCTGGCCTTCCCTTCATTCAAGGGGTTGTGGGTCTTTAAATTCTCTCAGGTATGGGAGTTGACTGAGGGCGATTTGAGTTAGACTGCTGTTCACCTGACCTAGAATTCATCTGTTTGTGCAGATAAGTAAATAGTAGATTTCATCTCTATTTCACTCCTAGGAATACCATGACTAAGGAGCCGTATGTCCATATAAGTCAGACTATTCTGATTACTGCTGTGACTCTGCTGTCCATTACTGTTACCATGCCCACCTTGTCCTTCTCGATTGAGTGCCACCACTTGGCCCCTGCTATCACAGGGTCCGATCAGCCCCATTGTATTTAGCTGTCTTAATTCAGTTAGGGCAGTTCCCACTGTCAAATCTGATTTACATAAAATAGGAATCACAGCAGTCTTCAAGAATGCTGGATTTCCCTTCATAAATTTGTTCCTCACAGTTGTGGTAAAAGTGTGTTTTTTGGGCATTCCATGTGTGGGTGTGTGGGTTTAACCTGATAAATCCACCTTAGCATTTTCCCTAAGCCTCTGAATACCTTCTACAGTATACCAAGGCAGGTCTGGGACTTCAACTTGATTTAGTGCAGGCCACTGCATAATCCATGCTTCAGCAACCCAACCAAAGGAACTATTAGATCTTTCCCTAACTTCTCGAGCTAAAACATTGAATGAAGAACTGTGCTTAGTGGACCCATATCAATAAACTCAGACTGATCCATCTTTATGTTCCTTGCAGCATTATCCTACACCCTTAATAACCATTCCCACATCTATTCCCCAGGTTCCTGTTTGTACATATTAGAAAAGTCAAGCAGTTCTCTTGGAGTGTAGCGTACCTCCTCCTGGGTCACACTTTGTACTTCACCTTTTGGGGCTTGCTGGGACTTAAGTCTAGTTATAGATCTAGAAGTCAGAATCTGTAGTGTGGAATTGTTTTGAGAACATTCAGCATTGCGTTGTAAAACATCTGCCTCAGATGATGCCCCAGGCAATGAATCAGGCAAGGGCTCTTTAGAGGCAGCCGGGCTAGGGCTAATCTCATTAGATGGAAGTGGAGGGGCTAATGCTTTTACTGGGCAGGGTGGTGTAGCAAACAGACATGACGTCATCTCTTTCAAGTGGTGCCTGCATATCATGCAGAGAAACATCTGCAAACCAGACACCAGTTTTCTCTTCCTCAGTCAACTGACCATAAGGCCATAGATGAAGACTAAGAAAGGCCAGGTAATGTAACAGGAGTGGAGACCATGGGCATTTGGGCCATTTCTGCATGCGACTTACTTGGGCCTTCAGGTCCTGCTCAGGCGCGATATCCTGTATACCACTTCCGTTTAATAATGGAGTTCTGCTGTGCACATCTGGCTTTATGGCTCTGTAATCAGACAACACCCAGTTCATGATGGGCAGCTCAGGCGCATGGTGACTTGGTGTCCCATGGTTAAGTGTTCAGTCTCTACTAAGGGCCCGTAACAAGCCAAAAGCTGTTTGTCTAAGAGTGGTTAAATGCAGAGGATGGCAGGGCTTTGCTCTAAAATCCTAACGATCTGCACTGTGATTCACCAATAGCAGCCTGCCAAAGACTCCAAACAGCATCTCTATCTGCTGCTGATGCTTCCAGAACCATTGGCTCTGCCAGGTCATATGGCAGAGCAGCTTAGACACCAGCCTGAACCTGTTGCAAAGCTTTCTCTTGTTGTGGGCACTGCTCAATACTAGCAGCTTTTCAAGTCATTTGATAAATAGGCTGGAGTAGCACACCCAAATGAGGGATATGATACTTCCAAAATCCAAAGAGGCCCAACAAGTGTTGTGGCTCCTTTTTAGTAGTAGGAAGGGCCAGATACATCAACTTATCCTTAACTTTAGAAGGAATATCTCAACATGCCCCACACCACTGAAGCTCTAGAAATATCACTGAGATGTAAGCACCTAGATTTTTGTCAGAATAATTTTCCACCCTCTAGCATGCAAAGGTCTCACCAACAAGTCTAGAGTATTGATATTTCTTTCTTACTAGGTTCAGTCAGCATAATGCCATTAATGTAATGGACCAGCGTGACGTCTTTTGGAAGGGAAAAGCGATCAAGTTCCCTGTGGAACTTGAGAGTTAATGTACCCCTGAGATAAAATAATGAAGGTGTATTGCTGGCCTTACCAGCTGAAGGAAGACTACTTCTGTTGGTCTTTTAAAACATGGATAGAGAAAAAAGCATTGGCTAGATTAATGGCTGCATACCCCAGAAGATATATTAATTTTCAGGCCACATCCCCAAGGAAACTTTTCTTCCAACTGATCGGCTGCTCACATCAGATCACAAAATGGAGGAGGATTACATAATTTTTGCCAAATCCCTGAGAATCATGGCCTCCCCAAGTTGACACGTAACACTAACCATCACAGTGGTGATGAAAGTGTTCTAGAGTAGATAACTGGTGATGGTTGAATAGGATTGTGAAAGCAGGTAAAGCCACTCTATTACACACTTTCAAGCTATTTAAACAAAACTTTATTTAATGAGAAATCTACCAGTTAATATAGTATAAACTCTAAAGTATAAATTGAGCTGGAAAAATATTACAACAAAAGCAAAAAAAATACCTACTGAGGCGAGAAGAAGAAAATGCCTGGTTCTGAGGCTGATGTTTCCTGGCTGTGAATGAGGAGCTCCTGTTGAGGAGGTATGGCAACTGGCTCTGCCTCTGGTGCCCAAGGCAGAGCTAGAGGTGGAGAACCTAATAGCCTATGGGGCTCCAGTGTTGGAGTAGGATCAGGACTGATATCAGCTGTTTGTCCGGGAGCCAGTTGGAGGTGGCCCAGGATGGAAATCCACCCTTCCAGCTGACTCTTTGTCTAGTGCCACTACTGGACCTGGTGATGAAAGAGCTGGTGCTCTAAGGATTTTCAGTGTTGGTGCCGGAGCAGTTGGCTGAGGAACCATTTCTGTAGGTGGCCCAGAATGGAAATCGGGCCCTCCAGCAGGCTCTTCTCCTGTGCCCGGCCAAAGATCGAGATGGAGGGTTGTGGGCTACGTTGAGCTCTGGTGTTTCTGCAGGTACAGGAGTAGGATTGACATCAGCCAGTGGTCCAGGAGCCAGAATAAGAGTCTGATCTTCCAGCTGGCTGTCCATTTGGTACCAGCTTTGGAGCTGGTGATGGTGATCTTTGGAGCTCCAGTGTTAGTCCAGGCTTGTGATGGACCTCAGCAGGTGGTCCAGGAGCTCATTATAGTCTTGGCCCAGGGAGATAATCCAATCTTTCAGCAGGCTCTCTGTCAGGTGGCAGTGCTCAACTTGGTGATGTTGGAATTGTTGTTTTACCCAGCTCCAATGTTGCTGCAAGAGCAGGATCTGACTCAGGAAGTGGTCCTTGAGTCTGTTCTGGAAGTTGCCCAGGGTGAAAACCCAGCTCTCTTGAGGGCTTTCCATCCTTTGATGGGGTGGGCGGTGCTCTATTGAGCTTCGGTGTCGGTAGAGGATCAGGATCGACATCACCAGGTGGTCCAGGATCCGGCTAAGGCGGTGGCCCTGCTTAAGAATGTGAACCTCCAGTGGGTTATCCATCTGCTGCCAGAGCTGAAGCTCGTGATGGAATAGCTGGTGCTCTGTTGACCTCCTGTCTTGGAGCAGGAGCTGGATCGATGTCAGCTGGCGGTCCAGGATCCCGTTCTGGAGGTGGCTCCGGATGGGAATCCACCTCTCCATCTGACTCTCCATCTGATGCTGGTGGTGGAGCTGGGGGAAGACCTGGGCTCCATCAAACTCCAGTATTGGAATAGGAGCAGGAGCGGGATTGACATCAGCCAGTGGTTCGGGAGCCAGTTCTGGAGGTGGCCCAGGAGAGGGATCCACCCGTTCCCAGCTCTCTATCTGGTGCCAGTGCTGGAGCTGATGACACAATAGGTGGTGCTCTATGGTGCTCTGGTGCTCATACAGGAGCAGAATGTACCCCAGGAGATTGTCCAGGAGCTGGTTCTTGGGGCAAAGTTAGCTCTTGAGCTCCTTTTGCAGTTGGTGCTGGCCCCGGCTCTAGAGCTGCAAGAGGAGAAAGGTTCACCAACATGACTGCCGTTCCTCATGCTTTCCCAGTGATGGAAAACAACCCAGTGCCACGAAGAGAAGCCCATTCCCAAGATTTCCACCCCAGGAAGTCTTCCCAGACTGTAGTCCACCAGAGGAGGTTCTGAAGTTACTCTGAACACTGGTTCAACCCCAACCTCTGGGGGTCTTCCCCCCTGCCCCTCAGAAGCTCACATGCAGTCATGCCCAGTCTTCCTCACCCTCTGGCTCTGCCTCAGTGACCTCCATTTGATACAGCTGTGCCAAGAGAGGTTGGGCACAGTGTTCCAGATGTGAGCCTGCCATGTTCACCTGCACATACTCCACCACGAGCTTTAGGCAGGGGAAGTCCGGGGGCTGATTGAAAATCTCTGAGCATTCCTTCAGCCATGTGCCCAGGATAAAAGAGATGGCTCTGGGGGTGGGTGGTGAAGAGCAGGGTCAGAGGCCTGGCTTTTCCCACCATACTGCCCTCCGAGGACACCCCTGCAAGGGGCCAGTCCCTCTGTCTGCCCCTGACTTTCCAAAGGTCAGCAGCACCCTGCATCATGCCCTCTGGCTGCCAGGACAGTGGCAGGACAGGAGGCTAGCACAGAGCCTTGTCCCACGGAGCTCCCCATCAGTGTTCTGACCGACTATCACTCCTCGGGGAGCCTGAGTTACATCCCTTTCTGTCCCCTGGCCCTCTCTCCACTGGACGGTAACCCTCTAAGGGCACGGAGATGCATGTCTGCATGTTCACCTCACAGCCTGGCACACAGTAGTGCTCCAGGATTATCTGATGCTGGGCAACACACGGAGTCTGTCCCCTGACCCAGATGCGCAGGTCCTCAGGCCCTCCTCTTAGCGTGTGCACCAGCATGCTGCCTGGTTCTCTGCATGTGTGTGAGGGTCTCTTCTCCCACGGACACTGTTCTCCCCTGGGACAGGGGCCCCGCATGCAGCTGAGCACCCGCGACTGGTGATCGGGATTTGGGAGCAATTTTCTCCACCCCCTGTCCCCCCAGACCTCCTGTTTTGGACCCCAAACAGAGGAGGGGGCAACCGGTGATGTGAGGGAATAGTGGGAAGATGAATTCTCTCAGGGGCCTCTCTGTGCCTTGAGCCTCCCCTCTGCTCTCCGGGATGCCCAGGTTCCACTCCCAGTTCTCTATGACTGTTTACATCCTGCAGGGAGCTCCCCTAAACTCATCCCTGTACTAGAATCTAGATACGTGGGGCCCCAGGTCTGCCAACCCTAATCCAGACACCAAAATCCAAAACCAAACCCAGTGCCATGAAATCGATTCCAACTCATAGCGACCCTATGGGACAGAGTAGAACTGCCTTACAGAGCTTCCAGGGAGTGCCTGGTGAATTTGAACTGCGGAATCTTTGGTTAGCAGCCATAGCACTAAACCACTACGCCACCAGGGTTTCCCCCAATCCAGACACAGGCCCCCTAAAACCTCCACCCTTCTGTAGAGATAGGAGCCCCTCCTTCACCACCCAAAGTCCACTCACCCTTTCAGCTGCTCCTGGGGCTCACCGTACTCAGCAGAATAGGTGTGGTTACATCCATACCTAGAGGTGATGTGAGGGTGTCACATCTAATGCACTGTGGGCACTACCTGCTTAAGATATCTCGTGTTCCTGTGTGACTCTCAGACTGGAGGCCCAGGATGGCAGGGCTGCCTATCTGCTTTGTTCAGTGAAAAATGCTAAGTACGTAGAACAGTGCGTGCAATAGTAGGGGCTTCGTGGATAATTGGTGAATGAGTGAACCCAACCAGCACCTTCCCAGGTGTCTGAGAGTCCTGGGTCCCCTCTACGAGCATCCATGGATCCCTGTTCTGGTTATATAAAAAAAAAAAAAAAATCAGGCACCCACTAAATGGAATCTCCACCTCCCCTTTACAAATGGGAAGTAGGTTTGCTCAAAGGCATGTAGTAAATAAGGGGTGAGGCAGACAGCTTCTTCATGGGAGAAAGGAAAATAATAAACGTGAACATTTCAGTCCTTCCAGCACCCTTTACCATAGAGCTGGGCTCCGGGTACACACTTTCGATGGCTTATCCCGTGTGGTCCTGACAGTAATTCTAGTTGATTGGACATTTACCACCCCACTTCTCAGGGGAGAAAACTGAGGCACTGAGTGGTGAAGTGACATTCTCCAGACTCACAATTGGTAGGAGGTAGAGTCCCCATTAGGCTGTGGAAGGCAGGGCACTCACCTTTGGAGCAGCTGGTCTAGGACCTGCTGGGTGGTGGTGTAGGTTCTGTAGGCTCCCAGAAAGATTTCGATGTAGGAGATGTCACCCTTTAGGTAGGCGGGCACCAGGAGCTCCACCAGCTTCTCCAGCGAGCCTTTCTTGAACGTTTCCATAACCCGGGCCTCATCCAGATCCGCATGTGAACTGTAGACACACTGGGGTGGACAAAGTGGGGACATACTGTCAGAGGCAGCCCACGAACCACCAGGAGGGTTGGGGGCCCGGAGCTTGGACCAGGAACTCCCTCTCCCTCAGTGACCTGTTGCGGGAGGTGGAACATGAGTGCCTTCAGCAGGAAACAGGACTCAGCTTTCCAGGCAGAATTGGAGGTAGGAGATGATTAAAAACGTTAGGAACCTGAAATGATTTTATTAACTAAAGTAACCATTGTATCTCCCCGTAGAAAGAACAGTATCCCACTGTGTCCTCACAAAACACCCCATTCCAGAGATGTGAAAACAGAGGCTTGGTGATATCCAGTATCTGCTCGAAGTCACCTGGTCAGAACCCGGAACTGTGTGACACTAGGTTTCCCTGATGTCTCTTCTGTGCTGTGTGAGGGTTGCTCTGCTCCTGACTCAGAGGGGAACATCTGGTGCAAGCTCACTCCCTCCCAGCTGCAGACAGTGCACAGAGCGGACACACCCATGAGATAAGCAAGACACGGATTTTTCTTCCTGTGCATTAAAGGGGTTTTTGAGAACCCGAAGCTATGGAGCACCCAGATCCAGCCCAGGGTGAGAGCCTGGAGATCCTGGAGAACGGAGAATCTGACCAGATGGCTCAGGGAGGACAAACGTGAATGGTTGGTAAAGGATTGAGAGGTGGCTCAGCTTCTCAGGGACAACAAATGCCTCAAAACCACCCTGCAGTTTTATTGGCCACCCTGACAGCAGACTGGCAAAATGGAAAAGAACCATAACACCGTGACAGGCTCAATGCAGAGACGCAGCTAGCATCACAAACTGCTCGGCCCCAGGGCTGCGACCGCTGTTTTGGGAAAGAGTCTGGCTCTAGTGATCCTAACTTGAAATGTGCACATCCTTCCCCAGCATGCCACTCCTGGGGGTCTGTCCTGGGTGGGTCACTGTATGAGGACACACGTAAGCGTTCCTGCAGCCCTGCTGAAAGGGCAGCAGAAGGAATCAGTCCAGGGCCAGCAGCAGTGAGAGGCTCAGTCCCTGTGGGGATAGGCCTCCCTTCTGGAACATTCTGCAGCGAGTCAGGATACAGCCCCTGACCTGAAAGGGTCATGTGATGTGTTCCCGGAGACTGCAGGTTGTAGAAAACGGTGTGTAATAGTCTGAACCCTGCACTTTAGGGTAAAAGAAGCCTGCTAAGTGTGATGATGTGTGAAGCTGGGAGAAGGTGTGGAAGGACAGTCCAGCCTACTGCTCCCTGGGCCCTGGGGTTGGAAGTTAAACACTAAAACAGCAGCAACATGCAAAAGGTGCATGAACTTAAGTGAGGACAGTAAAAAAAACTGGTTCCTGATATTCCTACAAATATGGGAAGAGTGACTTTGTAGCTGGCCAGGGCAGGGAGAGCAGCGGGGAGGGGAGGAAGATTGATTCCTTTGGGAGGGGACTGGGGGCCCTCGAGACGGAAAGTCCTGGGGAGGACCTGAGATCTACAGGGTAGTTTCTGGGGCCCGGGCCCCCTCTGGTCGTCTCGGGGCCCTGGGTGGGGACGCCACTCCCCTCCCCCTGCACTCACCCAGAACCTGTGCCAGCCCTTCCTGGCCCCTTTCCTGGGGTAGACCGAGTAGATGACACCATTCTCCTTCTCCTTGGGGATCTCCTGCGGGCAGTTCTGCAGAAACAGTGCCAGCAGTGGCCAGGGAGGCATCAAGACCCGCTCCGAGCTGCCTGCTTCCCTCTCTGCCCCTCAAACCCTTGTGCCTCCGAGGAGCTCCCAGTTCCCACATGCTGGATGGGTCGGCCTGCGGGCTTCACCATCCAGCCCTGACCAAGTCCATGGATAGAAAAATCAACCTCTGCCTATTGCAGCAGGATCTGGCAGAAGCTGGGCAGGCACAGGGTCTGCAGTGGCCCTGGCAATGCCAGCAGCTAGGGCTGCACGTTCACTGCCACACTCAGGGTGAGCTGGATCTCTGAGAAGGCCCAGGTGAGAGTGCTGACTCAGCCTGTGACCCCGAGAGTCCCTCCCTAAGGCCTGGTCTGAACTGGAACCCCTGGGTAGACTTATATCCCAGTGTTCTGTGTTAGCAGGGTGGTCAGGGCAGGAAAGTGAAAGAGGCCTCCACATTTGCCAGCCCAGCCCCCAGGCTCCCCAGGGCACTGAACCTGATGGAATAGTCCCAGCCACAGTTAGACTCAGCCGCATGAACCCAGTATGGTGAGAGACCGTGGGGGTGGACCTAGGGGTTGCCCTCAAGGTGTGCTAGTCCTGAAGCAGCAGCACCATTTTCATCATCCTTATTATCACTCCTCCTCTCCCAGATCTCCCCAGATCACATGGTGCCTCCTTCCCTGACCCCTACCATCTCTCTCCCAGATGGACCCTGCCTCAGCCAACAACTTTCTGCCTCATCAGTTCTGTCCACATTTCCTCCCAGCCCCCATTACTGGGGACCCCATGAGGACAAGGGCTGGCATGGCCTGGGGAATGGTATGAACTTGGGGATGGGTGTGGATCTGCCCAGGTGGGATCACAGTGGTGGCCTGGCCTGGATTGGCAGCCCTGGGCCATCCTGTGTTACCTTTGGATTCTTTTTGGTGAATGGCCTGAGCTTTCGTGGTTGGGGGACAAGACCATGTCTCAGCCTTGTTGAAAGTGTTGAACTCCTCGGTCTCTCAAGCTTTGATACAAGGGAAGATGGGAGACAACAAGAAAATATGTTCCTAGTTTGAGTGTCCCCACTCAAGTGAGCTGGGTAGGGGGCTGGTCACCAGGGTTCCAAGTTCTATATACTCTGTCGTCAAGGAAGTGAGGTCACGTTCTGGCCTCCTGACTTGGGCCTGATGTCAGTTAAGACCTCCCCAAAGTCCCCTCTGTGCTGCTGAATGCTCACCTCTCCCCATGCCATCTCCATAACTGTACACAGTGACACCAACACAGCCCTCGCCTGCCTCGAGAACCTGGGGAAGGCCTGGGCGTATCCCGGGCCCTAGCTTTGAGCAGACAGAGCTGGGTTCAGACAAAGCTCATCCCTCTCAACCAGTTTGTGACCCTGGACAAGTCTTTGTGGTTTTCAGAGCCTCCCCAGTGCCTCTACCTACACAATAGGGATCATTCTAGCGTCTTCTTCCTAGGAACCTCAGCAGAGATATGTGAGGCAACACCTATCGAACCCGTGGGCTGGCATTACCTGTAGCTAGTCAGGGGTGGATTATCTAATAGGCAAGGTAAGCACATGGCTTACCTGCTTACCAGATCATCTGTAATGAACATTTTCACCTTTTTATATTTTTTCATTGCATCTAGTACTCTGCTTCTAGGTATGGCTGGCACCTGCCTTTCCAAACCCCACAGCCCCTTCCTATATAATCAAAGCCTCTTTTCAGATATACAGTCCCTGACGGGGGGCAGATGACCCTGTAAGCAAGGTAAGCACAGGTCTACTTGTGCTTACTTTCTAATCTTTAGTGAACAATTTCACATGGGTTTTGCCACATCAAAGATGTGGTGTTCACCACCGTGCTTACCTTGCCTATTGGATAATCTGCCCCTGTACCTAATGCACAAACTCAGAGATGGAAGAATTTCAAGCAGGGGTGGGAAGCAGCATGGAGTACATCTCCAAACAGGGCTGGGCTCTGGTGCTGTGAGCTTGGGAAAGTCACTTCCACTCTTGGTCTCATTTCCCCAATCTGCACTAGGATGGGGTTGGAATTAAATGAACGTCAGATATTGTCACCCTGTGCATAAAACCCTTCAGTAACTCCCTTTATATAGAATCTGACAGTGTCTCATCTCAGAGTAGGGGGTGAACAGCCTGCACATTGGCTCCCAACAATCCTACCTCCTGGTCTCCACATCCTCCCCCACTTTGGATTGGACTCAGGGACTCGCTTCTCAAGAATGTTGTTGTTAGGTGCCACTGAGTCGATTTCAACTCATAATGACCCCATTTGGGGCAATGTTTCTTGGTTCTCTTTTATTCTCTCTCTCTTTCTCAGTTCTCTCTCTCTGTCTGTCATTTATTTCTCTCTCTTTGCCCAGGAAGGAGCTGTGATGTATGACCTGCCCATGGAGAGACTTATGTGACAAAGACCTGAGGGAGGGTCCTGATCAACAGACAGAGAGGGAGTGAGGCCCTCCAGACCAACAGCTCACAGAGTCCTGCTCATAACATGGAAGTGAGTAGGGAGCAGATCCTCCCCAGTCAAGACTCAGTTGAGACCACAACCACAGGGTCCTGAGAACTTGGGGCAGTCACCAGGTAAGCCATGCCTGGATTCCTGGCCTACAGAGACTGTGTGCTGTGTTGTGTTGTGAGTCATTAGTTTTGGGGGTGTTGTTATCACAGAGCAGGAGATAACTCCTCCAGCCCACCAGGTCATGGATCCTGGACCTGTCCTCCTCCTTCCTGCCTCCTCTCCTCCTCAGTTCCCTCTAGCCATACTGGCTGCATTTCAACCCCCATTCTGGACAAACTCACATCTGCCTCCCAGTCTCTGCACCAGCTGTATCTTCTCCCTGGTACACTGTCCCCAGACTCGTGCAGGGCTGGTCCCTCCTGTCATTCTGGTCACGCATAAATGTCACTGTAATGAGGTCTTTTGGACCACACACGAGCCTTATCTCACAGCACCTTATTTTCTCTATAAAATATGCTTTTCTCTTTGCATGTACTTGTTTCCATTCTTTTATCCATCTTCGTGTCTCCCCTACAGATTGTGACCTCCTGGGGACAGGGACGTCGTGGATCCTTTTCAGAACCAGCCCCTGGACCACCTGCTGATGTTGATCCTGCCCCTGTGCTAACGCTGGAGCTCCATAGTGCACCAACTATTCCGTCACCAATATCAGATGGACAGACAGCTGGAGGGGTAGGTTTGAATCCTGTGCCACCTCCAGAAATGGCTCCAAGGCCACCTCCTGGTATCGATTCTGCTCCTGCTCAACATCAGAGCTCTATAGAGCGCCAGGTCCTCCATCTCCAGCTGTGCCTCGGTCACCAGAGGTTGAGTCATTTGCTGCACATCCTCCACAGCCACTCCTCATTCACAGCTAGGGAATTTCAGCTCCAGAACCACATCTTTTCTTCAACTCACCTGAGTGGGAATTTTTTTGATTTTGTCGTAGTATTTTTCCAGATCACTTTATATTTTATACTATTTTAACAGGTAGATTTCTCATAGAATAAAATGTTTTAATAGTTTTAAAGCATGTAGCATAGTGGCTTTATGTACTTTTACAATCTTATTCAACCATCCTCAGTATCTACTTCAGAACATTTTCATCACCACTGTGATGGTTAATGTTATGTGTCAGTTTGGTTAGGGCATGATTCTCAGGGGTTTGGCAGAAATTATGTAATCAGTCTCCATTTTGTGATCTGATGTGAGCAGCCAATCAGTTTGGAAGAGGAGTTTCCTTGCAGGAGTGAACTGCAAATTAACACACCTCCTGGTACCTGGTATGCAGCCATTAATCTGGCCAATGCGTTTTTCTTCATCCCTGTTTAGAAGGACGGGTCCCTCTTGGTAAATCACTGTGCAGATCTGTAGGATTTTGGAGTAAATCCCTGCCATCCTCTGCATTTAACTACTCTCCTTTTGAGAAACAGCTTTTGGCTTGTTACTGGGCCTTAGTAGAGACTGAACGCTTATCCATGGGCCACCGAGTCACCATGTGGCCTGAGCTGCCCGTTATGAACTGGATGTTTTCTGACCCACAGAGTCATAAAGTTGGATGTGCCCAGCAGCACTCCATCATTAATTGAAGTGGTATATACAAGATCGGGCCTCAGCAGGACCTGAAGGCACAAGTAAGTTGCATGAGGAAATGCCCAGATGCCATGGTCTCCACTCCTGCCACATACCTTTCATCTCCCAGTCTGCACCTGTGGCCTCATGGGAGCTCTTTATGGTCAGGTGACTGAAGATGAGAAAACTCATGCCTTGGTTACAGATGGTTCTGCACAATATGGAGGCACTCGTTGAAAATGGAGAGCAGCAGCACTATAGCCCCTTGCTGGGACCTCCCTGAAGAACAGTGGGGAAGGGAAATCCTCCCAATGGGCAGAACTTTGAGCTGTGCACCTGGGTGTTCACTTTGCTTGGAAGGAGAAATGGCCAGATGTGCGATTGTATGTATACTGATCCATGGGCTGTGGCCAGTGGTTTAGCTGGATTGTCAAGGACTTGGAAGGGCACAATTGGGAAACTGGAGATAAGGATTTATGGGGAAGTGGTATGTGGATATACCTCTTTGAATGGGCCAAAGAAGTGAAGATATTTGTGCCTTATGTGAATGCTCACTAAAGAGTGACCTCAGCAGACGAAGACTTTAACAATCAAGTGGGTAGGATGACGTGTTTTGTGGAAACCACTCATTCTCCTTTCCCAGGTACTCCCATCATTGCTCATGAACAAAGCGGCCATGATGGCAGGGATGGAGGTTATGCATGGGCCCAGCAACATAGACTTCTACTCATCAACGCAGACTTGGTGACAGCCACTGCCAAGTGCCCAATCTGCCAGCAGCAGAGACCAACACTGAGTCCCCGATATGGCCCCACCCCTCAAAGAAGCACCCAACTTTCCACGGGCCATAAAATGACAGTGTTCTTCAGCTGGTTCAGCTTCTTCAGGAAGAGAAGTGTTGCTTCTTTGAACTCATGAATAAGAATATCCAGGGATGCTTCGAGTCTTTATGGACTATCAGATGTTCTGTGGAAACTATTACAAACCCTGATTGGAAAAATCACAGCACTGTCTTCTGAGGTTTCTAGAAAAGCAAATTTCCTGCAAGTTATCTTTTGATCAAAAGCTCCTAACTTGGGCCCTGTATTCTTTACTATGGATACAAATGACTGTGTTAAGGTGAACATATGGTATATAATCCTTCAGGCATATACTTGGGTTGGACAGAATTGTTATTAAGGGCAAATGGTATATATGATAACCGGCTGAAGTTTTATGAGTAATGATTTATATTCCAGTGTATCTGTATCTCAGCCTATACCTATTAGCACGAAACATTCTGTATTCAGAGTTTCTGAGGAAAAAATTAAATCCAGCCCGGTTTATAGATGCTGCAGCGTTGAATATGGGCATCAGAAGGAAATGGACAATATAGCTTACTATTCCAACTTTAGGCTGTTTCCTGTAATGAAAGTATCCTTAGCGCACATAATTTCAAGCTGTGTATCTTGGTCAGTTTGCCTGGAAGTACGACGGAGATGTTCACCTACAATGACGTTTGAGCAGTGGCTGATGATTTAACCGAATCACCAGGAGCTTGGGAAGCAACAAGTTTGGAGGATTATTGACAAAGTGGTTTCTTTATGGATGGACCTAAGTGGTTAGAAAAATGGGGAATATTAGTTTCCCATATGAATGCTTTGAAAATTACATTCTCAATAATCTGGTGAAGGCGATGACCTGTTATCTTCTAGTCTCTTTCCCATTCACTTCACTTCCCATTCAATTAATTCATCAATGGAATGAACTACCAGCCAGCTAACAATTTTCAGGCGAATCTCATTGGAACTTTTCCATGAGGGGGAAGAGCAATTTGTGTGGACACTGCTCTAAGTATATAGATGTTGCCTTTTCTGTTCAAGTTGCTTCAGTTAATACTGCCTGATATGGAATAAACAAACGTTTTAATCACTGTCATGCTATATTACGCTATTGCACTGTAGCAAGGTACTCATTTTACAAGAATAGGAAGGCAATGAACTCATACCCATGAAATTCGATAGACTGTTCATGCAACTAATCAAAGAGAATCTGATGCGTTACTGGAGTGGCATAATCGCTCACTGAAGAATCAGTTCTTGGATCAAGTGTTGATGTCAACGTCATGAGAGGCTGGGTCACTGTCATCCACATGTGATCTGTGTTCTGTATTAGGAACCAACGTATGAGGTTATTTCTCCGATAACGAAACTGCAAGTCTAAGTGCTAGGGGTAAAATTGGGAATGTCACTTTAAAATCTACTAAACTCCTTGTACCTTTTTTTTTTTTTCTACCCATATGTCTTTGGACTCTGATAATTTCTACTCAAAAGAGGAATAGTTTTACAAAGGGACAATCAATTTCTAAAATACACTACAAATTGAGACTCTTCTGGACACTTGTGGATTCTTCTTTTCATTGAACCAAGAGGTACAATGGATGCTTTGTATTCTTTTGGGTGACAGATTCTGATTAGCCAAGGAAAGTGTTAATAAGGAGAGAAGGAGGAGTACAGCCGTAACCCAGGGAATTTTTCAGAATGCCTTCTAGTACTGTCATGTCTGATGGTAAATCTTAATGAGCAACTAGAGTACTCCATCAGAGACAAGAACACAAAGCTCAGATCCTCATAAAAGGTTTGAGTCACCCTGCTAGGTACATTTCAAGGCATTAAGATTACTGCTAAGACCAAACGAATAGAAAATTTATTCTGAAGTACAATATTTCCTATCTGTTTCTTTTGGCAACCAAAACTTTGCTCTAATAATACATTTAAAATGCTTCTTTTTCAGTGAAGAAATCAAAATTGACAGATCTCTTTTCTCCTCCCAAAGGATCCCCACAAACAGGGACCCATAAAATTCTTCGTATGCACTTTGACTTCTACTAGACTCTATTGTTATTATGTTTTAATCTAGAGCCTCTGTGGTCCTCATGGAGCCTAGGTCTAGATGTCTTAATAACTGACTTAAACTTCCTTCTTTCCCAGAAGATGAGGGAAGCCTCAATGCTGCAATTATTTGAAGATGTTGCACTGCTATGTCCAATCAAATCCATTGTGGATAACTGCTGCAGATGTTTTGGCAGACTGTCAGCATTACCTTTGGCTCAGCGCCTCTACTTTTCTTACATATCCATGGCAATCTTTGTTTCTTCGTTGAAAGAGTATAAGCATCCAGAAATGGAAGCGAGAGAATATCCTGCCGATTGATTCCTCAGGTTTACTTCGCATGACTACAGAATATAATTTCTGGAATTACTTCAGTATGGCAGAGCATAATTTGGAAAGTTCACTTCATCTCTCTTCTAAAAAGACCTATAGCATTTTTCATGGAACAAACTATTAAAGGAAAGGCCAATAATTTAAATAGAGCAACGAGGAAAACAAATTCCAGTCCTATATGGGAAGAATATAAAACTGGGATAATGAACATGTATTTGGGAATTTTTTTGTAGTTCATTTTATCTCAAAGAGTTGATTTTCAGCACTTGAGGTTGTGGCACAGTCATTGATTAACTTTATGTTTACCATTCCCAGAGTGAAAACAATAACAAGAGGAAAACATTGGAATTCTTCACTTTTAACTGGATCTGACAAATTACCAGAGGATACAAGGTAAAAGTAACTTTTAAAACACGTGCATTTTTGACAAATACTAAGTCATAAATGGACTGCTTGCTTATTGGCTGCTGTAGGAAGTGTTATCTTTTTAATGTGTGAATGTTTTCAGTCATAAACCTATTAAAGTTTGCTTAGTTTATTAGGAGTAAATCTTACAATAATCTGTATTTTTGCTCGTAAGGTTAATAAATAAAATGTCTTATTAAAAATAATATTTCATGACTATTACAGGCTGTGTTTTCACTGCTTAACTACCTCACAACTCTCCAGACACTAAGTAGCACCTAATTAAAATTCTGTTGACAATAAATTATTTGCATATTTATTTTTCATGGGGCTGGTAAATATTTTATTTTCAACATTAATATATTCTTGAATAACATTAACACAAAATGCCATTTTTCTCTGCCATCTTCTCCCTTAGGCAAAATATTGTACTTCAGTTATTTTCTTTTTAAGCTTGTTACAATTTCTTTGATTCATTCCTTCAGCTTCAAATGGTTAATCCAAAAGCACCTTTATATATTATTAATATAAACCTCATTAGCACCAATTATTTTGGTGTGAATTGTGAGATTGAGAAGGTAAGGTATAATAAAAAATAAAAAGAATAACTCGCATTTGTTGAGTACTTTCTCTGCCAAAAATGATGCTAACTGATTTACATACATTATCTCTTTTTATATCCCCAAGAAACCTTTGAGGGTTATATTATTTTTATCCCCACTTTGTATATGAGGATGACATAGACAGCATGAGTAACTGGTCCAAGGTCCCAGTCAGAAAGTGAGAGAAGCAAACTGAGACTTAGGTCTGTTTACACTGAACCCAGTACTAACCCTGGAACTATTACAGAGCCCTCAAGTTTTTCTATGAATCTTCATGCTCAGTTATCATTTCATATTACCTGTATAATAAATATGTACTGATTAATTACAATTGTCAGACACAGAACGTTATGCTGATGCTGACGATATACAGAAACCAAGCTGAATTTTGATCTTAAGAAAATTATTGTCTAGGGAGGAAAACATTGCAATTCTTCACTTTTAACTGAATCTAAGAAGTTACAAGAGGATACGAGATAAAAGTACCTTTTAAAATAATAGGTCATAAATGGACTACTTGTTTGTATTGAAAGAGTATTGAAATACTCTGATGACAGCTATAACCTTGGAAGCATGATGTATACAAAGATGTTTTGGTGAAGACTGGAGAATTAGGTAGCTTATTCTGAAGATGTGAAACTTCAACTCACCTCTATAGTAAGTCAGGTAAGGACACTAGAAGTGCCCCTTATCAAAATGTGGTGTAGTATAGTAATAAAGAGCTGGATTCTGGAGGTTTCCTGGCTTCAGATTCTGCTTCTGACATTAGCAGTTGACATTCAACAGTCTTCTTCATATATTTGTGCCTCAGTTTTCTCATCTGTACACTAGGGAACATCATAGGACCTCTCTCATATTATTATTGTATAGATTCTGTAAGTTACTTAGAAAAGGGCCTGGCATATAATAAATACTGCATAAATGTTTGGTATTTAATTCTTGCTTGGAGAAAATTATGCATATAAAGGCCTGAGGCGAGAGAAAGGGTAGGCCATATTGTTCATACAAGGAGTTCAAAGTCTAATTGAGCTATGTGGTGAATGAATTAACGATGCCCATGAAAGGTATATTGGAAGATAAACAAATACGCTTTCAAGGATTTCCTCATGTGTATCTTTTTGTTCTGTGTCCATTTCTAAAATATGTCCTCTAGCTAAACTGTGTATGGTCTTCTTCTCCCAGAACTGTAAGCCTTGGGCTCAGGAAATGCAGAAATTTTTTGTTTATGCTAGGGCTTTGTGAGTCCATCTAGAAGAGAAATCCTGGTAAAGGCAGGAAAATTATTTTTGTGTTTTGATGTGCACAACTTTTCTCCTAGAGGGTATATAGTACCTGTGACCCACAAAAAATAATTGCATCTCCTAGGTGATTTTTCAATTCATTCACATTCTTCGTATTCATTGGTACTGAATTATTCCTCACTTTGGCCAATGAAGCCCCCTCTATCTCCAAACTGAGACTATATAAATTGTTTAGAAAATGTCAGTTATATTTGCTCACTTTCAACAACCGTTTCATGATATTGAAGTTATTGTGTAAATCATGGGTGGAAAATACACAGAGAAGTGGTACTTGTAAATGTGAAATGCATTGCGGTGGGAAGACTTTGCACTCGAACAGAGACAAAAGAGTTAATTCCACCAATTGCTGGAATTAGGAAATGAAACTAACCTTTGAATTCATTATCAATTGTAACTGGCTTCCATTTATGTCACAGTATCTCTGTTCTAAGGCTAAAATTAAGAATTATTACAAAGTAGCTTTAAATTCTAACACTAAAGAATTAAGTGTAACACTAGGGTCAAATCAAAGCATTCCTTCCTTTATTTTGCATGGTGCCTCTCAGCACCAGAGAAAGGAGGAATCATTCGGAAGTGACTGACTTCATTCTTGTTGGCTTCAGAGTCAGCCCAGACCTGCGTATTCTCCTTTGCCTGCTATTTCTGCTCGTATATGCTGTAATTCTTCTAGGGAATGTTGGGATGATGGCCATTATCATGACTGATCCCCGGCTGAACACACCAATGTATTTCTTCCTAGGCAACCTCTCCTTCATTGATCTCTTCTATTCATCTGAGATTGTGCCCAAGGCCCTGATCTACTTCTGGTCCGAGAGCAAGTCCATTTGATTTGCAGCCTGTGTGACTCAGTTCTTTCTCTTTGCCCTCTTTATTGTGACTGAGGGATTTCTCCTGGCAGCCATGGCTTATGACCGCTTCATTGCCATCTGCAATCCACTCCTCTACTCTATTCAGATGTCAACAGGTCTCTGCACTCATTTGGTGGCTGGTTCCTATTTCTGTGGCTGCATCAGTTCAGTTCTTCAGACCAGCATGACATTCACCTTATCCTTTTGTGCTTCTCAGGCCACTGACCATTTCTACTGTGATATTCACCCACTTCAGAGGATTTCATGTTCTGATCTCTTTATCTAGAAAGTGGTGTCTTTTTCTATTTGTACCATCATCATCTTGCCTACCATCAGAGTCATTATTGTTTCTTACATGTATATTGTGACTACAGTTCTCAAGATACGCTCCACTGAGGGACGTAAGAAAACCTTCTCCACTTGTAGCTCCCACATGAGAGTCGTGAGTGTGCTGTATGGTGCTGTCTTTTTTATGTATCTCACTCCTGACAGATTTCCTGAAATGAGTAAAGTGGCCTCCTTATGTTACACCCTAGTCACCCCCATGGTGAATCCTTTGATTTACTCTCTGAGAAACAAAGATGTCAGAGAGGCTGTAAAAAATTTTCTAGAGAAGAAAAATACCATGCTTTGATTATCGTTTATCTTCTACCAATTGCGTTGTTGATTTTATTTTATCTATTTTTTTATTTTTTATCTTTTTTTAAATTCAAACGTAGATGAAGGTTTACAGAACAAACTAGTTTCTTATCAAACAGCTTGTACACAAACTGTTGTATGACATTGGTTAAGATCCCCAAGACATGACAACACTCTCCCTTCTCAACCCTGGGTTCCCTATTACCAGCTTTCCTGATCCCTCCTGGGTTCCAGTCCCTGCCTCAGGGCTTGTGTGCCCCTTTAGTCTTGTTTTATTCCATGGGTCTGTTCAATCTTTGGCTGAAGGGTGAACCTCAGGAGTGACCTCATTACTGAGCTGAAAGTGTATCAGGGTCCATACTCTCAGGGTTTCTCCAGGCTCTTTCAGGCCAGCAAATCTGGTCTTTCTTTTTGAGTTAGAATTTTGTTCTACATTTTTCTCCAGCTCTGTCCAGGTCACTGTTGTGATCCCTGTCAGAGCAGTCAGTGGTGGTAGCCAGGCACTATCTAGTTGTACTGGACTCAGTCTGGTGGAAGCCGTGGTAAATGTGGTCCATTAGTCCTTTGGACTAATCTTTCTCTTGTGTCTTTAGTTTTCTTCATTATTCCTTGCTCCCGAAGGGGTGAGACCAATGGAGTATCCTAGATGGCCATTGACAGGCTTTTAAGACCCAGACGCTACTCACCAAAGTAGAATGTAAAACATATTCTTTATAAACTACGTTATGCCAGTTGAGCTTGATATTCCTGAAGTCCATCATCCCCACGGCCCTCAACCCAGCAATTCGGTCCCGTAGGGCGTTTGGATGTGACTGTGGAGCTACCTTGGCCTGGCCTTGTACAGGTTGTGGTTGCTACCCTAGTATCGTGTGCTGTCTTACCCTTTGCCAAAGTTACCACTTCCCTATTGTCTGTTAAGTGTTTTCCCATCTCTACTGCTCCCATCCCTCATAACCATCAAAGATTGTTTCTTTCTGTAAGTAAACCTTTTCATGAGTTTTTATGGTAGTGGTCTCATGCAATATTTGTTCTTTTGTAATTGACTTATTTCACTCAGCATAATGCCCTCTAGTTTTATCTATGTTATGAGATGCTTCACAGATTCGTCGTTGTTCTTTATCATTGCGTAATACTCCATTGTGTGCATGTACCACAATTTGTTTATCCATTCATCTGTTGGTGGGCATCTAGGTTGCTTCCATCTTTTTGGAGTTGGGAACAATGCAGCAGTGAACATGGGTGTGCATACGTCTATTCGTGTGATGACTCTTATTTCTAAAGGTTATATTCCTAGGAGTGGAATTGCTGGATCATATGGTATTTCTACTGTGTCCTATAGGGTTGCTATGAGTCGGAATCGACTCGACGGCACTGGGTTTGGGTTATGGTATTTCTATTTCTAGCTTTCTAAGGAAGCGCCATATCGTTTTCCAAAATGGTTGCATCATTTTGCATTCCCACCGGCAGTGCATAAGAGTCCCCGCTGCCTCTCCAACGTTTGTTATTTTCTGTTGGTTCATGCCAGTAATGCCAGGGTGAGATGGTATCTCATTGTGGTTTTGATTTGCATTCCTCTGATGGCTAGAGATAGTGAGCATTTCCTCATGTGTTTGTTGGCCGCTCGAATGTCTTCTTTGGTGAAGTGTCTGTTCATTTCTTTGCCCATTTTTTAGTTGGATTATTTGTCTTTTTGCTGTAGAGGTGTTGGATTTTCTTGTAGATTTTAGAGATTAGACTTTTGTCTGATTTGTAATAAGCAAAAATTTTTTCCCAGTCTGTAGGTTCTCTTTTTACTCTTTTGGTGAATTCTCTTGATGAGTGTATTTTTAATTTTTAGAAGATCCAGTTATCTAGCTTATTCTGTGGCACTTGTGTGTTGTTGATTGTGGTTTATATCCTGTTAATGCCATGTATTAGGGCCTCTAATGTTGATCCTGTTTTTTCTTCTATGAACTTCATAGTTTTTGGCTTTATATTTAGGTCTTTGATCCACTTTGAATTAGTTTTTGTATATGATATGAGGCATTGGTCCTGTTTTATTTTTTTGCAGGTGGACACCCGGTTTTGCCAGCACCATTTGTTAAAAAGACTACCTTTTCCTCATTTGATGGACTTTGGGCCCTTGGCCAAAATCAGGTGACTATAGGTAGATGGATTTACATTTGGATTCTCAATTCTGTTCCATTGGCTGATGTATCTGTCAATCTTGTACTAGTACAAGGCTGTTTTGACTACCATAGCTATATAGCAGGTTCTGAGGTCAGGTAGTATGAATCCTCCTACTTTATTCTTCTTTAATAGTGCTTTACTTATCCAGGGATTCTTTCCTTTCCATATAAAGTTAATGATAAGTTTTTCCATCTCTTTAAAGAATGTTGTTGGTATTTGGATTGGTATTGCATTGCATTTGTAAATCGCTTTGGGTTGAATTGTCATTTTCACAAAGTTGAGTCTACTTATCCATGAACATGGTATATTTTTCCATTTATGTAGATATCTTTTGGTTTCTTGCAGTAGTGTTTTGTGTTTTTCTTTGTATTGGTCTTTTTCATCCCTGGCTCGATTTTTTCCCAAGTATTTTATTTTTTTAGGGGTTATTATGTTATTTTTTTCCTAATTTCCTTTTCATCATTCTTTTTTTTTTTTTTGGTGTATAAGAATCCAACTGATTTTTGAATGTTTATCTTGTATCCTGCTTCTCTGCTGAATCTTTCTATTACTTTCAGTAGTTTTCTCGTGGAGTTTTTTGGGTTTTCTATATATAGTGTCATATCATCTGCAAATAGGGACAGTTTAACTTCTTCATTACCACTTTGGTTGCACTTTATTTCTGTTTCTTGCCTTATTGCTCTAGTTAGGTCCTCCAGCACAATGTTAAGTAGGAGTGGTGATAAAGGGCATCCTTGTCTTGTTCCTGTTCTCAAGGGGAATGTTTTCTACTTCTCTCCATTAGGAATGATGTTGGCCATTGGTTTTGAATATATGCCCTTTATTATGTCAAGAAATTTCCCTTCTATACCTATTTTATTGAGAGTTTTTCAGGAATGAGTGTTGGACTTTGTCGAATAGCTTTTCTGCATCATTGAGATGATCATATGATTATTTTCTTTCCTTTTATTTATGTGGTGAATTACACTGATTGATTTTCTAATGTTGATACATCCTTGCATACCTGGTATGAATCCTACTTGGTCATGGTGTATTATTTTTTTGGTATGATGCTGAATTCTGTTGGCTAGAACTTTGTTGAGAACTTTTGCATCTATATTCATGAGAGATATTGATTTGTAATTTTCTTTTTTTGTGGTATCTTTGCCTGGTTTAGGTATCAGGGTTATGCTGGCTTCATAGATTGAATTCAGAAGTATCACTTCCTTTTCTATGTTCTGAAATAGTTTAAGTAGTACTGGTGTAAGCTCTTCTCTGAATGTTTAGTAGAATTCTCCAGTGAAGCCATCTGGTCCAGAGCTTTATTTTTTTTGGGGGGGGGGGGGGCGTGGAGTTTTTTTGATTACCTTTTCAACCCCTTCTCTTGGTATGGGTCTGTTCCGATTTTCAGCATCATTTTGTGTTAATTTGAGTAGGTACAGTGTCTCTAGAAATTTGTCCATTTCCTCTAGGTTTTCAAATTTATTGGAGTATAGTTTTTCATAAAACTCTGTTATGATCCTTTTTTATTTCAGTTGGGTCTGTAGTAATGTCCCCCATTTTATTTCTTATTTGGGTTATTTGCATCCTTTCCTGTTTCTCATTTGTCAGTTTGTCCAGTGGTTTGTCGATTTTTTTGATCTTTTCAAAGAACCAACTTTTGGTTCGTTGATTCTAATATATATATTTTTAATTCTATGCTGCATTTCATTTATTTCTGCTCTGATCTTTATTATTTGCTTTCTTCTGGTGGCTGTGGACTTTTTTGCCTGTTCTCTTTCTATTCATTCAAATTGTGTAGCTAATGCTTTGATTTTGTCCCTTTCTTTTTTTTTTAATGTGTGCATCGATTGCTCTAAATTACCTCTGAGGACTGCTTTTGCTGTGTCCCAAATGTTTTAGTATGATGTGTTTTCATTTTCTTTTGATTCTAGGAATTTTGTGATTCCATCTCTGTTTTCTTCTATTACCCAGTTGTTTTTAAATGGGATGTTATTCAGTTTCCATGTAATTGACTTTTTTTCCTTGCTCTTCCTGTTGTTAATTTCTACCTTGATGGCATTGTCGTCAGAGAAGACACTTTGTATTATCTCAGTGTTTTGGATTTTGTTGATGGTTGCTTTGTGGCCTAAGATGTGGTTTATTCTGGAAAACATTCCACGTGCCTTGGGAAAGAATGTGTATTTTGAAGCTGTTGAGCAGAGTGTTCTATATATGTCTCTGAGTTCAAGTTGCCTGATTGTGGCCTTTGATCTTCTGTATCTTTGTTGAGTTTCTTTCTAGATGCTCTGTCCTTTACCAAGAGTGGTGTGTTGAAGTCTCCTACTGTTACAGTGAAACTGTCAGTTTCTCTTTTCAGTGCTGTTAGAGTTTGCTTTATGTATTTTGAAGCCCTGTCATTGGGTGTGCAGATGTTTATTATGGTTAAGCCTTCATAATAGAGCATCCCTTTAATCATTATATAGTGTCCCCCTTTGTGTTTTATGGCAGATTTTGTTTTAAAGTCTATTTTATCTGAGATTAGTATTGCCACTCTTACTCTTTTTTGGTAGCTGCTTCTTGATAATGTTTTTTATGTCCTTTGATTTTTAATAAATTTATATCTTTGTTTCTAAAGGTATGTCTCTTGTGGACGGCATATTGATGACTCTTGTTTTTTTATCCATTCTGTCATCCTCTGTCTCTTTATGGGTGCATTTTGACCATTTACATTTGCTATAATTAAAAAAAAAAAATTTTTTTTTTCTTTAATTATTGATAGGTACTTTTATTGCTGTTATTTTGTAGTGCTTTTTCTTTTGTGGTGCTGACAATTTCTTTGTTTTTCCTACTCTCCTGTGCTAATTTGTTTGTGTGTTTTTTTTTTTTTTTGTAGATTTTGTGTTTACTGAGACTTTATGTTTTTCTTCTTTATTTTGATGAGTAGGTTTGTTAACTTTCTTTGTGGTTACCCTGAAATTTACGCTTCTCTTCCCAGGTTTGAATTTTTTTTATTATTATTACTTGGTATCACCTTTCCTTCCTCTCCGTTAGAAAATTCTGTATCCACACTCTTTATTTCCTCTTTTATTGTTCTGAAATGTTGTCATTTACAGATTAACCTCTCTGGTTCCCTGTTGTAAATGTTTTGGTTTTGAATAGCCCTTGAGAGTTTATTTCCTAGGTTGGTTGGTATCTGGCTGGTGCATTCTTGTGTCTTAGATTCAGGCTGTGGTCTGATGTTCTTTGTTCTCAGAACAAAGGACTTCCTTAATAATTATTGTAAGTTTGGTTTGGTTTTTACATATTCTCTCAATTTCTGTTTATCTGGAAATGTCCCAATTTCACCATCATATTTGAATGAGAATTGTCAGTATATATTATTAGTGGTTGGCAATTTTATTTTTTCAAGGTTTTATATATGTCATCCTATTGCCTTCTTGCCTGCATTGTTTCTACGGAATAATCAGAGCTTAGTTGTTTCCCCTCTGTACGTGACTTTTTTTTTTTTTTTTTAGCTGCTCTCAGGATTGTTTTGTTGTCTTTGGTTTTAGACAGTGTGATTATGATGTGTCTTGGTGATTTTCTCTTGGGGGCTATCCTGTATGGGATTCATTGAGCTTCGTGGATGGTCAGCTTTTCATCTTTCATGGTATTGGGGAAGTTTTCTATAAGCAATTCTTCAATGATCCTCTGTGTTTTACATTTTGTTTGCCTGTTACGGAATGCCAATCACTCGCAAATTTTTGCTTTTGATTGTATTCCACATCATTGTCAGGGTTTCTTCATTTTTCTTCATTCTTTTTTCAGATTTTTCCTCAAAAATAATATCCGAGTATTTGTGTTCTATTTCGCTGATCCTCTTTTATTGTTTCACACCTCCTCTTTAGACCTTCTATGTCATTATTCATTTCTGAAATCTTGTTATCTTTTGGATTTCTAATTGTTGTTTTTGTAAGATTTCCAGTTGTGAATTAATTTTGACATTTTGTTCCTGTATTATTTTCCCAAATTATTTTATCTTTTTTCTGTATTTTACATGGATTTGTCTGCATTTTCCATGAATTTGTCTATTTTTTCCTCATTTTTGTCTGCTTTTTCTTTCAACTCCTGGGCAGCTCTGAATATTAGAGATTTGAATCCCCTATCGGGTAGTTCCAGTGCCTTTTCTTCTACTGGAAAGTCATCTGGTGCTTTTTTTTTTCTTTTTTGGATGTCTACTGGAACCGACCAGTCCTGTTTTTTATGTGTTTTGATATTGTCACCTGCCTTGGTGACATTGAGTAGTTATTTTCCTTTTTTATATTAATTATACATTTTTTGTTTTGTCCTGCTTTATTGTTTTATTTGGTTATGTCTGAGCAGGTGGATTATGCGTTCTTTCTTGTTTGCTCACTTGTATACACGATACTTTTCACCTTCTTGTGCAATGCGCAGGGCAAGTCGCTCAGTTATGGTGCAGCATGATAGGTCCAGCTGAAGGGGAGGTGCTTGGATGAGTTGTTTGTGCTATGTACTGGGGCCAACAGGGCATGCCGGGGTAAGTGCAGGGCAGGTTCCAGTACACCATGCCTGTGCTGCTTGGAAGTGTGATGTTCATAACATGGTGCAGATAGACAGGAGGGAGGAGGAGAGGGGAGTTAGATGTGTGGAGCTCTGTTGGGTATGGGAAAAAAAGAAAGAGGAGAGAGAAACAGAAGCCAAAAAAAAAGAGAAAGTGCTCAGGGAGCCTGTTGTTGGAGTGGAGACACAAGAAATGAGAAAAGAAGAAAAACAAAAAGGAAATAAGAAAAACAAATGCTCCCAGGGATCCCACTGGTGCTGCTGCAAAGACTGGGAAAGTGGCTCCCAAACCGCCCAATACAGCCTGGCTAGAATGGATAGAGATGACACACAGCACCAGGTATTCAAGAGACAGGAAAAGAAGGTAAGTAGAAAGAGACGAGAAACTGAGAAATGAAGAAAAATAAAAAATGAAAGAGAAACAAATCAAAGAGAAAGAGGAAAAAAAGAAGTTCCCAGGGATCCCACCAGGGTGTTGGCACAGACTGAGGAAGCAGTTCCCCAGCCAAGCAACGAGATTCACAGTCTGTCAAAAAGAAGCAAAGATGGCACATGGAGTGAAGTCTTTGATAGAAAGGAGGGAGAGGAGGTGAAAGGCAGGAAAGAAACCAAAAGAAGCTGAAAAAAGCAACGCCAGAAGCAAAGAAATGACACTGAAGGAGCCTGCTGGTGTGGACCCAGTGAATCCATATGGCACAGGGCTGGTGGTTCCTGGGCCACGGTTGGGGCCTGCTGGAAAGTGGCGGATTGGCCCTCTGGGAAGTCGTTACTTGGCCTGCTGGAAAGCAGCAGATGCCAAGAAGGGGAAGGAAGGATGGGGTGTGGGAAAGCCTGTGTCATTGGTTACCAGGTGCTCTGTCTTTTGCTGGGAGCTCTGTGACTCTGCTTTCCCTATTCTCTGTATGCTGATCTCTGACAGGAGTCCAAGATGGCTAATCCATGCTGCGTTAGCTGATAGGGGACCTCCACTTGTATCTTTCCTCACTCTGTGTTCTCTGTCAGTTTCTTCTTATTCTATTCTGTGCTTGGTGGTTGAGTTCTTTGTCTCTCCGTTTGATGTTTAGGGTCCCAGGACTGACGTTTGTCTCTGTTTTATTTAGCTTTTTGAGACTTTGCTGTGGTGGGACAGGGTGGTGCTTCTATCTCTTTTAGATTTACCACTTCTTTTCATTTGTAGGCTTGACAAACAGGAAGGCTTTCACCATAATGATCAGTTAATTATAAATTTGGAAAATGTCATGAAATTCTTCTGTTAAAACGTTTGGGTAAAATCTTTGTAAATGTTGTCTGGGAAAGATCTAAACTGTTTCATTATTCTGAATTTGAAGCCTGAATTTGGCAAAAAGTTGATGAAAGAGACATAAGATATGAGCATAAGCCATTAGAAAGTGTTACAGTCTCAGTCCAGAGTGAAAATGAACAGAATAGTAAAAACAGTAATTTGGAATTCCAACTTATTCAGAAATAGACTTTGTTAAAATCTTGTTTAAAAGCATAGAAAAGTGGATGTTTTGTCATCCCCTGCTTAGGAGACGATAGGATTGTCCCATTCAAAAGGGCCAATACCATTTCCATTTTAGCTTACTAATGCCTAGGATATCGATCTTTACGCGTTCCATCTCTTTTTTGACGATTTCTAATTTTCCTAGATTCATACTTTGTACATTCCATGTTTGATTATGAATGAATGTTTGCAACTGTTTCTCCTCATTTTGAATTGTGGTACATCAGCAAATGAAGGTCCTGAAAGCTTGACTCAATCCGTGTCATTAAGGTTGACTCTACTTTGAGGAGGCAGCTCTTCCCCAGTTGTATTTTGAGTGCCTTGCAACTTGAGGGGCTCATCTTCTGGCACTGTATTGGACAATGTTCTGCTGCTATTCATAAGGTTTTCACTGGCTAAGTTTTTCACAAGTAGACCGACAGGCCTTTCTTTCTAGTCTGTCTTAGTCTGGAACTTCTGCTGAAACCTCTCCACAATGGGTGACTCTGCTGGTATTTGAATACTGGTGGCATAGCTTCCAGCATCACAGCAACACACGAGCCACCACAGTATGACAAACTGACAGACGTGTGGGAATGTTGGCACAGCCAGATTTTTTACTTTAAATTAACATTACTCTCCTTTTCTTACATTGTACACTTTCTCTTATAGTCATGCACCTTCTCTGATGTCTTAAAGTGTGAAAAATGAACATAACACAATCCCAAATTCTGCATATTTTTTCAAATATGTAATGGCCAGTTTATATTACATGTAAAAAGAGATTAAGGTGCATATTAAATTTATACTTGGAGATCCAGCATTTTGACAGAAAGATATTTAATTTTTTTCCCAAAAGAGTGTAAATGGAATAACTAAAACCTTCTCACATGCAGCATTACCAGAAGCTCACAAGAGTGAACACTTCACCTTCAATTCAGTTGAAATTTTAATAGGTATAATTTTAATCATTTTGTTATACCAATAATAACATATTTGATGTAAAAAACTAGTGGAGGCAATTTAGGAAATTTAAACTGATTAGTCTTTACATGAGAAAAGAATCCTAAATGTTGACTAGACTAAAAAATTATTTTTCAGGTTAAAACTGTGATAAAATCAGGGAAATTAAGTATCATTCTTTCTAGGCCAAAATAATTATTTCACTGAAATATTTACCTTAATTAGTAAAATTAATAACTGTTTACTATGTTTATTTTTTATGTTTATACATCAAATAAAAATGTCTTTACCTTTTTTTTAAAGCACTCAATTTTACTTTGCATTTTTCTCTTCTTAGCAAATTTCACTCATTTGCTCTTTCCACCTAGCTTAATAACCAAGACCACTAGTTTAATTCTGAGCTAATTTTTTTCCTTTTTGTGTAACAGTTTCAGCAAGTGTCTGAAGCTTAAAGTAGCCAGTAAATGTGAAGCATTTAATGTGGAATCTCTCATCCTTTTTTTCCCTAGAATATGTTACAATTTTATCATTTTCGAAAATGCCATTTACATCTCTATGAGCCAATAATACAGTAACTTTATTAAATGTAAGGAACTTTTTAATCTGCTTTATTATTTATCTCTGTAAGTAAAGTTATACCAATCTGTTTGCTGACAATATATTTCTCACTCATAAAACAAAGTATTCTTGTTCAACTATTGAGTAAACTAGCAAGTTCAGAAACACTTTTTGGCTGAATTTCTCCCTATTTATTATGTGCTGCTTTCTGAGTTGTATTTGTTCAGGAAAATTGAAGGTAGAGCTAGGGACCCTTTTAAGACTCCTTCTTAGCAGGTGGAGCATGTTTCCCAGCTTGAGTCTTCATTCGTATATTTCTATAAGTCTTTCTAATTTTCATGTGAAAGAGGAGAGAGAAAAAAACATGCATTCAACACTACACTATTAGATTTTTCACAAGGTCATAACACTCTGGACAAATCAAAAGTAGCCTTTCCCATTCACTTGTATTGCCATTCTTTTGTTCATTGAGACTATTTCACACAGTTGTTAATCAAACCATGAACAGTTCTAAGAATTAGAACTTTCTGCCACGCAAGACTAGTTTAAAAAAGTTTTAGAAATCCTTTAAATATTTGTGCCCTTACGTAGTAATATGTATGAAATATATCAGTATAACATGTACAAATAGTTTTATAACCAATTAATTTCCGAACATTTTTTCCTGAGATAAAAAGAGTTGGTCACAGCAAAGAAAGTGTTGCAAAATATCTTTGTGAAAAAATTGAGTTCCTTCCTTTTTTGAGGGTAAAAAAGTCATTTTTCATTCACATATTCACAATGAGAGCTAGAAGAGTCAGTTTTCAACCTCAGCTAAGTGAGCATAGCACAAAGGTCCATAACTGGTCACAGTAGTTCCAGATTTCAAAGATCTTGCCTTCCTTCCAGAGAGGACTTTTTTTTTTTTCTTTTTAAGTGGTTGCAGGTCACAACAATACAAAACTACAGCAAATAACAAAGCTTTCAGACAATAAAAAGGACAGATTTCCTGTCAACTGCTCTCCAACAGAGACTGTCACACCATGATACCAGATCTTTAAGGGGAAACATGAGGCTAACCATAAGCCAGAATCAGAATCAGAGTTCACCAAGAACTAGAACACTTATTAAAAAAGCGAGTGTCAGAGGTGTACTGTCACGTGGCATTCACCTTGTAACTGAAAAAGGGAATGTGAAAACAGCCAATGAGTCGTAAATCTCAGGCTATGAGGTTTTGGTCAGGTTTGATATGAGTCCACTTGGGCACTCTCAGTTTACCTTGCAAAGATTCAGAGAAAAAAAAAAAAAAGGAAGTAGTTTACTTGCAATGAACGTTTGTTGACGGGTCCAGGCTTTAGGGCTGAATTACCAGATTAAAAAAAAAGCAACAGTCATTTAAAGGCAAAAAAGAAAAAAAAAAAAAAAATCTCAAATGTTAATCAAGTTACTGATAATCTACTTAGTCTGCGCTTACTGGTAAAAACAAGAATTTTATTACATCCTGAAGACAATGACATAGTTGCAGACATAACCACTGCAAAATTCAGGAATAGAGCTGTTTTTGTTAGAGTCGGCCACTTATGGGGAATATCGAGATTTCTTTTTATTTTTCTTTTATTTGATTTAAGGAAGCAGAATATTATTTTGCTCTGACTGTGTAATGGGATGAGCACAGTTGCCACAGTAGCAGCCAAACAAGCTGACATTTCTACAGAGATTAAGTAACTGACCCATACATAACAACATGGTGAATAAGGATCTTACCTGGCACTTGAACTTATGGTGTCTGGTCAAACCATTAAACACACTGTGCAGAAATAAAGACTTCTTTCAACTAGGACAGGAAACAAGGAGAATGCTGTAGAAGAAATACATTTTTCTACAGTATTCTTACAGGTTTTCAACAAGAAAGATTATTGTTGTGCAATTAGTTCACAACCTGGAAGTTTCTTGTTATAAGGTCTTATGTCAGTTTTCATAAGAAGAAACAAAACAAAACAAAAAAACAAGACAGACATTAAAAACCGGGGGAAAAAATACTGTGCAAGAAAATCCTGGTCTGAAATCAAAACACTGAAATAAGAGCTATAAGTTTCCTTGCCTTTATAAACAAAACATGCTCTGAGCAGCATAAGCTTTGTTATATAAAATTACTTTCCTTGTTTTTTTTTGTTAGTAGGTTCGATGATACTACTTGGTTATGCAGTAAATAATTCTGTATAATACTACCTTAAATGTTTACTGAAATGTTTTTGAATAAACTTATAGATAAAACAGATGTATCTTAGGTGGCCGCTCGCAAGCTTTTAAGACCCTAGACCCTACTTACCAAAATGGAATGTAGAACACTTTCTTTATGAACTGTATTATGCCAATTGACCTATATGTACTCTGAGACTATGGTTCCCTGCCTCCAGGCCCCACAACTCAGTCCCTCAAGGTGTTTGGATGTGTCTGTGGTTGTTAAGTGCCATTGAATTGGCTTCAACTCATAGCAATCCTACGTAGAACAGAACTAAACACTGCCTGGCCTGACTATCCTCACAATCATTATTATGCTTGAGCCCATTTTTGCAGCCACTGTGTCAAACCGTCTCCTTGAGGGTCTTCTTTTTTGCTGACCCTCTGTTACCTGATTGAGGTCAGTGCACTGGGGCAGTCCAGCCAATGAAACGTACTCCAAGTCAGAGAGAGAAAGTTTACTAGGAGGTGGTACCAATGGGGAATCCGGCAGCAACACAGGCTCTCTTTTTGGAGTCCTGGAAAGCAGTTTCTACATAAGAGCTTATACATCATTTTTACAAGGATTACCTAACGTGTTCAGGCACATAGCCCACAGATGGTCCGCTGTGTATGCATCACAAAACAACTACAAGAAACCCTTTATTAGACTAAAGATATGCATGCTGGACATCTGGACTCGAATCTGTAGGTTTGTAACAGGCAAAAAAATGAAAAAATGAAAATCTCCTGGCTAGTGGAACTGGCCAGTCAAGTTTATTCTGATTGAGATAAGGCATAAGAAAGAAAGTTGCAGACCAAAAGCACCAGGCAACTTTCCTAGCTGCCCTCTTGCAGGCTGAAGGCCATCTCCCGAGAGAACAAGAAAAGGGAGGAAGCAAAGGCCGCAAGAGCTGAGAAGGCCCCACATCCCTTTGGAAAGAGACCAGTGCAGCTAGTATAATCAAAAAGGACTTTGAAAGTGAGAGTGTACAAAATGCCAAGAAAAAAAAACAAAAAAAGTATAGGTTACTTAGACTATCATTATGGCGTTAGTTATAATCAAGCTCTCTATAACCTATTTTGAAAAGGAGAAAGCATGTTGCGAGGTATTAGGGTCACACCTCCACTTTACCAAGCATAATGTCCTTCTCCAGGACTGATCCCTCCTGATAACATGTCCAAAGTATGTAAGAGGTAGTCTCACCATCTTTGCTTCTAAGGATCCTTCTGATTGTACTTCTTCTGAGACAGATTTATTTGTTCTTTTGGCAGTCCAGAGCGTATTCAATATTCTTCACCAAAACCACAATTCAAAGGCATCAGTTCTTCTTTGCTCTTCCTTATTCATCATCCAGCTTTTGCATGTGTATAAGGCAATTGAAAAAACAGCCTGTGAGTCATAATGAATCAGCACCTGTCAAAATTCTATAAAAAGCACTTTTACATTGTACTTCTTTGGATTTTGGTCTGTTACTAGCCTCAGGACTTGCAGTCAAATTCCCATTCTGCTTTCCGATATGTCATAATAAAAATCTCTTTGTGGCAGAAGGCTTTGGTGAAAGTTACGTCTCTACGACAGACTGGTGCGCCAATAGCAGAGTCTTCACTAGCGTGTTTCTCTTCCGATCTCCAGGAGAACTGGAGTGCTTGTTGGCACCACAGTGGGTCCATTGTATTTTGCCTCTTGTACTCCCTGTCCCCTTCAGATTTCCTCTGCTGAGGTAAGTGCTATCAAAGTACCAACTTTATTGCCTTTCTGCATAATAGGAGATATTATCGTGGCATATTTTTGTTAGAAATACTGGTTTTGGCAATTTTTTTCCCATTAATTATTTTTTTATTGTGCTTTAAGTGGAAGTTTATAATTCAAGGCAGTTTCTCATACATAAACTTATACACACATTGTTATATGACCCTAGTTGCTCTCCCTACAATGTGACAGCACGCTCCTCTCCACCATGTATTTCCCATGTCCATTCAACAAGCACCTGTCCCTCTTTGCCTTCTTGTCTTGCCTCCAGACAGGAGCTGCCCACATAGTTTTGTGTGTCTATTTGAGCTAAGAAGCACTCTCCCCACCAATATCATTTTATGTCTTATAGTCCAGTCTAATCTTTACCTGAAGAGTTGGCTTCAAGAATGGTTTTAGTTTTGGACTAACAGACAGTCTGGGCTTCATGATTTCTGGGGTCCCTCCAGTGTCACTCAGACCATTAAGTCTGGTCTTTTTACTAGAATTTGAGGTCTTCATCCCATTTTTCTCCTGCTCCATCAAGAATTCTCTGTTATGTTCCCTGTTCGGGCAGTCATTTATGGTATCTGGGCACCATCTAGTTTTTCTGGTCTCAGGCTGATGAAGTCTGTGATTTATTTGGCCCTTTCTTTCTCTTGGGGTTGTATTTTCCTTGTGTCTTTGGTATTCTTCATTCTCCTTTGCTCCGGGTGGGTTGTGACAAATTGATGCATTTTAGATGGCTTCTTGCTATCTTTTAAGACCCCAGATGCCACTCATCAAAGTGGGATGTAGAACGTTTTCTTAATACACTTTATGCTAGTTGACCTAGATGTCCCCTGAAACCATGGTCCCAAGACCCCTGCCCCAGCTACTCTGTCCCTGAAATTGGTTGTATTCAGGAAACTTCTTTGCTTTCAGTTTAGTCTAGTTGTGCTGACTTCCCCTATATTGTGTGCTATCCTTCCCTTCACCTAAAATAATTCTTGTCTACTATCTAATTAGTGAATACCCCTTTTCTTCCCTCCCCACCCTCAGAACTATCAAAGAATGTTTTCTTATGTGTTTAAACCTTTTCTTGAGTTCTTATAATAGTGATCTCTTACAATATTTGTAATTTTGTGACTGACTAATTTCATTCAGCACAGTGCCTTCCAGATTCATCCAGGTTATGAGATGTTTCACGGATTCATCATTGTTCTTTATCGTTGTGTAGTATTCCATTGTGTGAACATACCATTTGTTTACCCATTTATCTGTTGGTGGGCACCTTGGTTGTTTCCATCTTTTTGCTATTGTAAACAGTGCTGCAATGAACATGGGGTTTGCATATATCTGTCTATTCATGTGAAGGCTCTTATCTCTGTATGATATATTCCAAGGAATGCGATTGCTGGATCATATAGTACTTCTATTTCTAGCTTTTTAAGGAAGCACCAAATTAGAGGCAGAGCCAAGGTGACGGAATAGACAGTCACTTCCAGCGAGCCCTCTTTACAACAAAGACCCCCCCAAAAAACAAGTGAAAGAAGTGTATTTATGACAAGCTAGGAGCCCTGAACATCAAAGGCAAGCTTAGAGAAAGAACAGTGGGGCGGGGGAGGAAGAGATGGTTCAGAAGCGGAGAGGAGTCACCGGAAGTGAAGCGGGGGAGCCCTTAGGCACTGTTCTCGGAGCAGCGGCTGTGGGCTGGTACTAGCATTCAGCGGCAGTATCCTCAGGGAGAAGCAGCCAGCCACACAGCCTACTCACACCTCTGGAACCAGAGAAGAATGGCGCTCTCAGCAAAAGCTAAGTACTTGCATATATTTTACCACACCCCTCCCCCCACCCCAAAGCTGACTTCAGTGGCTGAATTCCCTGGGCCTGAGACAGGCACTGTTAAGCATCTAGAGCCATCTTCCCAGCCTTGGAGAAGGAAAAAATTTGCAATTGGGGGAAAAGATAATTTGCCGGCTCCACTAACTGGGGGAGCTCAGGACAGAAGTGGCTCCTGTCCAGGCATAATGGTCCATGGACTTTGAGTACCTTTCCCCTCGGCATGGACCTGTGTGGGCCTATTTCAGGAGAATAGGCCCTTATTGGCAGACTCCAACTGTTTCAGCTGTGCAGTGGAGAGGGGGGTGTTTGATGTTTGACACTGCTTTGCTTATTAAACAGGGTCCTTATCTACCCACACCAGGGGCGTAAAGACTGGTGGCTCCACTCAGGTCACCCAGCCACCCATGACAGAGGTCCAAGGATAACTGATACCTCCCAGTCCTTAAAACCAAAAATATTGGGTGCCTATTTTATGGTCCGTCTGCAGAGCCCAGCCACCTGCACACTCTAGGGAACAGGGATGTGCTTTCCTCAGAGATACTCGGGGGTCAGTTCTCAGCCCCCTGACTTGTTCAGAGCATGACCACCTGCTGCAATCAGATACCGGTACGTACACCAATCACCCCTGCCCCTGTAAGACTGTAGGACAGAGCCTGTACCACATACTTGATGATCAGCTACCTGGACACCTGAGCTGAATTCATAGAAGAAAAGTGAATGGACTCTTAGACTGATATACCTGATAACAGCTCTAGCCATCTGGGGACAGGATGTCAGAGCTCCAAAGGCAAAAATAATCAAGCTAGCTCAGTCAAGACCCATTTGGGCATATGAAAACAAATCAAAGTAAGAAGCTAGGACACAGTAAGCAAACATAAAATAAACTAATGCAATAACTTATAGATGGCTAGGAGACAACAGTCAATATTGAGACACATAAAGAAACAGACCAGGATCGTCTCAACAAGCACTCAGAACAAAGAATCAAGGGATCTTCTAGATGAAAATGCCTTTCTGGAATTACCAGAGGGAGAATACAAAAAATTAATACACAGAACCCTTCAAGACATCAGGAAGGAAGTGAGGAAATATACAGAAAAAGCCAAGGAACACACAGATAAAGCAATTGAAGAAATTAAAAAGATTATTCAGAAACATAATGAAAAATTTAATAAGCTGGAAAAATCTGTAGACAGCAGTCAGAAATTCAGAAGATTAACAATAAAATTACAGAAGTAGACAACTCAATAGAAAGCCAGAGGAGCAGAATTGAACAAGTGGAAGGCAGAATCTCTGAACTTGGAGATAAAACACTTGGCACTAATACATTTGAAGAAAAATCAGATAAAAGAATTAAAAAGAAGAAACTTTAAGACTCATGTGGGACTCTATCAAGAGAAATAACCTAGGAGTGATTAGAGTAAAAGAACAGGGAGGGATAACAGAAAATACAGAGAGAATTGTTGAAGATTTGTTGGCAGAAAACTTCCCTGATATCATGAAAGATAAGAAGATATCTATCCAAGATGCTCATCAAACTCCACATAAGGTAGATTTTAAAAGAAAGTCACCAAGACATATTATAATCAAACTTGCCAAAACCAAAGATAAAGAGAGAATTTTAAGAGAAGCTAGGGATAAACGAAAAGTCACCTACAAAGGAGAGTCAATAAGAATAAGGTCGGACTACTCGGCAGAAACCACGTAGGCAAGAAGGCAGCAAGATGACATATAAAAAATTGAAGGCAAAAAATTCCCAGCCAAGAATCATATATCCAGCAAAACTGTCTCTCAAATATGAAGGTGAAATTAGGACATTTCCAGATAAACAGAAGTTTAGGGAATTCGTAAAAACCAAACCAAAACTACAAGAAATACTAAAGGGAGTTCTCTGGTTAGAAAATCAATAATATCAGGTATCAACCCAAGACTAGAACACTGGGCAGAGCAATCAGAAGTCAACCCAGACAGGGAAATCACAAAAATAAATCAAGATACAAAAATGCTCAAAATGGGAACAGCGATGTCATTGTGTAAAAGAAGACAACATTAAAACAATAAAGAGGGACTAAGAAATGTAGTCATAGATCTTCCATATGGAGAGGAAGATGCAGCGATACAAAGAAATAAAAGTTAGTTTTAAATTTAGAAAAATAGGGGTAAATAATAAGGTAACCACAAAGGAGACAAACTATCCTACTCATCAAAATAAAATACAAGAAAAAAAATAGAGACTCAGCTGAAACAAAATCAACAACAACGAATATGAGGAAAGGACAATATATATGGATAATCTACTCAGCACATAAAATTAAGTGGGAAAAAGAAACTGTCAACAACATACAAAAAAAGACATCAAAATGATAGCACTAACTTCATACCTATCCATAATTAAGCTGAATGTAAATGGACTAAATCCACCAATAAAGAGACAGAGAGTGACAGAATGGATTAAAAAACAAGATCCGTCTATATGCTGCCTACAAGAGACACACCTTAGAGACACAAACAAACTAAAACTCAAAAGATGGAAAAAATATATCAAGCAAACAACAATCGAAAAAGAGCAGGAGTGGCAATATTAATTTCTGACAAAATAGATTTTAAAGTTAAATCCATCAGAAAGGATAAGGAAGGACACTATATAATGACTAAAGTGACAATATACCAAGAAGGTATAACCATATTAAATATTTATGCACCCAATGACAGCACTGCAAGATACATAAAACAAACTAAAAAAAAAAAAACCCACAAAAAGGGTTTTTTTTAGTGCTGCAAGATACATAAAACAAACTGTCAGCATTGAAAAGTGAGATAGCTCCACAATAATAGTGGGAGACTTCAACACACCACTTTTGGTGAAGGACAGAACATCCAGAAAGAAGCTCAATAAAGATGTGGAAGATCAAATTGCCACAATCAACCGACTTATGCTTAACTGGTCCAGGGAACTGCTAGAAATTCAAGCTGGATTCAGAAGAAGACATGGAACCAGGGATATCATTGCTGATGTCAGATGGATCATGACTGAAAGCAGAGAATACCAGAAAGATGTTTACTTTTGTGTTATTGACTAAGGCATTTAACTGTGGATCATAACAAATACGGATAACATTGTGGAGAACAGGGATTCCAGAACACTTTATTGTGCTCATGAGCAATCTGTGCATGGATCAAGAGACAGTCGTTTGAACAAAACAAGGGGTACTGTGTAATTTAAAGTCAGGAAAGGTGTGCATCAAAGTTATATCCTTTCACCATACGTACTCAGCCTGTATGCTGAGCAAATAATCCCAGAAGCTGGGCTATATGAAGAGAGCATGGTATCAGGATTGGAGGAAGACTCATTAACAATCTACATTATGCAGATGACACAACCTTGCTTGCTGAAAGTGAAGAGGACTTGAAGCACTTACTGATGAAGATCCAAGACCACAGTCTTCAGTATGGATTACATCTCAACATAAAGAAAACAAAAATCCTTACAACTGGGCTGATAAGCAACATCATGGTAAATGGAGAAAAGATTGAAGTTGTCAAGGATTTCATTTTACTTGAATCCACAATCAATATCCATGAAAGCAGCAGTCAAGAAATCGAAAGACACATTTAAGGAAGACTAAAGAAGAGTTGATGCCTTTGAGTTGTGGTGTTGACAAAAATACTGAATATGCCATGGACTGTCAAAAAGAACTAACAAATCTGTCTTGGAAGAAGTACAACCAGAATGCTTCTTAGAAGCAAGAATGGCAAGACTATGTCTCACATACTTTGGACATATTTTCAGGAGAGATCAGTCCATGGAGAAGGACATCATGCTTGGTAAAGTAGAGGGTCAGTGAAAAAGGGGAAGTCCCTCAATGAGATGGATTGTCACAGTGGTTGCAACAATGGGCTCAAGCGTAGCAACCATTGCGGAGATCGCACAGGAAAGGGCAGCATTTCATTCTGTTGTGCATAGTGTCACTATGTGTCAGAACTGACTGGATGGCACCTAACAATGATAAGAACAACAAGGGCTCCTTGCCTACAGCCACTGCTGAGTACTCAACCTGCCAGTAGCAGAGACCAACACTGTAAAAACCTTTACAAGTGATGAGGACGTATATTTAAAAATCCCTTCATAACTACCATCTTAGTCACCTAGTGCTGACATAACAAAAAATACTTCAGATGGGTAGCTTTAAAGAACAGGCATTTATTTTCTCACAGTTCAGGAGGCTAAAAGTCCAAATTCATGTCATGGTTCTAGGGGAAGTTTCTTTTTTTGTGTATTTTAGCTTCCAGTAGCTGCCAGGAATCTTTGGCCTTTGGGGCCTTGTAGGTACATCTACCATTTGTGTCTTAATATGGTGTCTCCCACCTATGTGTCTCCTGTTCTGTTTATAACTCAAAAAAGTGATTAGGTTTCAGACACACCATACTTTGTCGTGACCTCAAAAACAACAAAAGAATACCCCTATTTCCAAAAGGGTCATATTTACAAGCACAGGGTTCAGATTTCAATGCATATTTTGGGGGGATACCATTCAATCCATAATAACTACTGAGTGATTGAAAGACTAGATTAGAACTAGAGACATGAAACTCTTTGTAATAAGCTAAGTATTATAAGAATGTCATTTTTCTTAAATCTTTCAATAATTTAATTTAATGTTATGATTTTTCAAGATCCAGGTTTTAGTCAGCATATATTACTAGAATCGATCTAGAACTTTCTCAGTGTCCTGATGGCAGAATGATGCAGGACCAGAGCTTCTCTTTATTTTAATACAGTATTAGTAAAATTTAGTCAGTGTGCAAAGGAAAACACTTTAAAAAACCAAAACCCACTGCCGTCGAGTCGACTCTGACTCATAGCGACCCTATAGGACCGAGTAGAACTGCCCCATAGAGTTTCCAAGGAGCGCCTGGTGGATTCGAACTGCTGACCTCTTGGTTAGCAGCCATAACACTTAACCACTATGCCACCAGGCTTTCCGGAAAACACTTTAGGTATTATAAATTCAAAGATATTCATTAAGCAGAATTGAGGCCTGTAAAATTTGGAAAGATTGGAGGAAATTTTTCTGATGATCTTGTAATGATCCCTAGATCAATATAGGATTAATTCCCAAAAAAAGTCCACCAATAGAGGAATGATTTAAAAACACAATGTCATAACGGTGATCAGATGCATGGAAGCAAACAGACATCACCACCTCAGAATTCACAATACTTATTTTTTTTTAATATTGCTGCAGAAAATAATAATAATAAACCCCACATGTTTCCATAATCTTCCTAACCAGCAGAAAAAGCCAATAGAAATAGGAAGATGATCTCCATTTCACTTTGGTCTTTCAAATTCTGTTAGCATGGATCTAATTGGTAGGATGAAATCTGTGTTAAGAATCACAGCAACAGGAAACATTGTAGCTTCTCAACATCTTCAGTCAGAAAGAACATGAGATGGGTATTGGATATCTAATCTATAAAATATATCAAAATCCAACATAAATGTCCCCATACTTAAACTTCCAACAACTACATTAGCAATAACAATGTGCTACTTTTAAATACATACAAAAAGTTACCAAAATTGGGAATAGAGTGGGAAATAAAGAAACACTCAACAAATTCAAGGATTTATATTCTTCAGTGTATGTTCTCTGATCATGAACAACTTGATATAGAGGTAAAAAAGAAATAGATAACTAGGAAAACCAATAGGCATGACATTAAATATAAACACTTTCTAAATATTCATGGGTAAAGAATTAAACTAAATTTTAATTTAGTATCAACTAAATGATAATAAAACAAAAAAACTTTTGGAATACAGCAAAAAAAAGTACTTATAGGGGTATATGTAAGTCTTATATTCAAATATTATTTTAAAAAGAAAAGCAGAAAAATTAATGGATGAAGCTTCTATCTTAACACGGTGAGATAAAAAACATCAAATTAAACCAAATAAAGAAAATAATATAGATAAAAAGTTAGACAAATCAAGACTATCCATAAGAATTAATATTTTTCTTTGAAAGATTTATAAAATATATAAAACCCTAACGAACTTAACAGAAGAAAAAAAACCAAAACTATAAATCACAAGTATCAGGAATTAGAAAGGAACTATCAATATAGTACTTCAAGATATTTAAAAAAATAAAATAAGGCAATAAACAAGCAAAATGTTTAATAATAAAGTTGATTTTTTGTGAAATAAAAATATTTAAAAAGAAAAAAGATATATAAAAGAGAAACTGAATTTTAAAATATCTTTTAAAGAAATTGAATTTTTATTAATAATATCCCCATGAAGAATGTCCATGCACAAATTACCTCACCAGTATTTATTTTAAAAACATTTAAGGAACAAGACCAATCTTACAAAATTCTCTCAGGAATAGTTACAAAAAGAATAATTTCTAACTGTATTTGAGTCCATCATAAAAGAAAAGAAAATAGATAAACATCTCTCATAACCATAACTTCAAAAGGTTTAAAGAGAATAATAACAAACAGAATAAATCAATACGTAAAGAATAATAAGCCACGTTGAAGTGTGTTTATACCACATATATAAAGATGGTTAAACATTTAAAAATCAATTAATTTTAAGATACTTCCACATCCACTCATGAAAGAATAACTCCTATTAGATTTGTCCTCCGTCACAAAACATGAAAACTGGAGAAAACTATGTGAACCAACCATTTTCAGATATTGTACAATAAGCCATGAGTGCCTGTAATCTCCAAGAAATATGAAACAAACCAAGTATATCCTATAATCTCCAAGAAATATGAGACAAACCAAGTATATCCTATGACTCTAGAGCAGGGAGATTGTCAAGAAAGCAGAGCCTCATGAACCTATTGAGAAATCAGAGGTTGAATTTAAGGGAGGTCAAGGCTGTTAGAATTTGTAAAGCAGCCTTCAAGAGAGGAAAGACCAGCACTGAGAACTCCAGAAATCAGGAAATGTGTCACCTTGAATCTTTGGCTGAATAATAATCTGTATATAAAACAAAAACCCATTGCCGTTGAATCAATTCTGACTTAGAGTGACCCTATAGGACAGGGTAGAACTGCCCCATAGAGTTTCCAAGGAGCACCTGGTGGGTTCAAACTGCTGACCTTTGGTTAGCAGAAGTAGCTCTTAACCACTATGACACCATGGACAAAAATCCATGACTCTAGGGGGGAAAAAATAAGGGGGAAAAAAAAACTACCCAGCAGCTATAAACCAAAAAATTCTGAGAGTTCACACAGGTTTGGGAAACAATAAAATTTTATACCCAAAATGGAGAGACCTCATTGACTCCATAGGGCAGTCAGTTTAGTCTCCCTAAAAGGCACACCCTAGTAGTTTTTTTTTAATGGTTTAATAGTTGAGCTAAAGTAACCCTAGAGCATCTGTTGCTGAAAAACATTCCTAATATCCCTTAAAAACAATCTTCAGTAGGATAAAGTTGATATCTTCAAATAACTGTCTACCAAAACAAACACTCATACACTTTAGAAAGACAAAAAGGAAAAATCGGAAAAAAAATCTAAACATAGAACATTAAAACATATATAATGTTTGACATAGAACCAAAAATTTCTAGACAAAGGAAGAAACATAAAAATATGATCCATCACCAGGAGAAGAGTAAGTCAAGAGAAACGTATGCACATAGGACAGATGAATAAATTAGCAGACATAAACAATAAAATAACTGTCATAAATATTCACATGAATTTAAAGGCAAGCGTGAATGTAATGAGAAAAGAAATGGAAAATGGAGAAAAGGAACAGGTGGAAATACTAATATAAAAAATCTGAACTAAAAAAAGACAGGGTGGAATTAAAAGCAGAGTCAGCATTGCAAATGAAAAGATTATGAATCTGAAGATACAGCAATTGAAACAAATGAAATAAAAAAAAGGTAAGTTAAAAACAAAAACAGTGACCACTGGAAAAAAATTACAAACATAAATCGAGGAAAAAATCCAGTCGACTAGAAGCAATAATGTTTGAAAAATTCTCAAAGTTGAAGACAACCACAAACCAAAATACCCAATAAGCTCACAAAACCCCAAGAAGGATAAACAGAAAACCAAGGCACATTAGTGTAAAAAAAAAAAAAAGCCTCTGAAAATGAGTGAAAAAGAGAATATTGTCAAAGTCATTAGAGAAAGAGATATTACATTACATGGAAACAAAAGGTTAATTACAGACTTTTTGTCAGAAACAATGTAAACCAAAAAAAGTGAAAGGACAATTTTAAAGTGATAAATAAAATACTGTCAATATAGAATTACGGTACTGGTGAAAATAACTATATTACTGGTGAAAATTAATTAGATGTAGTCAGCACGCATCTTTCCCATTGAATTCAGCTCTAAAACTTGGACAGAATTCTTGAAATAGCTATTAAAGGACACTAAAAAGTAAATAAAAGGAGCCCTGGTGGTCAATGGTTAAGTGCTCAGCTGCTAACAGAAAGGTCAGCAGTTCCTTGGGAGTAAAGACCTGGCAATCTGCTCCCACAATGATCACAGCCTAGGAAACCCTATGTGGCAATTCAAGTCTGTCATATAGGGTTGCTGTCAGTCAGAATTGACTCAACAGCACAACTAGCAAATATTAGCGAGTGCATTGGGGAAGAAGAGGAGAATCAAAACTACTACTGAACTGACCATTTACCATTGTTTTCCTTCTGTACACCCCTAACAAGAGCCAATGCAAACCAAACCCCAAAAGTGTACATCAATATGAACAGAGAAAACTACTTCAATTGGAGGATCTGTGGTCTCAAGTTGTTGTTGTTAGGTGTCGTTGAGTTGGTTCCGACTCATAGTGACCCTATGTACAACAGAACTAAACACTGCCCGGTTCTGCGTCATCCTCAACAGTTCTTATTATGCTTAAGCCCATTGTTGCAGCGACTATGTCAATCCATTTTATTCTTTCTGTTTTCCGCTGACCCTCTACTTTACCAAGCATGATGTCCTTCTCCAGGGACTGATCCCTCCTGACAACATGTCCAAAGTATGTAAGAGGATGTCTACCCATCCTTGCTTCTAAGGAGCACTCTGCTTGTACTTCTTCCAAGACAGATTTTTTCCTTCTTTTAGCAGTCCATTGTATATTCAATATTCTTCTCCAACACCACAATTCAAAGGTATCAATTCTTCCAGTTTCCTTATTCATTATGCAGTTTTCACATGAACAGGAGGTGATTGAAAATACCATGACTTGGGTGAGGCCCACCTTAGTCTTCAAGGTGACATCTTTCCTTTTCAACACTTTAAAGAGATCTTTTGCAGCAGATTTGCCCAATGCAATGCGTCTTTTGATTTCTTGACTGCTGCTTCCGTGGGTGTTGATTGTGGATCCAAATAAAATGAAATTCTTGACAACTTCAGTCTTTTCTCCAATTACCATGATGTTGTTTATTGGTCCAGTTGTGAGGATTTTTGTTTTCTTTACGTTGAGGTATAATCCATACTGAAGGCTGTGGTCGTTGATCTTCAGTAAGTGCTTTAAGTCCTCTTCACTTTCAGCAAGCAAGATTGTGTTATCTGCATGACCTAGGTTGTTAATGAATCTTCCACCAATCCTTATGCCCCATTCTTCTTCATATAGTCCAGCTTCTCATATTATTTTCTCAGCATACAGATTGAATAAATACGGTGAAAAGATACAACCATGAGGCACACCTTTCCTGACTTTAAACCATCCAGTATCTCCTCTTCATCTGTGTACAGGTTCCTTGTGAGCACAAGTAAGTGTTCTGGAATTTCAATTCTTTGCAATGCTATCCATAATTTGTTATGATCCACACAGTCAAATGCCTTTGTATAGCCAATAAAACACAGGTAAACATCTTTCTGGTATTCTCTGCTTCAGCCAAGTTCCATCTGAGATCAGCAATGATAGCTCTGTTTCCACATCCTCTTCTGAATCTGGCTTGAATTTCTGGCAGTACCCTGTCAATGTATTGCTCCAGCCACTTTTGAATGACCTTCAGCAAAATTTTACTTGTGTGTACTATTAATGATATTTTTCGATAATTTCCGCTTTTGGTTGGATCACCCTTTTTGGAAATAGGGATAAGTATAGATCTCTTCCATTTGGTTGGCAGTAGTCTTCCAAATTTCTTGTAATAGATGAATGAGTACTTCCAATATTGCATCCATTTGTTGCAACATCTCAATGGGTATTCCATCAATTTCTGGAGACTTGTTTTTCGCCAGTGCCTTCGCTGCAGTTGGACGTCTTCCTTCAGTACCATTGGTTCCTCCTCATATGTTACCTACCAAAGTGGTTTGAACATTGACCAATTCTTTTTGGTATAGTGAATGTGTATTCCTTCCACCTTCTTTTGATGCTTCCTGAGTTGTTTAATATTTTCCTTGTAGAATCCTTCAATATTAGAACTTGAGACTTGAATTTTTCCCTCAGTTCTTTTAGCTTGAGAAGTGCAGAGTGTGTTCTTCTCCTTGGTTTTCTATCTCCAGGTCTTTGCACATGTAGTTATAATACTTTACTTTGTCTTCTCAAGCAGCCCTTTGAAATCTTCTGTTCAGTTCTTTTACTTCATCATTTCTTCTTTTTTGCTTTAGCCGCTTGATGTTCAGGAGCAAGTATCAGAGTCTGTTCTGAATCCATTTTGGTCTTTTCTTTCTTTCCAGTCTTTTTGATGACCTCTTGCTTTCTTCATGGATGATGTCCTTGATGTCATTCCACAACTCATCTGGTCTTTGGTCATTAGTGTTCAACAAGTCAAATCTATTCTTGAGATGATCTCTAAATTCAGGTGGAATATACTCAAGATGGTACTTTGGCTCTCATTGACTTGTTCTAATTTCCTTCAGCTTCAGCTTGAAACTTCCATATGAGCAACTGATGGTCTGATCTGCAGTCAGCCCCTGGCTTTGTTCTGATTATTGATATTGAGCTTTTCCATTATCTCTTCCCACAGATGTAGTTGATTTGGTTCCTGTGTATTCCATCTGGTGAAGCCCATGTGTATAGTCTCTATTTATGGTGAAAAAAAGGTTTTTGCAATGAAGAAGTTGTTGGTCATGCAACATTATATCCTGTAATCTCTGGCATCATTTCTATCACCAAGGCCATATTTTCCAACTACAGATCCTTCTTCTTTGTTTCCAAATTTCACCTTCCAATCTCCAGTAATTATCATTGCACCCTGATTGCATGTTCAATTAATTTTAGACTGCAGAAGTTGATAAAAATCGTCAATTTTTTCATCTTTGGCCTTTGGTTGGTATGTAAATTTGAATTATAGTCGTTTAACTGGTCTTCCTGGCAGGCGTATGGGTATTATCCTATCACTGACAGTGATATACTTCAAAATAAGTCTAGAAATGTTCCTTTTGATGATGAATGCAATGCCATGTCTCTTTAAGTTATCGTTCCTGGCATAGTAGACCATATGATAATCTGATTCAAGGAAACAAAGGACTGGGGAGATCATGAAGAAGGAAAGGCTTGAGGAAGTGAGTCAATAAAGTTTTTTATGAATTCTTGGGTTCACTACTAAAATGTACATGCAAAGATATGATAAGGAATGGCATAATAAAGGCCATGAGGAGTGAAGAAAGAGACAGAAAACTGCTCAGGTTCCTGACTGGTTACCAGCTAGTGCAGAATAACGCTGATCAGAGCAACACTGCAAAGATTACAAAATGGAAATAACATTGAAGCCACAACCTCCAGAAAGGTGGTCAGAATTTGTGGACTAAACTCAACTGGGTTGATTCTCTGGTAAAATGAAAATTTAATATATTCTCCATAGGATTTAAACAAAACTCAGAGTCTCATAATATTCAAAATGTTCAGGACACAGTACAAAGCTATGCAGCATACAGGGAACTGGGAAAAATCCCCTTGTGCACAGGAAAAGATAATTAACAGTTGAAAATACCCACCACAAATTTGGGAAAAGACATAAATTTACAGACTGAAATAGGTCAGTGAAAGCCAAGATGAACAAACCAAAGAAAACCATGTTCAGGAACATGGTAAATCAAACTGCTGATAACTAATGACAAAATTAAAAAAAAAAATCCTGAAAACAGACAAAGCAAAATACATCACCAATAAGCATTAACATTAAGGAATCAGTAATTGACATGACTGCAGGTTTCTAATCTGAAACACCTGGAGGCCAGAAGGAAGTGGCACATATTTTAAGTACTGAAAAAGAAATGTGAACCTTAATAGCCAGTGAAAATATTCTTCAGGAATGAAGATAAACATCTTCTCAAACACTAAAATTATCTGTTGCCATCAGAACTATTTAAAGAAAAAAAATCAAATCTGCTAAAAAAAAAAAAGATCTTCCAACAAATGGGAATGATACCAGATGAAACCTGGAACATCAAAAATGAAAGGAGAACAATGGAAATGATAAACCTTTTGGGAAATATACCATTCATGTCCCCTGACGTTTAAAAAAATACCCCTGGGAACTCTTATTCATTGATGGTGGGAATGCAAAATTTTACAATAACTTTGGGAGATAATTTGGCAGTTTCTTAAAAAATAAAACATAGGCTTACTGTGTTGTTATTGTTATGTTGAAAATATATGTCTACAAAAATGTCTGCACGTGAATGTTTATAGCAGCTTTGTTTATAATGGCCCCAAATTGGAAGCAACCAAGATGTCCTTCAATAGGTAAATGGATAAACTGTGGTACATCCATCAATGGGGTATTATTCAGTGATAAAAAGAAATGAGTTATCAAGCTATGAAAAGATAAGAGGGAACCTTAAAACCATATTGTTAAGTGAAAGAAACTAATTTGAAGAAGGTTCATAGTGTATGTTTCCAGCTATATGGCATCTGGAAAAGGTAAATCTATAGAGACTCTAGAAAGATCAGTGATTCCCAGGGTTCAGGAGGAGGGGGATAAAGAGGTAGAATGAAGGGCATTCTGTATGATACTGTAATGGTGGACATATGATATTATACATTTGTCAAAATCCGTAGGACTATATAACACAATAATGAACCCTAGTGTAAACTATAACCAAAAACCAAACCTGTTGCCATCTAGTCAATTCCAGCTCATGGAGGCTCCATGTGTTACAGAGTAGAACTATGCCCCATAGGGTTTTCTTGGTTATAATCCCTACAGAAGCAGATCACCAGGCCCTTCTGTGGTGCCACTGGATGAGTTTGAACCATCAACCTTTAAGTTAGTAGTGGAGAACAAACCATGTACACCACCCAGGGACCTATGTAAACTATAAAAAACCAAAAGCAAACCCAGTGCTGTCGAGTCAATTCTGACTCATAGTGACCCTATAGGACAGAGTAGAACTGCCCCATAGAGTTCCCAAGGAGCGCCTGGCGGATTCGAACTGCCGAGCCTTTGGTTAGCAGCTGTAGCACTTAACCACTACGCCACTAGGGTTTAGTTAATAATAATGTATCAATGTTGGTTTATCGACTGTAAGAAATATGCCATGTGACTGCAAGACATTAATAATAGAAAAAAACAGTGTGAGTGTGTGCTGGGGGGGAGAGGGAGTATAAGGAAACTCTGTATTTCCTGTAGATTTTTTTCTTATCTGAAACTACTCTGAAAATGAAAGTCTATAAAATAAAATAAACACAAAAGAAAAAATACATTTGTTAGATGAAAGCAAAAATTATAATGTTGTTTTCAATGTATGTAAATTTGATATATAAGACAAATATAAGGGGGAAGATATAAAACCTTTGAGGTGGTAAATACATTAAAAAAGTGGTAAAATATTGACTCTTAGCAGACTGTGAGAAGTTAAGTATATATATTGCCCCTAAAGCATCCACTAATACACACAGATACATAATCACCATTTTTGTTGTTGTTAGGAGCTGTTGAGTTGATTCCAACTCATGCTGACCTCATGTGACAGAACAGAACTGTCCCATGGTTCTGTAGGCTGTCATCTTTCTGGGAGCAGGTTGCTAGGTCTTTTCTCCCACAGAGTTTCTGGGGGGCTTTGAATCACCAGTCTTACAGTTAGCAGTTGAGTGCTTAACTGTTGTGCCACCAGGGCTCCTTGTAGTCACAATAGATAAATAAAAATGATTTATAAAATGATATAAATAAAAATGGTATTAAAAATGATATACTCATAACCTAAGAGAAATCAGAAAAGAAAGAAAAAAAAAGAAAGAAAAGAAAAACAAAATAAAAAACTTTTGAAAGCTACCAGAGAAAATGTCACATTATATATTGGGCAACAACAATTTTCATAACTGTGGACTTCTCTTCAGAAACTATGGGGGCAATGTTTTAAAGTGTTATTGGGGAGGGGCCCAAAATGCTATCTTTAGGAAGAATACAATTTAAAATTTCAGAATAATAAAACACTTTGCTAGTAAAGGAAAACTAAGAGAATGTATTATGCCAAATTTCCACTCTATGAAATGTTAAAGGAGGTTCTTTATGCTAAAAGCAGATGATAATCATAAAGTAGGATCTGCAGAGATGTATGAAAAATACTGGCATTGGCAAATATAAAGACAATTTTTATTCTCTTATTCTCTTTGAAATATAAGCAACTGTTTGAAGCCAAAATTATAAAGCTGTGTCTGATGGTTAAGATTGTGTGTCAGCTTGGCTGGGCCATAATTTTCAGTGTTTCGGCAGTCATATAATGTTGTGATCACTTCCCCGTTGAAATTTAATATGTGATCACCCCCCATGGTGGAATCTGCTAAGTGGTACCTGTGGGAGCAGGACCTGTGGCGGCTTGCAGCCCCCTCAGCCTGCATCTTTCTGCCCTCTGCCACCTGCTTCCTTCCTGTTCACCTTGCCAAGGCTTTTGGCTTGTTCCGGATTCTACAGCTGCCTCTTATTCATCTGACCTCCAGTTCTTGGGACTTGAACTAGCAGCTTACCTGCCAATCTTGGGTTCTTCAGCCCCTGAAGCTAGGTTAATCAGGAGAAGCCTTGTGGTCTTGCCTGCTGATCTTGGGATTCCTCGGTCCTCACAGCCTGTGAGGAAGAATCCTGCTCTTCAAATAACCATCTCAGGTTCGCCAGCCCCTGCAGCTAAGTGAGTCAGGAGAAGCCCTATCCTGATCCACAGACGGGACATTGCAGCCTCTACAATTGCGCAAGCTGTTGCCTTGATATAAATCTCTCTCTGTATATACATACTTATATGCTTTACTGGTTTTGCTTCTCTAGAGAACCCAGCCCAAGACGCTGTGTTTTGGACTTTATATAGGATAAACACAGTAGCAAATTTGTCAATACACCTACATGGTCACAAGGTTTCTAGAGTTTGCATGAAGTGATACACTACTAACTAAAATACCCCATGAAAAGTTAAGAAAGAGTATATATTGTTTTCTTCAAGAATAATCACTAAAAATTAATACAAATTTTTATACCTAAAAATCTAACCAATACATAAACATTGATTTTTAAAAAGTAACATAAGTGGCTGTTGAATATTTTCAAATACTTTTCCTGCATCTAAGGAGAGACTTTAGGGTTTTCTTCATTATTTATACATAGCAGATACAGAAAGGGTTTAAGACATCATTATCACCAGCTAGGAGCCCTGGTGAGGCAATGGTTAAATCACTTGGCTGCTATCTGAAAGATTTGAAGCCACCAGCCGCTCTGCAGGAGAAAGATGTGGCAGTCTGCTTCTGTAAAGATTTACAGCTTTGGAAACCCTATGGGGGAGTTCTGCTGTGGCCTATTGGGTTGCTATGAGTCATAATTCGAAATGGCAATGGGCATCACGAACTGTCCATTGGCTCACACTGTATCACTTAACTATTGTTATTTTGCAGCAGAAACGGTTTAATCATTAATTAAAGGAAATGAGAAATTTTGTGTAGCGTCATGTTAAGATGAATGAGCAAATTAATGATATGTGAAAAAATGGAAAAGCACAGGTCTTAAAATACTTGACAAAAAATTCTCAAATCATAAAAATGTTATTTATGTTTTCTTCAGTGATTTGGAGACTTCCTGTCCTCTTTCTCTAAGTTGTTTCATTATAACTCAGAATTTGCTTGTAAATAAAGTTTTTGGTAACCTGCAATATAATCAGTGGATATCAGTTTAGAACTATATGCTCTGTTATTACTAAGATGTTTTGCAATGTTTTAACTTACCATCTATACTGAACAAATCAAACATATTTTACTATAGGGAAACTGCTTGAACAAAGGTACCAACCAACCTTCTATGAAGACACAGAATATGACTGTTGAGAGTTTGGATTTTTTTTTTTTTTTGTAAGATTGTTTCTTCCTTAAAAAATGTTAGTTGAGGGATCTTTTTATATTTTAGAGTAGAGGTCAGCCAAATTCAGTTGCACCCATATGTTTACATATTGTCTATAGCTGCTTTAATACTACAAAGGCAAGTTGGAGAGGAATGAAGAGAGGGTATTTCTTTTCATCTGCTTCTTGGGGTGTTTTTTTCCTTTGGTCCTAACTCCTGCTAGTCAAACCCCAGCATGAATCTCACTCTTGAAGAAATTCCAGGGCTTCAACGATCTTTTCCACAACCTCCCCCTGTGCCTTGAAATCATAGGTAATTGCTATGACTGTCTGCTATTGCTGATCTCTGCTACTTCAACATCACGTGCTTTTATTTTTTTCATTTCCTTCATTGACTGCTTAGCCTATTCACTTTATGAATTTTCCTCTGTTTGAATTAAAAGGGTTTCTGTGTTCCTAAGTGAATCCTGACTTACCACAGCATAATTTAATTACAGTAGAGGCAAGAAATAAATTACTCAAAGTAAGGGTTGTAATTAATTCAAATGAAAAATAATAAATAGCACTGGGTATAAATCATGAAGATAAAAGAAGAATCAAGTACTTCTTGTCCAATTATGTTTATTATTCTCTTCTGTCAGTAGATTAGCTCAAATGTCTTCCAGAGAAGACTTTTAACTTTCCAAATGTCTGATAAGTTTATTAATTGATATTTCTTCTCTCATTTTTCTTTCTGCATTGTAACACAAAATGCTTGGCTGGCGAGAGGAACTGTGAGTCCCTGGTGAATAGCCTGCAGAGGGAATGCCCACCGCTTTAGTTTCTCTCCCCACAAGAGAATTTCTCTGAGGATCTGCCCCACAGCTATTTGTTGGTCCAATCAATGAAAAAGTAAACCAAGAATAAAAAATAAGAGATAGACTACAACTTTTACTAGTACTTGTTCATCTTAGCAAGTTGAAACTTGATCTGGGCAGCGAGGAAATGCAGAAAGACTTCTTGTGAAACAAAGGTTTGCTTTCTTTCCTTTCATATTTTTGTTTCTTCATGCATGTGCTTGACTTTACACATAGGAAAGTGTTTAATAACATAAGAAGTAGCATTCATTCTTGATGATATTTTATATTTGCCTAATGTTTATTCTCCATACCCTTTTGTTTTAGATTGTATTAGTTACATTTCTCCCCTTTTTTCTTTTGTACTGTCCTAATCAGAAACTTATTATGTAAAATATGAAGTTTTCTAGCTGAGGGGCTCTGCAACAGGTACTTTTGACCATTCCTCTGCTTTCTAGAATCAATTGACATCTACCTTCAGCTTTAATTTTTTTCAAAAAAGTAGAATTTATGACTGGACCAAATTAATTCTAATATATTTCCATAGAGCCAAACTGCATTAAAATAATGTCAAAATATTGATGAAACCATAACAATAATGAAAATTACAACATGGCAATTTCATAGTATGAGAATTGTTGAATTTATAATTTGTCAGGTTTTCTTTTTTTGTACATTTAATGGTAAAGCATTGAAGAGAAAACTAGTACACTGATCAATCTCATGATCCATACAAGTCTCTTAAATCTGTTTTTGTCTCAGTTCCCCCATTCATAAAGTTAGAATAAAAAATTACTTTCTTTCTCTACCTCTCCACTGTATTTTATTTAAGAATATTTTATAGTCATAGCAAGATAAACTGAAATAAATGTAACTCAAGTTTGTGTTAATACATATTTATTACATTTTTTCATTTACAACCATCTTTGAGCTGAATTGTCCTGTGTGCCTTCTGTTATTCATATGCATAGAACTTTTGATTTGTAATTAGGTTTGTCTATATCTGAAAAGACAGAAAACTCACTGACCAAGACCTTAGAACTCTCCAGTTGCATTCCAATCTGCAAAATCTAAAGGGAAAAAAAGAGGGAAAGAAGGAAAGAAGAAAGGAAGACAATAAAAGCCTCATTTCAACAAGTTTAGTGAATATAAGCAAGAATCACTTCTGCTTTTAGCACATGGACTGTGCCGCTAAGATTATATACAATCATAGGGACAAAAATGATGGAAGAAACAAAGATATGAAGCTAATGTGTAACAAGACAAAGCTTTGATTTATCAAGATTATTTGTTATAATGACTGATGCCATCCTTCTACTACAAGAAAACAAAACAAAACAACCCCCAAACCCATAGAGTAGAACTGCCCCATAGCGTTTCCAAGGAGCGGCTGGTAGTTTCAAACTGCCGACCTTTTGGTTAGTAGCCAAGCTGTATAACCACTGTGTCATCAGGGCTCCAGATATAATTGTTGTATATTATTTTCCTATAGCAGATAAAGAAAACTAAAATAACATTTTTTATTTTTAAGAAAATGAGACTATCAATTGAGCCAGGTTTTCACTCTGAATAAAAATCTAAAATGACTCAGGCTATCAGGGAGATACATCCTTCACTCAGGAAGGCAACTTTCACTGGCAGAAAACTGATAATGAATCAAGCAATAAAAAACAGCTGTTGGTTTCAGATATTTCCCTAGAATATCCATTTTTCTAGAGCACGCCTAGAGGGCTAATCTGCTTCATTTGCAAATAAGTATATTGCATATTGCATATCTAATCAATCAAATTGTACTGTTCACTAGGAAAACCTGTTCACATCGTAACCCAGTCTTTGAACATTCATTGCTGTTTTGGAAAATATAGGGAACAATATGACGAAGGAAAATTTTTTCTCTGCTGGTTCATCGGTTGAGTTATTTTTACTAAAAAAAAAGTATTCCGATTATTTCTTTTTTTTGTCCCTCTTGTTGCACTTATACCTCAGGCATGAAGAATGAGCTGAATAGGAATTACTCAGAGGTGACTGAGTTCATTCTACTGGGTCTCAGAACCCCTCCAGAGCTACAGATGCTCTTATTCCTAGCGTTCTTGCTAATCTACATTGTCATTGTGTTCGGAGATATCAGCATGATATTCGTCATTTGGGTGGACTCAGGCTTCACACCCCTATGTATTTCTTCCTTAGAAACTTGTCCTATTTAGACCTCCGCTACTCCACTGACATTGCTCCTAAAACTCTGGCCAACTTCTTGTCTAATGAAAAGAAAATTTCTTACAATGGCTGTGCAGCCCAATTTTTCTTCTTCGCCCTCTTTGCCACAACTGAATGCTTTCTTCTGGCTGTGATGGCATTTGATCGATTCTCAGCCATTTGCTCTCCTCTCCTTTACCCAGTGCACATGTCCCATGAAGGTCTGTGTTTGGTTGGTAACTGGCTCCTATATCTGTGGAGTCATTAACTCCGTAGTACAAACAGGTTTCACCTTGAGTTTGCATTTCTGTGAAGAAAACAGATTTGGACCACTTTTTCTGTGATGTCCCAGCCCTGATTGAGATCTCATGTGTTGACACCTTTGTGAATGAGATTGTGCTGTTTGTTTTCTCTGCTTTTATCATCATTGCTACGACAAAGGCTATTCTGGTATCTTATGCTTATATCCTTTCCACTGTCTTGAAGATCCCCTCATCTCAGGGCAGGAGTAAGACCTTCTCCACCTGTGGTTCCCATATAGCAGTGGTGAGTTTATTCTATGGGACTGTGTTCTTCATGTATGCTCAACCTGGGGCCATCACCTCACCCCAGCAAGACAAGATCATTGCTGTGTTCTACACAGTTATAATTCTAATGCTGAACCCTCTAATATACAGTCTGAGAAACAGATGTGAGAGATGCTGTGAAAAGAAAATTATGTGGGAAATGATCCTCTCACTGATGTTTTTAAGGCCATCATTTAGTGGACACAATTTATTTTCCAAGACTTCTAGTTCAAAATATGTCTGGTTCCAGAATTTTTAGATCTAAATATTTACTCAGTGTATGGCATGTGAAATACTGTAAAAATGTAGTTTTACAACCTAGAAACAACCACTGTAAGCATTTTATTCTACTTTCTTATAATATTTATTAATCAAATGTAAATTAATTATATTAGTGTATATATATGTACACACATGCATGTATATGTATTTCAAAATTGGGACCACACTTTAGGAATTTTTTCATTGTTATCTTTTCACTTAACTCATTTTGTGTACAGAAAAACATTTATCAATGTTATTAAATATTCTATAAATGTATGAATTTTGATGTTTTTATAACACTATAGAATATTGATGCACCATTATCTGCTTAAACGGCACCTTTCACTACGCATTTCCTGCACTGCAGTGGGATAGGAAATGATTCAAAGGTTTATCTATGTGGGATCACAATGACAACAGCATCTTAAAGGGTTAGATGAGAGGCTCAGGAGGCAGTTACTGTATGCTGATGGTTGTGGAGTAAAGGGAGAGCAAGAACAGCTACACAACCTGAATGTAAACAATGGTACTGGATTGTACTTGTAGAATTTGTTGGAAGGGTATATCTTTTTTCATGTATGAGTCTGAATTGACTCAATTGCAACGGGTTTGGTTTTTTTTTTAACGTATATTTTCATAAAAACATTAAAAAAGATCTTTGGTATTTTGATAGAAATTGCATTAAACTTGTATATAAATCTGGGGAAAATTGACATCTTTGCTATGTTGAATTTTCCAATCCTTGAGCACCGTATGTCTCCCAACTTATTTGGATCTTTGGTTTGCTTTGTCAGCATTCTCTAGTTTTCATCATATAAGTCCTATAGATGTTCTATTTACCACTATTTTTATTTTAGCAGTTCTATATGGTATTACGGTATTATATTTGATGTACATGTGTTCATTGCCAATATATAAAATACAATTTTTTTTAAGATATTTTTAGAAGTTTGAGGTTTCCAGAAAATTTGGAAAGATAATACAGAGTTCCCATCTACTCTACACACAGTTTTCTTTATTGTTAACATTTACATTAGTATACTAAATTTGTTATGCTTAGTAAAACAATATTGATATATTAACTAAAGTCCATACTTTATTCCAATTTCTTTATTTGTTATTTGATGTCTTTTTTCTGTTCCAAGATTCCAACCAGGATACCACAGTGGTTAAGAGCTCAGGCTGCTAACTAAAAGGTTGGCAGTTTTGAATCCACCAGCTACTCCTTGGAAACCCTATGGGTAGTTCTACTCTGTCCTATAGGGTCACTATGAGTCAGAATTGACTTGACAGCAATCGGTTTAATTTTTTAGTTTGATTCAATGACCTTAGCAGTATTTAGGAGTACTTGTTATGTATTTTATAGACTGTCTTTTTATTGGAATTCATCTTATGTTTTTCTGAAGATTAGATTGAGGTTGTGCGTTGCTGGGAGGAAGATCACAAGGGTAAGTGCCATTTTCATCACATCTATCAAGAGTAAATACTGTCATCCTGAGTTATCACTGTTGATGTTGACCTTAATCACCCAGCTAAGATAGTGTTTGTCAGGTTTTTCCACTGTAATGTTACTCTTTTTCTTCTGCTTTTCATATTACACTCTTTGAATGGAAGTTGTCATGCATAACTATGCTTAAGTAACAGGGAGCTATGTTTAACCTTTGTGGTGGCAGAGAATTATTTGGAATTCTTCTGCAGGAAAGGATTGCCTGTTCTTCATTTATTAAAGTATTCAGTCATGTATTTATATTGGTGTGGGCTCATGACTATTTATTTTGTACTTTGAGTTATAATCCAATCCTTTGTGGTTTTTTTGCTCAAATTATTCCAGATTTGCCACTGGAAGTTCTTTCAGTTGGCTTCTGTGTTTTCTTGGCATATCTTATTTACATGCATTATTATAAACTATTATTTATCTTTATTTTGCCATTTTAAATATTTTTTGTTCTTTCTGCATTCCTCCTTTTTGTATTTTTCTATTGAGAAAATAATTTCCTGCTATTTACCTCTTTAAAAAGAATAAGCCTATATTATGTCAATTGTATTTATATTTAGCTTACAGTGCTACATTTTTTACCTTTTAAATTTTATAACCAAATTATTATAGCTCATTTTTCATGAGCTTTTGTAAAAATTATACATGTTTTTCAGTTGTCTTTGCACTATAAATAAATACCCTGGCATGTGAGAAACTTGTTTTTTTTCCTGAAAATGGTTTGTATCGTTAACAGATGTTGTTGTTGTTTGGTGCTGTTGAGTTGGTTCGGACTCGTAGCAACCCTGTGTACAACAGAATAAAACACTGCCTGGTCTTGCACCATGCCCACAATCCTTATGTTTAAGGCCACGTTGCAACCACTGTGTCACTCTGTCTCATTGAGGGTCTTCCTCTTTTTTATTGACCCTGTATTTTACCAAGCATGATGTCCTTCTCCAGGGACTGATCTCTCCTGACAACATGTCCAAAGTATGTAAGATGTAGTCTTGCTCTCCTTGCTTCTAAGAAGCATTCTGTTTGTACTTCTTCCAAGACAGATTTGTTCATTCTTTTGGCAGTCCATGGTATATTCAGTATTCTTCCCCAACACCACAATTCAAAGGTGTCAATTTTTCTTCTGTCTTCCTTATTCATCATCTAGCTTTCACATGCATGTGATGCAATTCAAAATACCATGGCTTGGGTCAGGCACACCTTGGTCTTCAAGGTAACATCTTTGCTTTTCAGCACTTTAAAGATGTCTTTTGCAGCAGATTTGCCTGATGCAATGCATCTTTTGATTTCTTGATTGCTGCTTCCATGGATGTTGATTGTGGACCCAAGTAAAATGAAATCCTTGACAACTTCAACCTTTTCTCCATTTATTGTGATGTTGCTAATTGGTCCAGTTGTGAGAATTTTTGTTTTCTTTATGTTGGGGTGCAATCCATACTGCAGGCTGTGGTCTTTGATTTTCATCAGTAAGTGCTTCAAGTTCTCTTCACTTTCAGCAAGCAAGCCTGTGTCATCTGCATAACACAGGTTGTTCATGAGTCTTCCATTGATCCTTATGCCCCATTCTTCTTCATATAGTCCAGCTTCGCAGATTATTTGCTCAGCATACAGATTCAATAGGTATGGTGAAAGGATACAACTCTGATGCACACCTTTCCTGACTTTAAACCACACAGTATCCAGTATCGCCTTGTTCTGTCCGAACAACTGCCTCTTGATCTATGTACAGGTTCCTCATGAGCACAATTAAGTGTTCTGAAATTCCCATTCTGGAAAACTACGGCCTATCCCTAAATTCATCCTTCTGTCTCACAGAAACTAACCATTACCCTGATGTTGTGCTAAGTACATTTTGTTTTTTTAGAAAAAAGCAATTCTATCATCTCTGTGTATTTTACTAAACAATATATTGTTTAGTTCTAAAAGTTAAAATAGTACGCACAAGTCTGTCTTGAATGTGTGTTGTTTTATATTTTTTATTTTTATATCTCTTTTCCTAACTTTCATTCTTAGCTGTAGATCAAAGCAAATTATGTCTGTTAGGTAAAATAAATGTATCCAGTTGATCCAAGCCAAAGGAAGTGGAGTGGGGAGAAGAATCTGTACCCATCAGGAAAAGTTAAGTTCAGAAAGAAACTAGGCCAAGTCTATGTGACAGTTGTCTTCAGATTAAAACAATAATATCTTGCAATTTACTGTATGTGAATTGTACTTTAATAAAGTAATATAAAAAGAGGAAAAGAATATCAACATGCACATTGGAGACGTGCCTTTGATGTGTCTATTTCTTGAGTCACAATGATAAGCTCCAGTGATGCACTCTGGATTGAAGTCTTCTACATCTATCATAGAGCTGCCATTTTGGAATCTCACTTTGTCATCCTCACTTAGATTCTCTTTGTCTCTCTCCTGTTGGCTGTATTGAACATCTGTCACATTCTTGGTTTAGTCTCCCTTTTGGTAGAAGCTATCCTACAGAAACCTCTTGATAAGAGTGTGTGTGATGTATATTTTTGAACTTTGTTGAAAATCATACCCTTACACTTGATTAATAGTTTGACATGGTACAAGGTTCTATGTTGGAAATAATTTAACTTCAGAATTTTGAAGTCCTTCTTTTCTTTATTTGTATTATTGATTCCTGTATTACAATGAAGAATCAAAAGCCATTCTAATACATGCCATGTTTTTTCTTCTAAAGCGTGTGAAATTTTATAACGATGTGTCCTTAGGTCAGTTTTCGTCCATTTTTTTTGAATTGTGGTAGCTGTTGTCGTCAATTCAAACTCATAGCAACTCTATAGGACAGAGTAGAAATGTCCCATAGAGTTTCCAAGGAGTGGTTGGTGAATTCAAACTGCTTACATTTTGGTTAGCAGTTGAGCTCTTAACCACTACACCACCAGGGCTCCTGAATTACAGTACCAAAAAACCAAAACCCAATGGTGTAAAGTCAATTCCAACTCAAAGTGACCCTGTGGGACAGAGTAGAACTGCCTCACAGGGTTTCTAAGGAGCACCTGGTGCAGTTGAACCACTGACCCTTCGGCTAGCAGCCCAAAACTTAACCAGGGTGCCAGAATTATGGTAGAGCCCTTTAAATTAGAAATGTTAAATCCTTTAGCTCTGAAAAACTGTCTGAAATATTTTGTTGATAATGTTGTTTTCATATCCCTACTTCTTTGAAATTTTATTATTTCTGTGCTGGACACACGGAATTGTCCTCTAACATTTGTATCTTTTTTCACTGTTTTCTTTTTTGAGTGAGGGGTGGGCTCTTACTCTGTGTGAGATTTATTCAACTCTATCTCCCAAGCTTTTTATTAACTTTATTTTTATTTTTGTTAGTATGTTTTTAATCATTATGAGCTTTCTGAAAATTATTTTTCTCTGAATGATTGTTTTTATAGCACCTGTTTCTTTCTTAGGATGTAAATCTTCTCTTATTTTTTGAGGCTATTAATGATTGGGAAACCCTGGTGACATAGTGGTTTAGTGCTACGGCTGCTAACCAAGAGGTCGGCAGTTCAAATACACCAGGTGCTCCTTGGAAACTCTATAGGGCAGCTCTAGTCTGTCCTACAGGGTTGCTATGAGTCAGATTTGACTCAAAGGCAGTGGGTTTGGTTTTTGTTTTTTTTTTTAAATGATTGAGGTTTTGTTTAATTTCTGTTTGGATTAGAAGTCAAATAGATTAGTGTAGGGCAGGTAAGGGTAGGGTAGAATAGAACAGAACAGAAAGAATAGAGTAGAGAACAGTAGAGTAGAGTAGACCAGAGTCGAATAGTTCTGAAAAGAGTGGAAAAGAGCCGAGTAGAACCGAATCGAGTCTAGTGGAGTTGAGAGGAGCTGAATCAAGCCGATACGACCTGAATCAGGTCGAATCGCGTTCAAGTGTGTCGAATACAATTGAACAGATTATGGTAGGGTAAGTTAGAGTAGGGTAGGGTAGAATAGAATGCAGTAGAACAGAACAGAACTGAAAGAATAGAATAGGGTTGAGTATAGAATAGATTTGAATATTGCCAAATAGAGCCAAATACAGCTAAATAGAGCCAAAAAGAGCTGAATCGATAGAAATCAAGACGAATCGTGCCGAATCTCGCAGAATCGTGGTGTATCGCATCAAATTGCATTGAAATCTATCGATTCAAGTCGAATCAAATCCAATAGATGAGAATACACTAGAGTAGGGTAGAGTACAATACAATAGAAGAGAGAAGAATAGAGTAGGTTGGAGTAGAATGGTGTAGAATGGAGTTAAATGGACTCAGTTGAGTAGAGTCTAATAGAGCCAAATAGAGCTGAGTAGAGCCTATTAGAGCCAAATAGAGCCGAATCAAACCGATTTGAGCCAAATGGGGATGAATGGAGTGGAATGGAGCCGATTTGAGCCGAATCGCATCAAAATGCATGGAATTGAATCCAGTAGAATAGAGTAGGGTAGGCTAGAATAGAGTAGAATAGAATTGAACACAGTAGAACAGAATAGAAGGAATACAATAGAATGGAGTAGAAAAGAGTAGAGCAGAGCAGAATAGTGTAGAGGAGAGTAGAGTAGAACAGTGTCAGATAGAGCCAAATAGAGACGAATAGAGCTGAATGGAGCTGAATACAGCCGAAAAGAGGTATAGTGCCAAAACGCACTTAATTGAGCTGAATCAAGCAGAATCACACCGACTGTCACAGAACAGCATCAAATCGAATCGAATCGTGTCGAATCGCTTCAAATCACGTCCTTTCGCATCAAATCGGGTCAAAGCACTTCACGTCGCGTCGAATTGTCGAATATCGTCAAATCATGGCGAATCGCGTCGTATCATGTCGAATAACTTCGAATTGCGTCAGATCTCATAGAATCCTGCTGAATCACATCAAATCGCATGGAATCTCTTCAAATCTCTTCGAATCCCTTTGAATCCCTTCGGATCTCGTCGAATCCCGTCAAATCGCATCGAATTGAATCAAATAGGTTAATGTAGGGTAAGTTTGGGTGGGATTCAGTGGGATTGGGTAGGGTAGAATAGAGTACAACAGAATAGGAGAGAACAGAACAGAATAGAAAGAATACAACAGAATAGAGTCAAATAGTGCTGAACATAGGCAAATTGAGCCGAATGGAGACAAAACGAGACGAATCGCGTCAGTCGCTTCGAATCAGATGAAAACGAATCGAATTGATTAGAATAGATTAGGGTAGGGAAGGGTAGAATAGTGTAGAATGGTGTGGAAACGAGTTGAATGGAGTCAATAGAGACTATTAGATAGAGATGAATAGAGTAGAAAAGAGTCTAATAGAGCAGGAAAGGGCAGAATAGGGCCAAAGAAGGCCTAATCGAGCAGAATCCAGCAGAACTGACGCAATTTGAACCAAATTGACCCGAATGGAGCTAAATGGGGCCAAATAGAGCCGAATAGAACTGATTCGAACCGAATCGAGCTGATTCAAGCCTAATCGCGTCGAATCACGTGGAAATGCGTGGAATCAAATCATATAGATTAGAGAAGGGTAGGGGTGGGGCGGGGAGGGTAGAATAGAGTAGAATAGAACAGTACAGAAGAGAAAGAATAGAATATAGTACACTAGAGTAGAGTAGAGTAGAATTGAGTTGAATAGAGTCAAATAGTGCAGGATATAGCTGAATAGAGCCAATTCTAGGCAAATCGAGCCAAATGGAAACAAAATGAGACAAATCGCGTTTAATTGCTTCGAATCGCGTTGAATCGAATGCATTAGGGTAGGGTAGGGTAGGGTAGAACAGAATAGAGTCGAATAGCATAGAATGGAGTCAAATGGAGTCAAATAGAGACAAATAGAGTAGAAAAGTGTCGAATCGAGCCAAATAGGGCCGAATAATGCTGAACCGAGCCGAATCGAATCGCAACGAGCAGAATCGAGCTGAATCGAAGCGATTCAAGCATAATCGTGTCCAATCGCATTGAAATGCTTTCAATCGAATCAAATCGAAAAGAATAGAATAGGTGAGGGTAGTGTAGTTTATGATAGGGTAGACGAAAGTAGACTACAGTAGAATAGACAAGAGAAGGCTAGAGTAATAGCCTAGCCTAGTAAGTTGGACTAGTCAGCTAGACTAGTGGCATAGATCAGTAGCCTAGACAACTAGTCTTGTATAGTACCCTTTTCTTGTATAGTACCCTTTCCTTGACAAGTACCCTGAATTACTACTCTGAAGTAGTACCCTTTCCTTAACTAGTACCCTTGCCTGAACCAGTACCCTTAACAAGTACCCATGTATTAACTAGTACCCTGAACTAGTATCCTGGCCTTGGCTAGTACCCTTAACTAATATCCTTACCTTAACTAGTACCCTGGCCTTAACTAGTAGCCTGAACTAGTACCCTTGCCTTAAGTAGTACCCTTCCCCAAAGTAGTACACTTAACTAGTACCCTTAAGTAGTAGGGTACGGTACAGTGGGGTAACATAGGGTAGGGTAGCATAGGGTGGAATAGAATAAAATAGAACAGCATAGGTCGGGGTAGGTTAGTTTAGTGTAGGGCATGGTAGAATAGCATAGGATGGAATAGAGAAAATAGAATACGATAGAAAAGAAAAGAATAGAATAGATTAGGATAGGGTAGGGTGGGGTAGGGTTCTGTAGAATAGAATGGAGTAGAATGGTGTGGAATGGAGTTGAATGGAGTCAAACAGAGATGAATAGAGTAGAAAAGAGTTGAATAGAGCCAAATAGGGCCGAATCGAAGCGAATCGAGCTGAATCAAGCCAAACTGAGTTGAATCGACCAGATTCGAGCTGAATGCAGCCAAATGGAGCTAAAACGAGCCGAATTGAGACAAAATGAACCGAGCAAAATCGAACCAAATCGCACCTAACCTAACCACATCCTATTGCATCGAATCTCATCAAATTCCATCAATTCCCATCGAATCCCACCAAAACCCGTCAAATCTTGTGGAATCTCATCGAATCCCATCGAATTGTGTCAAATCAGGTGGAATGGTGTCGAATTGAACCGAATCAAACTAAATTGAATAGATTAGAATAGATTAGGTGGGTTGGAGGGTAGGTTAGGGTGGGATTTGGTAGGGTAGGGGACAGTAGAATAGAATAGAACAGAAGAGAATACAAAGAGTAGAATGGAGTAGAGTTGAGTAGAGTAGAATAGTCAGAGTCGAGTAGTGCAGAATATAGATGAATAGATCCAATTCGAGCTGAATTGAGTCGAATGGAAAGGAAATGGAACAAATCGCGATGAATCGAATCAAATCAATTAGAATAGATTAGGGTAGGGTAAGGTAGAACAGAATAGAATAGTGTAGAATGGAGTAGAACAGAGTAGAATGGTGTGGAATGGGATCGAATGGAGCCATATAGAGACGAATAAAGTAGAAAAGAGCTGAATAGAGCTGAACAGGGCCAAATAAGTTCAAATCGAACCGAATTTAGCCTAATTATGCTGAATTGAACAGAATCGAGTCAAATTGACCCGTTTCAAGCCAAATAGAGCTAAATCGAGCCAGTTCAAGCCTAATTGCATGGCATCGCGTTGAAATGCTTTGGATTGAATCAAATAGATTAGAGTAGAGGAGTGTACGGTAGGAGAGGCTAGAATAGAACAGAACACAATAGAAAGAATAGAATTAAGGAGAGAAGAGTAGAATAGAGTCAAACAGAGTTGAATAGAGCTGAGAAGAGCCGAACAGAGCTGAATACAGCCAAATCGACCAAATTTGAGGTGAATCAAGACGAATCATGTTGAATCGCGTTGAAATGTGTCTAATCAAATTGAGTAGATTAGTGTAGGGCAGGTAAGGTTAGGGTAGGGTAGAATAGAATAGACAAGAATAGAACAGAACAGAAAGAATAGAATATAGTAGAGCAGAGTAGAGTAGAGTCAAATAGAGTAGAATACTGCCGAAAAGAGCCAAATAGAGTGGAAAAGAGCTGAGTAGAACCAAATCGAGCTTAATGGAGCAGAAAGGAGCCGAATCCAGCCGATGCGACCCGAATCAGGTTGAATCGCTTTTAACTGTGTCGAACAGTAGGATAAGTTAGGGGAGGGTAGGGTAGAATAAAATGCAGTAGAACAGAACAGAATAGTACAGAACAGAACTGAAACAATAGAATAGGGTCGAGTAGAGTCAAATATTGCCAAAATGATCCAAATACAGCCAAATAGAGCCAAAAAGAGCCGAATTGATAGAAATCAAGACGAATCGCGTGGAATCCCACGGAATCGTGCTGTATCGCATCGAATCCCATCGAATCGCATTGAATCCCATCGATTCACGTCAAATCGAATCCAATCGATTAGGACAGATTAGAGTAGGGTAGAGTACAATACAATAGAATAGAGAAGAATGGAGTAGAATGGTGTAGAATGGAGTTGAATGGAGTCGAATAGAGTTGAATAGAGCCGAATGGAGCTGAACAGAGCCTATTAGAGCCGAATAGAGCCGACTAGAGCTGATTAGAGCTGAATCGAACCGATTTGAGCTGAATGGGGATGAATGGAGTGGAACGGAGCCGATTTGAGCTGAATCGCATTGAAATGTGTGGAATTGAATCCAATAGAATAGATTAGAGTATGGTAGGATAGTGTAGAATAGAATTGAACACAGTAGAAGAGAATAGAAAGAATACAATAGAATAGAGCAGAAAAGAGTACAACAGAGCAGAATAGTGTAGAGTAGAATAGAGTAGAGAAGAACAGAGTCGAATAGAGTTGAATTGATTCCTATGGAGACAAAACGAGACAAATCGCGTTGAACCGCATCGAATCGATTACAGTAAATTAGAGTAGGGTAGAGTAGAATAGTGTAGAATGGAGTAGAATGGTATGCAGTGGAATCGAAAGAAGTCAAATAGAGTAGAAAAGAGCCGAATAGTTCCCAATAGGGCCGAGTCAAGCTGAATTGGGCCAAATCAAGCTGAATCGAGCTGAATCGAGCCTAATCAAGCTGAATCAACAGTATTCAAGCCAAGTGGAGCCGAATGGACAAGAATCGAACCGATTCTTGAAGGGTTCTGTATATTAAACTTCTGTATTCTGCATCTGGTAATTCCAGGAATGCACTTTCATCTAAAAGATCCCTGGATTCTTTGTTTTGAGAGCCTGTTGAGGTGATCATGGCCTGTTTCTTTATGTGACTTGATATTGGCTGTTGTCTCTGAGCCATCTATAAGTTAACGTATTAGTTTATGCTTGCTTACTATGTCGTAGCTTCTTGCTTTGTTTCATTTTGGTATACCCCTATGGGTTGCTTGAGTGAGCTAGCTTGATTATTTTCGCCTTTGGAGCTCTGGTGTCCTGTCCCAGGCTGGCTAGAGCTCTTATCAGGTATATCAGTCTAGGAGTCCATTCAGTTTTCTTGTATGAATTCAGCTCAGGTTTCCAGGTAGCTGATCATCAAGTGTGTGGTACAGGCTCTGTCCTACAGTCTTAGAGGGGCAGGGGTGATTGGCGTATATACCGGTATCTGATTGCAGCAGGGGCTCATGCTCTGAACAAGGCAGGGGGCTGAGAACCGACCCCCAAGTGTCTCTGAGGAAAATGCGTCTCTGTTCCCTAGAGCGTGCAGGTAGGTGGGTTCTGCAGAGGGACCGTGGGCACCCAGAGTTTTTGGTTGTAAGGACTGGGAGGTATCAGTTATCTTTGGACCCCTTTTGCGGGTGGCTGGGTGACCTGAGTGGAGCTACCAGTCTTTAGGTACATGTTGTGTGTAGGTGAGGACCTTTTTTAATAGGCAAAGCAGTGTCAAACGTCAAACACCCATCTCTCCACCACACAGCTGAAATGGTTGGAGTTTGCCAACAAGGGCCTATTCTCCCAAAATAGGCCCACACAGGCCCATGCAGAAGGGAAAGGTGCTCAAGGTCCACAGACAGTTTATGCCTGGACAGGAGCCGCTTCTGTCCTGAGCTCCCCCAGTTAATGGAGCTAGCAAATTATCTTTTCCGCCCAGTTCCAAATTTTTTTCCTTCCTGAGGCTCTAGGTGCTCACCAGGGTCTATCAGGCCCAAGGATTCAGCCGCTGAAGCCAACTTGTGGGTGAAGGGGGGCGCGGTAAAATATACGCAAGTACTTAGCTTTTGCCGAGAGCGCTGTTCTCCTCGGGTTCCTGAGGTGTGAGTAAGCTGTGTGGCTGGCTGCTTCTTCATGAGGAAACTGCAGCCGAACGCTAGTATCAGCCCACTGCTGCCGCTCTGGGAATGGTGCCTGAGGGCTCCCCATGATTCAGGCCCAGTAACTCCTCTCCACTTCTGAACGGCCCCTTCCTCCCCCTGCCCCTCAGTTTGTTGTCTAAGCTTGCCTTTGATGCTCAGGGCTCCCAGCTTGTCACAAATATACTCGTTTCACTTGTTTTTTCGGGTCTTTGTTGTAAACAGAGCTAGACCGAAGCATCTGTCTATTCCGCCATCTTGGCTCCGCCCCCCATTATTTAACTTTTTATGAGGTCCCAGTTATATATTTTCTGATCCTTGTACATTCATTATTGTGTTTGATAATCTATCATTGAAAATCAGTTTGGTCCAAAAGGTTTGCTCCTATATTTTCTTCCAAGAACTGTATGGTTTTAGACTTAAATTGAGGTCCTTAATAGATATCGATTTAGTTTTTGTCTATGGTGTGAGGTATGGTTCTTATTTTATTTTTCTGCCTGAGGAAATCCAGTTTAGCCAGCACCATTTGTTGAAGAGACTATACTTTTGCCTTTAAATGGATTTGACTCACTTGCTGAAAATCAGTTGACCAGAGAGGTTTGGGTTTATTTCCAGATTTTCAGTTCAGTTCCCTTGGTCTGTATGTCTATCATTAAACCAGCACCAGGCTGGTTTGATTTACTGTAGTTTTGTAATATGTTTGGAAGTCAGGAAATGTGAGGTCTGCTACTTCATTCTTTTTCAAAATTGCTTTCACCATCCAGGTCTCTTGTCTTCCAATAGAAAAATGAGGATTTTTTTTCCATTTCTGTAAAGAGTGCTGTAGGAATTTTGATTAGGGTTTTCTATCTGTAGATCACTTTGTGTAGTACTGACATCTTGGTTATATTAAGTCTTTTAATCCATGAGCACCAACTGTCTTTCCATCTGTTTAGGTCTGCTTTAATATCTTTCAGCTGTATTTTATCATTTTCACTGTATAAGCCTTTCACATCTCTGGGTACATTTATTCCTATATATTTTATTCTTTTAGATGCTGTTGTAAATGGAGTTGTTTTCATTCCATAAATATTTATTTTGGAATAAAAATTCCACAAATTTTTATCCAATTTATAAATGCTAAGGATACAGCTTAAGCCATTCAGCTTGTGAGGAGGAAGGACCTAGGTGAGGCCAGGGCTACTTTCTGGGACCTGCCTCTCAGCTGTCTTGTTCAAGGTAACAAGTACTTTTCGGACAAAACATTGGTACATCAACATTCATTGTGAAATGTCTATGTAGTGAATAAATGCAGCATGAAAAATACTGTATGACAGCAAACATAGTAGGAAAAAACATAAGAATGGTGTCAGGAGAAAGCATATCTTACAGTGTTTCCCAGGTCTAAAATTCTTTGGCGGTGCAGTTGTGTAATAGAATTTTCAGAGTGAATAGGAAAAAGAAATAGTATTTTTTGGAAGTCCATTCAGAAGAAGAAATGAATGCAGTCCAAAGTGTATCTAAATGTGTAAGAGCACTATCCCCAATTAGAGGATATTATATTTTAAGTGGTGCCAAATGGTTAAGAGCCTGACTGCTAACCAAAATTTGTCAGTTCAAATCCGTTATCCACTTCTTGGAAACCCTATGGGTCAGTTCCACTCTATCCTGTAGGATCTCTGTGAGTCGGAATTGACTCCATGGAAAAGGGTATGCTTTAGGTTAGGAGCCCTGATGGTGCAAGGTTAATTGCCGGGCTGCTAACCAAATACCCAGCAACTGAGGCTCTGGCTCTAGAGAAGAGCAGGGAGTCTGCTCCCATAAAGATTACAGCCTAGGAAACCCTAATCGGCAGTTCTACTCTGTCGTATAGGGTGCCTGTGAGGGGGCATGGACTCCATGGCACAAAACAGCAATGACCACAATTTTTACAAATCATGAGTGGTAGCTTCAGACATGCTGCTTTGGTGGAAGGGCTAACGTGGAGCTTCCAGGTGAGGAGGTGTAGCCTGCTTTCCAGGAAGCCTCGGAATGCACCCCAGATGCTCTGTTTTTTGCTCCTGCACTGCTCTCCATAAACCCATTGCCTTAGAGACAGAGTACAACTTCCGCATAGGGTTTCCAGGTAATGGCTGGTGGATTCAAACTGGTGACCTTTTGGTTAGCAGCCCTAGTACTTAACCACTGCACCGCGAGGGCTCAGGTGATCCCATTCCCGCCTTGCTTTAGGGGGTCACGCATGCACACCGTTTCCTGGGAGAGGGCTCTGGGGTGCTCGAACTGCTGCCCTTTAAAGTCCTCGGGCATCAGTTGCGGAAGGTCCTCTTCAGGGAGGCATGTGGGCATGAGCAGGGAAGGCAGGGTCCCTAAGGGTAGGTCTAGCAGCTGGGCTAGGCTGTATGCGGGCAAGGCCTCGGACCCTGCACACAGCAGTGCGCTGCTCTTTCACTTCCTCCTGTCAATTCTCTTACAAACAAAGGTAAAGGCTGTTCAAACTTATCCTTAGTAATTTTGTTACTATGCTTTACTCACCTATAGGGGCGCTGTTGGAAATGTGTTTATATGAATTCCCAGTTTGGAGGCTGTGTATGTGTTTAATGGGTTCATGGGAAGTTGATATTTGTATTAAGTGTGTGGATTGGTGGTGTCTACAGGAATATTTGGGGTTAAATATGAGTGTGTTTTTGTGGGAGTGTGCAGGACATGAGATATAGGCATGTGCACTGAAAGACTTGGAGGTGAGCTGTTTACAGTTTGTGGCTCGGTGGAATACTTTGGGTGTGGCTCTTCTGCCATGAATTTTGGGTCTTTGAGTGTACATAATGGCAGGTTTCTCTGCTTTCCATCAGGGCATTTGAGGGAGTGTACCTGTGTATATTAGTTTGGGTGTAGGACCAGTTCTTTTTATATACTTGGGGAATGAGGGAGAGTCACTGGTGTGTACTCAGGGCATGTTGTATGGTTGTGTTGCTTTGGGTGCTTTTCTGGAGTTGCACATGCATCCTTCCATGTTTATTCTGGGGTTTCTATAATTCTGTATTCTGGAAAATTGGGGATTGATTTCTGTTTGAGTATTTTGAGTTGTTGGATTATGTATAGGTAGGCGTCGTGAGGTTACATTGGTATTGGAAGATACAGAGTCATATTTTAGCATACTTTTTGTATCCTGGATACTTTAGGTTATAATTGGGATATGAGGACAGCTTGTATGTGTAATGAGGTTGTGTGTTTCATGAAGGGGCACGGCAGTTTGGGTGAGTATTTTCTAGGGCTAAGTGTAATATTTTTTAGTAAGGGGTATGCTATTTTCTGGGAAACGAGGGCGTGTGTATCTGATGAAAAGATGAGGTTCTGTATTTGCACGGAGAGTGGGATAATTGTATTTACACATACTAGAGGCATGCTGATATGGTTATGTGTGAGACTTTGAGAATGCAGCAGTTTAGAAAAGTGGGCTATGGGACCTGGAATAGGGTTTCAGTGTATTTATATAGGAAGTGCAAGAGATATTTCGTTGTGAGTGGGGAGTATATACTGGTGTGTGTAAGTCATGAGTGGATGCGTGAGTTGTTCTTGGAGTATTCTACCTGTATTTCTTTGGAGAATGTTAGGGTATTTCTATGTGTGTTTGGGCATATGTGGAGGTTGGGAAAGTGAGGCTATATTCTAGAGATGTGTTATAATCTATAGTGTTTTGGGTGATATATACTTTGAGGAATTGGGGATATTTGTGTCCGTGTGTGTGCATGTGTGTGGTGTCTGGTATGTGTGCGCACCTGGGCAGGTAGGGGTGTAGGTTGTATCTGTGTATTAGCTAGAGTGCTAGGATTATTGGTGTTTTGGAGTTTTATCTGCATCTCTGAATGTTGGGGGTGTATACTCATGGTTGGGTTTCGGGTGAGTGTATGGGGGTTTTGTCTGTATGAAAGCAGTCAGGGTTCCTCTTTGTGCCTATTCTGGTCTAATTCTTGCAGAATTCGGTGGAATAGCTTGTATGTGCATTTTCTGTGTTTGTGTGGTATACGTATATATATATTTATAATATAGATTGTATGTGGCTGTGTTTGTATTTAGTTTCATTGGTTTTCTAGGGTGTTTATTCTGGAGGATGTAGGAGGTTAAGTATGCATATTTGGAAACTGAGAGGGTTTATATAAATTGGGCATGCTTTTTGGGAATTGTGTATTATATGTGTTTTAGAGATGTGGTATTTTGTGTGGGTCTGTGTTACGGTGGCCTATGAGATGACATTGTGACCTTGGTGGTGATAGAGAGCTTGATTGTGTGTACGGTGGTCACTGAGTATATATGGGTACTCTTGGTTGTACATGGGCCTGTTCAGGAAAGTGTGGAGAGCATATATATAGTTGTAGGAATGGCTGTGAATATTCACGGTCCATAGATTTTTAGTAAAACTATAGGTAGTAAAAGTGGTATGTCTGTATATCCAGGGTATGGGTAGTATTTGTATGTGTGTGTTCAGGAGTTGTGAGATGCGTGTTCTGGAGATATATAGTGATATTTGGTTTACATATTAGGGATGGGAGTTAAGGGTTCTTCTCGTGGTGCAGGTGGAATGTGTGTACATACTCATAGGAGAGTGGATCAGTTATGCTGGAATCAGCTCCTGTTAACTTGGGATAGTAGATGGAGCATATATATGCCCAACTGTGGACCAGCGACATCAGGCTGGCACCTTGAAATGGGCCGTGGCGGGATTATTTGTATCAGGTAAATTGTCAGCCTTTACAAATCAAGGCTTGCAGTGCTCCCAGTGGAGAGTGAATTGATAAATATTTACAACACTTGTCAGAGTGTGTGTATCTGTCTGTGTAAGTGCCTGTGTGTTATTAGAATGTGCTAAGCAAGAACAGTTAGACATCATTGAGGTACTTTATCAGAGATTGTGAGTGGGGCATTTGGGGTATGTAGGCCCTTCCATGTGTTCATGGAAAAGAGGTGTAGCAATATTGTATCCTTTCATCCTATTTTTCAATCTGTATGTTTAACAAATAATCTGACAAGCCAGAATATATGAAGAAGGATGGGACATGAGGATTGGAGGAGTGTCATTGACAACCTGGGATATGAAGATGTCACAACCTCGCATGCTGAAAATGAAGAAAACTTGAAGAACTACCTGATGATGGTCAAAGATCACACCTTCAGTATGAATTATAGCTGAACATAAAGAAAATGAAATTTGTCACACTGGACAACCGAAGGAAATAGAGACATATTTGAAATTGTCAAGGATTTCATGGCCTTTTAATCAACAATCAAGAACCATGGAAGTAATAATCAGGACATCAGAGGACATATTATGTTGGGCAGATCTGCTGTAGAGGACCCCCTTAAAGTTGTAAAAATGAAAGATTTCACTTTGATAAGAAAGGTGCACCTGGCCCAAGCCTGGCTTGGCAGTCCTACCAAAAGGCTGCCCCTCAGAGCACCAGTAACCAGAAGGTAGGAAAATATGTTAGTACCTGGGCCTGGAAAGAAAGGGCCCAAGAACCCTGAGTTGACGGGACCTCAGTTAGCTGAAAAACAGCCAGACTTTCACAGCCAGAATCTCTCCAGCCGTGGCTGTGGGCAGTGTGAACCTTCTCATGTGTCCCTGTGCTGGGAGACCTGATATCCAGGTGAAGGTTTCAGTCAAACCTGAGCAGGTATGTGGGGCCGGGCCTCACTCTGGTGGCTCAGGGGAGCAGACAGGTAAGGGAGATGAGGAACTGGGTGTGTGTTCCTTGAACAATCTGGAAGAATATGACAGATCCCTCTTGTAGCAGGACTTCCCAGCCACACCGCTTGTCTCTTCTGTCACAGGAGGCCTCGGGACCCCAAAGAGAGAATGTATTCACTTTCCTCTGGTGTGTCTCATCTCTCGGTTCTGATCCCCACTTTCCCAGGTAGGCTTGGTGCCAGTTCAGTGGGAGTGGGAGAAGCAAGGCAGGGGTTGAGGTCAGATAAGTGACAAGGGAGGGCGTTGGGGAAGCCCTGGCCCTGAGGGAGGGTGGATTTAGAGAGCATGGGGAAGCCCACCTGTGAATAGACATGATCTTATTTTCCTAACTCCTTTCTTTTCTGAAGCCATTAGGATGCTGCTAGCACTGGGAGGCTCATCTCAGTGTTCTGTTTTTCTGATAGGGTGACCTGACCTTCTTTATTTTCCCCAATGTTATGTGCAGCTACAGACAAACCATAGGGTATCAGGTGAACATGATGGACCCCAGTTGACTCCACACAGGCCTCCAACCTTGCTTGTACCCACCCAAGGACTTCTGTGCCTTATGGTGAGTCTCCTTCCTTATAGTGTATTCTACACCTCTTTCTGGAATGATCCAGTAACTGCTTCTCTGTAGTACAAATGGATTCCTTGTAGCCTAACCAGCCTGCTGTGTATGTTATTTCCAACATGACGACCACATTTTTTTAAAATAATTTTTATTGAGCTTTAAGTGAAAGTTTACAAATCAAGTCAGTCTCTCACACAAAACCCATATACACCTTGCTACACACTGTCAATTACTCTCCTTCTAAAGAGACAGCCCGCTCTCTCCCTCCACTCTCTCTTTTCGTGTTCATTTCATCAGCTTCTAACCCCCTCCACCCCCTCATCTCCCCTCCAGGCAGGAGGTTCGAACATAGTCTCAAGTGTCCACCTGATCCAAGAAGCTCACTCCTTACCAGCATCCCTCTCCAACCCATTGTCCAGTCCAATCCATGTCTGAAGAGTTGGCTTCGGGAATGGTTCCTGTCCTAGGCCAACAGAAGGTCTGGGGGCCATGACCACCGGGGTCCTTCTAGTCTCAGTCAGACCATTAAGTCAGGTCTTATGAGAATTTGGGGTCTGCATCCCACTGCTTTCCTGCTCCCTCAGGGGTTCTCTGTTGTGTTCCCTGTCAGGGCAGTCATCAGTTGTAGCTAGGCACCATCTATTTCTTCTGGTACGACCACATTTTGTAGTAATTATGTACTCTTTCATTGGCAGAATGGTGGTTGGCCTGCCTTTATACAGTAAAATATCACATATTTTAAATACAATATTAACAGTATGTGGTAGAATTTCGTAGGTTCCTTTTCATTTGGTTTTGAGTATTCATTTTGCTGCTGTTGCTTTGTTTTTAGCAATTACTCCCCATGCTTTTTGCCTCCAGCCCTCCTAGCCTTTAATCTGCTCTATATCTTTGCATATTGTAGAAACCTTGGTGGCGTAGTGGTTAAGTGCTACGGCTGCTAACCAAAGGGTCAGCAGTTCGAATCCGCCAGGCACTCCTTGGGAACTCTATGGGGGCAGTTCTACTCTGTCCTATAGGGTCGCAATGAATCCGAATTGACTCGATGGCCCTGGGTTTGGGTTTTTTTGGTTTGTTGGCAGAATGGTGGTTGGCCTGCCTTTATATAGTAAGCTATAACATATTTTAAATATATTATTAATAATAAAATTTTTTTTTTTTTTTTTTTAGAATTTCTTAGGTTCCTTTTCATTTGGTTTTGAATATTTGTTTTGTTGTCCTTGCTTTGTTTTTAGCAATTACTCCCCATGATTTTTGCCTCCAGCCTTCCTAGCCTTCATTCTGCTCTATATCTTTGCATATTGTAGATTTTCAAGTAAGTGGGATCATGCAGTAATTGTTCTTGGGATTTCAGTTATTTCACTCAAGAGAATGTTTTCAGGGTTCATCCATCGTTGCTCTTTATGGCTGCAACATATTTCATGTATCTTTATGTCACGTATTGTGTATTCATATCTTTCGATAGACACTTGGGTTGTTTCCAACTGTGTTTTTTATTGTACTTTAGAGGAAGATTTACAGAAAAAACTAGCTTCTCATTAAGCAGTTAATACATATATTGTTTTATGACATCTTTAACAACCCCACAACATATCAACATTGTCCCATCTCAAACTTGGGTTCCCTATTACTACCTTTCCTGCTGCCTCCTGCCTTCTGGTCCTTGCCCCTTGTCTGTTGTGCCCCTTTAGTCTTATTTTGTTTCATGGGCCTGTCTAATCTTTGGCTGAGAGGTAAACCTCAGGAGTGACTTCATTACTGAGCTAAATGGGTGCCTGGGAGCCATACTCTCAGGATTTCTCAGTCTGTCAGGCCAGTAAGTCTGGTATTTTTTTTGTGAGTTAGAATATTTTTCTGCATTTTTCTTCAGGTCTGTCCAAACCCTCTATTGTGTTCCCTGTCAGAGCAGTCAGTGGTGGTAGCCAGGCACCATGTAGTTTTACTGGACTAAGTCTGGTAGAGGCCGTGGTAGATGTGGTCCATTAGTCCTTTTGACTAATCTTTCCCTTGTATCTTTAGTTTCCTTCATTCTCGCTTGCCCCTGAAGGGGTGAGACCAGTGGAGTATCTTAGATGGCCACTCACGGGCTTTTAAGACCCCACAGACTACTCATCAAAGTAGAATGTAGAACATGTTCTTTATAAACTGTGTTATGCCAATTGAGCTAGATGTTCCCTGAGACCATGGGCCTCATAGCCCTTAGCCGAGCGGTTCAGTCCCTCAGGGAGTTTGGATGTGTCTAAGGAGCTTCCATGACCTTGGCTTGTACAAGTCGTGGTGGCCTCCGCAGTGTTGTCTACTGTTTTACCCTTTACTGAAGTTACTGCTTATCTATTTGTCTGTTTAGTGTTTTCCATCCCCGTCCCTCCCCTCCCTTGTAACCGGCAAAGATTGTTTCTTTTTGTTTGTAAACCTTTTTATGAGCTTTTACAGTAGTGGTCTCATACAGTATTTGTCCTTCGTGATTGACTTATTTCACTCAGTATAATGCCATCCAGATTCATCCCTGTCGTGAGATGCTTCACAGATTGATCATTGTTCTTTATCTTTGCATAATACTCCATTGTGTGTATGTACTATAGTATTTTATCCATTCATCATGTACTATAGTATTTTATCCATTCATCTGTTGATGGGCATGTAGGTTGTTTTCATCTTTTTGCTATTGTGGACAATGCTGCAGTGAACATGGGTGTGCATATGTCTAATTGTGTGATGACTCTTATTTCTCTGGGATATATTCCTAGCAGTGGGATTGCTGGATCATATGGTATTTTTATTTTTAGCTTTCTAAGGATGCACCGTATCAATTTCCAAAACGGTTGCATTATTTTGGATTCCCACCAGCAGTGCATAAGAGTTCCAATCTTCCCGCAGCCTCTCCAGTATTTGTTATGTCCTGTTTTTTTGATTGGTTCCAGTAATGCTGGGGTGAGGTGGTATCTCATTGTGGTTTCGATTTTCATTTCTCTAATGGCTAGCGATCTTGAGCATTTCCCATGTACCTGTCAGCCATTTGAATAAGTTTTCTTTGGTGAAATGTCTGTTCATTTCTTTTGCCTATTTTTTAATTGGTTTATTTGTCTTTTTGTTGTAGAGATGTTAGATTTTCTTGCAGATTTTAGAGATTAGACTTTTGTATGATTTATAATAGCTAAAAAATTTCCCCAGTCTATTGGTGCTCTTTTTACTCTTTTGGTGAAATCTTTTGACGAGGATAAGTGTTTAATTTTTAGAAGATCTCAGTTATGCAGCTTATCTTCTGAAGTTTGTGTGTTGTTGGCTATGGTTTGTATCCGGGTAATGCCGTGTATTAGGGCCTCTAGCGTTGATCCTATTTTTTCTTATATGAATTTTTTAGTTTTATATTTAGGTCTTTGATCCAATTTGAATTAGTTTTTGTATATGGTGTGAGGTATGGGTCCTGTTCATTTTTTTACAGGCGAACATCCAGTTTTGTCAGCACCATTTGTTAAAAGACTGTCGTTTCCTCATTTAATGGACATTGGACCCTTGTCAAAGATCTGGTAAGTGTAGGCGGATTAATTTGGATCTGGGTTCTCATTTCTGTTCAGTTGGTCAATGTATCATTGTACCAGTACCTGGCTGTTTTGACTACCGTAGCTGTATGGTAGGCTCTGAGGTCAGGTAGTGCTAGTCCTCCTACTTTATTCTTCTTCTTCAGTAGTGCTTCATTATCCTGCTTCTTCCCTTTCTGTATAAGTTAATGATTATTTTTACATCTCTTTAAAGAATGTTGTTGGTATTTGGAATAGGATTACATCATATTTTGTAAATCATTTTGGGTAAAATTATCATTTTCACAATTTTGGGTCTGCCTATCCATGATTGTTGTACGTTTTTCCATTTACGTAGATTTCTTGTGGTTTCTTGCAATAGTGTTTTATGGTTTTCTTTGTATAAGCCTTTTATATCCCTGGTTAGATTTATTCCTAAGTATTTTTTTTTTTTAGGGAATATTATAAATGGTATTGTTTTCCTGATTTCCTTTTCATCATTCTCTTTACTGGTGTATAGGAATCCAACTGATTTTTATATGTTTATCTTGTATCCTGTGCCTATACTGTATCTTTGTATTAGTTCCAGTAGTTTTCTCATGGAGGCTTTTGTGGTTTCTATGTATAGTATTATATCATCTGCAAAGAGGGAGCATTTCACTTCTTCATTACCAACTTGGATGCCCTTTATTTCTTTTTCTTGCCTTATTGCTCTAGCTAGGACATCCAGCACAATGTTAAATATGAGTGGTGATAAAGGGCATCCTTGTCTTGTTCTTATTCTCAAGGGAAATGTTCTCAGCCTCCGTTCAAGACATCAGGAAGGAAATGAGGCAATACGCAGAACAAGCCAATGAACACACAGATAAAGCAATTGAAGAAATTAGAAAGATTATTCAGGAACATAATGAAAAGTTTAATAAGCTGGAAAAATCCATAGACAGAAATCAGAAATTCAGAAGACTAATAATAAAATTACAGAATTAGATAACTCGGTAGAAAGCCAGAGGAGCAGAATTGAGCAAGTAGAAGCTAGAATTTCTGAAATCAAAGATAAATCACTTGACACAAGAAAAATCAGATAAAAGAATTAAAAAAAAAAATGATGAAACCTTAAGAATCATGTGGGAATCTATCAAGAGAAATAACCTACAAGTAATTAGAGTACCAGAACAGGGAAGATAACAGAAAATACAGAGAAAATTGTTGAGGATTTGTTGGCAGAAAACTTCCCTGATATTGTGAAAGATGAGAAGATATCTATCCAAGATGCTCATCAAACTCCACATAAGGTAGATCTCAAAAGAAAGTCACCAAGACATAATCAAGCTTGCCCAAACCAAAGATAAAGAGACAAGTATAAGAGCAGTGAGGGATAAAGGAAAAGTCACCTACAAAGGAGAGCCAATAAGAATAAGCTCGGACTACTTGGCAGAAACCATGCAGGCAAGAAGGCAACAGGAGGACATATTTAAAAAATTGAAGGACAAAAATTGCCTGCCAAGAATCATATATCCATCAAAACTGTCTCTTAAATATGAAGGTGAAATTAAGACATTTCCAGATAAACACAAGTTGAGGGAATTCGTAAAAACCAAACCAAAACCCAAGAAATACTAAAGGGAGTTCTTTGGTTAGAAAATCAATAATATCAGATATCAACCCAAGACTAGAACACTGGACAGAGCAACCAGAAATCAACCCAGACAGGGAAATCCAAAAAAACAAAGCAAGATTAAAAAAGCAAAAAACAAAGCCCAACACAGGGTAACAGCGATGTCCCATCAAATCAGTTCTGACTCATAGCAACACTATGCATGACAGAATGAAACACTGCCTGGGCCTGAGCCATCCTTAACAGTCGTTGTTATGCTTGAGCTCATTGTTGCAGCCACTGTGTCAGTCTACCTCATTGAGGGTCTTCCTCTTTTCTGCTGACTCTGTGCTTTGCCAAACATAATGTCCTTCTCCAGGGACTGATCCCTCCTGATAACATGTCCAAAGTACGTAAGACACAGTCTCGCCATCCTTGCTTCTAAGGAGCATTCTGGTTATACTTCTTCTAAGACAGATTTGTTTGTTCTTTTGGCATTCCATGGTATATTCAATATTCTTCACCAACACCACAATTCAAAGGTATCAATTCTTCTTCAGCCTTCCTTATTCATCGTCCAGCTTTTGTGTGCATACGATGAAAATACCATGGCTTGGGTCAGGTGCACCTTAGTCTTCAAAGTGACATCTTTGTTTTCAACACTTTAAAGAGGTCTTCTGCAGCAGATTTGCCCAGTGCAATGTGTCTTTTGATTTCTTGACTGCTGCTTCCTTGGGTGTTGATTGTGGATCCAAGTAAAATGAAATCCTTGACAACTTCAACCTGCTCACTGCCAACCCCTTTATTACCAGTTTCAAGCACCTGTTCAACCCTGTGAAGCCTGCGCGTGGCAGCCAGGAGCCAGACTGGCCACGACTCTCAGGGTTTTTACCTCCTATAACTCCAAGAGAAAAGTTTTTTCTTTCCCAGCCGATGCTGGAACCATCAAGGGAACTCTTCTAAAAGCACCTTGCCAGATTGCTTTCATGGGTGTTGGAAACAGGGGCCAGTGTGTGGACATAAGTGGGCTTCAAGCAGCCTTAGCTGAGTGCCAGTCAGAATTGCCAACACAGAGTAAAGCTAGCTTCCCTAGCATTCTCAGTGACCCAGACCTCAATTCTTCCAGTTTTGGATTTGACAGCTTGGTTGCCTCTCAAAACACGGAAGCTTTAGTCAGTGGACCAAAACCACCTATTGAAAGCCATTTTCGACCAGCGTTTTTCTAACACCTCCACTCCATGTTTGTGAGGATGAGTTGGCATGGCTAAATCTGACAGAGACTGACCATGCAATTCAGTGGGATAAGTCAATGTCTGTTAAGAGTAGCACTGGTATAGAGATGAAGCAAACAATGGCCAAAGCCTTCAAATACCCCTTATCTTCTCCTCAACAAACACGTTCCTTGGTGAGTTGGAAAAAAAATGCAAAACTTGTCTATCATATTGGCCTGACTCCAGCCGATCTTCCTGATCTCGTGGAAAAGAAGTCTTTAGTTGCTATAGAAATGTTGCTGAAATTAATGCAGTTGAGCCAGATAACCAAGTATTTTTAAGTGCTGGTCAATATGGACATGTCCTTACATTCAGTGAAAGTTCTAAATCAGCTAACTACAGCTGTTGATCTACCTCTTGAATTTATCCACCTTTATATATCCAATTACATCTCTACTTGTGAACAATTTAAGTATCATTTGGTGCACCTTGTCTGTGTCTTCCTCCGATCCTTGATCCGTAACAAAATTATTAATGTGCAGGACTTGTTTATAGAGGTGCAGGCATTCTGTATTGAATCCCGTAGGATACAAGAAGCTGCTGGCCTTTTCTGGTTGTTGAAGACATTGGATACTGGGGAAACCCCTTCTGAGACTAAAATGTCAAAGTAATACCTCATCGAAACTACACCAGTCATTGTTCACCCGTACCGTGGTTTAATTTTTAAAACTGTTAAAACCCTGAGTGGATTGCTTGGTGTAGTGCATATAAACAATACTTTATCTACTTAAAGTTTTACTTTCCTGGATGACTTTTTTACCTTCAGATGAACTTTTGGTAAGAACTTGAAAAAAAATGTGTCTTTTAGGTGTCTTGTTACCCATGGGAGGAATGGTTATCCCAGAAAACTATTACTGAAAGACAGCAGATAAGCACTAAAGAGCAAAGTGCCTGTTTTTACTTAAAAGCCATGTTGCAGACTTCTGATAATTCATGAATCCAGTTTTCCTGAAGTTTCAGTGCTAATGTATTTCATGATAGTAAATTAAGATATTCTTAAAAATTTGTGATCCTGTCCTTGATGTGACATTAGGTGAGTATTTTGAATCCTTAGAGGACCAAGAGAAATTTGATTCTTGAGCCCAGTTGTACAGGTAGCTCTTAACTTCTCATTAAACACCATCTGAACCAAGGACACACTTCTAACTTTATCCCTTCTTATCGTGGGGATTACTAGACAACAGAGGAAATGCATTCCTTGGGACTCTTACAAAAACACAGGAACTATCAGAAAGCTTTTTCTAGGCTGGAATAGCTGGTACAGTTTTTTTTTTTCCCCTTTCAAGACATTCGCTAGTTCTTCTGTAATTATTGTTGTTAGGATAAAATAATCGTTTTTTTTAAGTTTTATTTTTTGTTTGTTTTTTTAAGGAAAAACACCATTTAGTGCTTTGAGAGGAATACCATTTCAAATAGCTTGCTGAGTGAGTGCTATTATTACCCTCATGTCTGTGGTAGGGTAAATGACATGTTTGAGAAGCATTATAGTGAGGTGGTATCATGTGGACTTTTAGTCTCCATTTAACTCTTGGACAACAGTGCCTTACACTGAAGTTCTTTTTTTAATGGAAAAATAAGTGTGTATATATATATATATATATGGAGCACTTTTGGTACAGTGGTTAAAGCGCTTGGTTGGTAACAAAAAGGTCAGCGGTTGGAACCCACCAGCCAAACCCACCAGCCTCTCCACAAGAGAAAGATGTGGCAGTTTGCTTCTGTAAATATTTGCAGCCTTGGAAACCCTATGGGGCACTTCTACTCTGTCCTATAGGGTAGCTATGAGTCGCAATTTACTCAACAGCAATGAGTATGAGTAATGTAGTCAATCATCTGAATATATATGAAACTATACGTCAGGAACAGGTCCCTGGGTAGTGCAAATGGTTGAGTGCTAGACTACTACCCAAAAGATTAGGGGTTTGAATGTATCTAGAAAGCTTTGGAATTAAAGCCTGGAAATCTGTTTTGAAAAGACCACAACCTTGAAAACCCTATAGGGCAGTTCTGCTCTGCACACAGGAGGTAGCCATGAGTCAGAATCAACTCAATGGCAACAAACAATACTATGTCATGATTTTTTTTTTTGCTTAGTGTGAAGATCTCAGAAGTTGTAAAGAATGTGTTTTAATGCTTTACTATTGCTATATTATTAAAATAGATTATGCATATTTAAACTTCTTAAATTTTAATTCTTTTACATTAATTCCATTAAACTAGACCCTTTCAATCAGAAGTATACTTTCCAGAGTTTGTATTCAAAAGCAAATTAATTCAGAAAGGAAAGAATAAACATAAAGAAAATAGAACAATTATAGGTAGATTTCCTGGAAAACGTTTATTATGTAATTCATTCTGAGGTTTACAAAATGTGTCACCTACAGTTCAATAAATATTGACTCTAGTTCTAGTAGAGTGAATTATTCTTTGGGCACCAAAGAGCATGTAGTAGCTGATGTTCTTGCCTTGACTGTTTGCTTGGTTGTCTTGGGCATTGAACATGTCGTGCATTATAAATAATAGGATTCAGAGTCTGGCAGATGAGTTGTCCCTGACAGATACCTTCCCAGCTAACTGCAACAAGAGTAACTGTGATGGTCAAGGTTGTGTATCAACTTGTCTGGGCCATGATTCTCAGTGGTTTGGCAGTTGTGATGTAGTTTGGCAGTCGTATTATGATGTGATCACTTCCATGATGAGATTTGATATAATGTGATCACCTCCATAATAGGATCTGCTGTGAGTAAAAGGTTGGTCAGGTGGCCTGCATTGAATAGAAGTGGACATTCTGGCAAGGTTCCTGGTCTACTGCTGGCTTTATATCCTGCAGCTGGCTCCTGTTCGTCTGACTTTCAGCTCTTCGTACTTAAGCTAGCAGCTTACCTTTGGTCCTCCCTGCTGATCTTGGAATCCATCAGTCTGTACAGCCTGTGAAGAAGAGCTCTGCTCTCTGTCCGGCCAAACTTGAGTTCTCCAGCCCCTGCGGCTACATGAATCAGGAGAACCAAGCCTCTATGCTGACCCATGGACTTGGAATGTTCCAGCTTCTATAAACCTGTAAGCCATTTCCTTGATGTAAATTTCCCTCCCTATATATATTTGTAAGCTTTACTGGTTTTGATTCTCTAGAAAACCCAGCCTAAGACAGTAATTAAAACATCAGCTGCAACCATAGGTACAACCTGGGAAGGCACCAATTGCAGTATGCTTACCTGGAGCTAGGTGATGAGCTGACTGTTTTTATGTATTATCTCACTTAATTATTACTCCAGCCTTTAGAGTTAGGGTTTACTAAACCAGATTTATAGATGAACAACCTGCAGCTTACAGCAGAGTGTGACAGCTAAGACCACATGCTGGGAAGTGGTAGAGCTGGGATTTGGCTTCTTTACCCAGGTCAGCCTCAATGTCCAGTTTAAAGGTTGTGGACAGACATTCTGAATTTCTCTTTTGAAGCATGCAGGGGAGGTAAATGTTTCACCTGCAATTGGCATAGCAATTGTTAGCATTTGCAGAATGGTACTGATGCAGGTAAAGATTACATTGAAGCTGAAAAAGACAGAAAAGATTAAATGATTCAGAGCTGGCATTTCATTTGCTAGCAAGAGAGGAAATGTTACCAAATCTGAGAAATACAGTGGCATTGTAATTGACTGAATTCACCAAGGTATTTGAGTTTTCTATAGTATTTTCATTTGGGGAAATAAACAAAGGCCACTCAAGTGAGCACAAGCAAAAGCAGTTTATTCAAAGCTGGCTCTGACAAAGGTGTGAGCCACCGTCACTTGTATTTTAAAGAGACTCAAAGGCAGGCAGTGGAGAGGGAAAGTTTAACAGTGGGGAAAAAAAAAAACGGCTGCATAGGGTGTGCTCTTATTGGACGTTGTTGGCATGGGAAGCTGGACGAAGGCTAAGGAGAAGCAGGGCACCCTACATAATTGGTCAGGGGAGTATGTTTCTCTGATCCCAAGTTGGGAGTGAAGGCAAAAAATTAGGGAAGCTGGCAGTTATTGACCAAGCCCTGACCATTTGAGGGCTGATTACTGCAGAAACTGTGGTTTGTAGAACTACCTCATAGGGTTTCCAGGGAGCAGCTGGTAGATTCGAACTGCTGACCTTTTGGTTAGCAGCCAAGCTCTTAACCAGTCTACACCAGTTCCAAACTGCAACTATCTATAGGAGTAGACTTGACAGCAACTGGTACCTACCTTAAACTCCCATGCAGAGAGGGGTGCTACCTTTCTGTTATTTAACATTTCAAAGAGATGTATCCTAGGTTCTCGAGAAAACCTTCCTGGGTTGTAAAACTGGCAAGTTTATTTAGTCCTTTAAAAGAATATATATGCATTTCAAAGGAGCCCTGGTGGTGAAGGGGTTAAGACCTTGGTAGAGAACCAAAATGTCTTTGGCAGTTCAAATCCACCAGCCACTCCTTGAAAACCCTTTGGGGCAGTTCTACTCTGTCCTTATAGGGTCGCCAAGAATTTCAACTTGCAAGCACTCTGAAGAAATGCTGTTAAAAAAAAAGAAAAGAAAAAAGAGAGACTGGTACTCTTTTTCTTTTTGCACAAGGGTGGGCAGAAATATATGTGTCTGTTTTTTGTTTTTTCCTTGTTTTTGGTTTGCATTCACCCCTACAGTTATTAAGCATGATGTAATGTTTAAAAAGCAAAATAACAATAACTAGGCAAATGTCATTCTTGATTGAATTAATTACTCACGTCTTTCTTATATCTGGTCTACTCCATGCATTTGTATCTTTTGCAGGCCCCAGGCATCGAGGAGTTAGTCATTCCACTGAAAGAGAGTCTTAGAAAGAAGCAACTCTCTATGCTCCCTAATTTCATTACTGTTAAATAATGAAGGCTCTGTATTCCGCTTTCTGTGTCATGTAGCTTAATTTGTGAGCTTAAAATGTACAGAATTTGGTAAATCACACCCAAAACTCTGCATTATATTTTTACATAGAATTAAGATAATTTTAACTCTTTTCAGTAGATTTCAAAAAGAACTTAGAGCCCTTAGGTCTTGTTTTCAGAACATAAACTGATAGGTCCCTTGGATGGGACTGGATTTGTCTCTTAAAATGCAACATTACAGTTAGTGGTGTTATAACTTTCTGCAGCATCTGGTGAAAACAGGATGATAAATCAGATTAAGACTATGTTGCAGTGATTCAAAAAAAAGGAAATATAGAGCTTCAAGGGCAGAAACTTGGGCCTTTGACTCTGAAATCATAAGGAATAATTGCCGCTTTTCAAACATTTGACCTATTAGGAAACTGTTGTTCCGTGAAATCTACTGTCAAAGAGAGAAACTGAGAGTAGATATCTTATATTGATTTTAGGATTTTCTTATGCAGAAAACTAAATACTCACTGTAAGGAAGTTCCTGACCTGGATTGATCCTTCCAGCTACTCTTCTTTAACCCAAAGTTGCTAGTCTTTTCTTTCCTGTTCAAAGCCAGGCTTGCTGAATGTGACTTTCAAAAGATATGTGGGTGGATGGCCAGAGACAGTCTTCTTACCTGATGTCAGTTGATCTCAATAAAAGAGGGAGGGAAGGGTTCAGTCACTCATATTAAGATTAGCCAATGGTTGATCTTCTAAATTTCCTCCTCCTCTTTTCTTTTTTAACCTCATTGTACCTAGCTTCTTTGGACCATTGTTTTTTCTGGAATCAAAATGATATCTCTATACCAGAACAGTTAGGCTAGATAAAGAAATAAAGGGCATCCAGATTGGTAGGGAAGTAGTGAAAGTATCTCTATTTGCAGATGACATGATCTTATATACAGAAAACCCTAAAGAATCCTCAAGAAAACTACTGAAACTAATAGAAGAGTTTAGCAGGGTATGAGGGTAGAAGATAAACATACAAAAATGAGTTAGATTCCTCTATACCAACACAAAAAGAACATTGAAGAGGAAATCGCCAAATCAATACCGTTTACAGTAGCCCCCAAGAAGACAAAATACTTAGGAATAACTCTTACCAGAGACATAAAAGACCTACACAAAGATAACTACAAGACACTACTGTAAGAAACCAAGAAACATACATAAATGGAAAAACATACCTTGCTCATGGATAGGAAGACTCAACTTTGTAGAAATCTCTGTTCTGCCAAAAGTGATCTATAGATACAATGCAATTCCGATCCAGATTCCAATGACATTTTTTAATGAGATGGAGAAAAAAATCACCAACTTCATATGGAAGGGAGAGAGGCCCCGGATAAGTAAAGCATTACTGAAAAAGAAGAATAAGGTGGGAGGCCTCACACTACCTGATTTTAGAACCTATTATACTGCCACAGTAGTCAGAACAGCCTGTTACTGGTACAACAACAGATACATACACCAATGGAACAGAATGGAGAATCCAGATATAAATGCATCCACATATGAGCAGCTGATATTTGACAAAGGCCCAAAGTTAGTTACATGGGGAAAAGACAGTCTGTTTAACAAATGGTGCTGGCATAACTGGATATCCATCTGCAAAAAAATGACAAAAAACCCATACCTCAAGCCGTACACAAAAACTAATTCAAAATGGATCAAATATGTAAATATAAAATCTAAAACGATAAAGACCATGAAAGAAAAAATAGGGACAATGTTAGGAGCCTTAATACATGGCATAAACAGCATACAAAACACGACTAACAATGCACAAACACTGGAAGAGAAACTAGATAACTGAGAGCTCCTAAAAATCAAACACCTAGTCTCATCCAAAGACTTCACCAAAACAGCAAAAAGAGTATCTAGAGACTGGGAAAAGTTTTTCGCTATGACATTTCTGATCAGCATCTGATCTGTAAATTGTACATGATACTGCAAAATCTCAAAAACAAAAAGACAATTAACCCAGTTGAAACATGGGCAAAGGATATGAGCAGGCGCTTCACTAAAGGAGACATTCAGGTAGCTAATGCGTACATGGGGAGATGCTCACGATCATTAGCCATTAGAGAAATGCAAATCAAAACTACAATGAGATTCCGTCTCCAACAAAGCTGACATTAATCCAAAAACACAAAATAATAAATGTTGGAAAGGTTATGGAGAGACTGGAACACTTATACAATGCTGGTGGGAATGTAAAATAGTAGAACCATTTTGGAAATCGATTTGGCGGCTCCTTAAAAAGCTGGAAATAGAACCACCATACAATCCAGCAATCCCACTCCTTGGAATATATCCTAGAGAAATAAGAGCCTTTACACAAACAGATATATGCACACCCAAGTTCATTGCAGCCCTGTTTACAATAGCAAAAAGATGGAAGCAACCAAGGTGCCTATCAACAGATAATGGATAAATAAATTATGGTATATTCACACAATGGAATACAGCACATCAATAAAGAAAAACGATGAATCTGTGAAATGTTTCATAACATGGAGGAACCTGGAAGGCATTATGCTGAGTGAAATTAGTCAGTTGCAAAAGGACAAATATTGTATGAGACCACTATTGTAAGAACTCAAGAAATTGTTTAAACAGAGAAGAAAATACTTTTTGATGGTAATGAGAGTGTAGAGGGAGGGAAGGAGAGAGGTATTCACTAAGTAGATAGTAGACAAGAACTATTTTAGGTGAAGGGAAAGACAACACACAATACAGGAAAGGCCAGCACAACTGGACTAAACCAAAAGCAAAGAAGTTTCCTGAAGAAACCGAAGGCTTTGAACACCACTGTAGCAGGGGCGGGAGTTTGGGGACCATGGTTTCAGGGGACATCTAGGTCAATTGGCATAATAAAATCTATTAAGAAAACATTCTGCATCCCACTTTGGAGAGTGGCGTCTGGGGTCTTAAATGCTAGCAAGTGGCCATCTAAGATGCATCAATTGGTCTCAACCCACCTGGAGCAAAGGACAATGATGAATGCCAAGGACACAAGGTAATTATGAGCCCAAGAGACAGAAAGGGCCATATAAATCAGAGACTACATCAGCCTGAGACCGGAAGAACTAGATGGTGCTTGGCCACAACCGATGACTGCCCTGGCAGAAAGCACAACAGAGAACCCTTGAAGGAGCAGGTGAGCAGTGGGATGCAGACCTTAAATTCTCATCTAAAGACCAGACTTAATGATCTGACTGAGACTAGAAGGACCCCGGAGTTCATGACCCCCGGACCTTCTGTTAGCCCAAGACCTGAACCATTCCCAAAGCCAACTCTTCAGACAGGGATTGGACTGGAGTATAAGATAGAAAATCGTACTGGTGAGGAGTGGGCTTCTTGGATCAAGTAGACACATGAGATATGTGGGCAGCTCCTGTCTGGAGGGGAGATGAGAAAGCAGAGGGGGACAGAAGCTGGCTGAATATACATGGAAATACAACAAGGTGTATCTAAATTTTTATATGAGAGACTGACTTGATTTGTAAAATTTCACTTAAAGCACAATAAAAATTAAAAAAAGGAAACTAAAACAAAAAATGGTCTCCCTGTATGCATATACAGCAACTGCTCACAATAAACCTTATGTTAACATTTTGTTGAATTTTTATTATTTTTAATACTACGTACTCACTTATTCACCTTTTTATGTAAAACGTACAGAATATCTTCAGAATCACTAGTACAGAGAGATTTGCCAAGCTGGCAGAAAAGGCTTATTAGGAATAGACCCTGCGTGTTAATGTTGATGCTGTATTTTCTAAGTTTTCCCTTCCCTCTGTCAAATAAAAAAGAAATCCTGACATAGTAAGGCGAGGCTTTATTCAAAAGTATAATTTCAAAGCGGGAAAAGGTACTATTGCAATAGGGGAAGTGGGACTATTGCAACGGGAAAAGAAAACACTCTGAGAATTAGATCAGGAAGCTTCTCAAGAGTTAAGCAAAAACCAAATCAGTTGCCCATGAGTCAATTCCAACCCATGGTGATCCCATGTTTGTCAGAGTAGAACTATGCTCCATAGAGTTTTCAGTGGCAGATTTTTCAGAAGTCAATCATTTGGCCTTTCTTGCGAGGTGCTTCTGGGTGAGCTCAAACCTGCAACCTTTTGGTTAGCAGCCAAGCTATCCATTTGCACCACCCAGGGACTCCAGTTAGGCAAAAGGGTTTTTTCTTTTATATAGAGAAGTAGAAAAGTCTAGAAAAAATCAGGTGTGCGCAAGTGGGATGAGGAGGGTGCTGTCATCAGGTAATGTGTTACTTTGAGGCCAGCCTGGTATCAGGAGGGGCTGTATGCTGGCTCAGGCTGAGGTGGGCCAAACTTCAGGGATCTGGGGAAAGGAGAGAAGTGTAGCTAAAGTTTGGTTAGCAAACATTTCATTCTAATTGATCAGTGGGGATAAGCAGTTCAGGTAATCAATTATGAGCCTACGAGTGAGACTTTGAAATTCTGTACCTGGCCTTGTCATAGATAAACACGGGAGCCATCTGTGAGTGTCATCTAAGTCAGATGGTGGGTCTTTGTAGGAAGCCACATCCAGGAACACCAAAGGTAGAGGGATTTTCTGGGATCACAGGCTCAGGTGAAGTTCAACATTGTCACTTCTGAAGGAGCATATAGTTTTATCTTATTTACTAATCAAGTCATCAGTGAGAGATCTGTGTGAACCTATGTATACAGTAATTTCTACCCTTTCTTCACATACATGCTAATTGTTCTTTTAAAAATATCCTACAGTAACTATTCATCTCTGATTAATGCAAAATTGAGAGATTTCCTGAAAGAAAAGAGACAGCTCTAGCTGGGAATAGAGTGAACTCCACGATGTGGAATTCAATAATCCAATGTGGTGACTAAACAGTAACATTTTATAAGTGGGAAAAAAGGTCCTGAGTACAGTACTTGATTGCTATTCACAAACTTAAATCATTGAAAGACATCGCTTGATTGGTAATTACAGGCTTATATCATCCAAAGATGTTACTTGATTGGTAGTAGATCATTTTAAGGTGGGACTTCCTGTGTCAGGAACTGTTAGGACTTTCGGTGGCAGGAACTCCTAAGGCAAGACTTCCTGTAATGGAAACTCATAAGGCGATTGCCTTGAAAGGATATAAGTCTCTTTCTTTGATTAGTTATAGTGTGTTGATTATAAGGGTATGTGATGGGGGCGGGGAGGTCACAGTGTAGTTACCTCATCATTACCGGACATTCCTCTCTTAGAAACCATAGGGAAAATGGCTATTCCTAGGGTGGACGTGGTAGTAGCCACAGAGGAGGAGCGCCCAAACCTCAAATCAGACACTTCAGATCTTCTCAGGTATCTTGTTTTAAAATTCCCTTATGCAAAAATATCAACAGAAAATGGATGCAAAAATCATGTAAAAAAACTTCCTTTGCTCTCATTATGCGCCAGTGTAGTTAGAACCCAGAGACTGCTGGGAAACGCCTTCCGCTCTCTGAGGCAGGTAATGTGGGTGTGTTATCCTTGATTTCCCCAGAAGCTACCTGCAGGTACCTTTAGTTCTTAGGTGCTGCATGAGACAGGCCTTGCTGGGAGCAGCCTTGTTTGTGGGGACTGCCTGATTGAAGAACACTGAGTTTGAAATCTAGTCCTGGCTATGCTGTCTATTTAAGTGCTACCCTACCCACCTCTTCAGAGAACCTTTTACCTGCCTAGATTTTGGTTTTGCATTTATAAGTTGTTTTGAACTACAACACTTTTCATGTCCCTCTAGCTCTCAAATTCTAGGGTCTAGGGTTCTTACTGTAACCTGATGGGAATGGGTCCTGCCCGGTGTGACCCCTCGAGTCAATTGACAGAAACCAGGCCTTTGAGGAAGAGAAAGTGGACTTTATTACAAGCCAGTCAAGCAAGCAGCTTAAGAGTCTAAGCCCCAAATCAAGCTCCCTGTGGTTGGGAATTTAAGGGCAGTTATAGGATTCAGGATAGGGAACTCATGCATAATTCATGAAGTTTTTGGAAATAGGCGGGCAATTTCAGGAACTAATTAACATGTATGGGGTTCAGGATAGGGAACTCATGCATAATTCATGAAGTTTTTGGAAATAGGCGGGCAATTTCAGGAACTAATTAACATGTATGGGGTGCAGTGGGTGTGCAATATGACATGTTGAGGTTATGATACATGAAGTTTATCTAAGGACAGCTTTCTGGCATATCGCTCATGTGCGAATGGGGGGGAGCCGTTGGTGAGTGAGTAGTGAAGCTGATGTTGAGCAGAGAAGCAGTAAGATGACCTTGTGTTATTACACAGAAATGTCTTACCAGGAACTCATAGGTCTAGGGGAGGGGGTCGTGGGAGGAGTGGGAACGGTTTAACCCTGTCTGTTACATTACTGCATGTTTTTTGCAAGTTACCATTCTGATTAATTATACTTAATGGTGTGATTACATGGGAGTATCCTGATGAATCTGAGATTAGGAAAAAATAATTTAATTGCCGTTTGCTTTCTAAAAGCAAGCCTTTTGAGGGTACCATGTATTTTATAGCTAATGGCAAAATAATTTTGATTTTCCTGGAATCCAGGTTTTTGTGTTCATGGAATTGGAGTGACCCACATAGGCCATCCAACTTTAGGTGTCCTTTTGAACCTTGATGGAATTGGTTCCTTGGAGTCACCTTCAGGTCAAATAATAGCTTAGTAGGAACAGTTTAGCAGAGAAGTTTGTCCTTAGGCATTGGGTTCCTTTGGAAAATTATCTATGTGCAGCCAACTTCAGAAGCAGAAACTCCAGCATCTGACTAGAGGCTGTTTTAGGATGTATAGCATGTCTTGGTGACTGTTTCTGTAATCTACCCTATGCTTTGATGTTATCTTCTGAGAAATTAACCTAACGATGTCCTGTATAATGTTTTCACTGTCCCCTCTTTGGAATGCCTTCCCAACATGTTCAGGTGGCACCACCTGAATCAAATCTTATGTACTCACAATAAATATATTCCATTACACTAATTTTTGGTGTTCCACTAAACAAGAAGGTCAGCAGTTCAAATGGACTGGCTGATCCTTGGAAACCCTATTGGGCAGTTAGTTCTACTCTGTTCTGTATGGTACCTATGATTTGTTTTTGGTTCTAAGAAATTTAGGTTTTTGATGCTGGTTTAATGGTGCCAGTGAAATTTAACCAGTTATTCCAGTTGACTCCAACTGATGGCAACCCCAATGTCAGAGCAAAACTGTGCTCCATAGGGTTTTCATTAGCTGATGTTTTGGAAGTAGATCTCCAGGCCTTTCTTCCCAGGTGCCTCTGGTGGACTCCAATTTCTGATTTTTCAGTTAGTAGCTGATCATGTGGACCTGTTAATTGTTTGCATGACCCAGAGGCTCCATGAAATTTAAACTACCTTGGAAATAAGGAAACTTTTGGGTTTTTAGACAATGGTAGCTAATCCCTGAATTGAGGGTAAATTGTCACATCTCTGTTAAACACCAGCAGTTTTGTTAAAGAAGGCAATGTTTTGCATGTTAACAAAGTGAACCACGCATTGCTCATTGTCCTGAGAGGTGACAGTGTGAAGAGGATATTTTGCAAATACAGTGATCTCTTTTGTCTGTTTTCTCCCAGGCTTTTCCAGGAAACACCAAAGCAGACAGTGTGGTGCTCTACAGACTCCAGCCTCCCATGGAAGCCAGATTCCTGCACTTCTTCATTGTAGTCTGGAACGCTAAGGTCTGGATCGAGATGCTGATCGAAGTGTAGGGTTGTGCATATCGTAAGTGCTGTTTCTTCCTCTGGAAGCCCTGGTTGCATAGTGGTGAGGAGCTTCGACTGCTAACCGAAAAGTCGGCTGTTTGAATCCACCAAGTGCTCCTGGAAAACCCTATGGGGGAGTTCTACTCTGTCCTATAGGGTCACTGTGAGTCAGAATCGACTCGATGGCCATGGGTTTCCTCCTCTAGTGATATCATTGTTGGCATGAGATGTTGTAAAAGTCGCATTGCCAACTTAATTTGATATTCTTCAGCCTTTTAAATAGCTGTGCAAGTAGAACTGGTTTTTACGGAAAGCCTTTCATGTAAAAAAAAAATTTTTTTTTTTTCATTTCCACCTATGGCTACACTGTGTTTGGAGGAGACTTGAACTGAGTCACATTTACCTTTAGATTCCCAGAGTTGAGCAAAGTACCTGCTCTGTAATAGGCATTTAGTATAACTAATGAAATTTAAATTAACACTCACGACTGATGGTGCTGTTTTCTGACACGAAGATGATGGTGCAGGGACACAGGAGTGCCTGCTACCTGTAGATGTCTCCTGTGTTCCCTGACTCAGTTTCCCCTCTACCTGCCTTTATGTGCATCTCTCTGAAATTTTCATTTGCAAAAATAAAATAAAATCTTCATTTGCTCTGTAAGTTCATCTCACTTTCACTTGGTAAGAACATCACTCATAGTATTGCATTGACCTCTTTTCTATTTTGTTTTCTCGAGTAAAAGTAATGAAATTTCAAGTAAACACGATTATAAGCACAGACATGAATGTAGGCAGTGAAATGAAATGGCAGGACTGAATTCCGTAGTTCCCATTGGGATGATCCAGAGTATATGTGATTCAAGTTAGTATCTAAATGAAAAAGCTAAATATTTCTTTAAAGAACTCAAGAGTAACCCCAAAATAGGCTGGAGGTGTGTTCTGAGGTTTGATTTTTGGTGACGTGGGCCTCATCACTTGTTACCATGATCATGCCTCACTCACTACCTCGTTAGAGTATTAACCTTCCAGAGTATTAATTTTCTAAGACAGAATAATAACCTCAAACCTTTAATGTCTCAGATTCTGTTCTTTACAGACATCTTAATATTTAACCATCCAATATCACAATTAATTCAGTTTATTAGATTTCCCATTCTTCTTCAGAAAATCATAAAACCTGTTGCCGTCAAGTTGATGCTGACTCATGGCGACCCCACATATGACAGAGTATTCTGCTTCATATGGTTTTCATTGCTGTAATGTTAATGGAAGCAGATCACCAGACCTTTCTTTCATGGTACCCCTGGGTGAGTTTTTACTTCCCACCTTTAGGTTAGGAGTCAAGCACAAACCATCTGATCCACACAGGGACGTTTCTTTTTCACAAAAGCAAACTAAACCTTTGAGAAGTTAAGAAATTTGCTCAACTTTGCACAGCAAAAAAGAATTGAATATAGGATTTTAAAACAAATCTGTAATTTTCCAGATGCCCTTAACTCTGAACTCTTCATTCATATATTTATTCATTCATTCAGGTATCAATCATGTGAGAATTTATTGGACACTTGTTATTTGCAAGACATTGTGTTGGATATGGGGGGAAATGAAAACATAACTTTTCTGTATTTTCTTTATCAAGATGAGCACGGAAAATATAAATGTGTACAAAGCAAGTGCAAAAGATTGCAGCAGGAGCATAGGGCCTAGAGGATAAAGCAGTAATGCAGCTGTGGTGATGTAAGTACAGTTGTACCCGTAGGTGTTGGGTGTCAGGTGCTGATTGTCGGGGAGGGAGTTCAATGGGGAAGTGGTGCACAAGGTACAGAACCAGGGACCTAGGGGATTCTGCTGGTGCAGGGATGGAGCAGTAGGTGCTATGGCTTACAGTGAGTAGTTGAAAAATCCAGTAGGCCCAGAAATTACGAGAGTTTTCTAAAGATGAGGCTCAAATAAGAAATTCCAGGCTGAATTAAGGGATAGTGTTTCCCTGTGACTTCATTCTCACTTCCTAATGACATCTCCCACATGTTCACATTTTCACCCAGTTTCCTAAAACCACCTTTTATGTCCAATGTTTATATTTCCGTGGAATATTAAACATAGAAAGTATTGCTTTATTATCAACCATCATTTCTTCCTTCCCCTGGTCATTTCTTTCCACTTCTGTGTCTCTTGGATCAGTAAATATGCTCACTGCTGCAATGGCTAAGATGCTGATGTTTAGAGTTTCTCTTTGATTCCATGAAATCAGCGTTTTCTCCCATTACTGTGGAAACAACTTCACTTTTACTGACTTCAAAGCAGGACCTGCCCTGTGATGGAGATTTGCCATTAGCTTGATGGGCCCACATGGGGAGATATTACTCCAGCTCCCTGGGTTAGGGGTCGGGACTGGGAGGGTTAAAGCTGTTGCCTGATCCGTGGAAGAACTAGTTGGCCCTGCAGCTGTCATGAGACCTGCTCCCATCATAAGAGCAGCAAACACAAGCTGCCAGGCACAAAAGGGCCCTGGCATAAATATTCAGACACTACTTGAAAACTAACTGAAAGTACCCCCTTTAACAGTAGTGTCTCTGTATTATCTTTGTTTTTGTTATTAAGTGTTCATGCATAGCACTTTGCATTTTTATTGTTGACAGTAATATAATACTATATGGTTTATTACTAAAAATAATTATTATTCTTCTGCATGTACACTACACGACCTTTTATTTTGCATGCTCATTTTTTTCTTTTATTTTTTGTTGTACTTTAGATGAAGATTTACAGAACAAACTAGCTTCTCATTAAACAGTACAGATTTTTTTTATGACATTGGTTAACAACCCCATGACATGGCAAGACTCTCCCTTCTAAACCTTGGGTTCCCTACTACCAGCTTTCCTGGCCCCTCCTGCCTTCTGGTCCTTGTTCCTGGGCTGGTGTGTCTCAAGTCTCATTTTTTAAAAATTTTTTATTGTTCTTTAACTGAAAGATTACAAATCAAGGCAGTCTCTCATACAAAAACTTACACACACCTTGCTATATACTCCTAGTCGCTCTCCCCTTAATAAGACAGCACACTCCTTCCCTCCACTCTATTTTCATGTCCACTTAGCCAGCTTCTGACCCCCTCTGTACTCTGATCTCCCCTCCAGACAGGAGCTGCCTACATAGTCTCATGTGTCTACTTGATCCAAGAAGCTCACTCCTCACCAGTATCATTTCCTATCCCATAGCCCAGTCCAATCCCTGTCTGAAGAGTTGGCTTTGGGAATGGTTCCTCTTTGGGCTAACAAAAGGTCTGGGGACCATGACCTCTGGGGTCCTTCTAGTCTCAGTCAGACCATTAAATCTGGTCTTTTTACAAGAATTTGAGGTGTGCATCCCGCTGTTCTCCTGCTCCCTCAGGGGTTCTCTGTTGTGTTCCCTATCAGGGCAGTCATCGATTGTAGCTGGGCGCCATCTAGTTCTTCTGGTCTCAGGCTGAGGTAGTCTCTGGTTTATGTGGCCCTTTCTGTCTCTTGGTCTCATAATTATCTTGTGTCATTCGTGTTCTTCATTCTCCTTTGCTCCAGGTGGGTTGAGATCAGTTGATGTGTCTTAGATGGCTGCCTGCTAGCGTTTAAATCTCCAGATGCCACTCTCCAAAGTGGGATGCAGAATGTTTTCTTAATAGATTTTATTATGCCAATTGACCTAGAAGTCCCCTAAAACCATGGTCCCCAAACCCCTGCCCCTGCTATGCTGGCCTTCGAAGCATTCAGTTCATTCAGGAAACTGCTTTGCTTTTTTTTTTTTTACAGTTATGCTGACCTCTCCTGTATTGTGTGTTGTCTTTTTCTTCACCTCAAATAGTTCTTGTCTACTATCTATTTAATGAATACTCCTCTCTCTCCCTCCCTTCCCACTCTCGTAACCATCAAAGAATATTTTCTTCTATGTTTAAACTGTTTCTTAAGTTCTTATAATAGTGGTCTCATACACTATTTGTCCTTTTGCAACTGACTAATTTCACTCAGCATAATGCCTTTCAGATTCCTCCATATTATGAAATGTTTCACGGATTCATCATTGTTCTTTATTGATGTGTTTTATTCCATTGCGTGAATATACCATATTTTTTAATCCATTCATCCGTTGATGGGCACGTTGGTTCCTTCCATCTTTTTGCTATTATAAACAGGGCTGCAGTGAACATGGATGTGTATATATCTGTTCGAGTAAAGGCTCTTATTTCTCTAGGGTATATTCTAAGGAGTGGGATTGCTAAATTGTATGGTAGTTCTATTTCTAGCCTTTTAAGGAACCATCAAATTGATTTCCAAAGTGGTTGTACCATTTGACATTCCCACCAGCAGTGTATAAGTGTTCCAGTCTCTCCACAACCTCTCCAACATTTATTATTTTGTGTTTTTTGGATTCATGCCAGCTTTGTTGGAGTGACATGGAATCCATTGTAGTTTTGATTATCATTTCTGTAATGGCTGATGATCGTGAGCATTTACTCATGTATCTGTTAGTTAACTGAATGTCCTCTTTAGTGAAGTTCCTCTTCATATCCTTTGCCCATTTTTTTAAAATAATTTTTATTGTGCTTTAAGGGAAAGTTTACAAATCAAGTCAGTCTGTCACATGTAAGCTTATATACACCTTACTACATACTCACATTTACTCTCCCCCTAATGAGTCAGCCCACTCCCTTCTTCCAGTCTCTCCTTTCGTGACCCTTTTGCCAGTTTCTAACTCTCCCTACTCTCCCATCTCCCCTCCAGACAGGAGATGCCAATACAGTCTCAAGTGTCCACATGATACAAGTAGCTCACTCTTCATCAGCATCTCTCTCCAGCCCATTGTCCAGTCCCTTCCATGTCTGATGAATAGTCTTCGGGAATGGTTCCTGTCCTGGGCCAACAGAAGTTTTGGGGACCATGACCACTGGGACTCCTCTAGTCTCAGTCAGACCATTAAGTCTGGTCTTTTTATGAGAATTTGGGGTCTGCATCCCACTGATCTCCTGCTCCCACAGGAGTTCTCTGTTGTGTTCCCTGTCAGGGCAGTCATCAGTTGTGGCCGGGCATCATCTAGTTCTTCTGGTCTCAGGATGACGTAAGTCTCTAGTTCATATGGCCCTTTCTGTCTTGGGCTCATAGTTCTCGTGTGACCTTGGTGTTCTTCATTCTCCTTTGATCCAGATGGGTTGAGACCAATTGATGCATCTTAGATGGCCGCTTGTTAGCGTTTAAGACCCCAGACGCCACACTTCTAAGTGGGATGCAGAATGTTTTCATAATAGATTTATTATGCCAATTGACTTAGAAGTCCCCTTAAGCCATAGTCCCCAAAACCCCGCTCTTGCTCCACTGAGCTTCAAAGCATTCAGTTTATCCTGGAAACTTCTTTGCTTTTGGTCCAGTCCAGTTGAGCTGACCTTCCCTGTATTGAGTATTGTCCTTCCCTTCACCTAAAGAAGTTCTTATCTACTAACTAATCAGTAAATAACCCTCTCCCACCCTCTCTCCCTCCCCCCTCTCGCAGCCACAAAAGAATGTGTTCCTCTTAGTTTATACTATTTCTCAAGAACTTATAATAGTGGTCTTATACAATATTTGTCCTTTTGCATCTGACTAATTTCACTCAGCATAATGCCTTCCAGGTTCCTCCATGTTATGAAATATTTCATAGATTCCTCACTGTTCTTTATCGATGCGTAGTATTCCATTGTGTGAATGTACCATAATTTAACCATTCATCTATTGATGGACACCTTGGTTGTTTCCAGCTTTTTGCTATTGTAAACAGTGCTGCAATAAGCACGGGTGTGCATATATCTGTTCGTGTAAAGACTCACTTCTCTAGGGTATATTCCGAGGAGTGGGATTTCTGGGTTGTATGGTAGTTCTATTTCTTACTTTTTAAGAAAACACCAGATAAATTTCCAAAGTGGTTGTACCATTTTACATTCCCACCAGCAGTGTATAAGAGTTCCAATCTCCGCAGCCCCTCCAACATTTATTATTTTGTGTTTTTTGGATTAATGCCAGCCTTGTTGGAGTGAGATGGAATCTCATTGTAGTTTTAATTTGCATTTCTCTAAATGGCTAAATGATCGAGAGCATTTTCTCATGTATCTGTTAGCCGCCTGAATATCTTCTTTAGTGAAGTGTGTGTTCATATCCTTTTCCCACTTTTTGATTGGGTTGTTTGTCTTTTTGTGGTTGAGTTTTAACAGAATCATATAGATTTTAGAGATCAGGCGCTGGTCGGAGATGTCACAGCTGAAAATTCTTTCCCAGTCTGTAGGTGGTCTTTTTACTCTCTTGGTGAAGTCTTCAGACAAGCATAGGTGTTTGATTTTTTTTTTTTAATAACTGTTATTAAGCTTCAAGTGAATGTTTACAAATCCAATCAGTCTGTCACATATAAGTTTACATACATCTCACTCCCTACTCCCACTTGCTCTCCCCCTCTTGAGTCAGCCCTTTCAGTCTCTCCTTTCTTGACAATTTTGCCGGCTTCCCTCTCTCTCTATCCTCCCATCCCCCCTCCAGACAAGAGTTGCCAACACAATCTCAAGTGTCCACCTGATATAATTAGCTCACTCTTCATCAGCGTCTCTCTCCCACCCGCTGACCAGTCCCTTTCATTTCTGATGAGTTGTCTTCGGGGATGGTTCCTGTCCTGTGCCAACAGAAGGTCTGGGGACATGGCCGCCGGGATTCCTCCAGTCTCAGTCAGACCATTAAGTTTGGTCTTTTTATGAGAATTTGGGGTCTGCATCCCACTGATCTCCTGCTCCCTCAGGGATCCTCTGCTGTGCTCCCTGTCAGGGCAGTCATCGATTGTGGCCGGGCACCAACTAGTTCTTCTGGTCTCAGGATGATGTAGGTCTCTGGTTCATGTGGCCCTTTCTGTCTCTTGGGCTCTTAGTTGTCGTGTGGCCTTGGTGTTCTTCATTTTCCTTTGCTCCAGGTGGGTTAAGACCAATTGCTGCATCTTAGATGGCCGCTTGTTAGCATTTAAGACCCCAGACGCCACATTTCAAAGTGGGATGCAGAATGATTTCATAATAGAATTATTTTGCCAATTGACTTAGAAGTCCCCGCAAACCATGTTCCCCAGACCCCCGCGCATGCTACGCTGACCTTTGAAGCATTGATTTTATCCCGGAAACTTCTTTGCTTTTGGTCCAGTCCAATTGAGCTGACCTTCCATGTATTGAGTATTGTCTTTCCCTTCACCTAAAGCAGTTCTTATCTACTGATTAATCAATAAAAAAAACCCTCTCCCACCCTCCCTCCCTCCCCGCCTCGTAACCACAAAAGTATGTGTTCTTCTCAGGTTTACTATTTCTCAAGATCTTATAATAGTGGTCTTATACAATATTTGTCCTTTTGCCTCTGACTCATTTCGCTCAGCATAATGCCTTCCAGGTTCCTCCATGTTATGAAATGCTTCAGAGATTCGTCACTGTTCTTTATCGATGCGTAGTATTCCATTGTGTGAATATACCACAATTTATTTACCCATCCATCCGTTGATGGACACCTTGGTTGCTTCCAACTGTTTGCTATTGTAAACAGAGCTGCAATAAACGTGGGTGTGCATATATCTGTTTGTATGAAGGCTCTTGTATCTCTAGGGTATATTCCCAGGAGTGGGATTTCTGGGTTGTATGGTAGTTCTATTTCTAACTGTTTAAGATAACGCCAGATAGATTTCCAAAGTGGTTGTACCATTTTACATTCCCACCAGCAGTGTATGAGAGTTCCAATCTCTCCTCAGCCTCTCCAACATTTATTATTTTGTGTTTTTTGGATTAATGCCAGCCTTGCTGGTGTGAGATGGAATCTCATCGTAGTTTTAATTTGCATTTCTCTAATGGCTAATGATCGGGAGCATTTTCTCATGTATCTGTTGGCTGCCTGAATATCTTCTTTAGTGAAATGTGTGTTCATATCCTTTGCCCACTTCTTGATTGGGTTGTTTGTCTTTTTGTGGTTGAGTTTTGACAGAATCATGTAGATTTTAGAGATCAGGCGCTGGTCGGAGATGTCATAGCTGAAAATTCTTTCCCACTCTGTAGGTGGTCTTTTTACTCTTTTGGAGAAGTCTTTAGATGAGCATAGGTGTTTGATTTTTAGGAGCTCCCAGTTATCGGGTTTCTCTTCATCATTTTTGGTAATGTTTTGTATTCTGTTTATACCTTGTATTAGGGCTCCTAGGGTTGTCCCAATTTTTTCTTCCATGATCTTTATCGTTTTAGTCTTAATGTTTAGGTCTTTGATCCACTTGGAGTTAGTTTTTGTGCATGGTGTGAGGTATGGGTCCTGTTTCATTTTTTTGCAAATGGATATCCAGTTATGCCAGCACCATTTGTTAAAAAGGCTGTCTTTTCCCCAATTAACTGACACTGGTCCTTTGTCAAATATCAGCTGCTCATACGTGGATGGATCTATGTCTGGGTTCTCAATTCTGTTCCATTGGTCTATGTGCCTGTTGTTGTACCAGTACCAGGCTGTTTTGACTACTGTGGCTGTATAATAGGTTCTGAAGTCAGGTAAAGTGAGGCCTCCCACTTTCTTCTTCTTTTTCAGTAGTGCTTTGCTTATCCGAGGCTTCGTTCCCTTCCATGTGAAATAGGTGATTTGTTTCTCTATCCCCTTAAAATATGACATTGGAATTTGGATCGGAAGTGCGTTAAATGTATAGATGGCTTTTGGTAGAATAGACATTTTTACTATGTTAAGTCTTCCTATCCATGAGCAAGGTATGTTTTTCAACTTAAGCATGTCCTTTTGAATTTCTTGTAGTAGAGCTTTGTAGTTTTCTTTGTATAGGTCTTTTACATCCTTGGTAAGATTTATTCCTAAGTATCTTATCTTCTTGGGGGCTACTGTGAATGGTATTGATTTGGTGATTTCCTCTTCGATGTTCTTTTTGTTGATGTAGAGGAATCCAAGTGATTTTTGTATGTTTATTTTATAACCTGAGACTCTGCCAAACTCTTCTATTAGTTTCAGTAGTTTTCTGGAGGATTCCTTAGGGTTTTCTGTGTATATAATCATGTCATCTGCAAATAGTGATAACTTTACTTCTTCCTTGCCAATCCGGATACCTTTTATTTCTTTGTCTAGCCTGATTGCCCTGGCTAGGACTTCTAGCACGATGTTGAATAAGAGCGGTGATAAAGGGCATCCTTGTCTGGTTCCCGTTCTCAAGGGAAATGCTTTCAGGTTCTCTCCATTTAGAGTGATATTGGCTGTTGGCTTTGCATAGATGCCCTTTATTATGTTGAGGAATTTTCCTTCAATTCCTCTTTTGCTGAGAGTTTTTATCATAAATGGGTGTTGGACTTTGTCAAATGCCTTTTCTGCATCAATTGATAAGATCATGTGGTTTTTGTCTTTTGTTTTATTTATGTGATGGATTACATTAATGGTTTTTCTGATATTAAACCAGCCTTGCATACCTGGTATAAATCCCACTTGATCATGGTGAATTATTTTTTTGATGTGTTCTTGGATTCCATTGGCTAGAATTTTGTTGAGGATTTTTGCATCAATGTTCATGAGGGATATAGGTCTATAATTTTCTTTTTTTGTAATGTCTTTACCTGGTTTTGGTATCAGGGAGATGGTGGCTTCATAGAATGTGTTGGGTAGTATACCGTCATTTTCTATGCTTTGGAATACCTTCAGAAGTAGTGGTGTTAACTCTTCTCTGAAAGTTTTGTAGAACTCTGCAGTGAAGCCGTCCGGGCCAGGGCTTTTTTTTTGTTGGGAGTTTTTTGATTACCGTTTCAATCCATTTTTTTGTTATGGGTCTATTTAGTTGTTCTACTTCTGAATGTGTTAGTTTAGGTAGGTAGTGTTTTTCCAGGAATTCATCCATTTCTTCTAGGAAGTTTTCAAATTTGTTAGAGTACAATTTTTCATAATAATCTGAAATGATTCTTTTAATTTCATTTGGTTCTGTTGTGATGTGGTCCTTCTCGTTTCGTATTCGGGTTATTTGTTTCCTTTCCTGTATTTCTTTAGTCAGTCTAGCCAAAGGTTTATCAATTTTGTTATTTTTTTCAAAGAACCAGCTTTTGGCTTTGTTAGTTCTTTCAATTGTTTTTCTGTTCTCTAATTCATTTAGTTCAGCTCTAATTTTTATTATTCGTTTTCTTCTGGTGCCTGATGCTCAGTTTCTATTTGTTCAAGTTGTAGGGACAGTTCTCTGATTTTGGCTCTTTCTTCTTTTTGTATGTGTGCATTTATCGATATAAATTGGCCTCTGAGTACTGCTTTTGCTGTGTCCCAGAGGTTTTGATAGGAAGTATTTTCATTCTCGTTGCTTTTTATGAATTTCCTTATTCCCTCCTTGATGTCTTCTATAACCCAGTCTTTTTTCAGGAGGGTATTGTTCATTTTCCAAGTATTTGATTTCTTTTCCCTAGTTTTTCTGTTATTGATTTCTAATTTTATTGCCTTGTGGTCTGAGAAGATGCTTTGTAATATTTCGATGTTTTGGACTCTGCAAAGGTTTGTTTTATGACCTAATATGTGGTCTATTCTAGAGAATGTTCCATGTGCGTTAGAAAAAAAAGTATATTTTGCAGCAGTTGGGTGAAGAGTTCTGTATAAGTCAATGAGGTCAAGTTGGTTGATTGTTGTAAGTAGGTCTTCCGTGTCTCTATTGAGCTTCTTACTGGATATCCTGTCCTTCTCCGAAAGTGGTGTGTTGAAGTCTCCTACTATAATTGTGGAGGTATCTATCTCACTTTTCAATTCTGTTAAAATTTGATATATGTATCTTGCAGCCCTGTCATTGGGTGCATAAATATTTAATATGGTTATGTCTTCCTGATCAATTGTCCCTTTTATCATTATATAGTGTCCTTCTTTATCCTTTGTGGTGGATTTAAGTCTAAAGTCTATTTTGTCAGAAATTAATATTGCTACTCCTCTTCTTTTTTGCTTATTGTTTGCTTGATATACTTTTTTCCATCCTTTGAGTTTTAGTTTGTTTGTGTCTCTAAGTCTAAGGTGTGTCTCTTGTAGGCAGCATATAGACGGATCGTGTTTCTTTATCCAGTCTGTGACTCTCTGTCTCTTTATTGGTGCATTTAGTCCATTTACATTCAGGGTAATTATAGATAAATAAGTTTTTAGTGCTGTCATTTTGATGCCTTTTTATGTGTGTTGTTGACGATTTCATTTTTCCGCATACTTTTTTGTGCTGAGGCGTTTTTCTTAGTAAATTGTGAGATCCTCATTTTCATAGTGTTTGACTTTATTTTAGTTGAGTCGTTACGTTTTTCTTGGCTTTTATCTTGAGTTATAGAGTTGTTATACCTTTTTGTGGTTACTTTATTATTTACCCCTATTTTTCTAAGTAAAAACCTAACTTGTATTGTTCTATATCGCCTTGTATCACTCTCCATATGGCAATTCAATGCCTGCTGTATTTAGTCCCTCTTTTTGATTATTGTGATCTTTTACCTATTGACTTCCATGATTCCCTGTTATGTGTATTTTTTTTTTTAAGTAATCTTAATTTGTTTGTTTTTGTGATTTCCCTATTTGAGTTGATATCAGGACGTTCTGTTTTGTGACCTTGTGTTGTGCTGATATCTGATATTATTGGTTCTCTGACCAAACAATATCCTTTAGTATTCTTGTAGCTTTGGTTTGGTTTTTGCAAATTCTCTAAACTTGTGTTTGTCTGTAAATATCTTAATTTCGCCTTCATATTTCAGAGAGAGTTTTGCTGGATATATGATCCTTGGCTGGCAGTTTTTCTCCTTCAGTGTTCTGTATATGTCGTCCCATTCCCTTCTTGCCTGCATGGTTTCTGCTGAGTAGTCTGAACTTATTCTTATTGATTCTCCCTTGAAGGAAACCTTTCTTTTCTCCCTGGCTGCTTTTAAAATTTTCTGTTTATCTTTGGTTTTGGTGAGTTTGATGATAATATGTCTTGGTGTTTTTCTTTTTGGATCAATCTTAAATGGGGTTCGATGAGCATCTTGGATAGATATCCTTTTGTCTTTCATGATGTCAGGGAAGTTTTCTGTCAGGAGTTCTTCAAGTATTTTCTCTGTGTTTTCTGTCCCTCCTCCCTGTTCTGGGACTCCAATCATCCGCAGGTTATCCTTCTTGATAGAGTCCCACATAATTCTTAGGGTTTCTTCATTTTTTTTAATTCTTTTATCTGATTTTTTTTCAGCTATGTTGGTGTCGATTCCCGGGTCCTCCAGATGTCCCAGTCTGCATTCTAATTGCTCGAGTCTGCTCCTCTGACTTCCTAGTGCGTTGTCTAATTCTGTAATTTTATTGTTAATCTTTTGGATTTCTACATGTTGTCTCTCTATGGATTCTTGCAGCTTATTAATTTTTCCAGTATGTTCTTGAATAATCTTTTTGAGTTCTTCAACAGTTTTATCAGTGTGTTCCTTGGCTTTTTCTGCAGTTATCCTAATTTCATTTGTGATATCTTTAAGCATTCTGTAAATTAGTTTTTTATATTCTGTATCTGATAATTCCAGGATTGTATCTTCATTTGGGAAAGATTTTGATTCTTTTGTTTGGGGGGTTGGAGAAGCTGTCATGGTCTGCTTCTTTAAATGGTTTGATATGGATTGTTGTCTCCGAGCCATCACTGGGAAACTAGTTTTTCCAGAAAATCCGCTAAAAAAAAAAATGCAGTCAGATCCCTATCAGAGTTCTCCCTCTGGCTCAGGCTATTCGGATGTTAATGAAGCCGCCTGGGGAGGGTGGGGGAGGGAACAGAGAGATAGGAGAGTAGCACCTCAGAATATAGCCAGAGTTGCTTGTCTTGCTTGGAATGACTATTATATCTGAGATTCCCTCGGGCGCGTCGCCTATGTGTGCGGTCTGTGTGGAGATTGCCCCCGGGGGGTCTGGCCCGCTGGAGTCACGGTCAGATCCTCCGCTTCCAGCCCCACGCCCAGCGTAAAGGCTCCCCTACTGGGACGGTGCACTCTCGACTCCAAAATCAGTCGTTGCCTCCCGGGGACTTCTCGTCCCTCCAGCCGCATGGCCGTGCCGCCCCCGCGAGCCAGGTAGGCCCCCTCCCGGGGTTAGTTCAGATGGGTGGAGCAGCTCCCTGTGCTTGTGCCGTGACCGAGTGTCCCAGCTGGGACGCTGTTCTCCCTGCTCCAATACCAGTCGCTGCCTCCTGGGGACTTCTCCTATTGGCTGTGTCCCACGCCGCCCACGTGACCCGGCTGGGCCCCTTCCCGGGGTTAGTTCAGGGGGGTGGAGCAGCTCTCCGTGTTTATGCCGTACCTGCGTCCAATCCAAATCCAGGTGAGACGGTTCCCCGGCTGGGACGCTGCTCTTCCTGCTCCAAGACCCATCACTGCCTCCCGGGGACTTCTCCTACCGGCTGCGTCCCACGCCGCCCGTGGAACCGGTTGGTCTCCCTCCCGGGGTTAGTTCAGGGGGGTGGAGCAGCTCTCTGTGCTTGTGCCGTACCTGACTTGTACGCTGGCTCCAGGCTCTGGAAATAATCGCTGCTTCCCCGTATTAGTTCGTTCTCCGTCTCTAAATCTGTGTTTGTTGTTTAGGGTTCGTAGATTGTTATGTATGTGATCGATTCACTTGTTTTTCCGTGTCTTTGTTGTAAGAGGGATCCGAGGTAGCGTCTGCCCAGTCCGCCATCTTGGCTCCGCCAGGTGTTTGATTTTTAGGAGCTCCCAGTTATATGGTTTCTCTTCATCATTTTTAGTAATGTTTTGTATTCTGTTTATGCCTTCTTTAGAGCTCCTAACGTTGTCCCTATATTTTCTTCCATGATCTTTATCGTTTTAATCTTTATGTTTAGGTTTTGATCCACTTGGAGTTAGTTTTTGTGCATGCTGTGAGGTAGGGGTCCTGTTTCATTTTTTTGCAAATAGATATCCAGTTATGCCAGCACCATTTGTTAAAAAGACTGTCTTTTCCCCAATTAACTGACACTGGGCCTTTGTCAAATATCAGCTGCTTATATGTGGATGGATTTATATGTGGGTTCTCAATTCTGTTCCATTTGTCTGTGTGCCTGTTGTTGTTCCAATACCAGGCTGTTTCGACTACTGTGGCTGTATAATATGTTCTGAAATCAGGTAGAGTGAGGCCTCCCACTTTCTTCTTCTTTTCAGTAATGCTTTACTTATCCGGGGCTTCTTTGCCTTCCATATGAAGTTGGTGATTTGCTTTTCCGTCAGTTTAAAACATGTCGTTGGAATTTGGATCAGAAGTGCATTATATGTATAGATGGCTTTTGGTAGAATAGACATTTTTACTATGTTAAGTCTTCCTATCTATGAGCAAGGTATGTTTTTCCAGTTACGTAGGTCCCTTTCAGTTTCTTGCACTAGTACTTTGTAGTTTTCTTTCTATAGGTCTTTTACATCTTTGCTAAGATATATTCCTAAGTATTTTATCTTCTTGGGGGCTACTGTGAGTGGTATTGATTTGGTGATTTCCTCTTCGATGTTCTTTTTGTTGATGTAGAGGAATCCAAGTAATTTTTGTATGTTTATCTTATAACCTGAGACTCTGCCAAACTCTTCTATTAGTTTCAGTAGTTTTCTGGAGGATTCCTTAGGGTTTTCTGTGTATAAGATCATGTCATCTGCAAATAGAGATAATTTTACTTCCTCCTTGCCAATCCGGATGCCCTTTATTTCTTTGTCTAGCCTAATTGCTCTGGCTAGGACCTCTAGCACAATGTTGAATAAGAGCAGTGATAAAGGGCATCCTTGTCTGGTTCCCGTTCTCAAGGGAAATGCTTTCAGGCTCTCTCCATTTAGAATGATGTTGGCTGTTGGCTTTGTATAGATGCCCTTTATTATGTTGAGGAATTTTCCTTCAATTCCTATTTTGCTGAGAGTTTTTATCATGAATGAGTGTTGGACTTTGTCAAATGCCTGTTCTGCATCAATTGATAAGGTCATGTGGTTTTTGTCTTTTGTTTTATTTATGTGTTGGATTACATTAATGGTTTTTCTAATATTAAACCAACCTTGCATACCTGGTATAAATCCCACTTGGTCGTGGTGGATTATTTTTTTGATATCTTGTTGAATTCTTTTGGCTAGAATTTTGTTGAAGATTTTTGCATCTATGTTCGTGAGGGATATAGGTGTGTAATTTTCTTTTTTTGTGGTATCTTTACCTGGTTTTGGTATCAGGGAAATGGTGGCTTCATAGAATGAGTTAGGTAGTATTCCATGATTTTCTATGCTTTGAAATACCTTCAGTAGTGCTGGTGTTAACTGTTCTCTGAAAGTTTGGTAGAACTCTGCAGTGAAGCCATTCGGGCCAGGGCTTTTTTTTGTTGGGAAATTTTTGTTTACCTTATCAATCTCTTTTTTTGTTACGGGTCTACTTAGTTGTTCTACTTCTGATTGTGTTAGTTTAGGTAGGTAGTGTTTTTCTAGGAATTCCTCCATTACTTCTAGGTTTGCAAATTTGTTAGAGTACAATTTTTCGTAATAATCTGATGTGATTCTTTTAATTTCAGTTGGGTCTGTTGTGATATGGCCCATCTCGTCTCTTATTTGGGCTATTTGTTTCCTTTCCTGTATTTCTTTAGTCAGTCTGGCCAATGTTTTATCAATTTTGTTAATTTTTTTAAAGGACCAGCTTTTGGGTTTGTTAATTCTTTCAATTGTTTTTCTAATTCATTTAGTTCAGCTCTAATTTTTATTATTTGTTTTCTTCTGGTGCCTGATGGATTCTTTTGTTGCTCGCTTTCTATTTGTTCAAGTTGTAGGGACAGTAGGGACAGTTCTCTGATTTTGGCTCTTTCTTCTTTTTGTATGTGTGCATTTTTCAATATAAATTGACCTCTGAGCGCTGCTTTTGCTGTGTTCCAGAGGTTTTGATAGGAAGTGTTTTCATTCTCGTTGCATTCTATGAATTTCTTTATTCCCTCCTTGATGTCTTCTATAACCCAGTCTATTTTCAGCAGGGTATTGTTCAGTTTCCAAGTAGTTGATTTCTTTTCCCTGATTTTTCTGTTATTGATTTCCACTTTTATGGCCTTGTGGTCTGAGAAGATGCTTTGTAATATTTTGATGTTTTGGATTCTGCAAACGTTTGTTTTATGACCTAATATGTGATCTAGAGAATGTTCCATGTGCACTAGAAGAAAAAAGTATATTTTGCAGCTGTTGGGTGGAGTGTTCTGTATAAGTCTATGAGGTCAAGTTGGTTGATTGTAGCAATTAGTTCTTCCGTGTCTCTATTGAGTTTCTTATTGGAAGTCCTGTCCTTCTCCGAAAGTGGTGTGTTGAAGTCTCCTACTATAATTGTGAGGTGTCTATCTCACTCTTCAGTTCTGTTAAAGTTTGTTATATGTATTTTGCAGCCCTGTCATTGGGTGCATAAATGTTTAATATGGTTATATTTTCCTGGTCAATTGTCCCTTTAATCATTATGTAGTATCCTTCTTTATCCTTTGTGGTGGATTTAATGTTGAAGTCTATTTTGTCAGAAATTAATATTGCTACTCCTGCTCTTTTTTGATTGTTGTTTGCTTGATATATTTTTTTCCATCCTTTGAGTTTTAGTTTTTTTGTGTCTCTAAGGTGTGTCTGTTGTAGGCAGCATATAGATGGATCGTGTTTCTTTATCCACTCTGAGACTCTCTGTCTCTTTATTGGTGCGTTTGGTCTGTTTACATTCAGTGTAATTATAGATAAGAATGTGTTTAGTGTTGTCATTTTGATGCCTTTTTATGTGTGTTGTTGAGAATTTCATTTTTCCACTTACTTTTTTGTGCTGAGATGTTTTTCTTTGAAAATTGTGTGTTCCTCATTTTCATAGTAGTCGAATTTATGTTTGCTGAGTCGTTATGTTTTTCTTGGTTTTTATTTTGAATTATGGAATTTTTAGACCTCTTTGTGGTTACCTTAATGTTTGCCCCTATTTTTCTAAGTAAGAACCTAACTTGTATCATCCTATATCGCCTTGTTTTCCTCTCCATATAGCAGTTCTATGCCTCCTGTATTTAGTCCCTGTTTTTGATTATTGTGATCTTTTACATAATGACTTCAATGATTCCCTGTTTTGAGCATTTTTTTCTTTTTAAAATTAATCTTAATTTGTTTTTGTGATTTCCTTATTTGAGTTGATATCAGGATGTTCTGTTCTGTGACCTTGTATTATGTTGTTATCTGATGTTACTGATTTTCTGACCAATTTCCTTTAGTATTTCTTGTAGCTTTGGTTTGGTTTTTGCAAATCCTCTAAGCTTGTGTTTATCTGTAAATGTTTTAATTTCACCTTCATATTTGAGAGAGAGTTTTGCTGGATAAATGATCCTTGGCTGGCAGTTTTTCTCCTTCAGTGCTCTATATATGTCATTCCATTGCCTTCTCGCCTGCATGGTTTCTGCTGAGTAGTCTGAACTTATTCTTACTGATTCTCCTTTGTAGGAGACCTTTTATCCATGGCTGCTTTTAAAATTTTCTGTTTATCTTTGGTTTTGGCAAGTTTGATGATAATATGTCTTGGTGATTTTCTCTTTGGATCAGTCATGTATGGGGTTCGATGAGCATCTTGGATAGCTATCCTTTTGTCTTTCATGATGTCAGGGAAGTTTTCTGCCAACAGATCTTCAACTATTCTCTCTGTATTTTCTGTTATCCCTCCTTGTTCTGGAACCCCAATCCCACGCAAGTTATTCTTCTTGATAGAGTCCCACATGATTCTTAGGGTTTCTTCCCTTTTTTAAATTCTTTTATCTGATTTTTCTTCAGCTATATTGGTGTCAATTGCTTTATCCTCCAACTGCCCCACTCTGCATTCCAATTGCTCGATTCTGCTCCTCTGACTTCCTACTGAGTTGTCTAATTCTGTAATTTTACTGTTAATCTTTTGGATTTGTGAATGCTGTCTCTCTATGGATTCTTGCAGCTTATTCATTTTTCCACTATGTTCTTGAATAATCTTTTTTATTTCTTCAACTGCTTTATCAGTTTGTTCCTTGGCTCTTTCTGTAGATTGCCTTATTTCATTTCTGAGGTCATCCCTGATGTCTTGAAGCATTCTGTAAATTAGTTTTTGTATTCTGCATCTGGCAATTCCAGGATTGTATCTTCATTTGAGAAAGATTTTGATTCTTTAATTTGGGGATATGTAGAAGCAATCATGGTCTGCTTCTTTATGTGGTTTGATATTGACTGTTGTCTCCGAGCAATCTATAAGATACTGTAATGGTTTATTTTATATTTGCTCACCAAGTCTTCTCTTGTTTTGTTTTCTTTCAATGTACTTAGATGGGCTACTAGTTTGCGCTGTCTTGATTGTTATAGCCTTTAAATCACTTATGTCCTCTTACCAGCTGGTTTGGGCCATTACCAGAAATACAAGCTTAAGAGTCCATTCACTATTCTTGAGTAGAATCTGATTTTGGGTCACCAATTGTGTGGGGTAGACTGTCACCTATTCACTTAGAGAAGTAGTGGTGATAGTTGTGTGCACCAGATTCTAGTAGCAGCAGAGGGTCACATTCCAGGGGGGGACAGGATGCTGACAGGCTTCCCCCAAGTGCCAGTGAGTTAGGTGTGTCTCTATTCCTAAAGCACTTTGGTGGGTGGGCTCTGCAGCTGTACCTTAGGCACCCAATGCATGTACCTCTACAGATTGGTAGATGTCACTATCCTCAGACCCCTATGGCAGGAGGTTAGGTGGTTTGGGTGGAGCTTCAGCCCCGAGTTCCCCGTTGTGGGTCAGTGAGGGCTCTGTTTAATAGGTAGAGATATCAGACCTTGGAAACTTGTCTTTCCAGTAATCTGCTAAAACAATTACAGTCAGATCCCTATCAGAATTGCCTTTGCATTATAATAGCCACCTTGTTCCCTGTAGGGATGAAAGCCCAAGACTGTGGATCTCAAATGCTTGGCTGGAGCTGGTTCTGTATTTTTAGTCCAATTTTGGGAAGTCAGGGAAGAATTCTTGGGCCCTGGGTTTTTTGTAGCTGCTTCTCTTAAGCCAGGAGAATGGATTAGGAAAAGACAAAACAAACAAAGAAAAAAAAAACCGCAAAGCACTTCACTCCCTGGCCCAGGAAATTCCAATGTTAATGAAGCCGCCTGGGAAGGGGAGGGGAGGGGAGGGATCAGATAGATAGGAGAGAGTAGCACCCCCAGAATGTAGACAAAGTTACTTATCTTGCTTGGGATGACTTTTATCTGAGATTCCCGAGGGTCGCGTCAACCGTGTGTGCGCTGGTTGAGTAAAGATTGCCCCCAAGGGTCAGGCCTGAGTCCCGTGCTTGCGCTGCTGGGAAGCCGTGGTTAGTTCCTCCGCTCCCAGTCCAAAGCCTGGCACCAAGGTACCCGGCTGGAACGCCGCACTCCGGGCTCCAGAATCAGTCGCTGCCTCCCGGTGACTTCTCCTGTCAGCCGTGTTGCTGCACTGCCTGCGTGCACTGGCTGGGCTTCCCCCGAGGCCACTTCTGGGGGCTAGGGCTGTGTCCCATGTTTGCACCATCTCAGGATGCCCTGCTCAGCTCCCCTGCGCCCAGTCCAGTGCCTGGCGCCAAGGTTTTCTAACTGGGATGCTGGCTCCAGGCTCCGGAAACAGTCGCTGCTTCTCCGTGGTTGTTCGTTCTCTCGTTAGCCCCGACAGTGTGCAGCCTGCTTGCGCTGGCTGAGTCTCTACGGAGGTTACCCCAGGGGGCTAGGGGTTAGGACTGTGTCCCGTGCCAGCCCCACCTCAGCAAGCCGCAATCAGCCGCGCCACTGGGCACCAGGGAACCGCAGGGGCTCAAGGCTGTGGGGTGGGTCACGGGTTCCAGAAGCGGTCGCTGGTTCAGGATGCAGCTTTTCGCTCACCTGTCACTCAGGTCAACTCTTTAGATCTGTGTTTGATGGTCAGGGTTCGTAGACTGTCATGTATATGATCGATTCACTCGTTTTTCTGAGTCTTTGTTGCAAGAGGGATCCGAGGTAGCGTCTGCCTATGCAGCTATCTTGGCCCCCTCCCTGTGTCAGAGATCTTCATGGAAAGACATTCTCCGTTTGCCCGTTTTTAATTGGATTTTTTGTAGTTTCATGTAGATTTTAGAGATCAGATGCTGATCGGAAATGTCATAGCTAAAAACTTTTCCCTAGTCTGTAGGTAATCTTTTTACTCTTTTGGTGAAGTCTTTGGATGAGCATAGGTGTTTGATTTTTAGAAGCTCCCAGTTATCTAGTTTCTCTTCTGGTGTTTGTGCGTTGTTAGTCATGTTTTGTATACTGTTTATGCCATGTATTAGGGCTGCTAGTGTTTTTCATATTTTTTCTTCCATGATCTTTATTGTTTTAAATTTTTTATTTAGGTCTTTGATCCATTTTGAGTTTCTTTTTGTGCATGGTATGAGGTATGGGTCTTGTTTCATTTTTTTTGCAGATGGATATCCAGTTTTGTCAGCAGCATTTGTTAAAGAGACTATCTTTTCCCCCATGTAATTGACTTTGGGCCTTTGTCAAATATCAGCTGCTCATATGTGGATGGACTTATGTCTGGATTCTCAATTCTGTTCCATTTGTCTGTGTGTCTGTTGTTCCAGTTACAGGTTTTTTTTGACTACTGGGGTGGCATAATAGGTTCTAAAATCAGGTAGAGTGAGGCCTCCCACTTCGTTCTTCTTTTCAGTAATGCTTTACTTATTGGGGCCACTTTCCCTTCCATATGAAGTTGGTGATTTGTTTCTCCATCTCATTAAAAATGTCATTGGAAATTGGATTGGAATTGTATCTATAAATCGCTTTGAGTGGAATAGATATTTTTACAATGTTAAGTCTTCCTATCCATGAGCAAGTTATGTTTTTCCACTTATGTAGGTCTCTTTTGGTTTCTTGCAGTAGTTGCTTATAGTTTTCTTTGTGTAGGTCTTTTATGTCTCTGGTTAGATTTATTCCCAAGTATTTTATCTTCTTAGGGGCTATTGTAACTGGCATTAATTTGGTGATTTCCTCTTCGATGTTCTCTCTGTTGGTGTAGGGGAATCCAAGTGATTTTTGTACGTTTATCTTGTAACCTGAGACTCTGCCGAACTCTTCTATTAGTTTCAGTAGTTTTCTGGAGGATTCCTTAGGGTTTTCTGTGTATAAGATCATGTCATCTGCAAACAGAGTTACCTTTACTTCTTCACCAATTTGGATGCCCTTTATTTCTTTATCTAGCCTAATTGCTCTGGCTAGGTCCTCCAGCACAATGTTGAATAAGAATGATGATAAAGGGAATCCTTGACTGGTTCCCATTCTCAAGGGGAATGCTTTCAGTCTCTCTCCATTTAGGATGGTATTGGCTGTTGGCTTTGTATACATGCCCTTTATTATGTTGAGGAATTTCCCTTCTGTTCCTATTTTGCTTAGAATTTTTTTTTCAAATAGACTGATTTATTTCAAAGTTTCTTAGAACAAGAAGAAATAGTTCTCAAAAAAAGTATTGAGATTCTTAGAACAGTTTTATGAAAACACAGTATTCATGACTTGCAACTTGATAACAAAATAGAAACCGTGTTCAAGACTGAAGCAAGCTTTTAGAACAAAATGAAGCAGAAAAACTACATATTTTCATTTGTCTGTGAGGCTCTGTAAAAAAATTAAGCTTACACAATATTACATAACATAACCTATTTCTTAAAATGTATACAACAATATTTGGATGTTGTTGTTAGGTGCCATCAAGTCAGTTCTGACTCATAGCAACCCTATGTATAACAGAATGAAACACCGCCTGGTCCTCCGACATCCTCGCAATTGTTCCAATGTTTGAGCCCGTTGTTGCAGCCACTACGTTAATCCATCTAGATGAGGGTCTTCTTCTTTTTAGCAGACCCTCTACTTTACCAAGCATGATGTCCTTCTCTAGTGTCTGGTGTCTCCTGATAAAATGTCCAAAGTACATAAGACAGTCTTGCCATTTTCACTTCTAAGGAGCATTCTGGCTGTACTTTTCCAAGACAGATTTGTTTGTTCTTTTGGCAGTCCATGGTATATTCAGTATTCTTCACCAACATGATACTTCAAAGGTATGAATTCTTCTTTGGTCTTCCTTATTTATTGTACAGTTTTCACACACACATGAGGCAATTGAAAATACCATGGCTTGGGTTGGGAGCATGTTAGTCCTCAAAGTGACATCTTAGCCTTTTAACACTTTGAAGAGATCTTTTGCAGCAGATTTGCCCACTGCAATACCTTGTTTTATTTCTTGACTGCTGCTTCCATAGGCATTGATTGTGGATTCAAATAAATTAAATTCTTGACAGTGTCAATATTTTCTCCATTTATCAAGATGTTGCTTATTGGTCCATTAGTGAGGATTTTTGTTTTCTTTGTGTTGCAGTGTAATCCATACTGAAGCCTGTAATCTTTGATCTTCATCAGTTCTTCAAGTCCTCTCTGCTTTCCACAAGCAAAGTTGAGTCATCTGCATATTGCAGGTTCTTAAAGAGTCTCCAATCCAAATGTCATGTTCTTCTTTATATAGTTCAGTTTCTCAAATTATTTGCTCAGCATACAGATTGAATAAGTATGGTGAAAGGATGCAGCCATGATGCACACCTTTTCTTATTTTAAACCATGCAGTACCCCCTTGTTCTATTTGAACATCTGCCTCTTGGTCTATGTACAGTTTCCTCATGAGAACAATTCAGTGTTCAGGAATTCCCATTCTTCACAGTGTTATCCATAATTTGTTACGATTCACAGAGTTGAATGCCTTTGCATAGTCAATAAAACACAGGTAAACATCTTTCTGATATTCTTTGCTTTTAGCCAGAATCTATCTGATGTCAGCAATGATATCCCTCGTTCCACATCCTCTCCTCAATCTGGCTTCAATTTCTGGCAGTTCCCAGTCGATGTACGGCTGCAACCATTTTTGGATTATCTTCACCAAAATTTTACTTCATGTGATATTAATGATATTATTTGATAATTTCCACATTCTGTTGGATCATCTTTCTTTGACATTGGCACAAATATGGATCTCTTCCAGTCCATTGGCCAAGTAGCTGTCTTCCAAATTTCTTGGCATATTTCTGGGACGGCTCCTGGGAACCTGGAGAGACAGTGAGCCCAAGTGGATCTGCTGGCACCAGGAGACTGAATCCACGACGTCTCAGGGGCTGCTGAAGATGATTGAAGATAACGTACCTTCAAATCTTACATATATGACATCAAGAAATGTACTAGAGTGAAAAAGTGTACTCAAGGATTAGAAATGAGATTTGCACTGGACTAGTCATATGTGTGCTTGGCTTTCCCATCCTGTGCTGACATATATCCAACACACATGCTCTCTGTCGTGTGGCTCCACAGAAATTCCACTGCTCAACAGATACTCCACTAGAGTGCAGGAAAATAGTGTCATGCAGTGAAGCAAGTTCTCTTCGCCAGATGCTCTTTCTTCCACACACATCTGCTTTATACTTCAAAAATCTTCAGGTCCAGAGCAAGTCTAGCATACTCCCAATCGCTCAACAGGGCAAAGGCCCTCAAGTCTAACTGAATTTCCCTAGCAAGAGTAGTCGCAATGCAATTACATTCACATGTAAAGTTGAGACATTTCTAAAGTTATGGCTTCTCCTTATGCCCCAACTTTTTTTTTTTTAACTTTCATTGAGCTTCAAGTGAACGTTTACAAATCAAGTCAGACTGTCACATATAAGTTTATATACACCTTACTCCATACCCCCACTTGCTCTCCCCCTAAGGAGTCAGCCCTTCCAGTCTCTCCTTTCGTGACAATTTTGCCAGCTTCCAACTCCCTCTATCCTCCGATCCCCCTCCAGACAGGAGATGGAACACTCTCTCAAGTGTCCACCCGATACAAATAGCTCACTCTTCATCATATCTCTCTCCTACCCATTGTCCAGTCCCTTCCATGTCTGATGAGTTGTCTTCGGGAATGGTTCCTGTCCTGGGCCAACAGAAGGTTTGGGGACCATGACTGCCAGGATTCCTCTAGTCTCAGTCAGACCATTAAGTATGGTCTTTTTGTGAGAATTTGGGGTCTGCATCCCACTGATCTCCTGCTCCCTCAGGGGTTCTCTGTTGTGCTCCCTCTCAGGGCACTCATCAGTTGTAGCCAGGCACCAACTAGTTCTTCTGGTCTCAGGATGATGTAAGTCTCTGGTTCATGTGGCCCTTTATGTCTCTTGGGCTCACAGTTATCGTGTGACCTTGGTGTTCTTCATTCTCCTTTGATCCAGATGGGTTGAGACCAATTGATGCATCTTAGATGGCTCCTTGTTAGCATTTAAGACCCCAGATGCCACATTTCAAAGTGGGATGCAGAATGTTTTCATAATAGATTTATTTTGCCAATTGACTTAGAGGTCCCCTTAAACCATGGTCCCCAAACCACCGCCCTTGCTCCGCTGACCTTTGAAAAAAAAAAAGCATTCAGTTTATCCTGGAAACTTCTTTGCTTTTGGTCCAGTCCAGTTGAGCTGACCTTCCGTGTATTGAGTATTGTCCTTCCCTTCACCTAAAGTAGTTCTTATCTACTAACTAATCAGTAAATAACCCTCTCCCACCCTCCCTCCCCCGGCCCCCCCCCCCGTAACCACAAAAGTATGTGTTCTTCTCAGTTTATACTATTTCTCAAGATCTTATAATAGTGGTCTTATACAATATTTGTCCTTTTGCCTCTGACTAATTTCGCTCAGCATAATGCCTTCCAGGTTCCTCCAAGTCATGAAATGTTTCACAGATGCGTCACTGTTCCATTGTGTGAATATACCATGATTTATTTAACCATTCATCCATTGATGGACACCTTGGTTGCTTCCAGCTTTTTGCTATTGTAAACAGAGCTGCAATAAACATCGGTGTGCATATATCTGTTTGTGTGAAGGCTCTTATTTCTCTAGGGTATATTCCGAGGAGTGGGATTTCTGGGTTGTATGGTAGTTCAATTTCTAACTGTTTAAGATAACACCAGAAAGATTTCCATAGTGGTTGTACCATTTTACATTCCCACCAGCAGTGTATAAGAATTCCAATCTCTCCGCAGCCTCTCCAACATTTATTATTTTGTGTTTTTTGGTTAATGCCAGCCTTGCTGGAGTGAGATGGAATCTCATCGTAGTTTTAATTTGCATTTCTCTAATGGCTAATGATGGAGAGCATTTTCTCATGTATCTGTTAGCTGCCTGAATATCTTCTTTAGCGAAGTGCGTGTTCATATCCTTTGCCCACTTCTTGATTGGGTTGTTAGTTTTTTGTGGTTGAGTTTTGACAGAATCATATACATTTTAGAGATCAGGTGCTGGTCGGAGATGTCATAGCTGAAAATTCTTTCCCAGTCTGTAGGTGGTCTTTTTCCTCTTTTGGTGAAGTCTTTAGACGAGCATAGGTGTTTGATTTTTAGGAGCTCCCAGTTATCTGGTTTCTCTTCGTCATTTTTGGTAATGTTTTGTATTCTGTTTATGCCTTGTATTAGGGCCCTAAGGTTGTCCCTATTTTTTTTTCCATGATGTTTATCGTTTTAGTCTTTATGTTTAGGTCTTTGATCCACTTGGAGTTACTTTTTGTGCATGGTGTGAGGTATGGGTCCTGTTTCATTTCTTTGCAAATGGATATCCAGTTATGCCAGCACCATTTGTTAAAAAGACTGTCTTTTCCCCAATTAACTGACACTGGGCCTTTGTCAAATATCAGCTGCTCATATGTGGATGGATTTATATCTGGGTTCTTAATTCTGTTGTTGTACCAGTACCAGGCTGTTTTGACTACTGTGGCTGTATAATAGGTTCTGAAATCAGGTAGAGTGAGGCCTCCCACTTTCTTCTTCTTTTTCAGTAATGCTTTACTTCTCCAAGGCTTCTTTCCCTTCCATATGAAGTTGGTGATTTGTTTCTCCATCACATTAAAAAATAACATTGGAATTTGGATCAGAAGTGCATTGTATGTATAGATGGCTTTTGGTAGAATAGACATTTTTACTATGTTAAGTCTTCCTATCCATGAGCAAGGTATGTTTTTCCACTTAAGTAGGTCCTTTTTAGTTTCTTGTAGTAGTACTTTGTAGTTTTCTTTGTATAGGTCTTTTACATCTTTGGTAAGATTTATTCCTAAGTATTTTATCTTCTTGGGGGCTACTGTGAATGGTATTGATTTGGTGATTTCCTCTTCGATGTTCTTTTTGTTGATGTAGAGGAATCCAAGTGATTTTTGTATGTTTATCTTATAACCTGAGACTCTGCCAAACTCTTCTATTAGTTTCAGTAGTTTTCTGGAGGATTCCTTAGGGTTTTCTGTGTATAAGATCATGTCATCTGCAAATAGAGATAATTTTACTTCCTCCTTGCCAATCTGGAAGCCCTTTATTTCTTTGTCTAGCCTAATTGCTCTGGCTAGGACCTCTAGCACAATGTTGAATAAGAGCGGTGATAAAGGGCATCCTTGTCTGGTTCCCGTTCTCAAGGGAAATGCTTTCAGGCTCTCTCCATTCAGAATGATGTTGGCTGTTGGCTGTGTATAAAAAAAATAGATGCCCTTTATTATGTTGAGGAATTTTCCTTCAATTCCTATTTTGCTGAGAGTTTTTATCATGAATGGGTGTTGGACTTTGTCAAATGCCTTTTCTGCATCAATTGATGAGATCATGTGGTTTTTGTCTTTTGTTTTATTTATATGGTGGATTACATGAATGGTTTTTCTGATATTAAACCAGCCTTGCATACCTGGTATAAATCCCACTTGGTCATGATGGATTATTTTTTTGATATGTTCTTGAGTTCTATTGGCTAGAATTTTGTTGAGGATTTTTGCATCTATGTTCATGAGGGATATAGGTCTGTAATTTTCTTTTTTTGTGGTGTCTTTTTTTTTTTTTTTTTTTAACCTGGTTTTGGTATCAGGGAAATGGTGGCTTCATAGATTGAGTTAGGTAGTATTGCGTCATTTTCTATGCTTTGAAATACCTTTAGTAGCAGTGGTGTTAACTCTTCTCTGAAAGTTTGGTAGAACTCTGCAGTAAAGCCATCCGGGCCAGGGCTTTTTTTTGTTGGGAGTTTTTGGATTACCGTTTCAATCTCTTTTTTTGTTATGGGTCTATTTAGTTATTCTACTTCTGATTGTGTTAGTTTAGGTAGGTAGTGTTTTTCCAGGAATTCATCCATTTCTTCAAGGTTTGCAAATTTGTTAGAGTACAATTTTTCGTAATAATCTGATATGATTCTTTTAATTTCAGTTGGGTCTGTTGTGATGTGGCCCATCTCGTTTCTTATTTGGGTTATTTGTTTCCTTTCCTGTATTTCTTTAGTCAGTCTGGCCAATGATTTATCAATTTTGTTAATTTTTTCTAAGAACCAGCTTTTGGCTTTGTTAATTCTTTCAATTGTTTTTCTGTTCTCTAATTCATTTAGTTCAGCTCTAATTTTTATTATTTGTTTTCTTCTGGTGCCTGATGGATTCTTTTGTTGCTCACTTTCTATTTGTTCAAGTTGTAGGGACAGTTCTCTGATTTTGGCTCTTCTTTTTGTATGTGTGCATTTATCGATATAAATTGGCCTCTGAGCACTGCTTTTGCTGTGTCCCAGAGGTTTTGATAGGAGGTATTTTTATTCTCATTGCATTCTATGAATTTCCTTACTCCCTCCTTAATGTCTTCTATAACCCAGTCTTTTTTCAGCAGGGTATTGTTCAGTTTCCAAGTATTTGATTTCTTTTCCCTAATTTTTCTGTTATTGATTACCACTTTTATGGCCTTATGGTCTGAGAAGATGCTTTGTAATATTTCGATGTTTTGGATTCTGCAAAGGTTTGTTTTATGACCTAATATGTGGTCTATTCTAGAGAATGTTCCATGTACGCTAGAAAAAAAGTATATTTTGCAGCAGTTGGGTGGAGAGTTCTGTATAAGTCAATGAGGTCAAGTTGGTTGATTGTAGTAATTAGGTCTTCCTTGTCTCTGTTGAGCTTCTTACTGGATATCCTGTCCTTCTCCGAAAGTGGTGTGTTGAAGTCTCCTACTATAATTGTGGAGGTGTCTATCTCACTTTTCAGTTCTGTTAAAATTTGTTTTATGTATCTTGCAGCCCTGTCATTGGGTGCATAAATATTTAATATGGTTATATCTTCCTGGCCAATTGTCCCTTGTATCATTATGTAGTGTCCTTCTTTCTCCTTTGTGGTGGATTTAACTTTGAAGTCTATTTTGTCAGAAATTAGTATTGCTACTCCTGCTCTTTTTGCTTCTTGTTTGCTTGATATATTTTTTTCCATCCTTTGAGTTTTAGTTTGTTTGTGTCTCTAAGTCTAAGGTGTGTCTCTTGTAGGCAGCGTATAGACGGATCGTGTTTCTTTATCCACTCTGAGACTCTCTGTCTCTTTATTGGTGCAATTAATCCATTTACATTCAGCGTAATTATAGATAAGTATGTGTTTTTTTTTTTTTTATGTGTTTAGATTTGTCATTTTGTGACTTTTTATGTGTGTTGTTGACAATTTCATTTTTCCACTTACTTTATTGTGCTGAGATGTTTTTCTTTGTAAATTGTGTGTTCCTCATTTTCATAGTATTTGACTTTATGTTTGCTGAGTCATTAACGTTTTTCTTGGTTTTTATTTTGAGTTATGGAGTTGTTATATCTCTTTGTGGTTACCTTAATATTTACCCCTTTTTTTCTAAGTAAAAACCTAACTTGTTGTCCTATATCGCCTTGTCTCCCTCTCCATATGGCAGTTCTATCCCACCTGTATTTAGTCCCTCTTTTTGATTATTGTGATCTTTTACATAATGACCTCAATGATTCCCTGTTTTGAGCATTTTTTTTTTTTTTTAGTTAATCTTAATTTGTTTTTGTGATTTCCCTATTTGAGTTGATATCAGGATGTTCTGTTCTGTGACCTTTGTTGTGCTGGTATCTGATATTATTGGTTTTCTGACCAAACAATTTCCTTTAGTATTTCTTGTAGCTTTGGTTTGGTTTTTGCAAATTCTCTAAGTTTGTGTTTATCTGTAAATATCTTAATTTCGCCTTCATATTTCAGAAAGAGTTTTGCTGGATATATGATACTTGGCTGGCAGTTTTTCTCCTTCAGTGCTCTGTATATGTCATCCCATTACCTTCTTGCCTGCATGGTTTCTGCTGAGTAGTCTGAGCTTATTCTTATTGATTCTCCCTTGTTGGAGACCTTTCTTTTATCCCTGGCTGCTTTTAAAATTTTTTCTTTATCTTTGGTTTTGGCAAGTTTAATGATAATATGTCTTGGTGTTTTTCTTTTTGGATCAGTCTTAAATGGGGTTCGATGAGCATCTTGGATAGATATCCTTTCGTCTTTCATGATGTCGGGAAGTTTTCTGTCAGTAGATCTTCAACTATTCTTTCTGTGTTTTCCGTTGTCCCTCTGTGTTCTGGGACTCCAATCACATGCAAGTTATCCTTCTTGATAGAGTCCCACATGATTCTTAGGGTTTCTTCATTTTTTTTTAATTCTTTTATCTGATTTTTTTCAGCTATATTGGTGTTAATTCCCTGGTCCTCCAGATTTCCCACTCTGCATTTTAATTGCTCGAGTCTGCTCCTCTGACTTCCTATTGCGTTGTCTAATTCTGCAATTTTATCCTTAATCTTTTGGATTTCTGAATGCTGTCTCTCTATGGATTCTTGCAACTTATTAATTTTTCCACTTTGTTCTTGAATAATCTTTTTGAGTTCTTCAACTGCTTTATCAGTGTGTTCATTGGCGTTTTCTGCAGATTCCCTTATTTCATTTCTGAGGTCATCCCTTATGTCTTGAAGCATTCTGTAAATTAGTTTTTTATATTCTGTATCTGATAATTCCAGGATTGTATCTTCATTTGGGAAAGATTTTGATTCTTTAGTTTGGGGGGTTGTAGAAGCAGTCATGGTCTGCTTCTTTATGTGGTTTGATATCGACTGCTGTCTCTTAGCCATCACTAAGATATTATAGTGATTTTTTCTATATTAGCTCCCTGAGTCTTATCTTGTTTTGTTTTCTTTCAATATACGTGGATGGGCTACGAGATTGTGCTGTCTTGATTGTTGTAGCCCTTGACTTACTTATGACCTATTACCAGCTGGTTTGGGCTGTTACCAGATATATATGCCTGAGTCCATTCACTATTCTTGAGTAGAATCTGATTTTGGGTCATCAGGCGTGTGATGCACACTGTCACCTATTCACCTTGAGAAGTAGTGGTGATAGTTGTGTGCACCAGAATCTAGTAGCAGCTGGGGTTCACATTCCAGGGGTGCAGGATGCTGACAGGCTTCCCCCAGGTGTCAGTGAGGTAGGTGTGTCTCTATTCCTAAAGCACCTTGGTGGGTGGGCTCTGCAGCTGTACCTTAGGCCCCCAATGCAAGTACCTCTAGAGATGGGTAGGTGTCACCCTCCTTAGAACCCTAAGGCAGGAGGCTAGGTGGTCTTGGGTGAGCCTCAGCCCTCAGTTCCCTGTTGTGGGTCAGTGAGGGCCCTGTTGAATACGCAGAGATATCAGACCTGGGAAACTTGTCTTTCCAGTAAATCCGCTAAAACAAATGCAGTCAGATCCCTATCAGAAATGCCTTTGCATTATAATAGCTACTTTGTTCCCTGTAGGGATGAAAGCCCGAGACTGTGGATCACATATGCTTGGCTGGAGCTGGTTCTGTGTTTTTAGTCCAATTAGGGAAGGATTTTTGGTCCCTGGGTTTTTTGTGGTTGCTTCTCTCAGGCCAGAAGAATGGGTTAGGAAAAGACCAAAAAAGAAAAAAAAAGAAAAGAAAAACCACGAAGCAGTTCTCCCTCTGGCTCAGGAAATTCCAATGTTAATGAAGCTGCCTGAGAAGGGTAGGGGAGGGTTCAGAAAAACAGGAGAGAGTAGCACCCCAGAATATAGACAAAGTTACTTATCTTGCTTGGGATGACTGTTCTATCTGAGATTCCCGAGGGGCGCGTCGCCTGTGTGCGCTGGCTGTGTAGAGATTGCCCCCGAGGGTCAGGCCCACGTCCCCTGCTTGCGCTGTCTCAGAAGCCGGGGTCAGTTCCTCCACTGCCAGTCCAAAGCCCAGCGTCAAGGTTCCCCGGCTGGGACGCTGCACTCCAGGCTCCAAAAACAGTCGCTGCCTCCCGGTGACTTCTCCTCCTGCCAGCTGCGTCGCCGCGCCATCCCCGCGGATCGCCTCGGCCCCCCCAGGTCAGTTCAGGGGGCTGGGGCTGCGCCCTGTGTTTGCACCGTCACAGGATGTCGAGCTCAGCTCCCCTGCTCCCAGTCCAAAGCCCGGCGCCAAGGTTTCCCAGCTGGGACGCTGCACTCCCGGCACCAATACCAGTCGCTGCCTCCCGGTGACTTCTCCTCCTGCCAGCCGCGTTGCCGCGCCACCCGCGCATACTAGCTGGGCCCCCTCCCGAGTTCAGTTCAGGGGGGTAGGGCTGCACCCCGTGTTTGTGCCGTCACAGGATGCAGTGCTCAGCTCCCCTGCACCCAGTCCAAAGCCCCGCGCCAAGGTTCCTCGGCTGGGACCCTGGCTCCAGGCTCTGAAAACAGTCGCTGCTTCCCCGTAGTTGTTCCTTCTCGGTCTCTGTCACTCAGGTCAACTCTTTAAATCTGTGTTTGTTGGTCAGGGTTCGTAGATTGTTGTGTATGTGGTCGATTCACTTGTTTTTCCGAGTCTTTGTAGCAAGAGGGATCCGAGGTAGCGTCTACCTTGTCAGCCATCTTGGCCCCCCTCCTCTAGAATTTTTATTATGAATGGGTGTTGGACTTTGTCAAATGCCTTTTCTGGATCAATTGATAAGATCATGTGGTTCTTGTCTTTTGTTTTATTTATATGATGGATTACATTAATTGTTTTTCTAATGTTGATCCATCCCTGCATACCTGGTATGAATCCCACTTGGTCATGGTGAATTATTTTTTGATATGTTGTTGAATTCTGTTGGCTAGAATTTTGTTGAGGATTTTTCCGTCTAAGTCCATGAGGGATATAGGCTTGTAATTTTCTTTTTTGTGTGTGTGTGGTTTCTTTACCTGGTTTTGGTATCAGGGTTATGCTGGCTTCATAGAATGAGTTTGCGAGTATTCCATCCTTTTCTGTGCTCTGAAATATCTTTAGTAGCAGTGGTGTTAACTCCTCTCTAAAAGTTTGGTAGAATTCTTCGTGAAGCTGTCAGGGCCAGGGCTTCCCTTTGTTGGGAGATTTTTTTATTACTTTTTCAATCTCTTCTTTTGTTATGGGTTTATTTCACTGTTCTGTATCTATTTGTTTGTGTTTGTTTAGGTAGGTAATGTGTTTCTACAAATTTGTTCATTTCCTCTAGGTTTTCAAATTTATTTGAGTACAGTTTTTCATAGTATTCTGTTATGATTCTTTTAATTTCTGTTGAGTCTGTTGTGACATCACCCATCTGATTTCTTGTTTGGGCTTTTTCCTTCCTCTCGTGTTTCTCTTTTGTCAGTCTGGCCAATGGTTTATTGATTTTGTTAATCTTTTCAATAACCAGCTTTTGGTATTGTTAACTCTTTCAGTTGTTTTTCTGTTCTCCATTTCATTTAATTCTGCTCTAATTTTTACTATTTGCTTTCTTCTGGTGCCTGAGGGTTTCTTTTGTTGCTCTGTTTCTATTTGTTCAAGCTGTAGTGATAATTCTTGGATTTGGCCCTTTCTTATTTTTGTATGTGTGCATTTATTTATACATAAATTGACCTCTGAGCACTGCTTTAGCTGTGTCCCAAAGTTTCTGACAGGAAGTGTTTTCATTCTCATTGGATTCCTTATTCCATCCTTAATTTTGTTCTATAATCCATTTGTTTTTGAGCAAAGTGTTGTTCAGTTTCCATGTGTTTGATTTCTTTTCCCTGATTTTTCTGCTATTGACGTCTAGTTTTATGACTTTCTGGCCACAGAAGATGCTTTGTAATATTTCAGTGTTTTGGATTCTGTTATGTCTTGCTTTATGGCCTAATATGTGGTCTATTCTAGAGAATGTTCCATGTGTGTTGGAAAAGAAAGTATACTTGGATGCTGTTGGGTGGAGTGTTTTGTATATGTCTATGAGGTCATCAAGTTGGTTGATTGTGGCATTTAGATCTTCCATGTCTTTATTGAGCTTATTTCTGGTTATTCTATCCTTCACTGAAAGTCCTGTGTTGAAGTCTCCTACTATTATTGTGGAGTTGTCTGCCTTGCTTTTCAATGCTGTTAGAGTTTGTTTTATGTATATTGAAGCCCTGTCGTTGGGAGCATAAATATTTAATATGGTAATACCCTCCTGGTGTACTGTCCCTTTGTGGTAGATTTAAGTTTGAAGTCTGTTTTGTCAGAAGTTAGTATAGCCACTCCTGCTCTTTTTTGATTGTTGTTTGCTTGATATATTTTTTCCATCCTTTGAGCTTTAGTTTGTTTGTGCCTTTAAGTCTAAGGTGTGTCTCTTGTAGGCAGCATATAGACGGATCTTTTTTTTAATCCATTCTGCAACTCTCTATTGGTGCATGTAGTCCATTTACATTCAGCGTGATTACAGATAGGCATAGGTGCAGTGCTGTCATTTTGATGTCTTTTTTGTGTGTTGTTGACAGTTTCGTTTTTCCACTTAGTTTTTTGTGCTGAGTAGTTTTTCTTTGTAAATTGGGTGTTGCTCTTTTTCATTGTCGTTGATTTTGTTTTTGCTGAGTCTTTATGTTTTTCTTATATTTTATTTTGATGTGTAAGACTGTTCGTCTCCTTTGTGGTTACATTAATATTTACCCTTATTTTTGTAAATTTAAACCTAACTTGTATCTCCCTATATCACCCTGAGTTCCTCTACATATGGAAGATCTATAACTAGTTCATGTAGTCCCTCTTGATTGATTTAATGTTATCATATTTTACATAATGACATCACTGATTCTCTGAGCGCTTTTCTATCTTGATTTATTTTTGTGATTTCCCTATCTGGGTTGATATCTGGTTGCTCTGTCCTGTGTTCCAGTGTTGGGTTGATATCTGATATTATTGACTTTCTTACCAGAGAGTTCCCTTTAGTATTTCTTTTTTTTTTTTTTTGATCCGGTGTTTTGTAAATTCCCTAACTTTCTGTTTATCTGGAAATATCCCAATTTCACTTTCATATTTGAGAGACAGTTTTGCTGGATATATGACTCTTGGCTGGCAGTTTGTCTCCCTCAGTGCTTTATATATGTCATCCCATTGCCTTCTTGCCTGTGGTTTTTCTGCTGCATAGTCTGAGCTTATTCTTATTGATTCGCCTTTGTAGGTAACTTTTTGTGTATCCCTGGCCTCTCTTAAAATTTTCTCTTTAACTGTGGTTTTGGCAAGTTTGATTATAATATGTCTTGGTGACTTTCTTTTGGGATCTACCGTATATGGGGTTCGATGAGGATCTTGGATAGATATCCTTTCATCTTTCACAATGTCAGGAAAGTTTTCTGCCAGCAAATATTCAAGAATTCTCTCTGTATTTTCTGTTATCCCTCCCTGTTCTGGTAGTCCAATCACTCGTAGGTTATTCTTCTTGATAGAGTACCACATGATTCCTGGGTTTCTTCATTTTTTTTAATTCTTTTATCTGATTTTTCTTTGAGTATATTGTTGCCACATGTTTCATGTTTAATCTTGCTAATTCTGACTTCCATCTCCTCTCTTCTGTTCTGCTGACTTCCTACTGAGTTGTCTAATTCTGAAATTTTATTGTTAATCTTTTGAATTTCTGATTGCTGTCTCTGTATGGATCCTTGCAGCCTATTAAAGTTTTCATTCTGTTCTTGAATAATCTTCTTAACCTCCTCAACTGCTTTATCTTTGTGCTCCTTGGCTTGTTCTGCATTTTGCCTGTTCTCCTTCCTGAGGTCTTGCAGAGTTGTGTATATTAATCTTTTGTATTCTACGTCTGGTAATTCCAGGAATATGTCTTCATCCAGAAGAGTCCTTGATTCTTTGTTTTGGGAGTTTGTTGCAACAATCATGGTCTCCTTCTTATGTGATTTTATATTGACAGGTGTCTCCAAGCCATCTATAATTTATTGTATTAATTTATTTTATGTTTGCTCACTGTGTCCTAGCTTCTTGCTTTGTTTTGCTTTGGTATACCCAAATAGGCTACTAGAGTGAGCTCACTTGATTACTGGAGTCTTTGAAGCACTGTCCTGTTACCCGATGCCTAGAGCTGTTACCAGGTATATGAGTCTAGGAGTCCATTCACTATTCTTGAATATATTCAGCTGAGGTGTCCCAGTAGTCACTCACCAAGTGTGTGGTACAGGCTCTTATCTATGATCCTAGAGGAGCAGTGGTGATTGGTGTATGCACAGGTTTCTGGTAGCTCTAAGGGGTCATACTCTGAGGAAAGTAGGGGGCTGACAATCTTCCCCCGAATGTCTGTGAGGAAAGCACATTCCTGTTCTCTACGGAGCTCTGGTGGGTGGACTCTGCAGCCATACTCTAGGTATCCAGTGCTTCTAACTGTAAGGTCTGGAGGTCTGGTAGGCACTGCTTATTCTTGGAGCCCTGTCACAGGTGGCTAGGTGGCGTCCAGTCCTCAGGCCCCTGCTGTGTGCGGTGGGTAGGTGAGGGCCCTGTTTAATAGGCAGAGCAGTATCAAACATCAAAAACCCTGACACTCCACCGCACAGATGAAACAGTTACAGTCAGTCCTCAAACAGATTTGCCGTTGCAATATAACTGCCAGATCCTATCTGCTATAATGGGACCACATGGATCTATGCTGGGGTGAAGACAAAATCTATGGTCCACCTGTGCCTGGACTGGGGCCGCTTCTGCTCTGAGTTTCCAGATTAGGGGAGTCAGCAGAATATTTTTCCCCCTGTGGTTAATTTGTTCCTTCTCCAAGGCCAGGAGAATGGCTCAGAGAGAGCAGCAGGACCTATCTCAGGCCCAGGGAAATCAAATGTTAATGAAGCTGGCTGGGGCAGAGGGAGGAGGGATCAGATAGATAGGAGAGAGTTCTGTCAAAAGGAGGAGCTATTAGATCCATGTTGTAAATTAGAGAAAATCACTTATGTGCTGGGACCTCTGATTTATCTCAGATTCCAGAGGCGTGTGCAGATGGTGTGCACTGGCTCTGCAGTCGCACCAGGGGTTGGGGCTGTGGCACCTCGCTTGCCTTCTTTCACTGAAGCAGCCGTGTCCTAAATGCCACTGCCAGCCCTGTGGCAGTCACATGAGTGGGTCAGGGGTGCCCCACTTCACTTGCTTTCTGTTGCTGAAGCAGTGGCGTCCTGGAACACTACCACTAGCCTCGCCTCACTGCTTCTTCACTGTCTCTCCCTCCCCAGTCACTCAGTCCGATTTCTTAACTTTGCCTTTGACACTCAGGGTTTGTAGCTTGTCATGTATATAACTGATTCACTTGTTTTTTCGGGTCTTTGTTGTAAGAGGGACCACTGGAAGCGTCTGACTACTCTGCCATCTTGGCCCTGCCTCCTGTGTCTTTTGATTTCTTGTCTACTGCTTCCCTGGGTGTTGATCGTGGATCCAGGTAAAATGAGATCCTTGACAACTTCAGTCTTTCCTCTGTTTATTTGATGTTGCTTACTGGTCTAGTTGTAAGGATTTTTGTTTTCTTTATGTTGAGGTGTAATCCATACTGAAGGCTGTGGTCTTTGATCCTCATCAGTAGGTGCTTCAAGTCCTCTTCATATTCACCAAGAAAGGTTGTGTCATCTCCATAATGAAGGTTGTTAACCAGGCTTCCTCCAATCCTCATGGTCCGTTTTCTTCATATAGTCCAGCTTCTCGGATTATTTGCTCAGCATATAGATTGAGTAGGTATGGTGAAAGGATACAATCCTGACGAACACCTTTCCTGACTTCAAACCATGCAGTATCCCCTTGTTCTATTCCAATGACTGCCTCTTGATCCATGTACACATTCTTCATGAGCACAATTGAGTGTGCCTGAATTTCTATTCTCTGCACTGTTATACGTTATTTGTTACGATCCACACAGTTGAACACCTTTGCACAGTCAATAAAACACAGGTAAACGTCTTTCTGATATTCTGCTTTTCTTCTGTAAGGTCTCATTTTTGGTCTCTACTTAGTTGTTTTATTTCACCTGGATATATAATTGTCATTTTTTAAATTTGGTTCTACCATAAAAATAGATTTGAATGAGTGAAAATAAATTTATAAAATGAGTGCAGTTTATAAAATAAAACTTACATTCGAATTTGGACATTAACACAAAAATTTACATCTGAAAATTAAAAAACCGGTTGCTGTTGAATTGATTCTGACTCATAGTGACCCTACAGGGTAGAACTGCCCCCATAGAGTTTCCAAGGCACAGCTGGTGGATTCAAACTGCCAACCTTTGGGTTTTTAGCCAAGCTCTTAACCAATGAGCCACCAGGGCTTGATTTGAAAATTTGTAATTAAAAAAAATTGTTTTGGAGCATAATTTTTTTTCTTCAGTTCTGCGATAGTCAAAAGAAATAGTAGTTACAATACAGTGGGATATAATTTCATTTGTTTGCGGTACAGTGTTTGCTGGTCTCTACAAGTGTTTTTTGTCCTGAAATAATATTTAAGAACTTGTGCGTTCACTTTCCTTCCTTTGATGCTGCATCTTCACAGGTCACTAGAGCACTGCTGATACTCAAAGGAGACGAGAGTGATCGCAAAGACCATGATACAAATACGAGGGTGTGCTCAATCTGAAGACGTTTTCTCGTTAGCTTTGGGCAGGACCAGATACCTCACGAGTCAAGTGATTATAGCGCTGCCGGCACATTATGTGGCCGATGAGAGAGAGCTGAATGTGAGGTTATACTCGATCAGTCCCAAATGACAAAGAAAATATAATTGTTGTCATATACCAAATTTGCAAAATGGTATCAATTTAATTGAGTGTCCTGCCAGTCCCCTGAAGTGTGGCTTTTGATTTTTCTGGTGCCACTTTTGTTGATGCTCTAAGCACATGCCTACTGTGCTTACTGGGTAATCTGTCCCTGATTTCCAGCAGTGGAGAGGCTTGGGTGCACAATGCATGCCAGACTGTGTTAGTAGAGGCTTGCAGCATTGAAGGAAACTAGTCAGAACCAGAGTAGGGCTCGGGATACACCCATATCTCTAGCATGTTGAACAGTCATGAGAGGCAATTGCTGCTGCTTTCCTTCAGGACCCTTCTTCCAGCTCACAGCTCTAGAGGAGCAAGCATCTAGGGGGGCACCTCAGAACAAACAAGGCCTCCTCGAATCACCCCAAGACAGAAATTAGAGGCCACGAGAAAGACTGTGGAATGGAATTGGAGCATCCTGTGCAGTCTTACAAATGAGCTGGACTGAGTCTCATGACATGCAAAAAGACAGAAAACCCATGAAATAGGACCAAGATACGATCAATGAACCTGCTGCCCAGTAAGAAAGGGAAATTTCACATAGTATATATTTAAAAGTGGTTATTGAAACAAACAAACAAAAAATCAGATTTTTCTGCTCATAATAAAAATGATACACTACAGTAAGGCAGTTAAATCCATAGACTAAGAAATGTGATATACTGTACTTTTATATTTGACATTTTAGATCTACAATTTTAGTCCTCAGAAAAAGTTTGCCTACTAATTCTGAAAATAGATATATATTAAATAGATATTAATACATACGTATGGGAAATGATAATCTAGATCTGAGTTTTCAAAGTAGGGGTGCAGTTTAGTGAACTCTTTCATTTGAAAAATCATGCCTATGAACCCTGTCCTCTGCTGCAGCTCCTTGCTGAAAAGGGGATATGCTATAAATTCTTGCACAGAAGAAAACATAGAAAAATGAAATTAGGCTCGAAAGAGTTGAAACAAACAAGCAAAAAAAAAAGTGTTGAAACCATTCCCTCATCCCTCACTTTCTCATTAAGCTTCCTGTCTCTCAAGTACCCTTTCTCTTTCACATTCTTCTTCACTTGTCTGCAGGCATGGGTTTTTTGAGCCTTCCTGTGGTAGGATATGCACAGTGTCTGGGATCCTATTAGCTCCTGGCAGGGACAGGGAATAGCAGGTTCACATCCTGTGTTTGTGATGAAACAAACAAGGACACCATGGCTGCCTCAATGGTCAGCTGTGTGTTTCACACTGACTCCTGGACATTCTCACTGGGTCTTTTGAAATTATCCCAAATCAGTTGTGTTAGGGGAGGAAGCACTGGCCCTGTGTGATTTTGAAAAAATTATTCTCCTCCAAGGAAGTCAGATTCCAAACTTTAAAATTTGATGTGGTTTTCTAAATGTCCTCTTTTAACCTATAGTGCTTTATTCAAATGAATAAACATATGGGTGTGTTTTGAGTGGGGTGAGGTCACAGAGGGGGCAAGAAGCAGAGCCCAGGCATTTTAGCCTTTCCCTGGTAGCTGTGTCCCACAGCTCCAGGTTGGTCCTCGCTAGAGGACCGTGCGGGTCCTAGGAACACTTGCAGCGGCCACTAGCCCAAATGAATCCTAACATCCTTAGCAATTTTTGCACTCGTTGGGTTTATGGGTCTATCTCCAAAATCTAATCCATCAACCGTAAGGAAGGTCAGTTGCTTCCTTGAACTTCCCTGTGTTCATTTGTAGTGCCACCCTTCACCCATATGCCATTCTTACAGGAGGGTCAGCCTCCTGTAATTCTCCAGTGGTGCCCAATGGGAAGGGCATGCTGTCTACTCTTCAGCAAAACCTGGACATTTCTCCATCCACAGTCCCATACAGTCTGCCCATTTTCTCATCGCATTGTTCCCTTGTCAGCTCAGGCCCTCATGGCCACAAATCTGGACAGTCTTAATGTCCTTCTTAGACATCTGTCTTTCTTCTCCTGAGTCCCACGCAAGGCTCCCAGATTAAGGCTTTTAGGACAGGATTTTCTGTATGCCACTTTGCTCCTCACAACCTTTCAACAGCCCCCAGTGCACGTGAAATGAAATTCTGTCATCTTGGTCCAGCATTTCAGGCTCAGTATCCTCTAGTTAGACCTACCTTATAGCTGTGTCCACCGTGGCTCTGACCATCACACTTCCCCTGCAGCCAGAATGTTACGTGAATGCCTGCAAACAATTAGGATGGGAATAATAAGTAGGGGGGAAGGGAAAAGCAGATGTGACCACACAAGGCTTAGGCCACTATTTTCTCATCATGTATAAGAAACCATCACCCATACTCAAAAGAAATTATGACATTTATTAATTTAAATGCTGAAATCTGGAATGTACAAATTAGGAAATTTTCCTTCAGTTTGATACAAGTTGTGGTATCAACACAGACAACCTATTCAAACTCAAATTCATATTGAGAAGCTGCTGTAATAAAATGAAGAATCAGAAAGACCACCAAGTCCATTCTTCCCAGCTCGGGGAGAATGAGAGGATTAAATGAGCAATGCAGATGCTATTTTCTTATGTGAAGGAAACTCAATTTCCAAACCAAGCATGTGCTGTATGATTGTATTTTATGAAAAAAGAAAAAGAGATGCTGGGCCAAGACGGCGGGGTAGTAGATGCTTCCGGTGGGCCCTCTTACAACAAAGACCCAAGAAAAACAAGTGAATTGGTTATATATGACAATCTAGGAGCCCTGAACATCAAAGGCAAAATTGAGGAATCAGACTAAGTGGCAAGGGGAGGGAGAGATGGTTCAGAAGCAGGGAGGAATGGCCAGACCTGACCCTGCAGGAACTGGCACCCTGTAGGCTGGATCTACTGGCGTCAGCGCAGTAACACAAGTGTGACATTCAGGACGCATTTTCCACAGTGGGAGAGACTGAGCGGTGGAGAGTTCAGTCACGCCTCCAGAATCAGCAAAAAGTGATGCTTTCAGTAAAAGATAAGTACTTCTGTCTAATCCAACACGCAGACCAAAAAACACCCCTTTGGAATAAATTCTCTCCCATTTAACTGACCGTGCCTTGCTTTGCACCAAGTCCCAAACTGGCATCAGTGATAGAAGCTTTCTCTGGACAGAAAATAGGAACTGCTGCATTTCCTGAGCCATTTCCTGCCCTTGGAGAAGAAACAAATTAACAAATGGGGGAAAAAAAACAATCTGCGGGCTCCCTTAAGCTGGGAACTCAGGGCATAAACAGCTCCTTTGCCTAGGCACAGGCATAAGCAGCCCACAGAGTTTGAATGCCCTCACCCCTGCATAGTCTTGGGTGAGCCCATTTCAACAGCATAGGCCCTCATCAGCATGGTACAACAGGGTATATACCTGAAGTCTGACTTCAACTGTTTCAGCTATATGGCGTAGAGGCAGGTTTGTGACATTCCAGACTGCTCTGCCTGTTAAGCAGGGTCTTCATCTACCCACATCAGGGGCTTGAGGACTGGTGGTTTCCCCGTGCCACATAGCCATCCACAATAGGGGTCCAAGGATAAGTGGTGCCTCCCAGTCCTTAAAACCAGCAGCATTGGGTGCCCATAATCTGATGGCAAAACCCACCAACCTAGGTGCTCTAGGGAACAAGGACATGCTTTCCTCACACACAGGGACAGTTCTCACCCCCGTCTTGTTTAGTATGTGACTGCCTACTGCAGCCAAATACCTGTGCCTACAACAATCGCCCCTGCTTGTCTAAGACTGTAGGTGAGAGCCAGCACCACACACTTTGTGACCGACTTCCTGGACACCTGAGCTGAACCCATACAAGAAAAGTAAACAGACTCCTGGGCTCCTAAACCTAGTAAGAGCTCTAATCATCTGGGGACAAGACGTTAGAGCTACAAGGGCACTAATAATCAAACTAGCTCACTTGAGCAGCCTATCTGGGCATATCAAAACAAAACAAGAAGCTAGGACACAGTAAGCAAACAAAATAAATAAATACAACTTATTGATGTTTGGAGACAACAGTCAATATCGGATCACATAAAGAGGCAGACCATGATGGTTTCAGCAAGCTCCCAAAGAATCAAGAGATCTCCCAGATGAAGACAACTTCCTGGAATTACCAGAGGTAGAATACAAAAGATTAATATACAGAGCTTTTCAAACGATCAGGAAGATGATCAGGCAAAACACAGGATAAGCCAAGGGACACACAGACATAACATTAGAGGAATGTAAGAAGATTAGAGAAGAGCAAAATGACAAATTTAATAGGCTGCAAGAACCCATAGAGAGACAGCAAACAGAACTTCAGAAGATTAACAATAAAATTTCAGAATTAGACTACTCGATAGAAAGTCATAGGAGTGGAACGGAGGAAATGGAAGTCAGGGTTAGTGAGGCTGAAGATAAAGCACTTGAAACCAACATATTTGAGGAAAAATCAGATAAAAGAATTTTAAAAAAGAAACTCTAAAAATTATCTGGGACTCTATGAAAAGAAATAACCTATGAGTGATTGGAATACAAGAAGTGGGGGTGATAACAAAAAATACAAAGAGAATTGCTGAAGATTTGTTGGCGGAAAACTTGAGATGAGAAGATAGCTATCCGTGATGCTCATTGAACCCCACACAAGGTAAATCCCAAAAGAAAGTCACCAAGACATATTATAACCAAACTTGCCAAAACCAAAGATAAAGAGAGAATTTTAAGAGCAGCTAGGGATAAATGAAAAGTCACCTACGAAGGAGAGTCAATAACACTAAGCTCAGACTACTCAGCAGAAACCACGCAGGCAAGAAGACAATGTGATGCCATATATATAAAGACTTGAAGGAAAAAAAAATTGCCAGCCAAAAATTGTATGTCCAGCAATTTGAAGGCAAAATTAGGGCATTTGAGAATTTGCAAAAACAAAACCAAAATTACAATAAATAATAGAGTCCTCTGGTTAGGAAATCAATATCAGATAGCAAACCAAAATTAGAACACAGGGCAGAGCAACCAGATATCAATGCAATTAGGGAAATCACAAAAATAAAGCTAAAACACTCAAAGCAGGGAAAGAGAGATGACATTATGCAAAAGATGACAGCATTAAATCAAAAAAAGAGGGGCTAAAAAATATCATCATAGATCTTTCATATGGAGAGGAAATCAAGGTGATATAAAGAAAACTTAGAACTTAAACTTAGAAAAGTAGGGGTAAATATTAAGGCAACCTCAAAGAAAACTAACAATCCTACAACACATCAAAATAAAAATTTTAAAAAACCAAGAGAAACATAAAGACTCAGCAAATACAAAAGCAAGAACACTGAAAAAGAGGAAAAGACAATATATAAAGAAAAACAACTCAGCACAGAAAATTAAGTGGAAAAAGTCAACAACAGACACAAAAAACCACATCAATATGACAGCACTAAACTCATACCTATCAATAATTACCTTGAATGTAAATGGACTAAATGCACCAATCAAGAGACAAAGAATGACAGAATGGATTAAAAAAATCTGTCTATATGCAGCCTGCGAGAGACACACCTAATATTTAAAGACACAAACAAACTTAAACTCAAAGGATGGAAAAATGTATATCAAGCAAACATCAATCATAAAGAGCAATAGTGGTAATATTTATTTCAGACAAAGTAGACTAAAGTAAAATCCACCACACTATGTAACGATTAAAGGGTCAATATACGAGGAGGATATAACCATAATAAATATTTACACACCCAACAACAGGGTTCCAAAATACATAAAACCTACTCTAACGGCATTGAAAAGAGAAATAGCGTCACATTAATAGCAGGAGACCAACACACCACTTTTGGGGAAGGATGGAACATCCAGAAAGTAGCTCAGTACAGACATGGAAGATCTAAATGCCACAATCAACCAACTTGAGCTCCTAGACACATACGGAACACTCCACCCAACAGCAGCCAGGTACACTCTCTTTTCCAGCACGCATGGAACATTCTCCAGGATAGACCACATATTAGGTCATAAAACAAGCCTTAACAGAATCTAAAACATCGAAATATTGCAGGGCACGTTTTCTGACCTCAAAGCCACAAAAGTAGAAATCAATAACAGAAAAAGTAAGGGAAAAAAAATCAAACACATGAAACTGAACAACACCTTGCTCAGAAACTAATGGGTTATAGAAGAAGTTAAAGATGGAATAAAGAAATTCATAGAACAAATAAGAATGAAAACGCTTTCTACAAGAACCTTTGGTACACAGAAAAAGCAATGCTCAGAGGTCAATTTATAGCAATAGAAATACACATCCAAAAAGAAGAAAAGGACCAAAATCAAAGAATTATCTCTACAAGTTGAACAAATAGAAAGAGAACAGAAAAAGAAGACCTCAGGTACCAGAAGAAAGCAAGTAATAAAAACTAGAGAATTAGTAGATGAAATATAGAACAGAAAAACAATTGAAAGAGTTAAGAGACCAACAACTGGTTCTTTGAAAACACCAAAAAAATCAATAAACTACTGGCCAAGCTGACTGAAGAAAAACAGGAGAGGAAATAAATAACCCGAATAAGAAACGAGATGGGTGATATCACAACAGACCCAAATGAAATTAAAAGAGTTGTAATAGAATACTACAAAAAATTATACTGTTAACAAATTTGAAAACCTCGAGGAAATGGACAGATTTCTAGAAACACACTACCTACACAAACTAACACAAACAGAGATAGAACAACTAAATAAACCTATAACAAAAGAAGAGATTGAAAAGGTAACTAAAAAACTCCCAACAACAACAAGAAAAAAGTCCTGGCCCCAGTGGCTTCAGTGGAGAATTCTACCAAACTTTCAGAGAAGAGTTAATACCACTACTACTAAAGGTATTTCAGAGCAAAGGAAACCATGCAATACTCCCAAACTCATTCTATGAAGGCAGCATAACCTGATACCAAAACCAAGCGCAGACACTGCACACAAAAAAGAAAATTACGGACAAATAATCCCTCATGAACTGAGACAGAAAAATTCTCAACAAAATTCTAGCCAATAGAATTCAACAACATATCAAAAAAATATTTCGCCATGACCAAGTGGGACTTATACCAGGTATGCAGGGATGGTTCAACATTAGAAAAACAATCAATGTAATACATCACATAAATAAAACAAAAGAAAAAAACACATGATTTTATCAATTGATGCAGAAAAGGCATTTGACAAAGTCCAACAACATTCATGATAAAAACTCTCAGCAAAATACGAATAGAAGGGAAAATCCTCAACATAATAACAGGCATTTATACAAAGCTAACAGCCAACATCATCCTAAATGGCGAGTCTGAAAGCATTCCGCCTGAGAACAGGAACCAGACAAGGATGCCCTTTGTCACTCTTCTTATTCCACATCGTGCTGGAGGTCCGAGCCAGAGCAAATAGGCTAGAAAAAGAAAGAAAGGGATCCGAATTGGTAAGGAAGAAGTAAAAGTATCTCTATTTGCAAATTATATGATCTTATACACAGAAAACCTTAAAGAATCCACAAGAAAACTACTGGAACTAATAGAAGAGTTGAGCCGGAGTATCAGGGTACAAATAAACATACAAAAATCAGTTGGATTCCTCTACACCAACAAAAAGAACGTCAAAGAGGAAATCACCAAATCAATACCATTTACAATAGCCCCCAAGAAGACAAAATACTTAGGAATAAATCTATCGAGGGATGTACAAGACCTATACAAAGAGAAGTACAAGACACTACCACAAGAAAACAAATCTACATAATTGGAAAAGCATACACCTCGCTCATGGGTAGCAATACTCAACAGTGTGAAAATGTCTATTCTACCCAAAGCAATCTATAGATACAATGTAATCCTGATCCAAATTCCAACGGCATTTTTTAATGAGATGGAGAAACAAATCACCAACTTCATATGGAAAAGGGAAGGGTTCCCAGAGAAGTAAAGCATTATCGAAAATGAACAAAGTGGGAGGCCTCACACTAACTGATTTTAGAAATTATTATTCTGCTGTAGTAGTCAAAACAGCCGGGTACTGGTACAACGGATATATAGACCAGTGGAACAGAATTGAGAATCCAGACATAAAATCATCCACCTATGAGCAGCTGATATTTGACAAAGGCCCCAAGTCCGTTAAATGGGGAAAAGACAGTCTCTTTAACAAGTGGTGCTGGCATAACTAGATATCCATCTGCAGAAAAAAGAAACAAGACCCATACCTCACATCATGCACAAAAACTAACTCGAATGCATCAAAGACCTACATATAAAATCTAAAATGACACATATCATGGAAGAAAAAATAGGGACAATGCTAGGAAACCTAATACTTGAAGAGTATACAAAACATTTCTAACAATATACCAACACCAGAAGAGAATCTAGATAACTGGGGGAAAAAAAAAACCTAGATAACTGGGAGCTCCTAAAAATGGAGCCAAAGACTTTACCAAAAGAGTAAAAAGACAACCAACAGACTGGAAAAAATTTTTTGGCTAGGACTAAACCAAAAGCTAAGAAGTTTCCTGAATAAAACCAAACACTGTGACAGAGTTGCATGGTTGGGGGTGTGGGGACCATGGTTTCAGGGGACATCTAGGTCAACAGGCATAACAAAGTGTATTAAGAAAACGTTCTGCATCCCATTCTGGTGAGTGGTGTCTGGGGTCTTAAAAGCTAGCAAGTGGCCATATAAGATGCATCGATTGCTCTCAACCCACATGGGGCAGAGGAGAATGAAGAACACCAAAGACACAAGGAAAATATAAGCCCAAGAGACAGAAAAGGCCACATAAACCAGAGAGTCCATCAGCCTGAAACTGGAAGAAGTAGATGGTGCCCAGCTACCACCAATGCTGCCCTGACAGGGAACACAGCAGAGAGTCCCTGATGGAGCAGGAGAAAAGTGGGATGCAGAACTCAAGTTCTGGAAAAAGACCAGACTTAATGGTCTGCCTGAGACTGCAGGGACCCCAGAGGTCATTGCCCCCAGAGTCTCTGTTAGCCCAAAACTAAAACCATTCCTGAAACCAACTCTTCAGACAAAGATTAGACATGACTAATTTTTTTTTTTTTTTATAGGACATAAAATGATGCTGGTGAGGAGTGCGGGTCTTAGCTAAAGTGGACACATAAGACTATGTGGGCAGCTCCTGTCTGACGGCAAGACGAGAAGGCAGAGAGGGATGGGAGCTGGTTGTATGGACAAGGGAAATACAGGTTGAAGAGGAGGAGCGTGTTGCCACATTGTAGGGAGAGCAACTAGGGTAACATAACAATGTGTGTATACTTTTTTGAATGAGAAACTGACTTGAAGTTGTAAATTCATTTAAACCACAATTAAAAACAAGAACAACACTGATAGTATAAAATATATACAAGAATACGTCCTATTACACTTTTTTTTTTATTCTTCTGAATGGACTGTAGTGTTACACTGAATAATTCCTTTGGTAACAAGAAAAAAGCAAATGAACAAGTCCTACTTTTATGTACCACTCATAAGAAATACAGAGAACAGAGGAAGGTGTAAAAGACCCCCACAGGGACACAGCAAAATCTAAAATGTGACTAACTACACAGGACAAATAAACCTGCTCCTTAAATAGAAAAATAAATTGGAGAGAGGAGAGGGAGGAAGAGATTTAAACAAAGAGAGATTTCAGAAACATATCAGCCACTTACACTGTGTGAAACTTACTTGCATCCTGATATTCACTGGAAAATTGTAAAGTTGTTCTCTGACTGGCGATTTAATGATATTAAGGAATTACTGCTCATGTTTTAGGTATGATAATGATGTTCTATGCATTAAGAGGCTTACTTTTCAGATATAGCCAGAGTATTTACAGATGCAACAGCAAGGCTTCCAGGATGTGCTCCACGGTAACATAGGAAGGAAGGAAGGAGGGAGGTGGGTGGGCTGGAGTCTAAGGAAACAGGGTCAGCCTGCCTTGCCGAATGCTGAATACACAGTAAATTTCTCAAAAGCATCATACAGGAATGACAACTCGTCTTTGATTTCAGCTAGTCCCTGGAAATCTCAGGGAGCGCACACTGGGGACAAGAGATTACAGATGAACAGCTACAACGGTAACCTATACCTCGGGGATTTCAGTGATTCCAAAAAAAAAACCCTCCAATTTTGCCCAAACTCGTAAATATGGTGTTAGAAAAATAACATGTAAAGGAAACTGACTACTTACCATCTTCACAAAGATTACAAAAGGAGTTTTCTTGACTGATGTCTTCTTGTCCATCCCAAAGATACCAGAAGATGTCTAGAAAATTCTGATCATAGGCAAAGGAATTTTCAAAACCCAACATGAAGTACAACCTAATCATATGTAAATTCAAGGAGGAATTCATTGCAAAACTTTACACTAATTTATTTTCTAAGTAATCTAAGATATTCAAGGTAATGCCTTGACAGTATGTTCCTACAAAGCAATGAAAATAAAAAATCTCTACTGATAAACCAGAAATAAGGAATTTCAGATAAATTTCAATCACCATGCTTGAATGTGATCTAAGTCAAATCTAATTATAACAAGTTCCACTGTAGTAAAATGCCATATTAGATGGACAATACATGAACTCCTAATTGTTTAAAAATCATTTATAAAAAAAAAAAATTTCTAAATCTAAATAGGAAGAACCTGATTTCTGGAATTTCATCAGACTTCTCATAATGGAGAAATCTCTATAACAATCCTGATACGTACTTCTCAAGGATACCCACCCTTTATTTATATTGCTCTAATTTTAAAAAAATTCCTGGGATTTGTTATACTATTTCTAGGCAGTGGTCCTGGTAGCAGTGACTGGAAATACACAGAATTGATCTGCCCACCCTTTTTCTGAGCCCTTTTTCACACATTTGAGGATAAATACCATTCCTCCCCTTCCTTAAAAAAAAAAAAAAAAAAAACTAGTGCCATCGAGTCGTTTCCGACTCTTGGCGACCACAAGTTCTTAAAATGTGAAAAATAATGTTAGCTAGGTTTTTTTTTTTTTTTTTTTTCAAATTACTATAGTCCCTCTAAAAATCACAAACATTTTTCTGTTATTTTTTTTCCTTTACTATCACATAGAATTAGTTTGGATTCAAATTCTTCTGGAAAGGGATATCCAATTATTATAAATTATATTCTTACAAATTAATATACAGAAATTGAGAATATACACTCAAGATGACATTTTATGATGATGTAATGCTCTTACCTTATTTTTAGTTGGTGAATTAACCTTTCTTTACACTCGGTAGAGTCACCTTCCGTTGGCTTTTGCATCCTCAAGGCTTCAACTGGAATTCTTTTATGACAGGTCTTTTAGGAAACTGCCTTTCTTGTAATGTGTCTGCATTGATGGGAATGCCTGGATCAGCTTCTGTCACAGCATGGTAATATCTGTGTGTCTTCTGGGTATACCCAAGGAGTCTTCACAAGGCTCTTCTAACCTGCCAGATTTCCATCCACCTGGCCTCCTTAGATGTTTACTGATGCTCCTCAGAGGCTCTGGCTTCTCTCTGGGAGCACTACCAAGTTTCTTGTTGACTGCTGGTGATCTGATTGCACAATTTGTTGTGTAGTTTTTAAAAGGTTTAATATCGCTGTTGTCATTGGGGATGTTTTGACTTTAATGATGATCTCATCAGTTTCTTGCCTTTTGGGCTTACTAAGGAATCGGTTTTCTGCTTCACTGGTTCACCTGGTTATTGTAGTGAGTTCATACCATCTTTTATGCTGGCCAGGTCTGTCATGAGTTACAGGCTTATACTAATGCACTTCAGAGTCTTGGAAATATTGATGTTTTTCTTAACTGAAGTGTTTTTTTCTCTCTTTTTTTTGTACTTTTCTGATTCTCTAGGTGATCTGGAATCTCTGGGAATACTTTATTATGTCTCCATAGTCTTGGGAATATTCTTTTCTTTTCTCCTGACTCACGCGTGTTTTTCTCAGTTTTCGTACTTTTTCTGAGATCTTGGAGCTCTAGGCTTACTATATGTGGTTTCAACCATCTCTTCACAGCTGCTAGGGTAGTATTAGATGGAATAAGCTCAAAATTTGTTTACTGATGAGGCATGCTATCAAAAATTCTGTCTCTAGATTTTTGAGTTTCTTTAAAGATTAATTAATCCAAATGTGATTCTGATAGAAACCAAACTGGCATAGGATATACTGAACAGTAAAACAACTCTTCCAACTTAAAATCTGCCAGGAAAAAAAAATTTAAAGATTCTCTGCACTGATTTAAATCTCAACTTCCTCCAAATATTTTCACAGTGGAAGCCACAGGTAAAATAATGTAACATGAAAACTAAAGTCTGTGTACTTGCCATGGTACTAGTATGATACAATCTCCCATTGTACAGTCATATCGCAATGTCATGGATTGAAGTATGTCCTCTGAAAAATATGTGTATTAACTTGGTTAAGCCATGATTCCTAGTATTCTGTGTTTGTCCTCCATTTTGTGATTGTAATTTTATGTTAAAGAGGAGTAGGGTGGCATTGTAACACCCTTACCAGGTCATATCCCTGGTCCAATATAAAGGGAGTTACCCTGTGGTGTGGCCTGCACTACCTTTTAACTCTCAAGAAATAAAAGGAAAGGGAAGTAAGCAGAGATTTGGGGACCTTATACCACCAAGAAAGCAATGTCGGAAGCAGAGTGCATCCTTTGAACCCGAGGTTCCAGTGCTGAGATGCTCCGAGTCCGATGGAAGGCTGATGCAACCATCACAAGGACTTTCCCCCAGAGCTGACAGAGAACGCCTTCCCCTGAAGCTGGCACCCTGAACTAAGACTTCTAGCCTACTGGACTGTGAGAGAATAAACTTCTCTCTGTTAAACCGTCCACTTGTGGTATTTCTGTTACACCAGCACTAGATGACTAAGACACATATTTAACTGAAAGTGGAATACAAGTGCCAACTATTGTTAATGACTCAACTATGAATGTTTTAAGGAAACCTTTTCACAAGACTTTGTTTCAAGAAACAGTTAAGCAGGGGTCAGAGCAAGATGCAGTATAAGCAGTCCATGCCTCAAATTCCCTACAACTACAATAAAACAAGAACATATTGGAACATTAAATACCCTCAGAATTCCAGACAACTGATGAAGGACTAGAGGACCAAAGGGAAGTCTGAATCAAGTAAAAGGTAACACGCTAACTGCCAGAGAGCAGGGTTCACAGAGTGTCTTCACCCCACGCTCCTCCCAGGCACAGCACGGCCAACTTGGGAGGGTGGAAGCCAGTACAGAGCACAGTGAGACTTGGAATTTTCAAACATTCAAGCACCATTTGGGGCCCCATAGACAGGCAAGCATAGGAAAGTGGTCCTAGGAAAGGGCACCTTGGCACACTGATACCTTGGTGCCCTGGCATTCCCGGAAGGGAACATCATGCAGCACAGAGTGAGACCAGGGCTCTACAGGCAGCCAGCCACCTGAGAGGGCACCGACAACAGTGAAGCTAGTGCACTCAGACCTAAGAAGGGACATGTCAAATCTGGGACCATGTGGTTCCTGGGAAGGAAGAGAGTGTGATATACAGCGAGACCTGGACTCTGTAGCTAGCCAGACAGCCATATGTATGGGTACCGGAGGCAGAGAAGACTACACACAAACCTAAAACTGGGTGCCTAAGGAAACTCTGTATCTCATTAAAGGGTTCCCTCCTATCCTGCCAGCATACAAGATGGAAAAAGCAAGCACAGTCCATGAAATACAAACAAAAAAACTACCTGGTTCACTCCCATTGAAGAGGGGAGGGGACACACGTCCCCAGAACTGTTGAGTCAGTGCTGGAAAACTTGATAGCAAGAGTGAGTTTGATATTTGGAGAAGAGCAAGGAAATAAGGAGAAAGCGGGAAAATTGTATGATTTAGAAAAAGAGAAGATTGAGTCTTGGAATTAATTCAATAATATACTCAAATGCCTCAAGTACAACAAAACACAAAAAAAGACATCCATGAACATGAGAGAAAATGTCTGAATTAAAAGAAAACCATAAAAAAGCAAAAATTAGTTTTATGTAGGCCAGGTTAGTGTGAAAAACAGAGGACCTTCAAACAATGTTAAATATCCTCACAGAAAGTAAAGAACACACAGGAAACAAACTAATGAAAATCAGGAAAAAACAAACAAACAAGAAACTCAAAAGAAGAATACAGAAATCATTAAAAAAAAAAAAAAAAAACACTGGAATTGAAATAAATACTTGAAATGGAAAATACAAGGGAAGGATTCAAATTATATTCAAGCAGACAGAAGACAGAATAAGTGGACTAGAAGACAGGGTAACTAAACATATCAAGCCTCAAGAGAAAGAAGAGAAAAAAAGCAACAAAAAGCGAACGAAGCCAAATGAATTGTGGGACTCAATTAAGGAAGCCAACATTAGGATTTTTGGATTTCCAGAATGATAGAAAGAGCTATAAAAATTTTCCAAGATATAATGGCAGAATATTTCCCAGACCTGAATGAGGAGTCAAGCCTGCAAATACACAAAGCCAGGTGAACTCCAAAAAGAAGGAATACAGAGAGGTCTACACAAAGATATATTTTTAATAAAATTTTTGAAAACCAAGGACAAGGAGAGAGTCCTGAAAGCAGCATGAGTAAAGTACAATATAACATATAATGGTCCTTGATAAGAATTAGTGTGGATTTCTCCTCAGAATCCCTGGAGGCCAGGAGGAAAATGACACCAAACTTGTTGCTATCTAGTTGATTCTCACAGGGATCCTATAGGCCACAGTAGAATTTCCAAGGAGTGGATGGTGGATCTGAACTGCTAACCTCTTGATTAGCAGCCGGTCTCTTAAGCACTGCACCATCAGAGCTCCAGGAGTAATGGAATGACATATTTAAAGTAGTGAAAGAAAAGACTTATCAACCAAGAATTCTTTACTCAGCAAAGCTATCATTCAAAATTAGAATGAAATCAAGACATTGCAAATAAAGTTGTGGGAATTCATAACCACCATACCTTCTCTGAAAAAAAAAAAAATTAACGGAGTTTTGAAGACAGAAGAAGAAGACTACACAGTTATTCTTCTGCATGTGGGAAAGTAGAAAAAAAAAGAAAAAGAGATCTCCAATAAAGGTGATAAAACCAAAAAACCAAACCCAGTGCCGTGAAGTTGATTCCGACTCAGCAACCCTATATAGTATAGGCAAATATAAGGACCAGTTGTGTGTATTCTCATGGGGTAAATTTAACAGGGTCTCTATGAATCAAAATTGACTTGACAGCACACAACAACAAACTTAGCAGTTAAGTTCCACAAGCAATGCAACAACAAATGCATAAATAATAAGCACAGACTTATACTAACAAAGTATAATGATGTAGCCTGAATCGACTCAAAGGCACTGGGTTTTTTTTTAGGGGGGTGTCATAACAGCAGAAATGGGGAGGGAAGACTTTGTTACCTGAAAAATCTTCAGGAACTTTTAGATTTTCCACAGAAGCTGTCCCTGCTGTTGTCGTACAGGAAGTGTTTCCATAGCCTGTACTGAACACATTTGGAACCTGGTCCATTGGCACCTGTACATAAATAATAAACAAATAACAAAATTAACAAAACTCAGAACATAAAAGCACACATAATATTACGTTAAATAATAATATCATTGACGAGTAAAAGCCACTCATATTGTAACCTCATATCTGTGGAGTATGATTTCTTCTTTGTTTTTTCCTTATATCCTTATGTGTCTTTGAAAGTCCTGTTTTTCAACTTTAATGTGTGGTTTGCTAGTGCCTAGTTAACTAAGAATTTCAGTTTTTTTTTAATCATAAAGGAACACATGTTTTAGCCGTGCTACTTTTTTTTTTTTTTTTACCTTGTATGTGAAGACCAAGGTAGAGATGGCTGTCATTCCCACTCATTAGAGGAAAAAGAAAGAAAACAATAGCAGCAAGCAGGTTCTAATAGAGGAATTTCAGGGAGGAAGATGGAAGGAGCCTCCTGATGAGCGAGGGGCAAGAATGCTCTGGTCCCGATCAGAAGAAATATCTCCCGTGGCTATTTGATCCCCTTTGGTCTACGGAAGGTGGGCTGCTCACTTCTAAGTCCCCCCAAAATGGGAGGAAACCACCCATCCCTCACCACTCCTTTTGGTGCAAAAATAAAGCAGAGACTTCATAGGCCCTAGATGAAGGTGAGCTATGGAGCCAGACCTTTATACACATCTAAAAACAAGAGAGGACAACATAACCTAGGTATAGGTGATAAAAGGTTCTAAATAGCTGATGACATATAGTAGATGTGTTCGGTCATACAAGGTTCCTTTTCTTCACCTAACAATTAAAGACTTTAAAATAGTCTCAAAATTCTAAAGCAAAATGATACAAAAGTCCATATGGTTATGTTTTGGAGCCCTGGTGGCACAGTGAATAAGAGCTTAGCTGTTAACCAAAAGGTCAGCAGTTCAAATCCACCTTGGAAACCCTATGGTGCAGTTCTACTCTGCCCTATAGGGTCAGTATGAGTCAGAATCAACTCGATGGCAACGGGTTTTATGTTTTTTTTTTTTTTAAGATACACCCAAATTATCTTCAGTGGTAAATTTTTACTAGAATTGCAAGGCCACTTATGTGTCCCTGTATGAGTGGCTGTCAGGGGACCTAATGAAGCTTTGCTATTCAGTGGAAAGGCTCCATGGCCTATCTGTGCCTGGCCTGTATTACAACCATAGTTAACAACATAGATTTTTATTGTCCAGCGTCCAAATGGATGAGCTTTCCTTTAGACTTTTTTGTAATTTATTTATTTTGTCAAAAAATGACTTAATTGAAACCCTTCCTGTGTCAGGAGTTTGGAAAGACCCTGTACCAAGTATGTACACATGAAATATGAGTGAAAATACAGGAAAATTTACCTTAACGGTCTTCTTTAGAATAGACGGAAGCTGGGTCCCAAGAAATTTGTTTTTCTTAGGTGTTTCTCCTCTTCTCAGAGGCATGTTTGATGGCATTTGTTTATCAAATACTTCTGGTCTAAGGGTGCCACCAAAGGAGACCCTCTTTCTCTGTAAAGGTATTTGTTCTTTCTTCTTTTCTTCTTAAATAATAAAGGAAAAAAAAAAAGCATGGAAAATGCAATGAAAAAAACAAATCCATACTTGTTGGTAGATGATGTCCGGTCGATTTTAACTCACAGTGACACCATGTGAGAGAGTATAACTGCTCCATAGGGTTTTCTTGGCTGTAATCTTTATTTACAGAAGCAGATTGCCAGATCTTTGTCCACAGAGTCAAGGTGGGTTTGAATCACCAACCTTTTGGTTAGCAGACAAGTGCTTAACCGTTAGCACCACCAGGGCTCCTTTAAGTTATAACAATTACAATTATAAACTTATAATTTATACCAAATTACTATTAATTATTGGTAGCACAATATGGTGGATGTCATTAATGTCACTGAATTGTATGTACTTAGAAATGGTTAAAATGACGAGCTTTTTGTTACTTGTTTACACAATAAAAATTTTAAAATAAGTACCAAAACAATTTTTATCATGATTACTTACCAAAAAAATCATGTATATGGTACTAATTAAAACATTACAAAAATTATAAAATACTATTTATAACTATTCTATTTAAAATTTATTAAAACCTAAAATCAACAGCACAGCTTCACTCTTTAGTAATGTTGATGAAGGTAAAACTGCTTCAAGCGTTCACGAGGGATCTGAGGACAAACTACTAAGAGTTCAATCCCAACTGGACAGGACAATGATTTTGTGCAGAATACCAAAACATCCTAGCTAGACATAGCTTAATAAACTGATTAATCCAAAGCAGTGGTTTTCACCTTGGAGGAAGGAGGAGGATGAAGATGCCTGCTTTAGCAGTGACCTCAGAGAGATTTTGAAAAAGACATGTATTTGGGCCTCACCCCAATCCTCTCTAACCAAACCCAAAAAACCAAACCCTTTGCCATTGAGTCGATTCCAACTCGTAGCAATCCTGTCTATAGGACGGAGTAGAAAATGCCCCATATTGTTTCCAAGGCAGAAATCTTTATGTAAAGAAAGACTGCCATATCTTTTTCCTGAGGAGCAGCTGATGGGTTCAAATGATTGATATTTTGATGAGTAGCCAACTCCTTTAACCACTGGGCAAGCAGGGCTCCTTCGGGCCTGAGAATTTATGACCTGTGAAAAGTCCTCCAGATGAATCTGACAGGCACCTCCCACAACTTCAGCCCCACCACATGATCCGTGTGAAGGACTGGTCAGCATAAATCCCTTGTCTAAGTGATGCTTCCCGTTTGTAGACTACTAGGAAAACTTTGACTGACATGTACTTGTCTATCTGATAGACAAACACATGTCTCCCATATACTAGCCCTCTGGGGAGCCAGAGGACTTTATACTGGGATCATTGCACCAGGATCACTGGAGATCTTTCCTTTCTAAAAGCTGTTGCTGTTGTTAGGTGCCAATCTAGAAAGTTTCGACTCATAGCAACCTTGTGTATTACAGTAGGAAACACTGTCGGGTACTGCTCCACACTCACATCCTCGTTTATGCTTGAGCCCATTGTTACTATCCCTGATAAATACAGCAGATGTCAAGGAGCTACCAAGCCTACTGTCAAAGTCATATCACTGCCACTTATTGTGTGACCTTGTCAGTGTCCCCATTTGTAACATGGAGATAAATGCATTACCTACCACATGATAATTCCTATTGCACTAAGGATCAAAAAGTTTCAAGTCGTAAAGCATGTGGAAGAGTGCCCAGCACACAGTTACCACTGTGTAAGTCTTATCTCCTATTTTAATTGAAAGTATCCATGGTATACCATACTAATTCACTGTTTTACAAGAAACTGTTTGTAGGGTAGCCTGAGAATACAATGTAAAAAACATGAGAGCCACACATAAATTCAAAGATTCCCAAGGATTTCTTTTGACTTGATCCCTAGGATTAAACTCCCATGATAAGGTTGCTTTGTAGTTCATATCCCCTTTTAAAAGCAATTACTATATTTTTAAGAAAATAACACCCACGGTCTATATTTGTCTGCCAACCTCTCCCTACCCTGCAATGTATTTTCATAAGCACATTATGCTAATTTTTTTACAGCAACATGTGGAAAAAATGGCATATCAGGGCTTCTGAAAATACATCCCAAGGGGAGGGAGCCTTTGGCAAAGAAATATAGAAGGCAATTGTTATTTGCATAAAATATTGCAGTCTCCTTTCTGCTTTGGTGTAGATGAAAGAGAGCCCTGGTAGCCTAGTGGCTAAGAGCTCAGCTGCTAACCAAAAAGGTTCGAAGTTCGAATAGACAAGCAGCTCCTTGGAGACCCTATAGAACAGTTCTACACTGTCTTATAGGGTCTCTATGAGTCAGAATTGAATCGACGGCAAAGGGTCATAGGAGATGGAAAGGTGGCACAGTGGTTAAGTGCTTGGCTGCTAACTGAATGGTCAGTGGTTCAAACACCCCATCAGCTCCGTGGGAGAAAGATGTCGGAGTCTGCTTCTGTAAAAAATGTACAGCCTTGGAAACCCTATGGAGCAGTTCTCCTCTTTCTTATAGGGTTACTATGAGTGAGAATTGATTCAAGAGCAATGGTTGTTTTTTATTTTTATTTTTTTTTATCTCCCTGGATATTCATTCCCTCCTGTTTACTTCCCTAACCACCTGCACTTCCTCTGTGACACCTGGTTATAATTATCTAGGTCTTCACTAATAATCTATCACTGTAGACAAGAATCATGTACCCTTGATGCCTAGTAGAGTGTCTACCACGCAGCAAATCAGTACTGAATGAATTAAGGTATTTTATTAATTCACGTCTATTTTTTTTTTATATATATAAGGTAAAAAAAAAAAAATCAGATGTGTAAAATCTTGGGAAAAATACATTTAAGGTAAAGTAAACTTACCAATGCCTGATGAAGAATCATAAGAGCTGCTAACGTCAGCTACACTGATAATAGGAGATCCCAAGCTCATTGCAGACTTCTGCAGAGAAGCACTGTTAACTTTTTGATCAATATTTATTAGTAATTTCCTTATGAAATCTTCTTGGTGCAGTGGAACTTTTGTATCAGTAGGACTGTTCTCTTCAGACAGTTCTGGAGAGTTTACAGGCACAAGTAAACTTCGTGGCTCCTGAGAATTGGCAAAATAAGAACAGCGATAAAAATTTCTTCCAAATACAGAAAGTTATAATTATGAAGATGTTCTTGCTTTTGATTATATTCTTTACCAAACTGCTCCTATTGACTTTTAGAAACTTCACTTGAGAAATAATACAAGCATTTATTAGCTGACTTTAAATATTCAATGGTGTAATGAAAAACAAACTTGAGGATTAAAATTATTTAAATAAAACCTCAAAGATTTTCATAACTTCCTTAAATATGTCTTCCAATATATGAAAGAAGCAAAGCTAAAATTAATCATCACCAACAGTAATTATCTGTTCACCCAGCATAGGCACAGAATTAGAACTTAATAATCAGGGTTATCAGTAACTGTCTATAGGACCCATAAGTTTAGGTCCATTTAGTGTGTGTATATATGAAAGTGCAGAAGTGAAACCAAAACCAAAACCAAAACCAAAAAAAATCTCTCCCATCAATTCCGACTCACAGCAGCAACCCTGTAGCTGACTGCAGGTCGTAATCTCTATGTAAGCAAACTGCCGCACCTTTCTCCCACGGAGCCTCTGGTGGTTTTGAACCACCAGCCTTTTGTTTAGCAGTCGAATGCCTTAACCACTGTGCAACCAGGGCTTCTTCCCAGAAGTGAATGCAAGAGTGAAAACTGGGTATCCCCAGGCACTGCAATCGTGGAACATATGAGTCAGATTCCGGAACATTACCTGGCACACCCCATAAATAGTACCTTCAAATTTTTGCATATGTAAATTTTGAGGGGGGTTAGACGGAGCAACTAAAGGATATCCTAAAAAACATGTTAAAATCTAATGGGGTTTCAAAGGAGGAAAATTATATCATCTGAATTATTACAGAGGGCAATTCAAAAATCTACCACAGCAAATAATTTAATGTATTTCTTTATCCAATTTCAAATTTTTTGGCTTCTCAAACTTTCAATGTGAGTGAGCAGTATTTTATTTCCAATATGAAGAGAACTAATAATTTTACAATGAATACATATGAATTGCCAAAAATTTAAAAGGAGGCAATAGAAGCCCATTTTTATTATTATACTCAATTGCCAAATAATTACTCTGTCAATTTGCTATAATACTGTCTCAGTACTCACTTGTAATACTTATTTTATAGCACACCAGTAACAAAGAGTTCATCCACACCAGCTGGTGGCACTTCTACCCACAATTCAGCTAAATTTTGGGTTTGTTTCTGTTCTTGATTATCTAGTGCTGCTACAACAGAAATACGAAAAGTGGATGGCTTTAACAAACAGAAATTTATTCTCTCACAGTCTAGGAGGCTACAAGTCCATATTCAGGGTGCCAGCTCCAGGGGAAGGCTTTATCTCTATTTGCTCTTAGACAAGGACCTTGTCATCAATCTTCCCAGGTCGAGGAGCTGGGACCCTGGGTCCAAAGGATGCACTACTCTCCTGGCTTTTGTTGCTTGGTGGTATGAGGACCTTCTGTCTCTCTGCTTGCTTCTCTCTTTTATATCTCAAAAGAGATTGGCTTAAGACGCAACTTATCTTGTGGATTTTGTCCTGTTGCATTAACTTAACTGTTGATAATCCCAGCTCGGTAATATCATAACAAAAACCCATTGCCGTCGAGTTGATTCTGACTCATAGTGACCCTGTAGGACAGAGTAGGGTTTCCAAGGAGTACCTGGTGAACTCGAACTGCTGACATTTTGCTAAACAGCCCAACTTTTAAACACTATGCCACAAGGGTTTCCAGTAACATCATAGACGTAGGATTTACAACACACAGGAAAATCACAGCAGATGTCAAAATGGTGAACAATCATATAATACTGGGAATCATGGCCTTGCCAAGCTGACACACATTTTTTTAAAAATAATTTTTATTGTGCTTTAAGTGAAAGTTTACAAATCAAGTCAGTCTCTCACACATAAACTTATATACACCTTACTACATACTCCCACTTACTCTCCCCCTAATGAGTCAGCTTACTCCCTCCTTCCAGTCTCTCCTTTCGTGAACTTTTTGCCGGTTTCTAACCCCCTCTACCCTCCCATCTCCCCACCACACAGGAGATGCCAACATAGACTCAAGTGCCCACCTGATGCAACTAGCTCACTCCTCATCAGCATCTCTCTCCAACCCATTGTCCAGTCCAATCCATGTCTGCTGAGTTGACTTCGGGAATGGTTCCTGTCCTGGCCCAACAGAAGGTTTGCGGACCATGACCGCCGAGATTCTTCTAGTCTTCGTCAGACCATTAAATCCGGTCTTTTTATAAGAATTCGGGGTCTGCATCCCACTGTTCTACTGCTCCCTCAGGGGTTCTCTGTTGTGCTCCCTGTCAGGGCAGTCTGCGGTTGTGGCTGGGCACCATCTAGTCCTTCTGGTCTCAGGATGATGTAAGTCTCTAGTTCATGTGGCCCTTTCTGTCTCTTGGGCTCATAATTACCTTGTGACCTTAGCGTTCTTCATTCTCCTTTGATCCAGGTGGGGTGAGATTCATTGCTGCATCTTAGATGGCCACTTGTTAGCGTTTAAGACCCCAGATGCCACACTTCAAACTGGGATGCAGAATGTTTTCTTAATAGAATTTATTTTGCCAGTTGACTTGGAAGTCCCCTGAAGCCATAGTCCCCAAACCCCCACCCTTGCTCCGCTGACCTTCAAGAGCGCATTCAGTTTATTCAGGACACTTCTTTGCTTTTGGTCCAGTCCAGTTGCACTTACCTTCTCTGTATTGAGTGTTGTCCTTCCCTTCACCTAAAGTAGTTCTAATCTACTATCTAATCTGTAAATAACCCTCTCCCACCCTCCCTCCCTCCCCCCTCTCATAACCACAAAAGAATGTGTTCTTCTCAGTTTAAACTATTTCTCAAGATCTTGTAATACTGGTCTTATACAATATTTGTCCTTTTGCATCTGACTAATTTCACTCAGCATAATGCCTTCCAGGTTCCTCCATGTTATGAAATGTTTCACAGCTTCGTCACCGTTCTTTATCGACGCCTAGTATTCCATTGCGTGAATATACCATGATTTATTTATCCATTGATCCACTGATGGACCCCTTGGTTGCTTCCAGCTTTTTGCTAAACAGTGCTGCAATAAACATGGGTGTGCATATATCTGTTTGTGTGAAGGCTCTTATTTCTCTAGGGTATATTCCGAGGAGTGGGATTTCTGGGTTGTATGGTAGTTCTATTTCTAACTTTTTAGGAAAACGCCAGATAGATTTCCAAAGTGGTTATACCATTTTACATTCCCACCAGCAGTGCATAAGAGTTCAATCTCTCCACAGCCTCTCCAACATTTATTATTTTGTGTTTTTTGGATTAATGCCAGCCTTGTTGGAGTGAGATGGAATCTCATCGTAGTTTTAATTTGCATTTCTCTAATGGCCAATAATTGAGAGCATTTTCTCATGTATCTATTAGCCGCCTGAATATCCTCTTTAGTGAAGTGTGTGTTCATATCCTTTGCCCAATTTTTAATTGGGTTGTTTGTCTTTTTGTGGTTGAGTTTTAACAGAATCATATAGATTTCAGAGATCAGGCGCTGGTCGGAGAGGTCACAGCTGAAAATTCTTTCCCAATCTGTAGGTGGTCTTTTTACTCTTTTGGTGAAGTCTTTAGATGAGCATAGGTGTTTGATTTTTAGGAGCTCCCAGTTATCTGGTTTCTCTTCGACATTTTTAGTAATGTTTTGTATTCTGTTTATGCCTTGTATTAGGGCTCCTAATGTTGTCCCTGTTTTTTCTTCCATGATCTTTATCGTTTTAGTCTTTATGTTTAGGTCTTTGATCCACTGGGAGTTAGTTTTTGTGCGTGGTGTGAGGTATGGGTCCTGTTTCATTCTTTTGCAAATGGATATCCAGTTATGCCAGCACCATTTGTTAAAAAGACTATTTTCTCCGCAATTAACTGACACTGGGCCTTTGTCAAATATCAGCTGCTCATATGTGGATGGATTTATTTCTGGGTTCTCAGTTCTGTTCCATTGGTCTATGTGCCTGTTGTTGTACCAGTACCAGGCTGTTTTGACTACTGTGGCTGTATAATAGGTTCTGAAATCAGGTAGAGTGAGGCCTCCCACTTTCTTCTTCTTTTTCAGTAATGCTTTACTTATCCAGGGCTTCTTTCCCTTCCGTATGAAGTTGGTGATTTGTTTCTCCATCACTTTAAAAAATGTCATTGGAATTTGGATCGGAAGTGCATTGTATGTATAGATGGCTTTTGGTAGAATAGACATTTTTACTATGTTAAGTCTTCCTATCCATGAGCAAGGTATGTTTTTCCACTTATGTAGGTCCCTTTTAGTTTCTTGCACTAGTACTTTGTAGTTTTCTTTGTATAGGTCTTTTACATCTTTGGGAAGATTTATTCCTAAGTATTTTATCTTCTTGGGGGCTACTGTGAATGGTATTGATTTGGTGATTTCCTCTTCGATGTTCTTTTTGTTGATGTAGAGGAATCCAAGTAATTTTTGTATGTTTATCTTCTAACCTGAAACTCTGCCAAACTCTTCTATTAGTTTCAGTAGTTTTCTGGAGGATTCCTTAGGGTTTTCTGTGTATAAGATTATGTCATCTACAAATAGAGATAATTTTACTTCTTCCTTGCCAATCTGGATGCCTTTTATTTCTTTGTCTAGCCTAATTGCTCTGGCTAGGACCTCCAGCACAATGTTGAATAAGAGCGGTGATAAAGGGCATCCTTGTTTGGTTCCCGTTCTCAAGGGAAATGCTTTCAGGCTCTCTCCATTTAGAATGATGTTGGCTGTTGGCTTTGTATAAATGCCCTTTATCATGTTGAGGAATTTTCCTTCAATTTCTATTTTGCTGAGAGTTTTTATCATGAATTGGTGTTGGACTTTGTCAAATGCCTTTTCTGCATCAATTGATGAGATCATGTGGTTTTTGTCTTTTGTTTCATTTATATGGTGGATTACATGAATGGTTTTTCTAATATTGAACCAACCGTGCATAAAAAAAAAAACATACCTGGTATAAATCCCACTTGTTCGTGGTGGATTAATTTTTTTTTTCAATAATTTTATTAAGCTTCAAGTGAACGTTTACAAATCCAATCAGTCTGTCACATATAAGTTTACATACATCTCACTCCCTACTCCCACTTGCTCTCCCCCTCTTGAGTCAGCCCTTTCAGTCTCTCCTTTCTTGACAATTTTGCCAGCTTCCCTCTCTCTCTATCCTCCCATCCCCCCTCCAGACAAGAGTTGCCAACACAATCTCAAGTGTCCACCTGATATAATCAGCTCACTCTTCATCAGCGTCTCTCTCCCACCCGCTGACCAGTCCCTTTCATTTCTGATGAGTTGTCTTCGGGGATGGTTCCTGTCCTGTGTCAACTGAAGGTCTGGGGAGCATGGCTGCTGGGATTCCTCCAGTCTCAGTCAGACCATTAAGTTTGGTCTTTTTATGAGAATTTGGGGTCTGCATCCCACTGATCTCCTGCTCCCTCAGGGGTCCTCTGCTGTGCTCCCTGTCAGGGCAGTCATCGATTGTGGCCGGGCACCAACTAGTTCTTCTGGTCTCAGGATGATGTAGGTCTCTGGTTCATGTGGCCCTTTCTGTCTCTTGGGCTCTTAGTTGTCGTGTGGCCTTGGTGTTCTTCATTTTCCTTTGCTCCAGGTGGGTTGAGACCAATTGCTGCATCTTAGATGGCCGCTTGTTAGCATTTAAGACCCCAGATGCCACATTTCAAAGTGGGATGCAGAATGATTTCATAATAGAATTATTTTGCCAATTGACTTAGAAGTCCCCGCAAACCATGCTCCCCAGACCCCCGCACTTGCTCCGCTGACCTTTGAAGCATTCATTTTATCCCGGAAACTTCTTTGCTTTTGGTCCAGTCCAGTTGAGCTGACCTTCCATGTATTGAGTGTTGTCTTTCCCTTTACCTAAAGCAGTTCTTATCTACTGATTAATCAATAAAAAACCCTCTCCCACCCTCCCTCCCTCCCCCCCTCGTAACCACAAAAGTATGTGTTCTTCTCAGGTTTACTATTTCTCAAGATCTTATAATAGTGGTCTTATACAATATTTGTCCTTTTGCCTCTGACTCATTTCGCTCAGCATAATGCCTTCCAGGTTCCTCCATGTTATGAAATGTTTCAGAGATTCGTCACTGTTCTTTATCGATGCGTAGTATTCCATTGTGTGAATATACCACAATTTATTTACCCATCCATCCGTTGATGGACACCTTGGTTGCTTCCAACTTTTTGCTATTGTAAACAGAGCTGCAATAAACATGGGTGTGCATGTATCTGTTTGTATGAAGGCTCTTGTATCTCTAGAGTATATTCCTAGGAGTGGGATTTCTGGGTTGTATGGTAGTTCTATTTCTAACTGTTTAAGATAACGCCAGATAGATTTCCAAAGTGGTTGTACCATTTTACATTCCCACCAGCAGTGTATGAGAGTTCCAATCTCTCCTCAGCCTCTCCAACATTTATTATTTTGTGTTTTTTGGATTAATGCCAGCCTTGCTGGTGTGAGATGGAATCTCATCGTAGTTTTAATTTGCATTTCTCTAATGGCTAATGATCGAGAGCATTTTCTCATGTATCTGTTGGCTGCCTGAATATCTTCTTTAGTGAAATGTGTGTTCATATCCTTTGCCCACTTCTTGATTGGGTTGTTTGTCTTTTTGTGGTTGAGTTTTGACAGAATCATGTAGATTTTAGAGATCAGGCGCTGGTCAGAGATGTCATAGCTGAAAATTCTTTCCCAGTCTGTAGGTGGTCTTTTTACTCTTTTGGAGAAGTCTTTAGATGAGCATAGGTGTTTGATTTTTAGGAGCTCCCAGTTATCGGGTTTCTCTTCATCATTTTTGGTAATGTTTTGTATTCTGTTTATACCTTGTATTAGGGCTCCTAGGGTTGTCCCAATTTTTTCTTCCATGATCTTTATCGTTTTAGTCTTTATGTTTAGGTCTTTGATCCACTTGGAGTTAGTTTTTGTGCATGGTGTGAGGTATGGGTCCTGTTTCATTTTTTTGCAAATGGATATCCAGTTATGCCAGCACCATTTGTTAAAAAGGCTATCTTTGCCCCAGTTAATTGACACTGGTCCTTTGTCAAATATCAGCTGCTCATACGTGGATGGATCTATGTCTGGGTTCTCAATTCTGTTCCATTGGTCTATGTGTCTGTTGTTGTACCAATACCAGGCTGTTTTGACTACTGTGGCTGTATAATAGGTTCTGAAGTCAGGTAAGGTGAGGCCTCCCACTTTCTTCTTCTTTTTCAGTAGTGCTTTGCTTATCCGGGGCTTCTTTCCCTTCCATATGAAATTGGTGATTTGTTTCTCTATCCCCTTAAAATATGACATTGGAATTTGGATCGGAAGTGCGTTAAATGTATAGATGGCTTTTGGTAGAATAGACATTTTTACTATGTTAAGTCTTCCTATCCATGAGCAAGGTATGTTTTTCCACTTAAGTATGTCCTTTTGAATTTCTTGTAGTAGAGCTTTGTAGTTTTCTTTGTATAGGTCTTTTACATCCTTGGTAAGATTTATTCCTAAGTATCTTATCTTCTTGGGGGCTACTGTGAATGGTATTAATTTGGTTATTTCCTCTTCGGTGTTCTTTTTGTTGATGTAGAGGAATCCAAGTGATTTTTGTATGTTTATTTTATAACCTGAGACTCTGCCAAACTCTTCTATTAGTTTCAGTAGTTTTCTGGAGGATTCCTTAGGGTTTTCTGTGTATATAGTCATGTCATCTGCAAATAGTGATAACTTTACTTCTTCCTTGCCAATCCGGATACCTTTTATTTCTTTGGCCAGCCTAATTGCCCTGGCTAAGACTTCCAACACGATGTTGAATAAGAGCGGTGATAAAGGGCATCCTTGTCTGGTTCCTGTTCTCAAGGGAAATGCTTTCAGGTTCTCTCCATTTAGAGTGATATTGGCTGTTGGCTTTGCATAGATGCCCTTTATTATGTTGAGGAATTTTCCTTCAATTCCTATTTTGGTAAGAGTTTTTATCATGAATGGGTGTTGGACTTTGTCAAATGCCTTTTCTGCATCAATTGATAAGATCATGTGGTTTTTGTCTTTTGTTTTATTTACGTGATGGATTACATTAATGGTTTTTCTGATATTAAACCAGCCTTGCATACCTGGTATAAATCCCACTTGATCAGGGAGAATTATTTTTTTGATGTGTTGTTGGATTCTATTGGCTAGAATTTTGTTGAGGATTTTTGCATCAATGTTCATGAGGGATATAGGTCTATAATTTTCTTTATTTGTAATGTCTTTACCTGGTTTTGGTATCAGGGAGATGGTGGCTTCATAGAATGAGTTGGGTAGTATTCCGTCATTTTCTATGCTTTGGAATACCTTCAGAAGAGTGTTCTTAACTCTTCTCTGAAAGTTTGGTCGAACTCTGTAGTGAAGCCGTCCGGGCCAGGGCTTTTTTTTGTTGGGAGTTTTTTGATTACCGTTTCAATCTCTTTTGTTGTTATGGGTCTATTTAGTTGTTCTACTTCTGAATGTGTTAGTTTAGGTAGGTAGTGTTTTTCCAGGAATTCATCCATTTCTTCTAGGTTTTCAAATTTGTTAGAGTACATTTTTTCATAATAATCTGAAATGATTCTTTTAATTTCATTTGGTTCTGTTGTGATGTGGTCCTTCTCATTTCTTATTCGGGTTATTTGTTTCCTTTCCTGTATTTCTTTAGTCAGTCTAGCCAAAGGTTTATCAATTTTGTTATTTTTTTCAAAGAACCAGCTTTTGGCTTTGTTAATTCTTTCAGTTGTTTTTCTGTTCTCTAATTCATTTAGTTCAGCTCTAATTTTTATTATTTGTTTTCTTCTGGTGCCTGATGGATTCTTTTGTTGCTCAGTTTCTATTTGTTCAAGTTGTAGGGACAGTTCTCTGCTTTTGGCTCTTTCTTCTTTTTGTATGTGTGCATTTATTGATATAAATTGGCCTCTGAGCACTGCTTTTGCTGTGTCCCAGAGGTTTTGATAGGAAGTATTTTCATTCTCGTTGCTTTCTATGAATTTCCTTATTTCCTCCTTGATGTCTTCTATAACCCAGTCTTTTTTCAGGAGGGTGTTGTTCATTTTCCAAGTATTTGATTTCTTTTCCCTAGTTTTTCTGTTATTGATCTCTAGTTTTATTGCCTTGTGGTCTGAGAAGATGCTTTGTAATATTTCGATGTTTTGGACTCTGCAAAGGTTTGTTTTATGACCTAATATGTGGTCTATTCTAGAGAATGTTCCATGTGCGCTAGAAAAAAAAGTATATTTTGCAGCAGTTGGGTGGAGAGTTCTGTATAAGTCAATGAGGTCAAGTTGGTTGATTGTTGTAATTAGATCTTCCGTGTCTCAGTTGAGCTTCTTACTGGATGTCCTGTCCTTCTCTGAAAGTGGTATGTTGAAGTCTCCTACTATAATTGTGGAGGTATCTATCTCGCTTTTCAATTCTGTTAAAATTTGATTTATGTATCTTGCAGCCCTGTCATTGGGTGCATAAATATTTAATATGGTTATGTCTTCCTGATCAATTGTCCCTTTAATCATTATGTAGTGTCCTTCTTTATCCTTTGTGGTGGATTTAAGTCTAAAGTCTATTTTGTCAGAAATTAATATTGCTACTCCTCTTCTTTTTTGCTTATTGTTTGCTTGATATACTTTTTTCCATCCTTTGAGTTTTAGTTTGTTTGTGTCTCTAAGTCTAAGGTGTGTCTCTTGTAGACAGCATATAGATGGATCGTGTTTCTTTATCCAGTCTGTGACTCTCTGTCTCTTCATTGGTGCATTTAGTCCATTTACATTCAGGGTAATTATAGATAAATAAGTTTTTTGTGCTGTCATTTTGATGCCTTTTTATGTGTGTTGTTGATAATTTCATTTTTCCGCATACTTTTTTGTGCTGAGGCGTTTTTCTTGGTAAATTGTGAGATCCTCATTTTCATAGTGCTTGTTGACTTTATGTTAGTTGAGTCGTTACAGTTTTCTTGGTTTTTATCTTGAGTTATAGAGTTGTTATACCTTTTTGTGGTTACCTTATTATTTACCCCTATTTTGCTAAGTAAAAACCTAACTTGTATTGTTCTACATCGCCTTGTATCACTCTCCATATGGCAGTTCAATGCCTCCTGTATTTAGTCCCTCTTTTTGATTATTGTGATCTTTTACCTATTGACTTCCATGATTCCCTGTTATGTGTATTTTTTTTTTTAAGTAATCTTAATTTGTTTGTTTTTGTGATTTCCCTATTTGAGTTGATATCAGGACGTTCTGTTTTGTGACATTGTGTTGTGCTGATATCTGATATTATTGGTTCTCTGACCAAACAATATCCTTTAGTATTTCTTGTAGCTTTGGTTTGGTTTTTGCAAATTCTCTAAACTTGTGTTTGTCTGTAAATATCTTAATTTCGCCTTCATATTTCAGAGAGAGTTTTGCTGGATATATGATCCTTGGCTGGCAGTTTTTCTCCTTCAGTGTTCTGTATATGTCGTCCCATTCCCTTCTTGCCTGCATGGTTTCTGCTGAGTAGTCTGAACTTATTCTTATTGATTCTCCCTTGAAGGAAACCTTTCTTTTCTCCCTGGCTGCTTTTAAAATTTTCTGTTTATCTTTGGTTTTGGTGAGTTTGATGATAATATGTCTTGGTGTTTTTCTTTTTGGATCAATCTTAAATGGGGTTCGATGAGCATCTTGGATAGATATCCTTTTGTCTTTCATGATGTCAGGGAAGTTTTCTGTCAGGAGTTCTTCAAGTGTTTTCTCTGTGTTTTCTGTCCCCCCTCCCTGTTCTGGGACTCCAATCACCCGCAGGTTATCCTTCTTGATAGAGTCCCACATAATTCTTAGGGTTTCTTCATTTTTTTTAATTCTTTTATCTGATTTTTTTTCAGCTATGTTGGTGTCGATTCCCGGGTCCTCCAGATATCCCAGTCTGCATTCTAATTGCTCGAGTCTGCTCCTCTGACTTCCTAGTGCGTTGTCTAATTCTGTAATTTTATTGTTAATCTTTTGGATTTCTACATGTTGTCTCTCTATGGATTCTTGCAACTTATTAATTTTTCCAGTATGTTCTTGAATAATCTTTTTGAGTTCTTCAACAGTTTTATCAGTGTGTTCCTTGGCTTTTTCTGCAGTTATCCTAATTTCATTTGTGATATCATTAAGCATTCTGTAAATTAGTTTTTTATATTCTGTATCTGATAATTCCAGATTGTATCTTCATTTGGGAAAGATTTTGATTCTTTTGTTTGGGGGGTTGGAGAAGCTGTCATGGTCTGCTTCTTTAAGTGGTTTGATATGGATTGTTGTCTCCGAGCCATCACTGGGAAACTAGTTTTTCCAGAAAATCCGCTAAAAAAAAATGCAGTCAGATCCCTATCAGAGTTCTCCCTCTGGTTCAGGCTATTCAGATGTTAATGAAGCCGCCTAGGGAGGGTGGGGGAGGGAACAGAGAGATAGGAGAGTAGCACCTCAGAATATAGCCAGAGTTGCTTGTCTTGCTTGGAGTGACTATTATATCTGAGATTCCCGCGGGGCGTGTCGCCTATATGTGCTGGCTGTGTGGAGATTGCCCCTGGGGGGTCTGGCCCGCTGGAGTCACGGTCAGATCCTCCGCTTCCAGCCCCACGCCCAGCGTCAAGGCTCCCCTACTGGGATGGTGCACTCTCGACTCCAAAATCAGTCGCTGCCTCCCGGGGACTTCTCGTCCCTCCAGCCGCGTGGCCGTGCCGCTCTCGAGAACCAGTTGGGCCTCCTCGTGGCGTTAGTTCGGATGGGTGGAGCAGGTCCCCGTGCTTGTGCCGTGACCGAGTGTCCCGGCTGGGACGCTGTTCTCCCCGCTCCAATACCAGTCGCTGCCTCCCAGGGACTTCTCCTACCAGCTGCGTCCCACGTCGCCTGCGCGACCTGGCTGGGCCCCTTCCCGGGGTTAGTTCAGGGGGGTGGAGCAACTCTCCGTGTTTATGCTGTACCTGCGTCCAGTCCAAATCCCTGTGGGACGGTTCCCCAGCTCGGACGCTGCTCTTTCTGCTCCAAGACCAGTCACTGCCTCCCGGGAACTTCTCCTACCGGCTGCGTCCCACGCCGCCCGTGGAAACGGCTGGTGCCCCTCCCTGGGTTAGTTCAGGGGGGTGGAGCAGCTCTCTGTGCGTGTGCCGTACCTGACTGGTACGCTGGCTCCAGGCTCTGGAAACAATCGCTGCTTCCCCATATTAGTTCGTTCCCCGTCTCTAAATCTGTGTTTGTTGTTCAGGGTTCGTAGATTGTTATGTATGTGATCGATTCACTTGTTTTTCCGTGTCTTTGTTGTAAGAGGGATCCGAGGTAGCCTCTGCCTAGTCCGCCATCTTGGCTCCGCCCTGGTGGATTAATTTTTTGATATGTTGTTGAATTCTATTGACTAGAATTTTGTTAAGGATTTTTGCTTCTATGTTCATGAGGGATATAGGTCTGTAATTTTCTTTTTTTGGGGTATCTTTACCTGGTCTTGGTATCAGGGATATGCTGGCTTCATAGAATGAGTTAGGTAGTATTCCGTCCTTTTCTATGCTTTGAAATACATTTAGTAGTAGTGGTGTTAACTGTTCTCTGAAAGTTTGGTAGAACTCTGCAGTAAAGCCATCCGGGCCAGGGCTTTTTTTTGTTGGGAGTTTTTTGATTACCTTTTCAATCTTTTTTTTTATGGGTCTATATAGTTGTTCTACTTCTGATTGTGTTATTTTAGGTTGGTAGTATTTTTCTAGGATTTCATCCATTTCTTCTACGTTTTCAAATTTGTTAGAGTACAATTTTTCATAATAATCTGATATGATTCTTTTAATTTCAGTTTGGTCTGTTATGATATGGCCCATCTCATTTCTGATTCCGGTTATTTGTTTCCTTTCCTGTATTTCTTTAGTCAGTCTGGCCAATCGTTTATCAATTTTGTTAATTTTTTCAAAGAACCAGCTTTTGGCTTTATTAATTCTTTCAATTGTTTTTCTGTTCTCTAATTCATTTAGTTCAGCTCTAATTTTTATTATTTGTTTTCTTCTGGTGCCTGATGGATTCTTTTGTTGCTCCCTTTCTATTTGTTCAAGTTGTAGGGAAAGTTCTCTGGTTTTGGCTTTTCATTATGTATGTGTGCATTTATCGATATAAATTGGCCTCTGAGCACTGCTTTTGCTGACTGACACACATTTTTGAGGGACAGAGTTCAATTCATAATATTCCACCCATTAAAACCCATAGGCCCCCCCAAAATTCATGTCCTTTCCACATGGAAAACAGATTCACCGCATCATATCATAACAAAGGTCTTAAATCAAGTCCACATCCAAAATCCAAAATATTTCTCTTCGTCTGTGAAATCTAGTTTACTAGTTATCTGCTGCCAAAGTACAATTGTGGAACAGGCTCAAGCTAGGCATTTCCATTACACATGAGAGAAATTGGAGGTAAAGAAAGGATAACAGGCACCAAGCAAGTCAGCTGAATCCATTACATTAGCCTTGAAAATAATCTAGGCTTGAAAGTAATCCTCTGTTTTCTGATCCATTTAAACATTAGCCCTGCCCTCCAGACTCTGGTATTGGCCACACTCTCTGGGCTCTGGGCTTCAGCTCCACCTTCCAGGCCCAGTGGAAAGGCAACACCGCTCCCTTGCATGTGGGCAGCCCCATTCTCCTGTGATGACTCCACTCTTTGAGACCCTAGAAGTCATGTCTCTAAACTTTGAGACTGAGGCAGTTCTGCTTCCTGTGTTCCCCGTCTCTTCAGCTTCTGCTTACTGGTTCCTTGGCCTCTTTGCCCCTCTGGCTTCACTGCTTGCATGTGCCCTGTTTGGGCCAGTGTTTCAAAGCTCTTTAGCTCCACCGTTAAGTGCCTGGAGGCACCCCACTCCACCAGAAAACTTTTGCGAGGAGGCACACAGCTCTCTTGGTCCTTGGGCTGTCAAGCCTAGCTCCACCAATAAGTGCTCATAGGCACCCCAGTCCACCAGGAATCTTCCTGTGCAAAGGCACTCTGCTCTCTTGCTCCATGTGTGAGCTCCAGTGCCATCTTGCGCCGGTCTCCAGGTACTGCTAATGCCATTTCTCTGCTGCTGCTTCTGTGCTGTCTCCAGTGTAATGGCCCTCCTCACTTCCTTCTGGGTCCTCACATAATTTTCTTTGATGTCCATAATTTCACCAACAGTCTCTTCAAGGCAATCTAGGCTTTTAATTTTAGGCACTTTAAAACTCTTCCAGCCTCTCCCCATTCACTTTTCAAAACTGCTTCCACATTTTGGTATTTGTTAGAGCAGCACCCCACTTTCTTAGTATCAAATTCTGTCTTGGTTCTCTAGTAGTGTTATAACAGATATGCCTGCCGCAAGTGGATTGCTTTAACAAAGAGAAATTTATTCTCTCACAATCTAGGAGGCTAGAAATCTGAATTCAGTGTGTCAACTCCAGGGGAAGGCTTTCTCTCTGTTGGCCTTGGGGAAGGTCCTTGTCATCAATACAGAGATGCACTATTCTCCTTGTTCTTCTTTCTTGATGGTATACGGTCCCCCTGTATCTCTGCTCTCTTTAAAATCTCAAAAGAGATTGATTTAGGACATAATCTAATCTCGTAGATTGAGTCCTGCCCCATTAACATAACTAATGCTCATCAGAACTCATTAATATCATAGAGGTAGGATTTACAACACATAGGAAAATCACTTCACATGACTAGATGGCAGACAATCACACAATACTGGGAATGAAGTCCTAGACAATTTGACACACATTTCTGGGGGACACAGTTGAATATATAACAGTTTCCTTATACGTACAAATAAGGAAAGATGGTGGGCAGTGTTTGCTATTCCTCAAAAACTACCTTTGTCCCACAGAAGCTGATGAGCAGCAGTCTCATCATTAAGGTTATGCCTTAGGTAAGAAGCAATACTTATCAACAGTGGAGACCTTGCAATTAAAGTTCCTATTGCTGATATCCCCCAACGTGTCTGTCAGTTTGTTGTACTGTGGGGCCTGCATGGTGCTGTGATGCTGGAAGCTCTGCCATTGGTATTCAAATATGAGCAGGGTCAGTCATGGGAGACAGGTTTCAGCTGAGTTTCCAGACTAAGACAGACTAGGAAGAAGGACCCAGAAGTCTACTTCTGAAAAGATTTAGCCAGTGAAAAACTTATGAATAGCGGCAGAACGTTGCTTGATATAGTGCCAGAAGATGGGCCCCTCAGGTTGGATGTCACTCAAAAGACGACTGGGAAAGACCTGCCTCCTCACAGTAGAGTCGACCTTAATGACGTGGATGGAGTCAAGCTTTAGGGATCTTCATTTGCTGCTGGGGTATGACTCAAAATGAGGAGCAGTTGCAAACATCCATTAATAATTGGAACGTGGAATGTATGAAGTATGAATCTAGAAAAATTGGAAGCCATCAAAAATGAAAAGGAACACATAACCATCGATATCCTGGGCATTAGTGAGCTGAAATGGGCTAGTGTTGGCTATTTTGAATCCGAAGAACAACTGGTTTACTATGCCAGGAATGACAGCTTGAAGACGAATGGCATTGCATTCATCATCAAAAAAAAATTTCAAGATCTATGCTGAAGTACTATGCTGTCAATCATAGGATAATATCCATACGCTTATAAGGAAGGCCAGTTAATATGACTATTATTCAAATTTACACACTAACCACTAAGGCCAAAGATGAAGAAATTGAAGATTTTCACCAACTTCTGCAGTCTGAAATTGATCCAACACGCAATCAGGATGCATTGATAATTATTGGAGATTGGAACGCAAAACTTGGAAACAAGGATCGGTAGTGGGTGATAGAAATAATGCATGGGATTGCATGATAGAATTTTTCAAGAATGACTTCTTCATGGCAAGTACCTTTCTTCACCAACATAAAAGGTGGCTAAGAAAAAATTTTTTTTTTTTATACACGTGGACCCCCTCATATGGGATAGACAGAAATCAAATTGACTACATATGTGGGAAGAGACGATGTAAAAGCTCAATATCATCAGACGGAAGAAGGCCAGGGGCCAAGTGTGAATCAGATTATCAATTGCTCATATGCAACTTCAAGTTGAAACTGAAGAAAATTAGAACAAGTCGGTGAGAGCCAATGTACAAGCTTGAGTATATCTCACTTGAATTTAGAGACCGTCTCAAAAATAGATTTGACAAGTTGAACAGTAATGATCGAAGACCAGACGAGTTGTGGAATGACATCGAGGACATCATACATCAAGAAAGCAAGAGGTCATTAAAAAGACAGGAAAGAAAGAAAAGACCTAAATGAATGTCAGAAGAGACTCTGAAACTTGTTTTGGAACACCGAGTAGCTAAAGAGAAAGGAAGAAATGATGAAGTAAAACACTTGAGAAGATTTCAAAGGGTGGCTCGAGAAGAAAACTAAAGTATTATGATGACATGTGCAAAGACCTGGAGATGGAAAACCAAACGGGCAGAACAACACACTCAGCATATCTCAAACTGAAAGAACTGAAGTCAAAATTCAGCCTTGAGTTGAAATATTAATGGATTCTATGGGGGAAAATATTAAACGATGTAGGAAGCATCAAAAGAAAATGGAGCGATTACAGAGTCACTATACCAAAAAGAATTGGTCGACATTAAACCATTCCAGAAGGTACCATATGAGCAGGAACCAGGAAGAAGTCCAAGCGGCACTGAAGGCACTGGCAGAAAACAAGGCTCTAGGAATTGATGGAATACCAACTGAGATATTTCAACAAATGGACACAGCACTGGAAGTGCTCACTCATCTATGCCAAGAAATTTGGAAGGTAGCTACCTGGCCAACCAACTGAAAGAGATCTATATTTATGCCTATTCCCAAGAAAGGTGATCCAACTGAATGTGGAAATTATCAAACACTATCATTAATATCACGCACAAGTAAATTTTTGCTGAAGATCATTCAAAAGTGGCTGCAGCAGTATATCGACAGGTAACTGCCAGAAATACAAGCTGGATTCAGAAGAGCACACAGAACCAGGGATATCACTGCTGATGTCAGATGGATCCTGGCTGAAAGCAGAGAATACCAGAAAGATGTTTACCTGTGTTTTATTGGCTATGCAAAGGCATTCAACTGTGTGGATTATAACAAATTATGGATAACATTGTGAAGAATGGAAATTCCAGAACACTTAATTGTGCTGATGCGGATCCTGTACATAGATCAAGAGGCAGTCGTTCGAACAGAACAAGGGAATACTTTGTGGTTTAAAGTCAGGAAAGGTGTGTGTCAGGGTTGTATGATTTCACCATACCTATTCAATCTGTAAAAAAAAAAAAAATTTTTTTTTTTTTATTCAATCTGTATGTTGAACAAATAATCCAAGAAGCTGGACCATATGAACAAGAATGGGGCATCAAGATTCGAGGAAGACTCATTAACAACCTGCATTATGCAGATGACACAAACTTGCTTGCTGAAAATGAATATGACTTAGAGCACTTATTGATGAAGATCAAAGACCACAGCCTTCAGTATGGATTACACCTCCACATAAAGAAAACAAAAATCCTCAAAACTGGACCAGTAAGCAACATCATGATAAACGGGGAAAAGACTGAATTTGTAAATAATTTCATTTTACTTGTGTTCACAATCAACACCCATGCAAGCAACAGTCAGGAAATCAAAAGACGCATTGCACTGGGCAAATCTGCTGCAAAAGATCTCTTTCAAGTGTAGAAAAGCAAAGATGTCACCTTGAAGACTAAGGTGCACCTGATCCAAGCCATGGCATTTCCAATCACCTCCTAAACATGTGAAAGCTGGACGATGAATAAGGAAAAAACATAAGAAAAATTGATGCCTTTGCATTGTGGTGTTGGAAAAGAATATTAAATATACCATGGACTGCCAAAAGAATGAACAAATCTGTCTTGGAAAAAGTACAACCAGAATGCTCCTTAGAAGCAAGGATGGCAAGACTACATCTCACATACTTTGGATGTGTTGTCAGAAGGGATCAGTCCCTGGAAATCATGCTTCCTGAAGTAGAGGGTCAGCGAAAAAGAGGAAGACTCTCAATGAGAAGGATTGACACAGTGGCTGCAACAATGGGCTTAAGCATAACAACAATTGTTAGGATGGTGCAGGACTGGGCGATGTTTCCTTCTGTTGTATACAGCGTTGCAATGAGTCAGAACTGACTCAATGGCACCTAACAATAACAACATTGCTCATATCAGGTGCGCCTATGATATGTCTCCTAAGTCAGTTGATTCTTACTGGGTCATATTAAACTAGCTGGGAAGCTTCCTAAAATGTGAAAAATAGAAATTACCAGGAATAATCCTAAACATACAAAATCAGAACATTGCAAGGATTGGCCCAGAATTGTGTTTTAATAAAATGCACCACTTAGAATACCTGTTCTCCAATGATACACTCAAGTAATGAAAGAGTGTCTCACTTGGGAAAGGATAGTATTACTCCTCCAGTTTCACAGGACATCTATCAATCAAAACTGGGAAGCATCTTAGACACTCAGAATTTTCATAATGTGATTGACTTCAGACACACAAAGATGGATGGGGGCAATGACTGGGAGACAAAAGGAGTCACAAAATAAGATAAAAAAAAAATTTCAGAAATTTGAGTCTTATGTTTTGAGGTTGTTCCACCCATAGGTTGCAAGCAATAATATCAGCGGATCCTCTAGGAGTCTATTACACCAAAATTGTAAGGCTGACTCGTACTCTTATTCTGAATAATAAATATGTATTTATTACTCAAAATAAATATATAGATAAGGAGCCCTGGTAGTGCAGTGGTTAAGCACTGGGCTGGTGTCATGCATTGAATTACATCACCCCAAAAAGGTGTGTATCAATTTGGCTGGGGCATGATTCCCAGTATTGTGTGTTTGTCCTCCATTTTGTGACTGTAATTTTCTCTTCAAGAGGATTAGGTTGGGACTGTAACACCCTAACTAAGGTCATATCCCTGATTCAATGTAAAGGCAGTTTTCCTGGGGTGTGGCCTGTACCACCTTTATTTTACAAGAGATGAAAGGGAAGCAAGCAGAGAGTTAGGAATCTCATACCACCAAGAAAGCAGTGCCAGGAGAAGAGCTGGTCCTTTGGACGTGGGGTCCCTGCACAAAGAAGCTCTTAGTCTCGGGGAAGGAAGGATGATAAGGCCAACAGACAGAAAGCCTTCTCCTGGAACCCACACCCTGAATTTATACTTTTAGCCTACTTTACTGTGAGAAAATAAACTTCTCTTTGTTAAAGGTATCCACTTGTGGTATTTCTGTTAAAGCAGCACTAGATAACTAAGACAGCTAGTAACCAAAAGCTCGGCAGGTTGAACCTACCAGCTGCTGCTCGAGAGGAAGATGTAAAAGATTACTGCCTCGGAAAACCTATGAGGAGTTCTACTGTGTCTTATGGGATTGCTATGAGTCAGAATCGACACGATGGCAACAGGGTTTTTTTTTGTTTGTTTGTTTGGTTTTTTGGTCTTATAGTTTTAGATTATTTTAATATGCTTAAATTCAATTTGATTTTAATACCATAGTCATATTCTCATATTATAACCAATGAGCCAACTCCCTGTCACTGACTTAAAGCGAGAAATCTTTCCTTAAAGTACATATAAAGGATTTTATATCGTCATGCAAAGGAATCAAAGTCCAAACCTTGATGATCTTTTCCATCACCTCTTTACATTTTTGTTCCAGATATTCAGTTGTGTTGCTTCCTCCAGGAACATGTCCACATTCAAACCTGGAGTGCAAAGAATGACAGACTGAGCCTCAGATGAAAATGTTATGTCCTGTGGTTAAAATTTCCATATCTGGTTAGTGTCAAGGTCAAGGAACAAACTTAAGACTTTGTTCCAGATATTACCTTGTTGATGGAAGCAAATGTAGTTAGTGTGTTTACAATAAACACTTAGATCTACATTGCCTCATGTCTCTTTTGGAACACCCTTGTCAGAGGATGGGGACCCAGAGTAATCTCTTAACACTGATTAGACTGGGTATGATTCAACAATATCCTCGGCACCATCAGTGGGTGAATCTAGTAGAGATTAAGAGCAACTATAATCGTGTTACTTCTAGTTTGGAAGGTAAACTAGCAAGACTGGTGGCTACTGTAAAGGGGAAAAAAAGGATGTGGTCAAGGAGGTCAGCAGGAGGCAACTGATCCAGAATCCTAAGTCATGGAAAAGAGATGGGATTTTACTCTAACTGAGATGGGAAGCAATTAGAGGTATAGGAATCATGTGACTTGCATTTAGAAGGATAATTCTGGTTGTGTGGGCAGAAGCAGAGAAACAATTCTAAGGAGCTTGGAGATGGAGATACCTGTTTGAGGGTAGAAATGTAGGAGATGAATGGTGGTCTATTTCCAGATATACTTTGAGGTAGAGCCTTTAGCACTTCGTGAAAAATGTTACATATGAGACAAGAAGAGAATGGCTTTATGGGTTTTAAATAAAAATTGAATTGCCCTTTTGCTGATATGGGGAACATTGCAGGAGACAGAAGATATCAGGACTTTGGTTTTTGACTACATATTTCACATGCCCCTTCGGCATCTTGATGTAACATTGGAGATGGCGGTTGAAGTTCAGAGTGCTGCTGAGAGACTGAGATCACATGAGAAAAGACTGTGAAAGAAAGCAGAAGAGATGCAAGAACTGAGCTTCGAAGCACTAAAAGAAGGAAACAGCTAGGGAATAGCCAGTAATGGGGGAATCACAGAGTGTGAGAGTCAAAGGAAGAGTTTCAAAAGAAAGAAGTAACCAATTGAGTTAGACGTAGTCAAGATGAGAATGTAAAATTAACTGTTGGACTGGGCAATGTGATGGTTATCTTAATAAACTATTTTATGGAGTTTTCCATAAAAGGAAATCATGACTTGGACACTCTCGGACTGAATATAGGCTCTAGGGAATGAGGGCTATAATCTGTCTGAACAACATTGGAACAGACCCAGTACATGGAAAAATCACTAGAGTTGTGTTTTTTCTCCTCCAAGAGTGAGGATCTCAGTAGGCAAAGAGAACCGATCTACAAATAAGGGGAAGGTTGTCTTAAGAAAGGCACCTAGATAATTCATTTTAAGAGGAAAGGCAGATATTCGACCACAGATACAGGTAGATTTGTAGATTAAGACAGTTGCACCCTATATATTTGGTGTGTCTGTAATGGAAAGTTTGGTAATTTAGACCAGCTTTGGGACTGTTTTGTCTCTGGAGGTATAAACAATAGACTAAAGAAACATTAGGATCCAGGTAGTGTAATATGGTGCAGTCTTTAAAATAACTAAGTTTATTATGCCCAAGGAAATGAAAGGTGAAGAATTTTGGCATTAACAAAGTAGCAACCATAGTAGGAGATTTCAACATTCCTTTGAGAGTAATTAATAAACATGAGGAAAAAGAGTAAAATAGAAGGTTTGAATGTAATGGACTTATGTGGATAGGACATTACATACAATAACTGTACAATACACATTCTTTTCAAACACACGATAACTGTACAATACAAATTCTTTTCAAACACATAGAACACATGAATTATATTATTTCATTTAGATGGAGTTTAATAAAGAGTGACAAACTGTGATATTTAGAGATGCATGCTTAGGTAGTAAAGGACCAAAAACTTTTATGACTTCGTAAACCATAATGGTGGTTTACTTGCCGAAGGGAAGAAGTAGAGATTAGAATACACAATGAAAGAAGCTTCTGGAACTCCTCTATTTCATGATGAGTGATGATCACTTGGGTGCTCACTTCATGAAAACTGAGCTATACAGTTTGTTTTGTGCCCTCTCCTATGCATGTATTTTACTATCAAGACACAAAAAGACTCATAGAGCTTCACATCCAGTCAGTCTTTTCAAATAAATAACAAGCTCCCTAAGGACCAGATTGCCCTTCTTTGGCATAGACCTGTGTGCTCAAATCCTTGAATTAAGATCACATTTAAGGCTCAATTTTCACACCTCCTAAATCCGTATGCCATAGATTAAGAAATTGTTGAGAATGACAGTAAGAAACACTCTGACAATCATCAGCATTAAAGAAAGATCACAGTTGAACTTTGCAACTAGTTGATGATTAATCAGAATGTGCTGTTAATTGTAAACCCAATTAGTTTTACCTACCTGAAAGATCGATCGACAATTGTTATTATATCTCCGTTTTTTAGTACTACGGGATGATTAACATAGGCTCCATTTAACTGTGTAGGAATGCTATCACTTAAATTAATCAGGAGTGCCTACAAGTGGAAAAAGGAGAAACATGCAACTAATAAATAGGTAAAAGGTAAAAAAAAAAAAAAAGTTAAAACAACTTAGAAAATATACTTACCTCCTGCTGTCGCATCTCAATTTTACAATGTTGTTTTGACACCATGGGAAGCTGTATACGGATGTCACACTCTGTCCCCTTAATTAAAAAGAAAAAAAAAGGAAAAGAAAAGGAAGACTTCTTTGGGCTGTTGCACCTTTGAAAAAAAAAAAAACTACCTCAAATTTTCAAAATAAAAAAGCACTTGACTAGTGTTGTTGATCCCAAAGTGTAATGACATTAAGCTATAACAAATTGGACAATGTAAATAAACTTCACCTTTGGCAATGTTTACAACTTTTATTTAAACAACTATTATAGGTATTTAAGACTTAGAGTAACTAAAAACTATGATAATAGAATATACTAGAATACAAACCTTAATCATTTGATTAAAACAGCCATGTTTATGACCCATAAATGAAGGAGTAATTTAATTCAGTTTGGAGAATGATCAATTTAATAAATTTTACTACTCTACCTGCTTTTTGATCTATAAACCATTGCATGTTTCAATATCTAATCATCCCCAAAATGCTTTTTTTCTTTACGCCTCAGTTTCTTCTCTAAAAAAGGTATTACTTTAGCATTAGCCTGATGGTGTTTGAAGGTCAATGTGAATCATTTGCCTGCACATAGCAAATGCTCATTATGTGTGAGCATTTTACTGAGGTTTTAATACTACACTGTTTGAGATGACAGATTCAGGAATCTCTTCATCATAAAAACATTAATTGGCATGCAGTAAAAAAGCATTATCTAGATTGAATTTATCTTTCGATAAAGGGCTAATATCAGTACAAAGCACCAGAAAGTAGTATTCCTAAGCCTATACATAAACTAACCCAGAGTTTATTAGCAATCAGTGTTCTTTGATTTTCTGGTGCTCCTGTTACCGATCTCTTGATTTATAAACTAAGTTGCAACAAACTACACGATCCCCTGTCTGTTCTCAGTATCTATCTCTGGAGTCAAAGAATATCCCTTCCTGCCCATTTCATATGACTCTATACTTATGAATTGCCTTTTAAATTTCAAATATTGTGGAAGTTTTGGTTAAGCATAACAGCTCAGCTAGATGCACCATAACATCCCCCTACAACAAAGACTTGAAAAACTAAGCAAAAGAGACACAAATAACTTTGGACTCTGGAACATGAAACGGAGGGCTGAACAATCAGATGGAATGACAGTCGGAAGGAGGGATAGAAACCAGTGGGAATGCAGAGAATCATGCATCCTATGTGACCTGCCTGCCGATTTGGCACAGGGTGGCCATTTTAGGATGGCAGCGTTCATCGTCCCCAGGTAAGAATCCCAGACAGACAACTTCCCAGAGTCAGAGACATTTACAAACTTGGAAGGAAACAAGGTAAGCAGGTAAGCAGAACTTGTCCTGGGGCCAACAAAGCCCAAGAGGCCAAAGCACAGGAGCGCCATAACTTTAACGTTAGGGAAATACAAGTAAGTGCTACTGGAGCAAACTGCAGTAGTCTGAATCATTGGAGCCCCAGGACGAGGAATAGGTAGGACAGGGAGAGCATATCTGCAGGGGGCAAAGGGAAACAACACGAGGGAGAAGGAGAGATCCAGTGTCCCTGGTGAGAGCAGAGAAAGGAGGGAACTAGGAACTCAGGCTGGTATTGCTGGTCAGCAGAGGTGCCCATCCATTTTTGCTGGAGATGCCCTTTGAATAGTAATCCACAGAGTAACAACTAGCAACACCCTCCCCAAATGACCTCCAGCCATTGCCCTTCTCTCCCTTTGAGCAATTTTCCTCCTGCCTGAGTCTCCATGTCTCTCCCACCAGCCTCCCCACCCCTGCTTGGCCCGGCCACATGGTCCTGGTGCCCTTTGCCCCCACCCCTTCCCATCTTCTTTTGCATACCCCACCGACCCACCCCCTATATGCTTCTACTAGATTGGTATACACCCCTGTTTGGCCTGCCCACACAGGTCCTTGCCCCCATTCCTCTGCCCCTGCCCAGGGCTCATCCTGTTCTCAAGGAGACACACCATTCGTGCCAAAGTGGAGAGAACAAGTAATCCCTCACGAGCTGTGAAGGGATCCTGACCACCTGACCCCTAGTGCCTCACATCAGGGAAGGGACCTGCTCTCGTACCTCCACGCTGTCCTCTAAGGGAAGACATACTTGCCTAACAACATAGCATCCCCAGCTGTGTGCAACACACCATACTCATAAGTGAGAGGAAAGCACACCCAGCCAAGGGATAGCACCAAAGCCATACATAGACTAGGAATACAAAGCAACAACAATTAAAACAATACAAATAAAAAGGAAGCAACTCAAGGGAAGAAGAAGCGGCCAAGCTCCAGATACATTAAACCAGTGAACAAAACAACAAAGTCAAATAAACATACTTATGATACATATCTATCTATGTACCTATCTATATATAATAAAACCTTTAATGCTTCAAGGACAGCAATCAATTGCAAATCACATGAGGAGACAGAAAAAGATGGCTCCAGCAAACACACAACAACCTAAGGTAAAGGTACACGACAGCATCACTCTGACACCAAGACGTATGAAGACATCACGGCAGTAAAATGAAATTAAACGGCGACCGCAGGGAATCTGAGATGCAAAGCTGAAACTGACAGCAACATCCAAACAAAAGGTGGAATGACTGGTGCAGTTATAGAACTGATGAGGAAGTTAAGGTAATTTCAAGGTAAAACAGGCTGTTGTAAGATGTTAAATGTAAACCTCACCAAAACGTAGGAGAAAAACACAAAAAGACATAGTCAATAAAAAATCAACAGTAACAAATGAAAGAAACAGAAAATCTATACACAAAGAACTTGGCACAGAAAGTAAAAAAAAAAAAAGAAGGTAAAGAAACCAATAATACACAAAATAGTATAATAAAATGGCTACAGCAAATTCATCCCTATCGATAAGCATACTCAATGTAAATTGATTAAATGCACTAGTTAAGAAAGAGCATGGCAGAATGGATTTAAAAAAAAAAAAAACTGACTCATCAATATGATGCCTAAAAGAGACATCCATTAGGGACAAAGGCATGAATAGGTTAAATCTGAAAGGATGGAAAAAAAATGCCAAGAAAATAGCAATCAAAAGAGAGAAGTGACAATATTAATACCTGACAAAATATACTTTAAGTCAAAATCTATTATAAAGGACAAGGAAGAGCACTATACAATGATACAAGGGTCAATTCACCAAGAAGACATAACAATTATCAAGATCTATGCACCCAACATCAGAGCCCCAAAATTTATAAAGCAAACTTTTACAGAACTAAATAGTTCTGCAGTAATAATAGGCGGTTGTAATATACCACTGTCGATGATAAATGGAACTTCTAAGAAGAAAATAAGATATATAAAACCTAAATAACAGTATTAACCAATTGGACCTAAATATATGGAACACACTACCCAACAGCATTATAATAAACATACTTCTTCAATGCACATGGAACAGTCTCCAAAGTATATAATATCTTAGGACACAAAGGAAAATTCAATAAATTAAAAAAAAAAAAAAAACTGAAATCATACAAAGCACCTTCTCTGACCATAATGGTATGAAGGTAGAAATCAAAACCAGGAAGAACAGAATAAAATAAAACAAATACATGATGGAAACTAAATTACACACTACTAAAAAACTATTGAGTCACAGAAGAAGTCAAAAATAAAATAAAAAAATACTTTGAATCAGACGAAAATGAAAACACAACATACCAAAACCTTTGGAACATACCAAAAGCAGTGCTCAGAAGGAAACTCATAGCAAGAAAGGCCTACATTATAAAAGAAGACCCCAAACCAGTAACTTAACCAGAACACTGGAAAAAATGGAAATGCAAGAACAAAAGAAGACCAAAGCTACCAAAAGAAAGAAAATAATAAAAGTCAGAGCAGAAATACTCAAAATAGAATACGGAAAAGCAAAGGAAGGAATCAACAGGACCAGAAGTTGGTTCTTTGAAAGGATCAATAACATTCATAAAGCTCTGGCTAGACTGATAAAGGAAGAAAAAAGACGCAAACAACCAAAGGGGAAAAAAAAAAGTGAAATGGAGACATTTCAGCAGATCTGAGATAAACAAGATACTATTAAAAAAAAAAAAAAATTGTACTCCAAGAAATTTGAAAACCTAGAAGAAATGGAAAAATTCCTGGAAACATACTATCTACCTAAACTAACACAAACAAAGAGAGAAAAGCTAAACAAATCCATAACAGAAGAGATTAAAGATCTCATGAAAGAACTCCCAGTGAAAAACAGCCCAGGATCAGACGGCTTCACCAGGGAATTTTACCAAACATTCAGAGAAAAGTTGACACCAATTCTACTGAAGCACTTCAAAAACATAGAAGAGAAAGGAATACTCCCTAACTCATTCTATGAATCCACCATCACCCTGATACCAAAGCCAAGTGAAGACAACACAAAAAAACAAAATTACAGACCAATATCCCTCATGAATATCCAAAACCAAAAACCAAACCCACTACTGTTGAGTCGATTCCAACTCATAGCGACCCTACAGGACAGAGTAGAAGTGCCCCTTAGGGTTTCCGGGGCACACAGTGGCTGGTGTTTCAAACTGATGACTTTTTGGTTAGCCTCTGAGTGCTTGACCAGTGCACCACCAGAAAGGAAAACAAAAAAATGTTGTCATCGAGTTGATTCTGACTCATTGCGCCATTAGGGCTCCTTATATATATATCTATATGCAGGTGTATATATGTATATTTAACTGTATGCATCCATATATATTCATATGTACAAAAAAGCACATGGGGGCACAAACACGGAGACTTCTTAGACGTCACCAAACGCCTCTTTGGATTAGTTTAAGGAGTGTGAAGGCTTAGGACTATAGTTTCATGGGCCAACTCATCCAATTGTCATAATGTAGTACATAAAGTTTATGTTCAACAGCCTAGTTTGGTGTGTGGCATCTGGAGTCTTAAAAGCTTGAGAGTAGCAATCTACGATACAACTATTGGTCATTACATGTCTGGATTAAAAGAGAAGAAGGAAACCAAAGACTCAGAGAAGAAACTAGTCTACAGATCTAATAATCTATGCGAACCAGGGCCTCAAGTACCCTGATAGCCGTAGAACTAGATGTTGCCTGGCTACCAACCATTCTTATCAGGAATACAGTAGTTGGATCCTGATAAAATGGGAGCAAAATGTGAAACAGAACTCAGATTCTTAAAAAGCCCAGACTTACTAGACCAGTTGAGACTGCAGGATTCCATGAGACTGTCGCCCTGAGATGCTCTTTAAAACGTGAACCAAAACAATTCTGTGAGGTCAACTTTTAGCTAAATAACAGACTGGCTCATAAAATGATCACCATCACCTGTGAGCAGTGTGCTCCTTTACAGAACTCATCTATATGAGACCGAAAGTAAAGAGGAGAAAGTACGGAGACAGTGCAACTAGATTTCTGGGAACGGAACAGCCTGAGTGGAAATACTGAGAAAGGTGACACAGAGTGAAAAATGTAACCAATGTCACTGAAAAAGTTGTGTAGAGATTTTTAAATGGGATCCTAATTTTCTGTGTAAACTGTCACAGACTACACAAATATTATTAAAAGAAAAAAAAAATCTTGTATAAAAATATAATCACTGATGTATATAACTAAAATTACTGCCATTCGAGTCTAAAGTGTGTTTTATTTTTCTTTTGAAGAGAAAGGGAACTATAGAAAGTAAACACCTACTTCAAGGCAAAGGAGAGACTTTGATTTTTAGGTATTGAAACATTCTGGCAAAAAATAGACTATCTGATTAGAACTGAGAATTTGATTGTCAGGAGATTTCAAGCTAGAATCACTGCATATCATTGTTGCTCAACCTTGCACTGTTGACATTTTAGGCCAGATAGTTCTTTGTTTGAGGTGCAGTCAGTGCATTGCAGGGTGTTCAGCCTCATCCCGGACCTATAGTAGTTGATGCTAGTGGGACATCCCACCTCTATTGTGACATCAAAAAATGTCTCCAGTCATTGGCAAATGTCAAAATTGTCTTTGTTTGAGAAGCACTGCTAGATGCTGATTGCAAACTCATTTCACCTCAACACTGGTGAGGGTGCTAAATACTGATCACCAGTGTCGGTCAGACACAACACCATAATGATGAATTAATTAAGATAGTCCTTGCCCTTGAGGAGCTCAGTCTAGTGGGAGAGACAAACCACAAGCGCTCAGCACTAGTGCTGTGGTTCTATGAAAGACAAGAGCAATGGTCATTAAAGGGTTCATCTGATTTGACATTTAAATTGAAATGTGAATAATAGAAAGGGGTCACTCATGTAGAAAACTTGGGCAGACACAGTGATGAAGTCCAAACGGTCTAGAAGCACCAGGATCCTGGTGTGTCTTCGGTGGCACTGCAAGGCCCTAATGGGAGTCAGGGGCCAGGCCAGGGAGGATTCTACAGGAAAGGTGACCTTATCATTTGTCCACACTGGAAAGTGTTAGAGAATGAAGGGGTGCTGGTAATAATTGTGGATGTTATGTGGGAACACCAGGCAAAACCAGGACTGTCCCAGATAAATGAAGAATCAAGGGTATACACTTAAAAGATACAAATAGTTTTTATTAGGCAACTTCCCTCTCAATCGCCATAACCCAGTGAAGTTAGTACTATAATCCCTTTTCATGGCTAGGGAACTGAGGATGTTAAGTAAATGAAGAAACTTATCCTAGTTGCCCAGCTGTTTGAACAAGGGATCTCACTTAGGTAGTCTGAACCCAGCCTCCCACACCCCCTTTCACAGTTAAGCTCTACTGCCACCAGAGTATTTTGGATCTTACTCACTAATGGATGTGTCTGAGGAGTTTCATCAAGGACATAACAAACACCAAAATTGAAATAAATAAAAAAAACTCTGGCTGCAGTACAGAAAATGGACAATAGAAGCCAAAGGGGACCATAAGGAAAATCAGTAAGAAGGCTCCTGTGGGAGTCCTGGAAGCAAATAGAATGATGTGAGCAAGAGAGCTATAAACAATCACGGCCATTTCTCCCCTTGGTTTCCCAGAGTTATGTGCAATCTTTATGGTACCAGCTCTAAGACAACTACTTTTTTTTCCCACTTGAGGGAAGTAAAAATGTGAGACATCAAGTATAAACCAATGTAAAAGAAAGCAAAAACTGCAAATGTTTATGTAACTACCGCTATTAACAGTACACACAAGCACAATGTTGGTGTGTGGAGATGCTGAGAGTGAAGAATTGCTATTCTCTAGGATTCTAAAGAAACAATAGAAATTTTGTTTCATAAATAAAAATATCCCCAAAATTTTAAAATCAAGTCACGTGTGACATAATCTAGCAATGGGAATTCCGTCAAGATAATCTGATCGTGAGCCTTGCGTTATTAGCACCACCAAAGCAGAAAGGCAATTAAATAGGAAGCCTTCTCAAAAACAAGCAGCAGGATTTTCCCTCGTGTTTTCATTTTTCCCAAAACAGCAGTCAAGAGTAGCCGCCTGGAGGCGGAGCCAAGATGGCGGACTAGGCAGACGTTACCTCGGATCCCTCTTACAACAAAGACACGGAAAAACAAGTGAATCGATCACATACATAACAATCTACGAACCCTGAACAACAAACACGGATTTAGAGACGGAGAACGAACTAATACGGGGAAGCAGCGATAGTTTCCAGAGCCTGGAGCCAGCGTACCAGTCAGGTACGGCACAAGCACAGAGACCTGCTCCACCCCCCTGAACTAACCCCGGGAGGGGGACCAGCCGGTTCCATGGGCGGCGTGGGACGCAGCCGGTAGGAGAAGTCCCCGGGAGGCAGTGACTGATCCTGGAGCAGAAAGAGCAGCATCCGAGCCGGGGAACCGTCCCGCAGGGATTTGGACTGCTCGCAGGTACGCCATAAACACGGAGAGTTGCTCCACCCCCTGAACTAACCCCGGGAAGGGGACCAGCCGGGTCGCGCGGGCGGCGTGGGACGCAGCCGGTAGGAGAAGTCCCCGGGAGGCAGCGACTGGTATTGGAGTGGGGAGAACAGCGTTCCAGCCGGGACACTTGGTCGCGGCACAAGCACGGGGAGCTACTCCACCCATCTGAACTAACCCCGGGAGGGGGCCCACCTGGTTCACGGGGGCGGCACGGCCACGCGGCTGGAGGGACGAGAAGTCCCCGGGAGGCAGCGACTGATTTTGGAGTTGAGAGTGCACCGTCCCAGTAGGGGAGCCTTGACGCTGGGCGTGGGGCTGGAAGCGGAGGATCTGACCGTGACTCCAGCGGGCCAGACCCCCTGGGGGCAATCTCCACACAGCCAGCACACATAGGCGACGCGCCCGCGGGAATCTCAGATATAACAGTCATTCCAAGCAAGACAAGCAACTCTGGCTATATTCTGAGGTGCTACTCTCCTATCTCTCTGTTCCCTCCCCCACCCTCCCCAGGCGGCTTCATTAACATCTGAATAGCCTGAGCCAGAGGGAGAACTCTGATAGGGATCTGACTGCAGTTTTTTTTTAGCGGATTTTCTGGAAAAACTAGTTTCCCAGTGATGGCTCGGAGACAACAATCCATATCAAACCACTTAAAGAAGCAGACCGTGACAGCTTCTCCAACCCCCCAAACAAAAGAATCAAAATCTTTCCCAAATGAAGATACAATTTTGGAATTATCAGATACAGAATATAAAAAACTAATTTACAGAATGCTTAATGATATCACAAATGAAATTAGGATATCTGCAGAAAAAGCCAAGGAACACACTGATAAAACTGTTGAAGAACTCAAAAAGATTATTCAAGAACATACTGGAAAAATTAATAAGTTGCAAGAATCCATAGAGAGACAACATGTAGAAATCCAAAAGATTAACAATAAAATAACAGAATTAGACAACACACTAGGAAGTCAGAGGAGCAGACTCGAGCAATTAGAATGCAGACTGGGACATCTGGAGGACCAGGGAATCAACACCAACATAGCTGAAAAAAAATCAGATAAAAGAATTAAAAAAAATGAAGAAACCCTAAGAATTATGTGGGACTCTATCAAGAAGGATAACCTGCGGGTGATTGGAGTCCCAGAACAGGGAGGGGGGACAGAAAACACAGAGAAAATAGTTGAAGAACTTCTGACAGAAAACTTCCCTGACATCATGAAAGACGAAAGGATATCTATCCAAGATGCTCATCGAACCCCATTTAAGATTGATACAAAAAGAAAAACACCAAGACATATTATCATCAAACTCACCAAAACCAAAGATAAACAGAAAATTTTAAAAGCAGCCAGGGAGAAAAGAAAGGTTTCCTTCAAGGGAGAATCAATAAGAATATGTTCTGACTACTCAGCAGAAACCATGCAGGCAAGAAGGGAATGGGACGACATATACAGAACACTGAAGGAGAAAAACTGCCAACCAAGGATCATATATCCAGCAAAACTCTCTCTGAAATATGAAGGCGAAATTAAGATATTTACAGACAAACACAAGTTTAGAGAATTTGCAAAAACCAAACCAAAGCTACAAGAAATACTAAAGGATATTGTTTGGTCACAGAACCAATAATATCAGATATCAGCACAACACAATGTCACAAAACAGAACGTCCTGATATCAACTCAAATAGGGAAATCACAAAAACAAACAAATTAAGATTAATTAAAAAAAAAATACACATAACAGGGAATTATGGAAGTCAATAGGTAAAAGATCACAATAATCAAAAAGAGGGACTAAATACAGGAGGCATTGAACTGCCATATGGAGAGTGATACAAGGCGATATAGAACAATACAAGTTAGGTTTTTACTTAGAAAAATAGGGGTATATAATGAGGTAACCACAAAAAGGCATAAGAACTCTATAACTCAAGACAAAAACCAAGAAAAACGTAACGACTCAACTAACATAAAGTCAAACACTATGAAAATGAGGATCTCACAATTTACTAAGAAAAACGCCTCAGCACAAAAAAGTGTGTGGAAAAATGAAATTGTCAACAACACACATAAAAAGGCATCAAAATGACAGCACTAAAAACTTATTTATCTATAATTACCCTGAATGTAAATGGACTAAATGCACCAATAAAGAGACAGAGAGTCACAGACTGGATAAAGAAACACGATCCATCTATATGCTGCCTACAAGAGACACACCTTAGACTTAGAGACACAAACAAACTAAAACTCAAAGGATGGAAAAAAGTATATCAAGCAAACAATAAGCAAAAAAGAAGAGGAGTAGCAATATTAATTTCTGACAAAATAGACTTTAGACTTAAATCCACCACAAAGGATAAAGAAGGACACTATATAATGATAAAAGGGACAATTGATCAGGAAGACATAACCATATTAAATATTTACGCACCCAATGACAGGGCTGCAAGATACATAAATCAAATTTTAACAGAACTGAAAAGCGAGATAGATACCTCCACAATTATAGTAGGAGACTTCAACACACCACTTTCGGAGAAGGACAGGACATCCAGTAAGAAGCTCAACAGAGACACGGAAGATCTAATTACAACAATCAACCAACTTGACCTCATTGACTTATACAGAACTCTCCACCCAACTGCTGCAAAATATACTTTTTTTTCTAGCGCACATGGAACATTCTCTAGAATAGACCACATATTAGGTCATAAAACAAACCTTTGCAGAGTCCAAAACATCGAAATATTACAAAGCATCTTCTCAGACCACAAGGCAATAAAACTAGAGATCAATAACAGAAAAACTAGGGAAAAGAAATCAAATACTTGGAAACTGAACAATACCCTCCTGAAAAAAGACTGGGTTATAGAAGACATCAAGGAGGGAATAAGGAAATTCATAGAAAGCAACGAGAATGAAAATACTTCCTATCAAAACCTCTGGGACACAGCAAAAGCAGTGCTCAGAGGCCAATTTATATCAATAAATGCACACATACAAAAAGATGAAAGAGCCAAAATCAGAGAACTGTCCCTACAACTTGAACAAATAGAAAGTGAGCAACAAAAGAATCCATCAGGCTCCAGAAGAAAACAAATAATAAAAATTAGAGCTGAACTAAATGAATTAGAGAACAGAAAAACAATCGAAAGAATTAACAAAGCCAAAAGCTGGTTCTTTGAAAAAATTAACAAAATTGATAAACCATTGGCTAGACTGACTAAAGAAATACAGGAAAGGAAACAAATAACCCGAATAAGAAATGAGAAGGACCACATCACAACAGAACCAAATGAAATTAAAAGAATCATTTCAGATTATTATGAAAAATTGTACTCTAACAAATTTGAAAACCTAGAAGAAATGGATGAATTCCTGGAAAAACACTACCTACCTAAACTAACACATTCAGAAGTAGAACAACTAAATAGACCCATAACAAAAAAAGAGATTGAAACGGTAATCAAAAAACTCCCAACAAAAAAAAGTCCGGCCCGGACGGCTTCACTGCAGAGTTCTACCAAATTTTCAGAGAAGAGTTAACACCACTACTACTAAAGGTATTCCAAAGCATAGAAAATGACGGAATACTACCCAACTCATTCTATGAAGCCACCATCTCCCTGATACCAAAACCAGGTAAAGACATTACAAAAAAAGAAAATTATAGACCTATATCCCTCATGAACATTGATGCAAAAATCCTCAACAAAATTCTAGCCAATAGAATCCAACGACACATCAAAAAAATAATTCACCCTGATCAAGTGGGATTTATACCAGGTATGCAAGGCTGGTTTAATATCAGAAAAACCATTAATGTAATCCATCACATAAATAAAACAAAAGACAAAAGCCACATGATCTTATCAATTGATGCAGAAAAGGCATTTGACAAAGTCCAACACCCATTCATGATAAAAACTCTTACCAAAATAGGAATTGAAGGAAAATTCCTCAACATAATAAAGGGCATCTATGCAAAGGCAACAGCCAATATCACTCTAAATGGAGAGAACCTGAAAGCATTTCCCTTGAGAACGGGAACCAGACAAGGATGCCCTTTATCACCACTCTTATTCAACATCGTGTTGGAAGTCTTAGCCAGGGCAATCAGGCTAGACAAAGAAATAAAAGGTATCCGGATTGGCAAGGAAGAAGTAAAGTTATCACTATTTGCAGATGACATGATTATATACACAGAAAACCCTAAGGAATCCTCCAGAAAACTACTGAAACTAATAGAAGAGTTTGGCAGAGTCTCAGGTTATAAAATAAACATACAAAAATCACTTGGATTCCTCTACATCAACAAAAAGAACACTGAAGAGGAAATAACCAAATCAATACCATTCACAGTAGCCCCCAAGAAGATAAGATACTTAGGAATAAATCTTACCAAGGATGTAAAAGACTTATACAAAGAAAACTACAAAGCTCTACTACAAGAAATTCAAAAGGACATACTTAAGTGGAAAAACATACCTTGCTCATGGATAGGAAGACTTAACATAGTAAAAATGTCTATTCTACCAAAAGCCATCTATACATTTAACGCACTTCCGATCCAAATTCCAATGTCATATTTTAAGGGGATAGAGAAACAAATCACCAATTTCATATGGAAGGGAAAGAAGCCCCGGATAAGCAAAGCACTACTGAAAAAGAAGAAGAAAGTGGGAGGCCTCACCTTACCTGACTTCAGAACCTATTATACAGCCACAGTAGTCAAAACAGCCTGGTATTGGTACAACAACAGACACATAGACCAATGGAACAGAATTGAGAACCCAGACATAGATCCATCCACGTATGAGCAGCTGATATTTGACAAAGGACCAGTGTCAATTAACTGGGGAAAAGACAGCCTTTTTAACAAATGGTGCTGGCATAACTGGATATCCATTTGCAAAAAAATGAAACAGGACCCATACCTCACACCATGCACAAAAACTAACTCCAAGTGGATCAAAGACCTAAACATAAAGACTAAAACGATAAAGATCATGGAAGAAAAAATTGGGACAACCCTAGGAGCCCTAATACAAGGTATAAACAGAATACAAAACATTACCAAAAATGATGAAGAGAAACCCGATAACTGGGAGCTCCTAAAAATCAAACACCTATGCTCATCTAAAGACTTCACCAAAAGAGTAAAAAGACCACCTACAGATTGGGAAAGAATTTTCAGCTATGACATCTCCGACCAGCGCCTGATCTCTAAAATCTACATGATTCTGTCAAAACTCAACCACAAAAAGACAAACAACCCAATCAAGAAGTGGGCAAAGGATATGAACACACATTTCTCTAAAGAAGATATTCAGGCAGCCAACAGATACATGAGAAAATGCTCTCGATCATTAGCCATTAGAGAAATGCAAATTAAAACTACGATGAGATTCCATCTCACACCAGCAAGGCTGGCATTAATCCAAAAAACACAAAATAATAAATGTTGGAGAGGCTGCGGAGAGATTGGAACTCTCATACACTGCTGGTGGGAATGTAAAATGGTACAACCACCTTGGAAATCTATCTGGCGTTATCTTAAACAGTTAGAAATAGAACTACCATACAACCCAGAAATCCCACTCCTAGGAATATACCCTAGAGATACAAGAGCCTTCATACAAACAGATATATGCACACCCATGTTTATTGCAGCTCTGTTTACAATAGCAAAAAGTTGGAAGCAACCAAGGTGTCCATCAACGGATGAATGGTTAAATAAATTGTGGTATATTCACACAATGGAATACTACGCATCGATAAAGAACAGTGACGAATCTCTGAAACATTTCATAACATGGAGGAACCTGGAAGGCATTATGCTGAGCGAAATGAGTCAGAGGCAAAAGGACAAATATTGTATAAGACCACTATTATAAGATCTTGAGAAACAGTAAACCTGAGAAGAACACATACTTTTGTGGTTACGAGGGGGGGAGGGAGGGAGGGTGGGAGAGGGTTTTTTTATTGATTAATCAGTAGATAAGAACTGCTTTAGGTGAAGGGAAAGACAACACTCAATACATGGAAGGTCAGCTCAATTGGACTGGACCAAAAGCAAAGAAGTTTCCGGGATAAAATGAATGCTTCAAAGGTCAGCGGAGCAAGCGCGGGGGTCTGGGGAGCATGGTTTGCGGGGACTTCTAAGTCAATTGGCAAAATAATTCTATTATGAAATCATTCTCCATCCCACTTTGAAATGTGGCGTCTGGGGTCTTAAATGCTAACAAGCAGCCATCTAAGATGCAGCAATTGGTCTCAACCCACCTGGAGCAAAGAAAAATGAAGAACACCAAGCCCACATGACAACTAAGAGCCCAAGAGACAGAAAGGGCCGCATGAACCAGAGACCTACATCATCCTGAGACCAGAAGAACTAGTTGGTGCCCGGCCACAATTGATGACTGCCCTGACAGGGAGCTCAGCAGAGGACCCCTGAGGGAGCAGGAGATCAGTGGGATGCAGACCCCAAATTCTCATAAGAAGACCAAACTTAATGGTCTGACTGAGACTGGAGGAATCCCGGCGGCCATGCTCCCCAGACCTTCAGTTGACACAGGACAGGAACCATCCCCGAAGACAACTCATCAGAAATGAAAGGGACTGGTCAGCGGGTGGGAGAGAGATGCTGATGAAGAGTGAGCTAATTATATCAGGTGGACACTTGAGATTGTGTTGGCAACTCTTGTCTGGAGGAGGGATGGGAGGATAGAGAGAGAGGGAAGCCGGCAAAATTGTCAAGAAAGGAGAGACTGAAAGGGCTGACTCAAGACGGGGAGAGTAAGTGGGAGTAGGGAGTGTGATGTATGTAAACTTATATGTGACAGACTGATTGGATTTGTAAACGTTCACTTGAAGCTTAATAAAAGTTATTATAAAAAAAAAAAAAAAAAAGAGTAGCCGCCTTCCTTAGTTGCTCTATAGTGACCCTTCGTGGCCAATGACAGATGATTTTACATGAAAACAGTAGCCTTTTCATGATTGCCTGAGCGCTTCAGAATTTGGGGGTCACCTACATCTTTCTTCATCTAAAGAGTCTATTAAAGGAACTTAAAAACTTGTGTTTGGTTTTAAAAAAGAACTACACAAAAATTATTTTCAAAATCCCATTTGGTCATAAACAGCTACGACAAGTTAACAACAACAACAACAAAAAATGCATGGAGGAAATACCCAGGGAATCTGAGGGAAAGAACGAGTTTCAGTCTGTTCACTTTTACGAGGCTGTTGCCACCTTTCTAAAGTGGACAACGTCCGCAGGCACAACAGCTCTTACCTTCCAAATAGGCAGGAATTTCGGCTCAAAGGAAAATGAGTACCATCCATCCCCGTTCGTCTGATGATGACCACACGTCCCAAGGGAGCCATTTTCTAAACTCTACGTATAGCACAATCCGGAAAGAATCCGCAGATGTTACAAAATGTTTTTGCTGAAGCAAACGGGAAGAACAACTCTTCCACTGCAACAACACGTCGCTGGATAAAACAAAAAGGGGGAAGAATGACTCTCAAAGCAAATGAACTACAAAGTGGCTTAGAGGACAATTTAGAGTCTCTTGGGCATTGAACCTATTCCTCTGCCTACAGCCCGCACCTTATGTAACTTACATGACTCCTATTTGAACTCCAGGCAGGACCCCAGGCTGCACCCCGAGGGCATCTCTCAGAACCAAACTCAGTCTACTCGGGCTCCAGAATCTTCCCAAGGCCCCTAAAGAAAGGCAGCCAGGACATTGTACATAAATTGGCCCTGCCCCCCCCCCCCCCCCCCGCAGAGTTCCCAATCTAGAACCCTAGGCAGTAAACGAGGGCCTCCAGGACCCAGGTCATGCTCTTGGAGATCCCACGGACAGAGCTGCAGCAGCTCACCGAGAAAGAGTCTTCAAGCTCTTCACTAGCTCTGTAACCTTCCACCAATCTCAAATCCACTACATGTGTCCACCACCCACCACTGCCAATCACCTACAGAGCCTGCCAGCTGCCTGACCCCAGTCCTCAATGCTGTCAGGTGCCAACTCACAAAGGGTCCAGGTGACACAAATGACTGACACCACAAATGGTCAGGCCAGCTGCCAGCTCCCACTGAGCTGACTGCCCAGAGGGGAAGGGAGGAGTTGGAGGGGGACAGAAGGGATCATCAGAGGAGAGGCTGGAGGGGATGATTAGCACACTTCACCAGGAAGAACATCTTATTGTTGTCTTCATAAAATCAAACACCCATTATCTTCCAATCAATGCTGACTCATGGCAACCCCATGCATCAGAGGAAAGCATAAAGAGGGCAAAAATGGAACAAAATATCACCACAAAGATAACCTCTCTTGCCTTACTTTAAGGGCCAAACACATAGAACATGATTTGATCTCACTCATTGCTAGGTTTAAAATGTTTCAGGTAATAACCTTTCTCCACTCTGTCCATTTCCCCAAAGATAACCAATTATTTCTCACACTTTCTTGTGTATTTCCCCAGGCATGCAAGTATGATTCTCTTTGACCAAACTACACACACACACACACACACACACACACAAAGATTATAATATACACACACAAAAAGATTATAATATACACATTATTCTATACTGCTTGTTCTCTGCTTAATAAATCCTGAGGCTCTTCTTATTAATCAGAAACTGTCCAATTTACTTGTTTTTTGGTGGCTGCAGACTATTCTCTTGTAGGCAACCATAATTCATTTGATTAATCCTACTGCTTTACATTTAGGTTTATACTGTTTTTCCATTAGAAATAATTCTGCCATTAAGACACCTTGTGCATTACAGAATGAATGAATCTTATTCTGAGTGAACGAAGCTAAACACATAAAACTACATACTAAGCTATTCTGTTTTAAAAAATGTATATTTAAAAACTCAAGAAAATGCAAATTAATCCATAGGTAGTGGTGGGAGGGGTTGGAGGGACAGAAAGGTGGGATTATAAAGGGAACAAGGTAACTTTTGAAGGTGATGGTTATGTTCACTATAGTGATTGTGGAGATGATTTCACAGTTTTTATAACTTGATGAAATTTTACACTTGAAATATGTGCAGTTTCTTGTATGTCAATTATAATTCCATAAAGCTGCTTGGGAAAAAAAAATCCTGTACATGTTTTCCTAGCAATCTATTGAGTCAGAAGATAAGTACATGTAATACTGTTATGTATATTACCAAACGCCCCTCTAAAGGTTTGAGCTCATTATTTCACCAATAAGGTGCCACAATATTATTTTACCACCAGTTGACCATGTTGAGATATATATATATTTCTTTAATGTCAATGTAGTAAACAAAAGAGCAAAACACCGATCATCTCTTTGATTGAGTTTGCATGTCTTTCGTGGTGGGTGAGATTGAACATCTTTCCATGTCAGTGACTGTACCCATTTCTTATGGCTGCTGTAACAAGTGAACTCAAACTTGGTGGATTAAAACAATACAAGTCTATGAGTCACAGTCCTGGAGATCAGATCTGAAATGAGTCTCACTGGGCAAAGTCAAGGTGTTCCCATGGCTGCATTCCTTCAGGAGGCTCAAGAAAAGAATCCATGTCTTTGCCTTTTCCAAATTCTAGAGCTTGCCCAGGTCCCTGGCTCTTGACTCCATCCATACTTAAAGCTGGCAATGTGAGGTTAAGTCTTTCTCATATCACCTCACTCTGACTTTCTCTCCTGCCTCCCTTTTTTGCTTATAACTACCCTTGTGATCACGCTGGGTTTACTAGGTTGATTTCCCCTCAAGTTCAGTTGATCGACAACCTTCATTCTATCTGCAACCTTAATCCCCCTTTGCCATTCACATAGCAACATAGTCACAGCTATCAGGGATTAGTACATAGATATGGGAAGAGGGGGTATTATTCTGCCTGTCAAAGGCAATGAATTTTATTTTACTTATGCACCACATTGTCCATTTTTCTAATTTTGATTCTCTTTTGTTTGCTTAAGTTTTTCTGAAATTAAGGAAATTAACTATTTGACAACTTATTACAATTTTCTCTCTCAATTGTTATTTGCATTTGGCTTAATATATAGTTCTTTTAAAAATGTAGTTAAATATTATTTTATGTTGCTTAGGAAGGACTTATTCATTCATTGTAAGATTATAAAAGTAAACGCTCTGAGTTATATTGTAAGAGCATATCACTGACTTCTGTGTAAAAACCAGACCAGAGGAGGTCAGAAGCAGACAGGGAGAGACAAGTCCACTGAAAGAATCCAATGTGGGTGGCTACAAGTGGTTGTTTTCTGGACCTAAAGTGAAAGTAGGGCTGGCAGGAATTGCTCAGGGATCAGATGTGTATGTGTGCGTGTGTGTGTGTGTAGGGAAAGAATCTTAAAAGTTTTTGCTTGAGCCTCTGAGTTCCATTGAGTGCAATGGTGAAGTCTGTTGGGAGGAGGCTTTGTTTTAGTGTCTGAAGTTCAAGCATCCAGGGTTGTGTTGCATCTGTAGGTGGTTTTTCAAACCGTGAGCCTCAATGGCATCACCTAGAGTGCTTGTATTAAAGGAAGAGAAAGGGTCTGAAGGTGGAGCCTTGGAGCCCTCCACCCACAGGGAGAGAGGAAGATTAAGCACAGGAGTCTGTGAAGGAGGTCAGTGGGGTAGGAGGAAGATCTGGAGAGTGAAGGAAAGGAAGCTAATGTTTCCAGGAGGAAAACGGAGTGATGAAGCATGTCAAATGCTGTCAAGGTCAAGGAATATGTGAACTCGAGAAGTGACCCTTGGTCTTGTCAATAGGAGGTCACTGGTGACCCTGAAGAGCAGGCGAAGGGGTGGGACAAAAGCATGATTGGAAGGGATTTCAGGGAGAGTGGTAACAGGGGAAGGGAACCAATACTTTAAAGGAGTTTTGCTCTAGAGGGCAATGAGGCTTTAGCTGGAGAAGGATGAAGGATTTAGGGAGAGGTATTCAAAGTGGAGAAATTGTTCAACATTCAGTAATGTTAATTTTGCATCCAAACCCTTGCCCAGCCCTATGAGGCCATATATGATCTCCTGCCTCCTTGGTCTTCTTGATGACTCACTCCATTCCCCATGCTCTAGCCCTAGGCTTCTTCCTCCAGTGCCATGCTCCTTCTAGACTCAGGCCTATTGATTCTGCTCTTCTCTCCCCGGAACCCTTCACTAGGGTAGATAGTGGAGGTGAGCTTTGAAACAGGATGAACCATTCCTAGAACTGGCAGTTTGAAAAGTCACCTGAACTAGAAATGCAAGGTTGGTTCAACATTAGAAAGCCAGTCAATGTAATACACTACACTAATAAAACAAAGGAAAAAATTACATGATCATCTCAATTGATGCAGAAAAACCATTGGATAAAATTCAGCTCCTTTTCTTAATAAAAACTCTTAACAAGATAGGAATAAAAGGAAAGTCCCTCAACATGATTAAGGGCAGTTATGAAAAACCAACATCCAAAGAGTTCCAGTCAAGGTGATATTTTAGGTATGCACACCATAACGACCACGGACAACAAAGACTTAAGAAGCTAAGTAAAACAGACATAGTAACGACCCTGGATCCCAGAACATCAAATGGAGAGCTGAAGAAACAGACTGAGCATTGACTGGAAAAAGAGATAGAACAGAGCTAATGAAAAAACAGAGATTCGAGTATCGATAACACCCTGCCTACTGGCGTGGTGCAATGTGGCCATCTTTAGGATGGCACTAAGCACCAGGCTGGAGGGAGGAACCCAGGTAAGTAACCTCAAGGAGAGCACAACTGTTGGCAGTAATTCTGTGAAAACAACCTTGGAAAGAAAGTACCAGGTGGACAGTAAATGGCCACTGATGGATCACCCCAGAGAGGGTGAAGTGAAGGTGTGACATAGCTTTAAATCCAGGGAACCACAGGAAAGTTATTCTGTGCCCTGTGCTGTGGACCACCCTTGTCCGAGCTGGACCTATGCCCTGCCCTGCTGTGTGGGCCTCCACACCCTATCCTGTCCGCCCCTCCCTGCACGTCATCCTGCACATCAGGGGTTGCAATAGTAGCTTATGACAATGCAGAACGAATGTGTTATTCCTCAAGAGCTGTGAAAGAACCGAGACCACCCCACACCTGGTACCTTGCTTTGGGGAAAGGACCGGTTTGTCCACCGTTAAGAAGCCCTCTAAGGCAATTCAGATGTGCCCAGTGACATAGGACTAGATTGTGTGTGCGACCCACCATACCCATGATTAAGAGGAAAGCACACCCAGCCAACTGACAGCCTCACAACCGTGCATAGACCAACCAGCTGGCTGCATCATAGTCATACACACACCAATACTACAAAGCAACATCAATTAAAACAGTAGACAGGAAGGTAGACAATATAAAGAGAAAGGGAAAAAGCTAGGTTCCAGATATATCAAAACAAAAGAAAACAATATAAAAAAGCAAAAAAAAAAAAAAAAAAAAACTAACACATGTCTGTTGTCTCATGTTCTCATTCATTACATGAAGAATAATTATAGGGCGCGTCCTCAGGCCAGGTGGTGTTCCAGGCCTGGAATGCAGTTATATACAAATCAACCAGGTCTGCCCTTCTGGAGCTCAGAGTCTTGCGGGTACAGGGTGCAGATAACAATTAAAAGGAGACAAATGGAAAGGATCATTTTAGGTAGTATCTTAGGTAGTGATAAAATAAGGTGAATCACTAGGAGGAGATGTTGGAGCTGAGACCTGATGACACCCTGGGAGCCACCATGGTAACATCTGGGAGCCCCATAGTCCTGATTTTGGGGCAGACTATGCCACTGTGCTGAAGCATCCCTGGACAGAGAGCTCAAGCTTCTGACCCAGCTCACAAGGTCCTACACCACAATCTGGCCCAAGCTCCTTCTACTCCCTAGTCAGCTCTGCCAAACCCAGACTCACACATAGCCACACTGATTCCCACTGCCTTATGTACCTGATGGATGCCCAGAACCAAATGCAAAATTGAACTTTCCAGGCCAGTGTAACTATTTGGCTTTGCTAGTAGCCCTCTAGCTGGCTCCTACTACAGCTACCTTCTGTATAAGAGAACGAAACATTGCCAATCCATGATTTTTAATATGATTGAGCACGTTGTAACTATTCTATCAGTCCATCTCCTGTGTGTTTCCCTTGATTTCACTGACCCTCTCCCAAACAGGATTTCATTTTCTAGAGATTAGCATTTCCTGATGATGTGCACAAAGTGAGCTTTGCAAACTTGCCATCCTTGCTTCTAAGGACCATTCTACTTCCAAGACTGATTTGTTCGCTCTTCTGACAGTCCACAGTATATTCAATATTCTTTGCCAACATAGTTTGAATGCATCCATTATTCTTCTGTCTTGTTTTTTTACTGTTCAGCTTTCACTTTCATACGAACTGACTGAAAAGACTATAGATACCTCCACTGACCTCCTCAGAGAAGCACTGAACTTGCTCCAAACCCGATAAAACAATATCTTCATTTTTCAACAGTATCAGTGAGCAATTAGTTATGAGATAAAACTGCAGAAGGCATCCTTGCCTGGCCTCAGCAAGAAGCCATGAGGATGATGTTGGAAAAATCTCCATGAAAAAGAAGAATCTTCAACAAACATATATGGGGTAATTACTTTCCTAAACTTGACTAGGAATCAAAATGCTATCAAACAAGAAATGCGTTACAAATTTAAAACAAATTTAATCATCTTGACTTGTAATTTTTTTATGATATGTTCTGAAATATATGTAAAGTCATACAGTTTGGTACCAAAGTTGTAATCTTGCAAGTATAAAAAATTGTGGAAGAAAAAAAAAATGTATTGCCCAAATTGTAAGGAAGTTTATTGGTAAATTTTAAGGAAATACCAGCAAACTGTGTAAAAAAGCTACCAGCAGATTTTTTCAAGTTGCAAGCAGTGAGACAGATACATGTAAAACAGTGTTCATTGCAGCACTGTTCACAACAGCCAAATGGTAGAAACAACCCAAATGTCCATCAGTAGATAAACGGATTAATAAAATGTGGTATGTACATGCAAGGGAATATTACTCTGCCATAAAGAGAAGGTCCTGATACATGCTGCAACTTGGACAAACCTTGAATACATTATGCTGAGTGAAATTAGGCAATCACAAAAGGACAAATATTGTAAGATTTCACTAATATGAAATATCTAGAATAGGTAAAGGTACAGAGATTAGAGTTTAATACTGCTAACCAGTGGTGGGAGGGACAGGGATAGGAGGAGATCACTGCTTATCTAATCTAGACTTTTTCTTTATGGGGATAGGAAATTTGGTAATGGATATTGGTGATGACTACACAACATAATTGATGTAATTGGTTTTATGGAGTTGAACACATGAAAACTATTGAATTAGCAAATGTGGTCTTTATATTTTTACAACTATAATTTTTTTAATTATTCAAGTTTCATTAACTGAAATGAATTTTTAGGATTCCTTAGATAATTGAAATCATTAAAAAAAAAGATAAAATGGTTGGATATGATTAACTCATGGGATTGTCATACATGTCTGTAGTGATTACAATAGGCTTGTCCTTTGAGATTTCACAAGATCCATAGCAAATGCCTGGTACTCTGATCTACGTGAGCTCCTAAGCACCACAGGCCTGTCCTCCCTTACTACTGAATCCGCAGCTTCCCAGGGCCCCATTCTCAGGAAAGGCTAACAGCACAACTGTTGTATATATGAATGATGAAGGAATTAATGAATCAACTAAGGAACTTGGCAGGAATTCTTTACTCCTAATGAAATTTAGTACTTTCTTCAGGGAAATGATAATTATCTTTGAAAAATACCTTTCTTAACAAAATGGCTGAGCTGATATCTGCTACACAAAGATCTTTGAATTGACACATCCCTGGGCCTTGACTGGTTTCCTGCCATGGACTCAAGACTTTGCCCCACCCTGAGCTGCTTTCAGGGCTCAGGAACCAAGAGTTGGACCTCTCTCCTTCCCCTTCATCTTGAGCTGCTTGCCCACACTCTCCCAAACTTTGTCCAAGGACTCAAGGGTTTCAGGCACTCTGGAGAGGCTACAGCATTCCAGAGGTCTTCTCCATGAGAGGCCCGCTCTGTGAGGGTAGGGTGTAGGCTTTGAACGGTAGGTTGAGGCAGGAAAAATGATCTAAAGAGGAAAAAGAGTCCATTTCTCCCACATAGGAGCAGTTACCTTGGAAATTTCTGCTAAACAATTTTCTCTTTCTGGAAGTTCAGAAGTCAATCTTTGAATCTGAAAAGATTATACTATCAAAAAAGCTTGCTAAGGAAGCTATATCTCCTCCAATTAAAAAAAAAAAATTGTAGCTAAGCTTCATTTATCTTTTTTTTTTTCAGTTTGTAACTTTTCATTGGAGAATACAATATATATACGAAAATGCATAAATCACAAGAACTCAACTCTGAATTTCCACAAACTGGAAACACCCTTCTCTCCAGCACCCAGATCAACACAAAAACATTGCCATCACCCAGCAGCCTCCCATGCCCCTTGTGAGAGTATAGACGGACTTAGCCCAGCTTTGAGTATTACATAAAAGGAATCCTACAGCACATAGTCTTTTGCATTTGGCTTCTTTTCTTCAATATTATACTTGGAAGACTCATTCATATTGCTATGTGTATAGTTACTTCTTTCTTACAGTGGTATATAGCATTCCATTGTCTACTGTGGACTGGTATTTGGACAGTATTTTTTTTTAACTTGGTTATTACAAATATGCTGCTTTTATTTGTCTAATTAGATGTCTGGTCAGATTGCTTTACTTTTTGGAACAAATGGAATGATACGGTCATTTTCCTAATAAGAATAAAAAACAAATTAGAGGAGCCAAGATAGCAACTTAGACACACCTTATCATCCTTCTACAGCAAAGACCTGAGAAACCAAGTGAAACAGATACAGAGGACCATCCTGGAACCCTGAGTATCAAATGAAAGTGTAAAGAGTTAGACTGAATACCGATCAAAAACAGTGAACAAGGAAGTCAACATGGCACTATAAACACAAGTACCATGCTGTCCCTCTGTAGCAAAGACCTGGAAAACTAAGTAAAACAGATATAAACGTCAATCTTGGAACCCTAAACATCCAATGGTGGGATAAAGAACTTGATGAAACACCGAATGGAATAAGAAACTGACAAATCAGAGAATGAAGAGAGCTAAGGAGTGACGGTTCCCTACCAGCTAACAGGGCACAGACTCGCCATCTTTGACTACAGCCGCCAGAACTACAGACAGACAGTACAGAAAAGCAACTTCAAGGAGCTCCCAACAGGAGACAGAGCACCTGGTAACCAGAGATAGACGCTTTCCCACAACAGACCCTTCTTCCTTCTATGAGCGTGTCCTCTGCTGCTTTCCAAAGTGCCACAGACACTGGGTGGGATAGACACCAACTCACTGCCTTCTGGATCCAACCCACCCCCAATGGCCAGTCCCCCAATGCCGTTATTATTATTATTATTATTATTGTTGTTGGCTTTTTATTTATTCTTTCTCTCCCTTTTTCCCCCACAGGTAGCCCTGTGTGCCAACCTCTGCCCCTTCTCAATGAGCTGTGCTGCACCACTAGGCTAGAGAGCCACAGGCACACCCTCCCCAGTTCCATGCTGCCCCCACTGGCCCACTCCCTCAGTGTCACTTATTTTTCATGTTTCCTCTGTCTCTCTTCCTTCCTTAATTTCCTTTTTCCCAACCACCTAGCCCTGTGTGCCATCTGCACCCCTTTTCAATGGGCCGTAGAGTGCCACTTGGCTAGCCAGACACTGGCATGTGGCCTCCCCGAGTCTGTGCTGACCCCACTGGTTGGTTGCTTCACTGCTATATATATATATATATATATATATATATATATATATATATATATATATATATATATATATGTAATTTCGTTCGTTTGTTTCTTCTCTCTCTATCCCTTCCTTCATTTCCTTTCTCCCTGTGTGCCTGGTGTGCCTCTCCCACCACTTCTTGAAGGGCCATGCTACACTGCTCCACTAGAGAGCCACCGGGACACAGCCTCCCCAAGTCTGTGTTGCCCCTACCAGCTGGCTCCTTCAGCATCATATTTTGTTTCTTCTCTCTCTCTTCCTTCCCCCCTTCCATTCCTTTCTGCTGCCTACCTAGCCCTGAACACCATCTTTGCCCTTCTAGGAGGGCCCTGCTCTACTGCTTGGCTATAGAACACCAGGCACGCAGCCTCCCTAAGTCTGAACTGCACCCACTGGCTGGCTCCCTTAGCACCATATATTTTTAGTTTCTTTTGTACTTTTTTCTTCTGTTTCTTCTCTCTGTTTCCCTTCCTTTCTTTCCATTACCCTGCCCACCTAGCCCTGTACACTGCTCCAACCTCTTCTTGAAGGGCTGTGCTGCATTGCTCAGCTAGAGAGCCACTGGCACATGACCCCCAGAGTTCTGCATCACCATCTGTGGCCAGCTCCATCAGCACCATTTTTTGTTTGTTTCTTTTCTCTCTCCCTTTTCTCCTTTCCTTTCTCCTGCTCACGTAGCCTTGTGTGCTGTCCTCCCCACCTTCTTGACAGGCCATGCTGCAGCACATGGCTAAGAGACACTGGCACACAGTATCTGTGGGTCTGTGCCACCTCCACAGGCCAGGTACCTCAGCACTTTATTTATTTTTTTTCTTTATCTTTCTCCTTCTTGCTTTTCCTGCTAACTCCCACCTAGACCCTGTGCTGTCTCAACCTCTTCCTGAGGGGCTGTGTCATGCCACTCAGTGAGAGAGACACCAACCCACCACTACCTTTATTCCACCCTGCCCACAATAGCTGGCTCCCGCAGCACCATATTTATTTATTTCTGCTGTTTTTGTTTTGCTTGTCTCTTCTCCCTATTTCCCTTCTTTTCTTGCCTTTACTTTCTCCTGCCCACCTAAACCCTTGTGCCACCCATGCCCCAACTTCAGAAACAACATCAGACAACAGCCTGAATCTGGGACACAAGACTGTATCAGCCAGGTACCAACCTAATTAATGAACTCTCAAGGATAAAACAAAAAGATTTATAACAGGGAGCCAGAGACATCAATCTATAAATGAAAATAATGTTGAAACAATAAAAGTGGGAATAATTGGTGCAGGTACAGAACATTCAAATAAAGAGGAAGTCAATGTGATACCAAGTAATAAAAGATTGGTTTAAACTTAGGAAGACAGGAGTAAATTTAACCCTCAACAAAATCCAAATCATTGGAGTAATTCAAATTATCTTCTGTGATCACAATGCCATTAAAGTGGAAATTAATAACAGGAAGAGCAAGGGAAAAAAACCAAATACATGGAAACTGAATAATACCCTGCTTAAAAACCATGAGGAAATAGAAGAATTCAAAGATGGAATCAAAAAATCCTAGAAACAAACGAGAATGAAAACACATCACACCAAAACATTTGGGACACAGCAAAGGCAGTCCTCAGAGGTCAATTTATAGCAATAGGTGCATACATCAAAAAAGAAGAAAGGGACCAAGTCAAGACATTAGCTACACAACTCGAACAAATAGAAAACAGCAAAAGAAGCCCATGGCCACCAGAAAAAGAAAGTAATAAAGATCAGAGCAGAAGTAAATGAAATAGAGAACAGAAAAGCAATAGAACGAATCAACAAAACCAAAAGTTGGTTCTTTGAAAGGATCAACAAGATCAACAAACCACTGGCCAAACTGACAAAGGAAAAACAAGAGAGAATGCAAATAACCCAAATAAGAAATGAAATGAAGGACATTACAACAGATCCAGCTAAAATAAAAAAGATCATAACACAGTACTATGTAAAACTATACCACAACAAATTTGAAAACCTAGAAGAAATGGGCAAATTTCTGGAAACACACTACCTACACCTGAACTAACACCAACTAAGACATAAAATCTGAACAGACCCATAACAAGAGAAGAGACTGAAATGGAGGGGGGCGGGGGGGAGTCCCAGCCCAGGTGGCTTCACTGGAGAATTCTACCAAACATTCAGAGAAGAGCTCACTCCAGTACTACTCAAACTATTTCAGAATGTAGAAAAGAAAGGGATACTTCCAAGTTCATTCTGTGAACCCAGTATAACCCTGATACCAAAACCAGGGAAAGATACCACAAAAAAATAAATAAATAAATAAAATAAATTACAGACTAATATCTCTCATAAAGATAAAGATACAAAAATTCTTAACAAAATTCTAGCTAATAGAATTCAACGTCATATAAAAAATAACAATAACACCACAACCAAGTGGGATTCATACCAAGTATGCAAGGCTGTTTCACAATTGGAAAATCAATCAACGTCATTCACTACATAAATGTAAAAAAAATGAATCACATGGTCATCTCGATAAATGCAGAAAAGGCATTTGATAAAGTCCAACACCTGTTTCTTATAAAAACTCTCTATAAGATAGGAATAGAAGGGAAATTCCTTGGCAATGTAAAGGGCATCTATACAAAACAAACAGCCAACTTCACTATCAACAGAGAGAGGCTGAAAACATCCCCCCCCTGAGAAAAGGAACAAGACAAGGATGTCCTTTATCACCACTCCTATTTAACATTGTGCTAGAAGTCCTAGCTAGTGCAATAAGGCAAGAAAAAAGAAATAAAGGACATCCAAACTGGTAAGGAAGAACTAATACTATCCCTATTTGCTGATGATAAATTTTTTATGATACAGTATATAGAGAACACAAAAGACTCCACAGGAAAACTACTGGAAATAATAAAAAGATTCAGCAGAATAGCAGGATGCAAGATAAACATACAAAAATCAGTTGACTTCCTATACACCAATAAAGAGAACTACAAAAAGGAAATCAGGAAAACAATACCACTTATAATACCCAGAAAAAAACACTTATAATAGCCCCTAAAAAATAAAATATTTTGGAATAAATCTAACCAGGGATGTAAGACCTATGCAAGGAAAACTACAAAACATTACTGCAAGAAAACAATGAAACCTACATAAACAGAAAAAAATGCTATGCTCGCGGATAAGTGGACTCAACATTGTCAAAATGTCAATTCTACCCAAAGACATCTACAGATACAATGCAATTGATCCAAATAACAACAGCATTCTTTAACAAGATGGAAAAACTAATTATTAAATTTATACGGAAGGAAAAAGCCCTGGATAAGTAAAGCAGTATTGAAGAAGTAGAATAAAATAGGAGTCCTTGCAATACCTGAGCTCAGAACCTACTATACAGCTATCGTGTGAAAATGCCTGCTACTGGTACAGCGACAGACACATTAACAAATGGAACAGAATTGAGAAACCAGATATAAGTCAACTGATGTTCAACCAAGTCCCAAAGTCCATTAAATGGGGAAAAGACAGTCATATTAACAAAAGGTGTTGGGAAAACTGGATATCTGTAAAAACATGAAACAGGACCCATACCTCACACCATACACAAAAACTAATTTGAAATGGATCAAATACCTAAATATAAAACCAAAAACTATGAAGTTCATACAGGAAAAATATGGTTAACACTAGAGTCCCTAATAACCAACCCAGTGCCGTCGAGTCGATTCCCTAATAGAGTCCCTAATACACAGCATAAATAAGATGCAAACCATAACAAACAATACGCGAACGGCAGAAGATAATTAAACATTTATGCTCATCGAAAGACTTCACCAAAAGGGTAAAAAGAGAGCCTACAGAGTGGGGAGAAAAAAAATTGGCTATGACATATCCAACAAAGTTCTAATCTCTGAAATCTATGGGATAAACCAATACCTCTACAACAAAAAGACAAATGATCCAATTAAAAAGTGGGTAAAGAATATGAACAGACATTTCACCAAAGAAAACATTCAGGTGGCTAACAGATACATGAGGAAATGCTTGTGATCACTAGCCATTAGGGAAGTGTAAATCCAAACTACAACGAGAAAAAATCTCACTCCATTATTACTGGCACACACACACAAAAAAAATAACAAAAGTTGGAGAGCCTACAAGGAGATACAAACTCTTATGCACTGCTGGTGGGAATGCAAAATGGTACAGTCATTTTGGAAAATGTTATGGTACTTCCTCAAAAAGCTAGACATAGAAATACCACAAGATCCAGCAACCCCACTCGTAGGAATATATCCTAGAGAAAAAAGAGCCACCACAGAAATAGACATATACACACCCATGTTCATTGCAGCATTATTCACAACAGCAAAAAGATGGAAACAACCTAAGTGCCCATCAACAGATGAGTGGATAAACAAACTATGGTGTGTGCACAATGGAATACTACACAATGATAAAGAAAAATGATGAATCTGTGAAACATTTCATGACATGGATGAATCTGGAGGGCATTCTGCTGAGTGAAATAAGTCAATCACAGAAGGATAAATGGGCAAATATTGTACGAGACCACTCTTATAAAAACTCATGTAAAGGTTTACACAGAGAAATAAAGTCTTTGATGGTTATGTGGGAGAGGGAAATAAAAAAAAAACTAGACAATAGGAAAGTGGTAACTTTTGTGAATGGTAAGACAGTACACAATAATGGTGGATTCAACAAGGCTTGACTAAGGCAAAGTCAGAGAAGTGTCATACATGCATCCAACTCCATGAGGGACTGAATTACTGGGCTGAGGGCTGGGGACCATGGCCTCAGTGGACATCTAGCTCAATTGGCATAATGTAGTTTATAAAGAAATTATTCTACATCCTACTTTGATGTCTGGGGTCTTAAAAGCTTGTGAGCAGCTGTCTAAGATACTCCACTGGTCTCGCCATTTGTAGAGGAAAGGAGAATGAAGAAAACCAAAGGCGCAAGGGAAAGATTCCACCGAAGGACTAATGGACCACGACAACCACAGCCTCCACCAGACTGAATACAGCACAATTAGGTGGCGTGTAGCTACCACCACTGACTTCCCTGATAAGCATCACAATAGAGCATATCAGACAGAGCTAAAGAAAAATGTAAAACAAAACTCTAACTCACAAAAAAGACAAGACTGAGAGGCAGGGCCAAGACGGTGGAAAAGTCAGATGCTTCCTGTGGTCCCTCATACAACAAAGACCTGAAAAAACAAGTGAATAATTATATATGACAATCTAGGAGCTCTGAACATCAAAGGCAAAATTGAAGAACTGGACTGAGCAGCAGGGGTAGGGACAGATGTTTCAGAAGTAGCGAAGAGTTGCCAGACTTGATCAGGTGGGAACTGACACCGTATGGGCCAGATCCATTGATGCGAGCGTGATGAGGCAAGCAGTGGCATTCAGAACACATTTTCCACATCGGGAGAGACCTAGTGGTAGAGAACCCGCTCATGCCTCCAGAATCAGTGAAAAGTAGTGCTCAGTTGGCATAAGTATATGCATCAAACCTACCTCATGTTTCAAAAAACACTCCTTTGGGAAAAATCTTTCTCCCATTTACCTGCCTCCCTTCCACTCTGCACTGTGTCAGAGCCAGCTTCAAAGACTTCTGTGTCCCCTGGGCCAGAAGTAGGACCCACAACATGTCCGGAGCCATTCTCCTGGCCTTGGAGAGGGAATAAATTAACAAAGAGGAAAAAAAAAATAACCTGCTAGATCCCCTAAGCTGGGAACTGTGGGCACAGGCATAAGGGGTCAATGGACTTTGAATGCCTTTCATCCCTGCAGAGACCTGTGTGGCCCCATTTCAACAGCTGTGGCAAGTTTGTGACATTTGACACCACTCTGCTTTTTAAGCAGGGCCCTCACCTACCCATACAGGGGCCTGAGGACTGGTGGCTCCACCCACACCACTTAGCCACCTGCGACAGGTGTCCAAGAATAATTGGTGCCTCCCAGTCCTTATGACCAACAGCATTGAGTGCCCATACTTTGTTGGTAAAACCCATCCACCTATACCTTCTGGGGAATAGGGACACACTTTCCTCCCAGACACTCAAGGGGAGCTGTCAGCCACCTGCCTTGTTCAGTGGGTGACCCGCTACTGCAGCCAGACACCTGTGCCTACACCAATCACCCCTGCCCACCTAGGACTGTAGGTGAGAGCCTACACCACACCCTTAGTAACTGACTACCTGACACCTGAGCTGAATCCATACATGAAAACTAAACAGACTCCTGGGCTCACGTACCTAGTAACAGTTCTAACTACCTGGTGACAGGACATTAGAGCTTCAAATGCGCCAATAATCAAACTAGTTCACATGAGCAGCCTATTCAGGCATATCAAAACAAAACAAGAATCTAGCATACAGTAAGCAAACATAAAGTAAATAAATAACTTAGTGATAGCTTGGAGAAAACGGTCAAAATCAAATCACAAAAAAAGGCAGACTATAATGCCTTCAGCAAGCTCCCAAAACAAAGATTAAAGAAATCTTCCAGATGAAGAGAACTTCTTGAAATTACCGGAGGAAGATTACAAAAGATTAATATACAGAACTCTTCAAGAGATCAGGAAGGAGATCAGGCAAAATGCAGAACAAGCCAAGGAACACACAGACACAGCAATAAAAGAACTTAAGAGGATTAGAGAAGAGCATAATGACAAATTTAACAGGCCACGAGAATCCATATAGAGAGTGGAAACAGAAATCCAGAAGGTTAACTATAAAATTCCAGATTTAGACAACTCAATAGAAAGTCACAGTAGCAGAATTGAGGCAATGGAAGTTAGAATTAGTGAGACTGAAGATAAAGCACTTGACACCAACTTATTTCAGGAAAACTCAGATAAAAATTTAAAAAAATGAGAAAAACCTAATTATGTGGGACTCTATAAAGACAAATATCCTACTAGCGATTAGAGTATCAGAACAGGGGGATATAACAGAAAATACAGAGAGAATTGTTGAAGCTTTGTTAGCAGAAAACTTTTCTGATACTGTGAAAGATGAGAAGATATCTATCCAAGAAGCTCAGGAAACCACACTCAAGGTGGATCCCAAAAGAAAGTATCAAGACGTATTATAATCAAACTTGCCAAAAATCAAAGATAAAGAATTTTAAGAGCAGTTAGGGATAAACAAAAAGTCATCTACAAAGGAGAGGCAAGAAGACTAAGCTTGGACTATTCAGCAGAAACCACGCAGGCAATAAGGCAGTGGGATGACATATATGAAGCCTTGAAGGAAAAAAAATGCCGGTCAAGAATTATATAGACAGCAAAACTGTCTCTCAATATGATGGTGAAATTAGGACATTTCCAGATAAACAGAAGTTTAGGGAATTTGTAAAAACCAAATCAAAATTACAAGAAATACTAAAGGGAGTCCTCCATATGGAAAATCAATAATATCAGATAACAACCCAAGACTAGAACACAGGACAGAGCAACCAGATATCAACACAGATAGGGAAATCACAAAAATAAATCAAAGCTAAAACACTCAAAATAAGGACACAGAGGCATTATTATTATGTAAAAGACGACTTTAAAACAAAAAATAGGGAATAAAAATGTAGTCATAGATCTTTCATATGGAGAGGAAGTGAAGGAGATATAAAGAAATGAAATATTGGTTTAAACTTAGAAAAATAGTGGTAAATATTCAGGTAACCACAAAGGAAACTGAAATCCTACATATCAAAATAAAAACAAGGGAAACATAAAGACTCAACAAATACAACATAAACAACAATGAAAAGAAAATACGTAAAGAAAAACGACTCAGCACAGAAAATTAAGTTGAACAAAAACTGTCAATGACGCACTAAAAAAGACATTAAAATGACAGCACTAGACTCATTCCTATCAGTAATTACACTGAATGTAAATGGACTAAATGCACTAATAAAGAGATAGAGAGTGCCAGAATGGATTAAAAAACCACGATCAGTCTATATGCTGCCTTCAAGAAACACATTAGCCTTAAAGACAGAAACAAACTAGAACTCAAAGGATGGAAAAATATATATATCAAGCAAACAACAATCAAAAAAGAGCAGGAGTGGCAATGTTAATTTCTGACAAAATAGACTTTAAAGTAACATCTACCACAAAGGATAAGGAAGGACACTGTATAACGACTAAACAGTCAATAAACCAGGAGGACATAACCATATTAAATATTTATGCACCCAATGACAGGGTTCCAAAATGCATAAAGCAAACTCTAATACCATTGAAAAGTGAGTTAGACAGCTCCACAACAATAGTAGGAGAGTTCAACAAACCACTTTTGGTTAAGGAAAGAACATCTAGAAAGAAGCTCAATAAAGATTTAATGCCACAATCAACCAACTTGACCTCACAGACGTATACAGAACACTCCACCCAACAGCAGCCAAGTATACTTTCTTTTACAAAGCACATGGAACATTCTCCAGAATAGACCACATAATAGGCCATAAAGCAAGCTTTAACAGAATCCAAAGCCTGGGAATACTACAAAGCATTTTTTCTGACCATAAAGCCATAAACGCAGAAATCAATATGAGAAAAAGCAAGGAAAAAAAAGCATACATATGGAAAACGAGCAACACCTTGCTCAAAAACTACTAGTTTATAGGAGAAATTAAGGACAGAATAAAGAAATTCACAGAATCAAATAAGAATGAAACCACATCCTACCAGAACCCTTGGGACACAGCAAAAGCAGTGGTCAGAGGTCAGTTAATAGCAGCAAATGCACACTTCAAAAAAGAATAGGCCAAAATTGAAGCATCGAACTTGAACAAATAGGAAATAACAGCAAAAGAAGCCCTCAGGCACCAGAAGAAACAAATAATAAAAATTAGGGTAGAATTAAATGAAACAGAGAATAGAAAAACAATTGAAAGAGTTAACAAGACCAAAAGCTGGTTCTTTGAGAAGATCTACAAAATTGATAAACCATTGGCCAAACTGACAAAAGAAAAACAGAAGAGAAAGCAAATAACCCAAATAAGAAATGAAATGGGCGATATCACAACAGACCCAACTGAAATTAAAAGAATCACAACAGAATACTATGAAAAATTCTACTCTAACAAATTTGATAAACCTAGAGGATATGGACAAATTTCTAGAAACACACTGCCTCCCCAAACTAACAAAAACCAAGATAGGACGATTAAACAAACCTACAAAAAAAAGAAGAGATTGAAAAGATAATTTAAAAATTCCCAACAACAACATCAACAAAAAGCCCTGCTGAGACAGCTTCACTGGAGAATTCTACCAAACTTTCAGAGATGAATTTAAAAAATAATAATAAAAAAAACTACTACTATAGGTATTTCAGAGCATAGAAAAGAATGGAATACTCCCAAACTCATTCTATGAAGCCAGCATAACCCTGATACCAAAACCAGGTAAAGGCACCATAAAAAAAGAAAATTAGAGACCAATATCCTTCATGAACTTAGACACAAAAATCCTCAACAAAATTCTAGCCAATAGAATTCAACAGGGTATCAAAAAAATAATTCACCATGATCAAGTGGAATTCATACCAGGTATGCAAGGATGATTCAACATCAGAAAAAACAATGCAATCCATCACATAAATAAAGCAAAAGGCAAGAAGCACGTGATCTTATTAATTGGTGCAGAGGAAGCATTTGACAGTGTCCAACACCCATTCATGATAAAAACTCTCAGCAAAATAGGAATAGAAGAGAAATAACATGATAAAGGATAATTATACAAAGTCAGATACAGTCTGCATCTTACATGCTTTGGACATGTTGTCAGGAGGGATCAGTCCCTGGAGAAGGACATCATGCTTGGTAGAGTACAGGGTCAGCGGAAAAGAGGAAGCCCCTCAACGAGGTGGATTGACACAGTGGCTGCAACAATAAGCTCAAGCATAACGATTGTAAGGATGGCACAGGACCGGGCAGTGTTTCGTTCTGTTGTGCATAGGGTCGCTATGAGTCGGAACTGACTCGACAGCGCCTAACAACAACAACATACAAAGTCAACAGCCGACATCATCCTAAATGGAGAGAGTCTGAAAGCATTCCCCTTGAAAATGGGAACCAGAAAAGGATGCCCTTTATCGCCACTCTTATTCAACATTGTGTTGGAGGTCTTAGTGACAGCAATTAGCCTAAAAATAAATAATTAAAAGGCATTTGATTTGGTAAGGAAGAAGTAAAAGTATCTCTATTTGCAGATGATATGGTCTTATGTGATGAAAATCCCAAAGAATCCAGAAGAAAACTACTGGAACTAATAGAAGAGTTCACCAAATACCAGGATACAAGATAAACACACAAATATCAGTTGGATTCCTCTACACCAACAAAGAGAACGCCAAAGAGGAAATCACCAAATCAATACCATTTACAGTAGCCCCCAAGAAGATAAAATACTTAGAAATAAACCTAACCAGAGAAGTAAAAGACCTATAGAAAGAAAAACTACAAGGCACTATTACAAGAAACCAAAAGAGACTTACATAAGTGGAAAAACATACCTTGCTCATGGGTAGGAAAACTCAACATTCGGAACATATCTATTCTACCCAGAGCGATCTATGGATATGATGCAATCCCTGTCCAAATTCCTATGGCATTCTTTAATGAGATGGAGAAAAAAAATCAACAACTTCATATGGAAAGGGAAGAGGCCCCAGATAAATAAGCACTACTAAAGTAGAAGAACAAAGTGGGAGGCCTCATACTACATGGTAGTAAAAACAGCCTGGTACTGGCACAACAACACATACTTAGACCAGTGGAGCAGAATTGAGAATCCAGATGCAAAATCATCCAGTTACTAGCAGCTGATTTTGACAACACCCAAAGTCCATTAATTGGGGAAAAGACAGCCTCTTTAACAAATGATGCTGGCATATCTGGGTATCAATTTGCAAAAAAAGAAATGAAACAAAACCCATACCTTACACCATGCATAAAAACTAACTCTAAATGGATCAAAGACCTAAATATAAAATCTAAAACGATAAAGATCATGGAAGAAAAAATAGAGACAGTGTTAGGACCCCTAAAACAGGGCATAAAGAGAGTACAAAACATTACTAACAATGCACAAATACCGGAAGAGAAACTAGATAAGTAAAAAGTAGTAGGAGCTCCTAAAAATCAAACAGTTATGGTCATCCAAAAACTTCACCAAAAGAATAAAAAGACCTACAGACTGGGAAGAAATATTTGGCAATGACAAATCCTATCAGCATCTAATCTCTACAATCCAGAGAATACTGTAAAATCTCAACAACAAAAAGACAAATAACCCAATTAAAAAATGGGCAAAGGATATGAACAGGCACTTCACCAAAGAAGATATTCAGGCGGCTAACAGATACCTGAGGAAATGCTCAGGATCAACAGAGAAATGCAAATCAAAACTACAATGAGATACCATCTCACCACAACAAGGCTAGCACTAATCCAAAAAACACAACGTAATAAATGTTGGAGGGTTTGTGGAGAGTCTATACACGATCCCACTATACACTGCTGGTGGGAAAGCAAAATGGTAAAACCACTTTGGAAATCATTTAGTGCTCCCTTAAGAAGCTAGAAATAGAAGTATCATACAATCCAACAATTCTATTCCTTGGAATATATCCTGGAAAAAAAAGAGCCAACACACAAATAGATATATGCACACCATGTTCAATGCAACCCTGTTTACCATAGCAGAAAGATGGAATCATCCTAGGTGCCCATCAACAGATGAATGAATAAAAAAATCGTGGTATAGTCACACAAAGGAATACTATGCAATGATAAAGAACAATGAATCCTTGAAATGTAACATGGATTAATCTGGAAGGTATTATGCTGAGTAAAATTAATCAGTCACAGAAGGACAAATATTGCATGACACCACTATTGTAAGAACTGAAGAAAGGATTAAACACAGAAGAAAACATTCTTTGATGGTTTTGATGGTGGGAAGGTAGGGAGAGTGGTATTCACTAAATAGATAGTAGATGAGAATTATTTGAGGTGAATGGAAGGACAACACGCAATGCAGGGAAAGTCAGCAGAACTGGACTAAGCCAAAATCTAAG